>NC_091286.1:545525135-546163573 GCF_032444005.1 Ranitomeya imitator | reverse complement strand
TTAGTTCGGCACGGTGGGTCTTTTTGCCCCTTTGCGTGGTTTTCGTTTTAGGGTTTTTTGTAGACTGCATAGTTCTCTTTGCTATCCTCGCTCTGTCTAGAATATCGGGCCTCACTTTGCTGAATCTATTTCATTCCTACGTTTGTCTTTTCATCTTGCTAACAGTCATTATATGTGGGGGGCTGCCTATTCCTTTGGGGTATTTCTCTGAGGTAAGTCAGGCTTGTATTTCTATCTTCAGGCTAGTCAGCTCCTCAGGCAGTGCCGAGTTGCATAGGTAGTTGTTAGGCGCAATCCACTGCTGCTTATAGTTGTGTGAGGATAGATCAGGTACTGCAGTCTACAGAGATTCCACGTCTCAGAGCTCGTCCTATTGTTTTTGGTTATTGCCAGATCTCTGTATGTGCGCTGATTACTGCACGCTGTGTTGCCTGATTGCCTGCCATAACACCTACCCATCTGATCTGTCTTTGACTTTCTGATGAAAATCAAAACAAATGATTCAAAAATCCGAATGTCCGACAACATAAGCCTGGAAGGCTCCGACTTTTTTGCAGAAACCACCTCGCCAACCCTTAGCGCCCCGAAAAAAAGGTAACGGAAAATATTGCGGAAAACAATAAGGCCTCCTCAAAATTTAAACACACGTGTACCAATGCTGAACATATTGTGCTAGCAACTTAACAGAAATAGGTCGCCTGAGATCTGGACAAAAATGTTTTCTCTTCAGACCTTTTAAAAACTGCTTTACCAGAAAAAATTCCGTTAATGCCGTGCAGCTATTTAATCTAAAAAAGAAAGAAACCCCCGCAAGGCATTTGGCAACTGCGGAGTAAGAAAGACCTGTTGCAACCAGCGACTCTGCAAACTTCAATGCCAAAAAGGGGGTAGGGCCAGTCGCTTTCAGGCCGTAACGCCCAGAGAATTCAATCCATTTCCTCCATGCGGCTGAATAATCAGCCCATGATCTTTTAGACAGTGATTTCTGGATACAGTGAGAAATTATATTGGAATCAGCTCCCAAACTGAACGAGGGCAGGAGGTCGGTTCTCTGTCCGCGAGTGGAACCTGTTGATAAAAACGGAGCCACTGACCACGCAAGATGAAATCAGTCAAGTAACTATGCTTACTAAGACTCAGTTTTGCCTTCAACCAAATATTGGACTTCAGGCACTCCAAAACCAACTGTCTCAAAATGATTGCACAATGCCGCTGTTTAGAGCACAGGGTATTAATAGAAAAAACCACCGACTGTGCCATTGATGGAAACAATATCCTAGAATCCTTTAAGTGAAAACCCCACAAAAGGATACCAAAGTAAAGGGAAAAAACTTCCCTAAATAGAAGGTTCTCATTGATCTTCCTTGCTACCCATGCATCAGGCCATGGTAGAAACACCCAATGCGACTGAAACAGAATGGCTATGCCCAATTCGGGATCCGTAGAAAAAACAAAGGGGAAAAAATCCGCTGACGTGAAAGGAGATTGAATCACTGAACGTCCGTTAAAATCTGACTAAAATGATAACCAAATTCTGGCATCCTCCTTCAAACTAGAGCCAGTCCGGACATGCGAATTTGGAGATGATAAACCTTTAGTTGCCTCATACAGACTCCTAGAAAAGACCCTGCCAATAGGTACCACCTTCAGGGCAAAATTCAAAAGTCCAAGTAGTGACTGGAGTTCTTTAAAGGTACCGTCACACTAAGCGACGCTGCAGCGATACTGACAACGATCCGGATCGCTGCAGCGTCGCTGTTTGGTCGCTGGAGAGCTGTCACACAGACAGCTCTCCAGCGACCAACGATCCCGAGGTCCCCGGTAACCCGATGTTTACCCTGGTTACCATAGTTAAAGTAAAAAAACAACCACTACATACTTACCTACCGCTGTCTGTCCCCGGCGCTGGGCTTCTCTGTACTGGCTGTGAGCACAGCGGCCGGAAAGCAGAGCGGTGACGTCACCGCTCTGCTTTCCGGCTGCCCGGCGCTCACAGTCAGAGCAGAGAAGCACAGCGCCAGGGACAGACAGCGGTAGGTAAGTATGTAGTGGTTGTTTTTTTTACTTTAACAATGGTAACCAGGGTAAACATCGGGTTACTAAGCACGGCCCTGCGCTTAGTAACCCGATGTTTACCCTGGTTACCAGCGAAGACATCGCTGAATCGGTGTCACACACGCCGATTCAGCGATGTCAGCGGGAGATCCAGCGACGAAATAAAGTTCTGGCCTTTCTGCCCCGACCAACGACATCACAGCAGGGGCCTGATCGCTGCTGCCTGTCACACTGGATGATATCGCTAGCCAGGACGCTGCAACGTCACGGATCGCTAGCGATATCGTCCAGTGTGACGGTACCTTTAGTGTCACCTTGTCCTTGGACACGAGATTAAGAAGCGAACTCCGAAGCCGATCAATTTTTTCTTGGGGGAGAGTTGTTTCCATACTGACCGAATCAATAGTAATGCCCAAAAATTCGATACGGCACGATGGGCCTACCGTTTTTTCATGAGCAATGGGTATGCCAAAATGAGAACATATTTGCAGAAACGTATTCAGCGTTCTCATGCAAGAAGGGGATTGAGGAGGACCGATAAACAAGAAGTCGTCGAGGTAGTGCAAAACACCTGCTTCCACCTGACTATCCTCCAAAACCCAATGGAGAAAACGGGAAAAATTCTCAAAATAAAAACAAGATAGCGAAAAACCCATTGGTAGGCATTTGTCAAAAAAGAAAAACCCGTCAAACTGAAAACCAAGGGAGTTAAAGCCCTCTGGATGAACCGGAAGAAGCCTAAAGGCTGATTTTATATCAGACTTAGCAGTAAGGCGTTAGGCCCGAATTTCCTCAAAATGTCCAAAGCACTGTCAAAGGAGGAATAATTGACGGAGCATAATTCCTTATTAACTTCATCATTCAGAGATCGTCCAAGAGGATACGATAGATGATGAATCATCCTGAAGGAGCCAGGCTCCTTTTTAGGAACAATGCCCAGGGGGATATACGAAAATCTGAAAATGGTGGTGATAAAAACGGGCCCGCAATCCTACCCAGTTCAAGTTCTTGAAAAATTTTGTCCCTAGCAACTTCCGGAAATTCTGAAAGGGAAGGTAAATTATTAACAAAAAAACAGCCATTCCCTTTAAAAACAGGCACATGAAAACCTACGGAAAAACCGTTATATAGAAGCTCACTGCTTCGACTGTCTGGATACCTGCTTAACCAGCTGACCATTCTTTCCAGCCTCACTGGTGATTGGGCCTTTTGAAACTGTATCCTTAGAGGATGATTGCTGAATGGCTTGCTTCTTAAAGCATTTCGCCATTGGATGGGAATTACCGCAGAATGAACATTCATGCTTAAAGCGACAGGTGTTATTCCATTTACAAAAGGACTCGTTATACGCAAAGCAAACGCCCCTTTTAGAAACCGTAGTGCCCGGCTGCTTGCTCACAGCATTCCTAACTGGAAGCATCAGATTTATCCAAATGCCGACATCTTTAACCCCCCACTTAACCTCGGGATGTACAGACAATTTGTGCCTAAAGGCCTCATCATAGCTCAACCATGCAGAGCCACCAAAATTTTTATAAGCCTCCAGAATGATATCTAAATGTTGGAACAGGCTGCTACACAGGTTAGGGGATTTTTCTCCTAAAACTGCAGCATAAACAGCAAACGCCTGGATCCAATTGTGAAAGGATCTATAACTACGCTTCGCTTCTTCAGAATCAGATTTATCATCTTTTCTATCACTTTTAGGTGGGTGGTCTCTGCGAGGGAGTAATGAGAATATATCAACATACTGGTTATTCCATATGAGCTCTTTAACTGAAGAGCTCAAATGGAAGCCAAGGGGAGAAAGCTCACAAATGAGGGCTTCTTTAAATGGATTTACAGGGGGGGCATTCTGAGCAGGAGCTTCAGTACTAGGTAAGACATTAGCTGCTGCTGCTGGGGGGCGCATTGAGACCTCACTCAAGACCTCGGATAACACAGACTTAATTAAATCTTTAAGCTCACTATGAGGGACAGACATAGGGACACACTGAGTCTCACCCCTTGATGATTTTTCAGCTGGTCTTCTGTCTTCGGCAGCGCTTGCACTCCAGCCCCCAGCGTAGGGCGAGCGCAGCTGCTCAGGGATGTTTGATTGATGAATCGCCTCTTCATCCGACGACTGCTCACCGATACTTAAAGCGGGTTGCACCCGCAGGGCAGCCGACAGTGAGGCCGCCCGGCAGCCAGATGTGGAGGGGGCCATGGCGCTTTTACGGCCGGCGCCCCTGCTGGCTCTGCCGGCGCCTCCTGATGACGCTGCAGGTCTCTGTGAAATATGGCCGCCGAAGTCTCGCGATGGACTCCGAGACCTCGATGCCGGGCGGTGACGTGACCTCACGCTCCCCTCAGAAGCGCCGCGCCGGGATGCCGGAGGTGAGGACGAAGGGGAGAAGGCCTTCTTCTGCTTCCTCACACGGGGGCCGGAGACCTCAGGAATCTTCTGCGGTGAGGCTTGACTCGCAGGCGGTGCCGATACCTCAGGTACAGGAGGAGGAGGAGCGGGACCGGAGGCAGCTGACGGAGGTTTTATAGCCAGACAGCTCCTCAGCCACTCCATCCCATCTTCTCCGCCGGCTCTGGCTACGAGTTCTTGCAGAAGCTTCTCCATTGTTCACCAGGTCAGTCCTCTTCTTTCCTGAAGCGACGGCGCAATGACAGTCGCTGACAGGACCCCAGGTATTTATAAACAAATAAAAGACCGCCAAATAACAGCTGGCCAATCAAATTTCATAAAATACTCAGCGCGCAAAACCAGAAAAAAACTGGTTTTAGCCGCTTTACATAAAAATAGCTCGACAAATATTAACCCTTTCCTTGGTGCTAAAATTTCACCACATGAACATATGTGGTCTATGGGGACATGAGACCCCCGCTCTATTCCTTTCTTGCCTGTGCGGGGGGCAGACATTACCACACATAGTCCCGCCCCCCACCACATCACCACACACAATCCCGCCCCCCACCCCATTACCACACATAATCCCGCCCCCCACCACATCACCACACATAATCCCGCCCCCACCACATCACCACACATAATCCCGCCCCCCACCCCTTCACCACATATAATCCCGCCCCCCACCCCATTACCACACATAATCCCGCCCCCCCACCAAATCACCACACACAATCCTGCCCTCCACCCCATTACCACACATAATAATCAATCCCGCCCCATCCCACCACTACCCATAATCCCGCCCCCCACCCCATCATCACACATAATCCCGCCCCCCAGCCCATTACCACACATAATCCCGCCCCCCACCCCATCACCACATATAATCCTGCCCACCACCCCATTACCACACATAATCCCGCCCCCCCACCAAATCACCACACACAATCCTGCCCCCCACCCCATTACCACACATAATAATCAATCCCGCCCCATCCCACCACTACCCATAATCCTGTCCCCCCATCATCACATAATCCCGCCCCCACCCCATTACCACACATAATCCTGCCCCCCACCACATCACCACACACAATCCCGCCCCCCACCCCATTACCACACATAATCCCACCCCATCACCACCCATAATCCCGCCCCCATCCCACCACTACCCATAATCCCACCCCCCAACCCCATCAACACCCATAATCCTGTCCCCCACCCCATCACCACCCATAATCCCACCCCCCCACCCCATCACCACCCATAATCCCGCCCCCCACCCCATCACCACCCATAATCCTGCCCCCCCACCCCATCACCACCCATAATCCCACCCCCCACCCCATCAACACCCATAAACCCGCCCCCCCACCCCATCACCATCTATAATTCCGCCCCCCACCCCATCACCATGCATAATCCCGCCCCCACCACATTACCACGCATAATCCCACCTCCCACCACATCACCACGCATAATCCCCCCCACCACATTACCACGCATAATCCCACCCCCACCACATTACCACACATAATCCCGCCCCCCACCACATTACCACGCATAATCCCGCCCCCCACCACATCACCACACATAATCCCGCCCCCCACCACATTACCACACATAATCCCCCCCACTACATTACTATACACAATCCCGTCCCCACACATTAAATTTGTACCTGGTAGAAGTCAAGGAAAGATCTTTGAAAATGACGAAAATGACTATACATTTAATTGTGTTTACAGAGAAATTTTAACTTCATTTATGTTTCGTTATGAAATTTGTTTAGATGCTGGAATGAATAAAAAGCGCACATCTTACTGAATCCAGTTTGTTTTTTATTTTACACTGTGAATAAAATGTATTATTAGTATTATTCAGATTTTTAATGATTATTATTGTTATTAACTTCATTTTAAGTTAATTTACCACCTGCGCAAGCGCTATTGAATGTTGTTATTATTTACTTTAGTTTATTCACCAGCAGCATTAATTAGATAGCAATGAGCATGCCGAGCGTTAGCTGGCTGGAAACATCTAGTTTTATAATAAAGGGCTTGTCCAGGTTTGAGATGAAAGTCTGCAGTCTCTGTGTGACTGCGTCTTCTGAATTCTCACAGCACATGCATTGCACAGTTTTAGGATTCTCCCTTGCACAAGTCTCACTCAATTCATTGTCATCGAGTAAGGCCATGCATGTCTAGTCGCCATGTGACCACACAAGAGAATCCTGACAGTGCGCTGTGTGCACTTTGAGAGTTCAGAAGCCTGCAGTGATATGGAATGACTGCAGACTAGAGACAAACTTGGACAACTCCTTTAATGCTCATAACATGAATAAAAATGTAAGAATTAGTCAGTATCACAAAAAAAATTTACATCCAGGTACCTGATAAATGGCGATGTCTCTGTAGTCGTACTTTCTTTTTTTTTCATCTTGTCCAGACCTCATAATGAGTTTTCTCATCCACTGCTTGTCTCTGCAGACCTCTATCTATTCCAGTCTTCTGCAGCACATCCCCACATGATACCCTTAAAGATAGCAGTGTCATTATAATGCTCCTGAATAAAAATATCTGCGCTACGCTGAGCCTGAAAAAATAATTAATCCTCACTATATTTCCTGCATAAAATATGACCCCTACACTGTCCCTGTTATGGTACATGCCCTCCACACTGCCCTTTACTTTCCATACTAGGCCCCCTCTTCACACTGGGTTCCCTGTTGTGAATTCTGTGGCTGAATTCACTCCTGTGGTCACAAGTGGTACTGCAGCTTCTGAGCTTCCTCCCTCAGGTGTTCTGGTGAGCTCATTAACTGCTTCATTACTTAACTCCGCCTGATGCTGCTATCTTTGCTCCTTGTCAATGTTTCAGTGTTGGATCTGAGCTTCTCCTGATTGTTCCTGTGACCTGCTGCTCTGTATAGCTAAGTGCTTTTTGCTTTTTTGTTGCTTTTTTTCTGTCCAGCTTGTCTTTTGTTTTGCTGGAAGCTCTGAGACGCAAAGGGTGTACCGCCGTGCTCTGGGGCAAGTCAGGCCTATTTTTCTATCTTCAGGCTAGCTAGTTTCTTAGGCTGTGCCGAGTTGCCTAGGTAGTTGTTAGGCGCAATCCACAGCCGCTTTTAGTTGTGTTTAGGATAGGATCAGGTGTGCAGTCTACAGAGTTTCCACGTCTCAGAGCTCGTTCTTGTATTTTTGGGTATTTGTCAGATCACTGTGTGCGCTCTGATCGCTAAGCACACTGTGTTTCTGGATTGCCTTCATAACACCTGTCATTAGCAAACATAACAGTACAAGGAGCCCAAACTAATGATTCTCAATAGAGGGAAAGAAAAAGTTCTGACATCATTTTTTTTTTTTTTCTGCTCTGTGTTCACTTTTTTTTTTTCCCCTAGACATTTGGGTGATTCTGGACACAGGTGTGGACATGGATATTCAGGGTCTGTGCTCTTCAATGGATAATCTCGTTATAAATGTACAAAAAATTCAAGATACTATTGATCAGAAATCTATGTTAGAACCAAGAATTCCTATTCACTAAGATAGATCTTCGTGGTGCGTATAATCTGGTGAGAATCAGGCAAGGAGATGAATGGAAAACTGCATTCAATACGCCCGAGGGTCATTTTGAGTATCTAGTGATGCCGTTCGGACTTGCCAATGCTCCATCTGTGTTTCAGTCTTTTATGCATGACATCTTCCGTGAGTATCTGGATAAATTCCTGATTGTTTACTTGGATGACATTTTGATCTTCTCAGATGATTGGGAGTCTCATGTGAAGCAGGTCAGAATGGTTTTTCAGGTCCTGCGTGCTAACTCTTTGTTTGTGAAGGGATCAAAGTGTCTCTTCGGTGTGCAGAAAGTTTCATTTTTGGGGTTCATCTTTACCCCTTCTACTATCGAGATGGATCCAGTTAAGGTCCAAGCCATCCAGGATTGGATTCAGCCAACATCTCTGAAAAGTCTGCAAAAGTTCCTGGGCTTTGCTAATTTTTATCGTCGCTTCATCTGTAATTTTTCTAGCATTGCCAAACCATTGACCGATTTGACCAAGAAGGGTGCTGATTTGGTTAATTGGTCTTCTGCTGCTGTGGAAGCTTTTCAGGAGATGAAGCGTCGTTTTTGTTCTGCCCCTGTGTTGTGTCAGCCAGATGTTTCTCTTCCGTTCCAGGTCGAGGTTGATGCTTCTGAGATTGGAGCAGGGGCGGTTTTGTCACAGAGAGGTTCTGATTGCTCAGTGATGAAACCATGTGCTTTCTTTTCCAGGAAGTTTTCGCCCGCTGAGCGTAATTATGATGTGGGCAATCGAGAGTTGCTGGCCATGAAGTGGGCATTCGAGGAGTGGCGTCATTGGCTTGAAGGAGCTAAGCATCGCATGGTGGTATTGACTGATCATAAGAACTTGACTTATCTCGAGTCTGCCAAGCGCTTGAATCCTAGACAGGCCCGTTGGTCGTTATTTTTTGCCCGCTTCGACTTTGTGATTTCGTACCTTCCGGGCTCTAAAAATGTGAAGGCGGATGCTCTGTCTAGGAGTTTTGTGCCCGACTCTCCGGGTTTATCTGAGCCAGCGGGTATCCTCAAGGAAGGAGTCATTGTGTCTGCCATCTCCCCTGATTTGCGGTGGGTGCTGCAAAAATTTCAGGCGAATAAACCTGATCGTTGTCCAGCAGAGAAACTGTTCGTCCCTGATAGGTGGACTAATAAACTTATCTCTGAACTTCATTGTTCGGTGTTGGCTGGTCATCCTGGAATCTTTGGTACCAGAGAGTTAGTGGCTAGATCCTTCTGGTGGCCATCTCTGTCACGGGATGTACGTACTTTTGTGCAGTTCTGTGGGATTTGTGCTAGGGCTAAGCCCTGCTGTTCTCGTGCCAGTGGGTTGCTTTTGCCCTTGCCGGTCCCAAAGAGGCCTTGGACACATATTTCGATGGATTTCATTTCTGACCTTCCCGTTTCTCAAAAGATGTCAGTCATTTGGGTGGTCTCTGATCGCTTTTCTAAAATGGTCCATCTGGTGCCCTTGGCTAAATTGCCTTCCTCCTCTGATTTGGTACCTTTGTTCTTTCAGCATGTGGTTCGGTTGCATGGCATTCCTGAGAATATTGTTTCTGACAGAGGTTCCCAGTTTGTTTCAAGGTTTTGGCGAGCCTTTTGTGGTAGGATGGGCATTGACCTATCCTTTTCCTCGGCTTTCCATCCTCAGACTAATGGCCAGACCGAACGAACCAATCAGACCTTGGAAACATATCTGAGATGTTTTGTTTCTGCAGACCAGGATGATTGGGTGTCCTTTTTGCCGTTGGCTGAGTTCGCCCTTAATAATCGGGCCAGCTCGGCTACCTTGGTTTCTCCATTTTTTTTGCAATTCTGGGTTCCATCCTCGTTTCTCTTCAGGACAGGTTGAGTCTTCGGACTGTCCTGGTGTGGATTCTGTGGTGGATAGGTTGCAGCAGATCTGGACGCAGGTAGTGGACAATTTGATCTTGTCCCAGGAGAAAGCTCAACTTTTCGCTAATCGCAGACGCCGTGTGGGTCCCCGACTTCGTGTTGGGGATCTGGTTTGGTTATCTTCTCGTCATATTCCTATGAAGGTTTCCTCTCCTAAGTTTAAACCTCGTTTCATTGGTCCGTATAGGATTTCTGAGGTTCTCAATCCTGTGTCTTTTCGTTTGACCCTCCCAGACTCCTTTTCCATACATAATGTATTCCATAGGTCGTTGTTGCGGAGATACGTGGCACCTATGGTTCCATCTGTTGAGCCTCCTGCCCCGGTTTTGGTGGAGGGGGAATTGGAGTATATTGTGGAGAAGATTTTGGATTCTCGTGTTTCTAGACGGAAACTCCAGTATCTGGTTAAATGGAAGGGTTATGCTCAGGAAGATAATTCCTGGGTTTTTGCCTCTGATGTTCATGCTTCCGATCTTGTTCGTGCCTTTCATGCGGCTCATCCTGGTCGGCCTGGGGGCTCTGGTGAGGGTTCGGTGACCCCTCCTCAAGGGGGGGGTACTGTTGTGAATTCTGTGGCTGAATTCACTCCTGTGGTCACAAGTGGTACTGCAGCTTCTGAGCTTCCTCCCTCAGGTGTTCTGGTGAGCTCGTTAACTGCTTCATTACTTAACTCCGCCTGATGCTGCTATCCTTGCTCCTTGTCAATGTTTCAGTGTTGGATCTGAGCTTCTCCTGATTGTTCCTGTGACCTGCTGCTCTGTATAGCTAAGTGCTTTTTGCTTTTTTTGTTGTTTTTTTTCTGTCCAGCTTGTCTTTTGTTTTGCTGGAAGCTCTGAGACGCAAAGGGTGTACCGCCGTGCCGTTAGTTCGGCACGGCGGGTTTTTTTTTGCCCCCTTTGCGTGGTTTTGCTTTAGGGTTTTTTGTAGACTGCAAAGTTCGCTTTACTGTCCTCGCTCTGTCCTAGAATATCGGGCCCCACTTTGCTGAATCTATTTCATCCCTATGTTTTGTCTTTTCATCTTACTCACAGTCATTATATGTGGGGGGCTGCCTTTTCCTTTGGGGAATTTCTCTGGGGCAAGTCAGGCCTATTTTTCTATCTTCAGGCTAGCTAGTTTCTTAGGCTGTGCCGAGTTGCCTAGGTAGTTGTTAGGCGCAATCCACAGCCGCTTTTAGTTGTGTTTAGGATAGGATCAGGTGTGCAGTCTACAGAGTTTCCACGTCTCAGAGCTCGTTCTTGTATTTTTGGGTATTTGTCAGATCACTGTGTGCGCTCTGATCGCTAAGCACACTGTGTTTCTGGATTGCCTTCATAACACCTGTCATTAGCAAACATAACAGAATCAGCTGCACACATATTAAACCACAAATCCCACCCACAACAGCAAGAATGAAAAAAACAACAAATAAAATAAAAGGTGCAAATTATAAAAAGAAAAACATGCATGAAACATCAAAAACTAGACAAAAAAAGGCGCAAATGCAATAAGAAATCTGGCCCAACATGACTGCGTAGTTTGTAAATATCATTCCAGCAGACCATATACAGTAGTGCTATAGAGTGTAGTGACTGATGTGGTTTTTGTCTTTTCCATCTGGCCCAGACTTCCATGACAACTTCTACCAACGGCATGTCTGTAGAGTTTGCAATAAAAACACATTTAATTTCTTTCATTTACAGCATCGTCCCCATCTATCCTTAATGTTCTCAAACAAACCTCTGAGACTTTCACAGAACAGCTGTAGTTCTACTGAAAATAGAACACACAGGTGGACTCAATCTTCTAATTATGTGACTTCTAGAGGCAATTGGTCACTCAGGATTCCATTTAGGGCTATCAAACTACAGGGGGCTGAATACAAATACATGTCACCATTTTCAGATTTAAATTTGTCATATAATTAAAAAACTATGTATCATTTCTTTGCTACTTTGTGTTGGTATATCACTTAAAATCCCAATAAAATACATTTAAGTTCATGAGTGTAGCATGACAAGATGTGTAAAAGTTCATGGGGTATGAATACTTTTTCAAGGCACTGAATGGCAGCAGCTTGCTCAGCTTTGAAATATCTGAAAGATGGGAAGTTTGTGCAGGTTAGGGATCAAACAGCATCATGAAAACCAAGAAACACGCCAGACAGGTCAGGGATACAGTTGTAGAGAAAAGTAATGCAGGGTTATGTTATAAAAAATTATCGCAAGCTCTGAATATCTCACAGATCAATGTTCACTCAATCATTCAAAAATGGAAGGAGTATGGCACATTAACCCCTTCATAACCCAGCCTATTTTGACCTTAATGACCTGGCCATTTTTTGCAATTCTCACCAGTGTCCTTTTATGAGGTAATAACTCAGGAACGCTTCAACGGATCCTAGCGGTTCTGAGATTATTTTTTCGTGACATATTGGGCTCCATGATAGTCGTAAATTTAGGTAGATAATTTTTGCGTTTATTTGTGAAAAAAATGGAAATTTGGCGAAAATATTGAAAATTTCGCAATTTTCAAATTTTAAATTTTTATTCTGTTAAACGAGAGAGTTATTTGACACAAAATAGTTAATAAATAACATTACCCACATATCTACTTTACATCAGCACAAATTTGGAGACAAAATTTTTTTTGCTAGGAAGTTATAAAGGTTAAAATTTGACCAGCGATTTCTCATTTTTTTACAACAAAATTTACAAAACCATTTTTTTAGGCACCTCACATTTGAAGTCAGTTTGAGGGGTCTACATGAAAATACCCAAAAGTGAAACCATTATAAAAACTGCACCCCTCAAGGTGCTCAAAACCACATTCCAAAAGTGTATTAACCCTTCAGGTGCTTCACAGCAGCAGAAGTAACATAGAATGAACAAAATGAACATTTAACTTTTTAGTCACAAAAATGATCTTTTAGCAACAATTTTTTTAATTTTCCAAGGGTAAAAACAGAAACTGGACCCCAAAAGTTATTGTACAATTTGTCCTGAGTACCCTGATACCCCATATGTGGGGGGACCCACTTTTTGGGCACACGACAGGGCTCGGAAGGGAAGGAGCGCCAATTGACTTTTCAATGAAAAATTGGCTCCAATCGTTAGCGGACACCATGTCACGTTTCGAGAGCCCCTGTGTGCCAAAAATTGGTGCTCCCTCACAAGTAACCCCATTTTGGAAACTAGAACCCTCAAGGAGCTTATTTAGATGCATAGTGAGCACTTTGAACCCCCAGGTGCTTCACAATTTGATCTGTAAAAATTAAAAAGTACTTTTTTTTCACAAAAAATTTCTTTTATCATCAATTTTTTTCATTTTCACATGGGCAACAGGATAAAATGGATCCCAAAATGTGTTGGGCAATTTCTCCTGAGTACACCGATACCTCATATGTGGTCACAAACCACTGTTTATGCACACGGCAAGGCTCGGAAGGGAAGGAGCGCCATTTGACTTTTGAATGAAAAATTGGCTCCAATCGTTAGCGGACACCATGTCGCGTTTGGAGAGCCCCTGTGTGCCTAAACATTGGAGCTCCCCCACATGTGACCCCATTTTGGAAACTATACCCCCCCCCAAGGAGCATATCTAGATGCATAGTGAGCACTTTGAACCCCCAGGTGCTTCACAAATTGATGAAAAAATGAAAAAGTACTTTTTTTTCACCAAAAATTTCTTTTAGCCTTAATTTGATCATTTCCAGATAAAATGGAAAAGGATAAAATGGATCCTAAAATTTATTGGGCAATTTCTCGTGAGTACACTAATACCTCACATGTGGGGGTAAACCACTGTTTGGGCACACGGCAGGGCTCGGAAGGGAAAGAGCGCCATTTGACTTTTTGAATGAAAAATTAGCTCCAATCGATAGCGGACACCATGTCGCGTTTGGAGAGCCCCTGTGTGCCTAAACAGTAGAAACTCCCAACAAGTGACCCCATTTTGGAAACTAGACCCCCCAAGGAACTTATTTAGATATGTGGTGAGCACTTTGAACCCCCAAGTGCTACACAGAAGTTTACAACGCAGAGCCGTGAAAATAAAAAATCATTTTTCTTTCCTCAAAAGTTGTTTTAGCCTGCAATTTTTTATTTTCGCAAGGGTATCAGGAGAAATTGGACCCCAATAGTTGTTGCCCAGTTTGTCCTGAGTATGATGGTACCCCATATGTGTGGGTCAACCAGTATTTGGGCGCACGTCAGGGCTCGGAAGGGAGGAAGCACCATTTGACTTTTTGAAAGCAAGATTGGCTGGAATCAGTGGTGGCGCCATGGCCAATCTGCTGCGGATCCACAGCCAAATCCGCACCGTGTGCACATAGCCTAATTCTAACCCTAACCCTAGCTCTAACCCTAGCCCTAACCCTAACCCTAGTTCTAACCCTAACCCTACTTCCAACCCTAACCCTAGTGGAAAAAAATTTATATATTTTCTTTATTTTATTATTGTCCCTACCTATGGGGGTGATAAAGAGGGGGGGGGGGTCATTTACTATTTTTTTATTTTGATCACTGTGATAGGTTTTATCACAGTGATCAAAATTTACCTGGAACGAATCTGCCTGCCATTTTGGAAGATGGCAGCACCCATGTAGAAGACGGACGGACACCAGGAGGCTCGGTAAGTATGAGGGGGGAGATCGGAGCACAGGGGGGGATCGGAGCACGGGGGTTGGATTGGAGCACGGAGGAGCAGACAGGACGATGGAGGGGAGCGGAGCGCAGGACAGAGGACTGGGGAGGAGATCGGTGGTGGTGGGGTGGCACATCAGGGTTTTCAGCCATGGCCGATGATATAGCAGCATCGGCCATGGCTGGATTGTAATATTTCACCAGTTTTCATAGGTGAAATACAGTGGGGCAAAAAAGTATTTAGTCAGTCAGCAATAGTGCAAGTTCCACCACTTAAAAAGATGATAGGCGTCTGTAATTTACATCATAGGTAGACCTCAACTATGGGAGACAAACTGAGAAAAAAAAAATCCAGAAAATCACATTGTCTGTTTTTTTAACATTTTATTTGCATATTATGGTGGAAAATAAGTATTTGGTCAGAAACAAAATTTCATCTCAATACTTTGTAATATATCCTTTGTTGGCAATGACAGAGGTCAAACGTTTTCTGTAAGTCTTCACAAGGTTGCCACACACTGTTGTTGGTATGTTGGCCCATTCCTCCATGCAGATCTCCTCTAGAGCAGTGATGTTTTTGGCTTTTCGCTTGGCAACACGGACTTTCAACTCCCTCCAAAGGTTTTCTATAGGGTTGAGATCTGGAGACTGGCTAGGCCACTCCAGGACCTTGAAATGCTTCTTACGAAGCCACTCCTTCGTTGCCCTGGCGGTGTGCTTTGGATCATTGTCATGTTGAAAGACCCAGCCACGTTTCATCTTCAATGCCCTTGCTGATGGAAGGAGGTTTGCACTCAAAATCTCACGATACATGGCCCCATTCATTCTTTCATGTACCCGGATCAGTTGTCCTGGCCCCTTTGCAGAGAAACAGCCCCAAAGCATGATGTTTCCACCACCGTGCTTGACAGTAGGTATGGTGTTTGATGGATGCAACTCAGTATTCTTTTTCCTCCAAACACGACAAGTTGTGTTTCTACCAAACAGTTCCAGTTTCGTTTCATCAGACCATAAGACATTCTCCCAAAACTCCTCTGGATCATCCAAATGCTCTCTAGCAAACTTCAGATGGGCCCGGACATGTACTGGCTTAAGCAGTGGGACACGTCTGGCACTGCAGGATCTGAGTCCATGGTGGCGTGGTGTGTTACTTATGGTAGGCCTTGTTACATTGGTCCCAGCTCTCTGCAGTTCATTCACTAGGTCCCCCCGCGTGGTTCTGGGATTTTTGCTCACCGTTCTTGTGATCATTCTGACCACACGGGGTGGGATTTTGCGTGGAGCCCCAGATCGAGGGAGATTATCAGTGGTCTTGTATGTCTTCCATTTTCTAATTATTGCTCCCACTGTTGATTTCTTTACTCCAAGCTGGTTGGCTATTGCAGATTCAGTCTTCCCAGCCTGGTGCAGGGCTACAATTTTGTTTCTGGTGTCCTTTGACAGCTCTTTGGTCTTCACCATAGTGGAGTTTGGAGTCAGACTGTTTGAGGGTGTGCACAGGTGTCTTTTTATACTGATAACAAGTTTAAACAGGTGCCATTACTACAGGTAATGAGTGGAGGAAAGAGGAGACTCTTAAAGAAGAAGTTACAGGTCTGTGAGAGCCAGAAATCTTGATTGTTTGTTTCTGACCAAATACTTATTTTCCACCATAATATGCAAATAAAATGTTAAAAAAACAGACAATGTGATTTTCTGGATTTTTTTTTCTCAGTTTGTCTCCCATAGTTGAGGTCTACCTATGATGTAAATTACAGACGCCGCTCATCTTTTTAAGTGGTGGAACTTGCACTATTGCTGACTGACTAAATACTTTTTTGCCCCACTGTATAACAAATCGCTCTGGTTGGCTGTTTCACTTTAAACAGCCAATCAGAGCGATCGTAGGCCTCTGGGCTGAAGTACCACTCCCCCTTTCCCTGCAGATCGGGTGAAATTGGAGTTAACCCTTTCACCCGATCTGCAGGGACACAATCCCTCTATGACGCCACATAGGCATCACAGGTCGGATTGGCACCGACTTTCATGACACCTACGTGGCGTCACAGGTGGGAAAGGGGTTTAATGTTTGAATGACCCAGTCAAAATTCAGACTTAAATCCCATTGAGTATCTGTGGCAAGACTTGAAAATTGCTGTACACATACAGTACATTCTCCATCCAATTTCACTGAGCTAGAGCTAGTTTGCAAAGAAGAATGGGCAAACATTTCAGCCTCTATGTCATGTACACACTTCTCATCATTGTGACGGGGCGTGCGTCTGAACGGTTAATTTATCTCCTCTCACTCATTCTTGCACTCAACCTCTGTTATAAGCTGCAAAGTGAGCATAAATCATACCCTGGCACTGTTATACTCGCATCCAGACTGTTTAGCGCACTGTGCCTTGGACCAGATTTACCTCGGAGGAACATGACTAAGCAGCTACTTTGGTGTTCACTGGAGCCTCTACGGTAGGGTTAGGCTTGTGCGGCAGGCAGCCGCCAGGAACCACTCCAGGGCGGCGTCCGGCACTTGCAGCTGACTCCCAAAGGGACAAGATATTGTAACGGCAGGTGCAAGTACTGTAGGTACACTGTCTGGCACAGCTGATTCACAGGCAGACAGGTACTGGCAGCCGAGGCTGATATACAGACAGGTTTGTGTATTCTGATATACTGACATAAAGGTGGACATGGCTAACACACTGGCAGGCAGATGGACATGGCAGATATACAGACAAGTGCAGGTGGGCATGGCTGATATACTGGCAGAGGTAGGACCTAGGTCACACTGGACAGACAGAAACAGCTTCAGGATGGACTGAGTCACTGGCAGATACGACTGCAATACTGGAACGGGTACGACCCAGCTCAGACTTGACATACAAGGAACCACAGATGCGGACAGGCAGGGTACCACAGATGCGCACAGGCACAGAACTGCAGGGTCCCACTGGACAGACAGGACTAAAGGTACCGTCATACTAAGCGACGCTGCAGCGATACCGACAACGATCCGGATCGCTGCAGCGTCGCTGTTTGGTCGCTGGAGAGCTGTCACACAGACAGCTCTCCAGCGACCAACGATGCCGGTAACCAGGGTAAACATCGGGTTACTAAGCGCAGGGCCGCGCTTAGTAACCCGATGTTTACCCTGGTTACCATCGTTAAAGTAAAAAAAACAACCACTACATACTTACCTACCGCTGTCTGTCCCCGGCGCTGTGCTTCTCTGCTCTGGCTGTGAGCGCCAGGCAGCCGGAAAGCAGAGCGGTGACGTCACCGCTCTGCTTTCCGGCCGCTGTGCTCACAGCCAGAGCAGAGAAGCACAGCGCCGGGGACAGACAGCGGTAGGTAAGTATGTAGTGGTTGTTTTTTTTACTTTAACGATGGTAACCAGGGTAAACATCAGGTTACTAAGCGCGGCCCTGCGCTTAGTAACCCGATGTTTACCCTGGTTACCAGCGAAGACATCGCTGAATCGGCGTCACACACGCCGATTCAGCGATGTCAGCGGGAGATCCAGCGATGAAACAAAGTTCTGGACTTTCTTCCCCGACCAGCGATATCACAGCAGGATCCTGATCGCTGCTGCCTGTCACACTGGACGATATCGCTAGCCAGGACGTTGCAACGTCACGGATCGCTAGCGATATTGTCTAGTGTGACGGTACCTTTAGTTCACAAAAGAACAATACAAGGACAGGTACACACAGGACAGCCTGAGGCAGACTCAAATAAGGTACTTACAATGACATAGCAAGAGTACATGCAAACCACTAAAGTTGCTCAGAGGCAACAGATTAGAGAAAGGAACAGATTCAGACACTGCAGATTTTAGAGATAGGTAGCGGCTCAGACACTGCAGGTTTTAGAGACAGGTACAAGTTCAGTCACTGCAGGTTTTAGAGATAGGTACTGATTCAGGCACAGCAGATTTTAGAAATAGGTACTGATTCAGACACAGGGAATTTAGGAAAAGCTCCAGACTTAGATACAAACAGATTCACTGATTGTACCTAATTCAGGTAAGTACAGACACAGATACAGGTTCAGGGTTCAGGCCTGGGTCTTCAGCCCCCACGGTGGAATTGTGATGGAAATATATATATCATATAGATTTCACTTGCATGTATAATCCTTTATAATTATATATACTCATATAAACGCAAATATATCTGTATACTCAGCTAGTTTATAATCAATTGCTCAACTTGACCACATGAGCTAGGCCAGATGGTTCCTCGGTACTTTCCAGACACCCAAAAACCGGAACTTAGGCCAGATGTCTTGGACTAATGTCTAAGAATCCTGCTGAATAGCAGGATAAATGTGACAGCTACATTTTAGCTGCTTAATCAGCATTCATATGTGCATTAATCACAATATTCTATATATATTTAGATAACTAATAACAGAGGAGCTAGACAATATGGTAATTAACTATCCACCCCTAACCACCTCCTTTCTATATGCAATTATAAATCCATGTATGTGCAATAAATCATCAGTATTGGTGGAATGTTATTGTCACAATGGTGTGCAGTCTCATTCTTGATGAGCGCTCAAAATACTCAGTCTAATTGGGAACGGCCACAGCACACACAGGGATAGATTTATCCAAACCAAATTTCCATAACATCTGTCGCCTGCATGTGGGGCAATGGACGAAATGCATGGGGACCCTGCTGACCGGAGAGACGGAGGTGTTGGCCACGGCCTTGGTTCACGGGACGGAGACTGCGCAGCTCCATAAGTAAGGTAAGAAAATTTTATCATCTTACCTGAAAGTCCCCTGTGCCCAGTCCGGGTCTATACCTCTTGCCGGTCAGGTGTGGTCGCCACTGCATTCCCAGGTAGTGTAAAAAGTCCAAGCCCGTATCCAAACCCTGGGATATAAGTCAAGGTGTCTGCTGTGTGCCGTGTATGTGTTCCATGTTTGTGTAGATCCGTGAGACAGTTGGATTGTTTGTGGTGGCTGGGTAACAGACGGCAGGAGGTCAAATCGCTCAATAAGTTATTGCAATATTCCCGTTAATAGGAGGGACAGGGAGTCCCGGGACAGGTAGTCCCATGTTCCAGGCTCGGGTAGTAATAACTTAGAGGGCTACCGCAGATTCCTGTAGCACCGGCGAACCAGTTGTCACTCAGGCGGCCCGGGCACAGGTGTGCCCAGTGCGATTAGCAGTAGTCTGTTCCCAGAGCAGTTAGCACCTGCCACAGAATAATAAAGAGGGCATCGGTTTCTCCCGGACATCTGTATCTGTTTTGTTCATGTCATGTACTGTTGTTTTAAGTTTTTTCTCGTTTCTGAACTTCCCCTTCTGCTGCTAGCAAAGATATATCCATTGTAAATCACACAATCACATCTGTTTTTGCAAAGTTTCCTGTTTCTGCAGTTCTAGCTACAGTGTAGCAATTTTTGAAGAAGTGAGACTAAGTGGTATCTGTAACTTGCTGTGAGCTACTTGTAAAAAAGATACGCATACCTCCCAACCGTCCCAGATCCAGCGGGACTGTCCTGATTTTGACAGTCAGCCCCGCGATCCCGGGCGGGACATTAATTGTCCCGCACTGGTTGGGAGGTGTGTGTATCAGCCGGTCAGCTGAGAGCTCCCTGAGACCCTGCACCCGGCCCGCACAGCAGCACACCACATAATGGCTGCTCTGTGCACAGGACCTGTGATGAGGTCACAGGATGGGAGGAGTCAGGTGTCACATGATCGGGAGGAGGACCTCCGTGTACAGGACTTTGCTGGTTGCCATGGCGCCGGAGGTGGGTAAGGCAGCGTATGTGTGAGGTCAGGAGGTGTTTACAGTGTGGATGTAGCGGAGCCGTGTGTGTACGAGGTGTACGGATCAGGGCAGCGTGTGAAAGGTGTATGGAGAGGAGTCGTGTGTGTAAGGCCGGAGTCACACATGCGAGAAACACGTCCGTGTCTTGCATGTGAACAGCAAGCTCTGGCGCCGGCACTTCGGAGCGGAGCGTGCGGCTCCATGTATTGCTATGTGGCCGCACGCTCCGCTCCGAAGTGCCGGCGCCAGAGCTTGCTGTTCACATGCGAGACACGGACGTGTTTCTCGCATGTGTGACTCCGGCCTAAGAGGTGTACAGAGCCGTGTGCATGAGGTGTATGGAGCGCAGCCGCGTGTGTACGAGGTGTACGGAGCCGTGTGCATGAGGTGTACGGAGCGCAGCCGCGGGTGTACGAGGTGTACGGAGCCGTGTGCATGAGGTGTACGGAGCGCAGCCGCGGGTGTACGAGGTGTACGGAGCCGTGTGCATGAGGTGTACGGAGCGCAGCTGCGGGTGTACGAGGTGTACGGAGCCGTGTGCATGAGGTGTACGGAGCGCAGCCGCGGGTGTACGAGGTGTACGGAGCCGTGTGCATGAGGTGTACGGAGCGCAGCCGCGGGTGTACGGAGCACAGCCGCGTGTGTACGAGGTGTACGGAGCACAGCCGCGTGTGTACGAGGTGTACGGAGCACAGCCGCGTGTGTACGAGGTGTACGGAGTGGAGCAGCATGTGAAAGGTGTACGGAGCAGAGTCGTGTGTAAGAGGTGTACGGAGCCGTGTGTACGAGGTGTACGGAACACAGCCGCATGTGTACGAGGTGTACGGAGCGTAGTCGTGTGTACGAGGTGTACGTAGTGGAGTCGTGTGTAAGAGGTGTACGGAGCCGTGTGTACGAGGTGTACGGAGCACAGCCGCGTGTGTACGAGGTGTACGGAGCACATCCGCGTGTGTACGAGGTGTACGGAGCACAGCCGCGTGTGTACGAGGTGTACGGAGCACAGCTGCGTGTGTACGAGGTGTACGGAGCACAGCCGCGTGTGTACGAGGTGTACGGAGCACAGCCGCATGTGTACGAGGTGTACGGAGCACAGCCGCATGTGTACGAGGTGTACGTAGTGGAGTCGTGTGTAAGAGGTGTACGGAGCCGTGTGTACGAGGTGTACGGAGCACAGCCGCGTGTGTACGAGGTGTACGGAGCACAGCCGCTTGTGTACGAGGTGTACGGAGCGGAGCAGCATGTGAAAGGTGTACAGAGCAGAGTCGTGTGTAAGAGGTGTACGGAGCCGTGTGTACAAGGTGTACGGAGCACAGCCGCATGTGTACGAGGTGTACGGAGCGGAGCAGCATGTGAAAGGTGTACTTAGCGGAGCCGTGTGTACGAGGTGTATGGAGCACAGCCGTGTGTGTACGAGGTGTATGGAGCACAGCCACGTGTGTACGAGGTGTACGGAGCAGAGCAGCATGTGAAAGGTGTACGGAGCAGAGTCGTGTGTACGAGGTGTACGGAGCACAGCCGCATGTGTACGAGGTGTACGGAGCAGAGCAGCATGTGAAAGGTGTACGGAGCAGAGTCGTGTGTACGAGGTGTACGGAGCACAGCCGCATGTGTACGAGGTGTACGGAGCACAGCCGCATGTGTACGAGGTGTACGTAGTGGAGTCGTGTGTAAGAGGTGTACGGAGCCGTGTGTACGAGGTGTACGGAGCACAGCCGCGCGTGTACGAGGTGTACGGAGCACAGCCGCGTGTGTACGAGGTGTATGGAGCACAGCCGCGTGTGTACGAGGTGTACGGAGCGGAGCAGCATGTGAAAGGTGTACAGAACGGAGTCGTGTGTACGAGGTGTACGGAGCACAGCCGCGTGTGTACGAGGTGTACGGAGCGGAGCAGCATGTGAAAGGTGTACGGAGCAGAGTCGTGTGTAAGAGGTGTACGGAGCCGTGTGTACGAGGTGTACGGAGCACAGCCGCATGTGTACGAGGTGTACGGAGCACAGCCGCATGTGTACGAGGTGTACGGAGCGTAGTCGTGTGTACGAGGTGTACGTAGTGGAGTCGTGTGTAAGAGGTGTACGGAGCCGTGTGTACGAGGTGTACGGAGCACAGCCGCGTGTGTACGAGGTGTACGGAGCACAGCCGCATGTGTACGAGGTGTACGGAGCACAGCCGCATGTGTACGAGGTGTACGGAGCACAGCCGCGTGTGTACGAGGTGTACGGAGCACAGCCGCGTGTGTACGAGGTGTACGGAGCGGAGCAGCATGTGAAAGGTGTACAGAACGGAGTCGTGTGTACAAGGTGTACGGAGCACAGCCGCGTGTGTACGAGGTGTACGGAGCGGAGCAGCGTGTGAAAGGTGTATGGAGCGGAGTCGTGTGTAAGAGGTGTGCGGATGAGAGCAGAGTGTGAAAGGTGTATGGAGTGGAGCCACGTGTGTACGAGGTGTACAGAGCAGAGCCACGTGTGTACGAGGTGTACGGAGCAGAGCCATGTGTGTACAAGGTGTGCGGAGCAGCGTGTGCAATGTGTATAGAGCAGAGCCGTGTGTGTACGAGGTGTACGGAGTAGTGCCGTGTGTGTACGAGGTGTACGGAGTAGTGCCGTGTGTGTATGAGATGTATGGAGAGGAGCCGTATGTGTATGAGGTGTACGCAGCGGAGCTGTGTCTGTGCAAGGTATACGGAGCGGAGCAGTGTGTGCAATTTGTATAAAGCGGAGCCGTGTGTGTACGAGGTTTATGGAGAGGAGCCGTATGTGTATGAGGTGTATGCAGTGGAGCCGTGTGTGTGCAAGGTATACGGAGCGGAGCAGCTTGTGCAATGTGTATGGAGCGGAGTGGTGTGTGTATGAGGTGTACGGAGTAGCGCCGTGTGTACGAGATGTATGGAGCGGAGCCGTGTGTGTATGAGGTGTATGGAGCGGAGCCGTGTATGAGGTGTATGGAGCGGAGCTGAATGTGTACGAGATGTACGGAGTGGAGCCGTGTGTGTATGAGATGTATGGAGTGGAGCCGTGTGAACGGAGCGGAGCCGTGTGTGCAAAGTGTACGGAGCGCAGCCGCGTGTGTAGGAGTAGCTATGTGTGGCCATTATACGGTACGAAGTATCATGTGCGGCCAATATACAGTATGGAGCATCATGTGCGGTCATTATACAGTATGGAGCATCATGTGCGGTCATTGTACAGTATGGAGCTTCATGTGCGGTTATTATACAGTATGGAGCATCATGTGGGGCCATTATACAGTATGGAGCATCATGTGCGGTCACTATACAGTATGGAGCATCATGTGGGGCCATTATACAGTATGGAGCATTATGTGCGGTCATTATACAGTATGGAGCATCATGTGCGGTCATTATACAGTATGGCGCATTATGTGCGGTCATTATACACTATGGAGCATCATGTGCGGTCATTATACAGTATGGAGCATCATGTGTGGCCATTATACAGTATGGAGCATCATGTGCGGTCATTATACAGTATTGAGCATCATGTGGGGTCATTATACAGTATGCAGCATCATGTGCGGTCATTATACAGTATGGAGCATCATGTGCGGTCATTATACAGTATGGAGCATTATGTGCGGTCATTATACACTATGGAGCATCATGTGCGGTCATTATACAGTATGGAGCATCATGTGTGGCCATTATACAGTATGGAGCATCATGTGCGGTCATTATACAGTATTGAGCATCATGTGGGGTCATTATACAGTATGCAGCATCATGTGCGGTCATTATACAGTATGGAGCATCATGTGCAGGCATTATACAGTATGGAGCATCATGTGCGGCTATTATACAGTATGGAGCATCATGTGCAGTCATTATACAGTATTGAGCATCATGTGGGGCCATTATACAGTATGGAGCATCATGTGTGGCCATTATATAGTATGGAGCATCATGTGTGGCCATTATACAGTATTGAGCATAATGTGGGGCCATTATACAGTATTGAGCATCATGTGGGGCTATTATACAGTATTGAGCATCATGTGGGGCCATTATACAGTATGGAGCATCATGTGGGGCCATTATACAGTATGGAGCATCATGTGCGGCTATTATACAGTATGGAGCATCATATGTGGCCATTATACAGTATTGAGCATCATGTGGGGTCATTATACAGTATTGAGCATCATGTGGGGTCATTATACAGTATTGAGCATCATGTGGGATCATTATACAGTATTGAGCATCATGTGGGGTCATTATACAGTGTTGAGCATCATGTGGGGTCATTATACAGTATTGAGCATCATGTGTGGCCATTATACAGTATTGAGCATCATGTGGGGTCATTATACAGTGTTGAGCATCATGTGGGGTCATTATACAGTATTGAGCATCATATGTGGCCATTATACAGTATTGAGCATCATGTGGGGTCGTTATACAGTATGGAGCATTGTGGGGCTATTATACAGTATGGAGCACTGTGTGGCCATATTTTTTTGTTTATAATTATTCTTTCTGAACAGTGTGATCAGCAGTGCTAAATGGGTGTGGTTGAGATGCGGATATGGGTGGGACTAGTGAATGGGTGTGGTCAGAGGCGTGGCCTAAAATTTGCCACTGCGCGCGTTGCGCGCCGCAAACTTTGTCCCTCTTTCCCAGCTTCAAAAGTTGGGAGGTATGGATACGTGATTTTAGTGACTTTGAATACAGCAGCGTAAGAAAGGGGAAGTGTGTGTGTCTGACTGCTTTTGAGCACAGACAAAGTGTTAAAAAAAAAGAAAAGCCATTTAAACTTTTTGCCCTTTAACCCCTTTCTGCCATTAGACGTACTATTGCGTCCATGTGGGGTGGGCTTTACTTCCCAAGGACGCAATAGTACGTCATATGCGATCGGCAGCGCTCACGGGGGGAGCGCCGCCGATCACGGCCGGGTGTCAGCTGTTTATCGCAGCTGACATCCGGCACTATGTGCCAGGAGCGGTCACGGACCGCCCCCGGCACATTAACCCCCGGCACACCGCGATCAAAGATGATCGCGATGTGCCGGCGGTACAGGGAAGCACCGCGCAGGGAGGGGGCTCCCTGCGGGCTTCCCTGAGCCCCCCGCAGCAACGCGATGTGATCGCGTTGCTGCGAGGGTCTCACCTCCCTCCCTGCTCCCTCCAGCCCCGGATCCAAGATGGCCGCGGATCCGGGTCCTGCAGGGAGGGAGGTGGCTTCACAGAGCCTGCTCAGAGCAGGCACTGTGAAGCAGCCTGCACTCCTATCAGATCAGTGATCTGACAGAGTGCTGTGCAAACTGTCAGATCACTGATCTGTGATGTCCCCCCCTGGGACAAAGTAAAAAAGTAAAAAAAAAAAATTTCAAATGTGTAAAAAAAAATAAAAAAAAATATTCCAAAATAATGAAAAAAAAAAAAAAAATATTATTCCCATAAATACATTTCTTTATCTAAATAAAAAAAAAAAAACAATAAAAGTACACATATTTAGTATCGCCGCGTCCGTAACGGCCCGACCTATAAAACTGGCCCACTAGTTAACCCCTTCAGTAAACACCGTAAGAAAAAAAAAAAAAAAACGAGGCAAAAAACAACGCTTTATTGTCATACCGCCGAACAAAAAGTGGAATAACACGCGATCAAAAAGACAGATATAACTAACCATGGTACCGCTGAAAACGTCATCTTGTCCCGCAAAAAACGAGCCGCCATACAGCATCATCAGCAAAAAAATAAAAAAGTTATAGTCCTGAGAATAAAGTGATGCAAAAATAATTATTATTTCTATAAAATAGTTTTTATCGTATAAAAGCGCCAAAACATAAAAAAATGATATAAATGAGGTGTCGCTGTAATCGTACTGACCCGAAGAATAAAACTGCTTCATCAATTTTACCAAACGCGGAACGGTATAAACGCCCCACCCAAAAGAAATTCATGAATAGCTGGTTTTTGGTCATTCTGCCTCACAAAAATCGGAATAAAAAGCGATCAAAAAATGTCACGTGCCCGAAAATGTTACCAATAAAAACATCAACTCGTCCCACAAAAAACAAGACCTCACATGACTCTGTGGACCAGAATATAGAAAAATTATAGCTCTCAAAATGTGGTAACGCAAAAAATATTTTTTGCAATAAAAAGCGTCTTTCAGTGTGTGACGGCTGCCAATCATAAAAATCCGCTAAAAAACCCGCTATAAAAGTAAATCAAACCCCCCTTCATCACCCCCTTAGTTAGGGAAAAATTAAAAAAATGTATTTATTTCCATTTTCCCATTAGGGCTAGGGTTAGAGTTAGGGCTAGGGTTAGGGTTAGGGCTAGGGTTAGGGCTAGGGTTAGGGCTAGGGTTAGGGTTAGGGCTAGGGTTAGGGCTAGGGTTAGGGCTAGGGTTAGGGCTAGGGTTAGGGTTAGGGCTAGGGCTAGGGTTAGGGCTAGGGTTAGGGTTAGGGCTAGGGTTAGGGCTAGGGTTAGGGCTAGGGTTAGGATTAGGGTTAGGGCTAGGGTTAGGGCTAGGGCTACAGTTTGGGTTGGGGCTAAAGTTACAGTTAGGGTTTAGATTACATTTACGGTTGGGAATAGGGTTGGGATTAGGGTTAGGGGTGTGTCAGGGTTAGAGGTGTGGTTAGGGTTACTGTTGGGATTAGGGTTAGGGATGTGTTTGGATTAGGGTTTCAGTTATAATTGGGGGGTTTCCACTGTTTAGGCACATCAGGGGCTCTCCAAACGCGACATGGCGTCCGATCTCAATTCCAGCCAATTCTGCGTTGAAAAAGTAAAACAGTGCTTCTTCCCTTCCGAGCTCTCCCGTGTGCCCAAACAGGGGTTTACCCCAACATATGGGATATCAGCGTACTCAGGACAAATAGGACAACAACTTTTGGGGTCCAATTTCTCCTGCTACCCTTGGGAAAATACAAAACTCGGGGCTAAAACATATTTTTTGTGGGAAAAAAAAAGATTTTTTATTTTCACGGCTCTGCGTTATAAACTGTAGTGAAACACTTGGGGGTTCAAAGTTCTCACAACACATCTAGATTAGTTCCCTGGGGGGTCTAGTTTCCAATATGGGGTCACTTGTGGGGGGTTTCTACTGTTTAGGTACATTAGGGGTTCTGCAAACGCAATGTGACGTCTGCAGACCATTCCATCTAAGTCTGCATTCCAAATGGCGCTCCTTCCCTTCCGAGCTCTGCCATGCGCTCAAACGTTGGTTTCCCCCAACATACGGGGTATCAGCGTACTCAGGACAAATTGGACAACAACTTTTGGGGTCGAATTTCTCCTCTTACCCTCGGGAAAATACAAAACTGGGGGCTAAAAAATAATTTTGGGGGGAAAGATTTTTTTTTTTAATTTTCACGGCTATGCGTTACAAACTGTAGTGAAACACTTGGGGGTTCAAAGCTATCACAACACATCTAGATGAGTTCCTTAGGGGGTCTAGTTTCCAAAATGGTGTCACTTGTGGGAGGTTTCTACTGTTTAGGTACATTAGGGGCTCTGCAAATGCAATGTGACACCTGCAGACCATTCCATCTAAGTCCTCATTCCAAATGGAGCTCCTTCCCTTCCGAGCCCTCCCATGCGCCCAAACAGTGGTTCCCCCCCACATATGGGGTATCAGCACACTCAGGACAAATTGGACAACAAATTGTGGGGTCGAATTTCTCCTTTTACCCTCGGGAAAATACAAAACTGGGGGCTAAAAAAATAATTTTTGTGGGAAAAAAATTTTGTTTTATTTTTACGGCTCTGCATTATAAACTTCTGTGAAGCACTTGGTGGGTCAAAGTGCTCACCACACCTCTAGATAAGTTCCTTAGGGGGTCTACTTTCCAAAATGGTGTCACTTGTGGGGGGTTTCAATGTTTAGGCACATCAGTGGCTCTTCAAACGCAACATGACGTCCCATCTCAATTCCTGTCAATTTTGCATTGAAAAGTCAAACGGCGCTCCATCCCTTCCGAGCTCTCCCATCCGCCCAAACAGTGGTTTACCCCCACATATGGGCTATCAGCGTACTCAGGACAAATTGTACAACAACTTTTGGGGTCCAATTTCTTCTCTTACCCTTGGGAAAATAAAAAATTGGGGGCGAAAAGATAATTTTTGTGAAAAAATATGATTTTTTATTTTTACGGTTCTACATTATAAACTTCTGTGAAGCACTTGTTGGGTCAAAGTGCTCACCACACCTCTAGATAAGTTCCTTAGGGGGTCTACTTTCCAAAATGGTGTCACTTGTGGGGGGTTTCAATGTTTAGCCACATCAGGGGCTCTCCAAACGAAACATGGCGTCCCATCTCAATTCCAGTCAATTTTGCATTGAAAAGTCAAATGGCACTCCTTCGCTTCCGAGCTCTGCCATGCGCCCAAACAGTGGTTTACCCCCACATGTGGGGTATTGGCATACTCAGGACAAATTGTACAACAATGTTTGGGGTCCATTTTCTCCTGTTACCCTTGGTAAAATAAAACAAATTGGAGCTGAATTAAATTTTTTGTTTAAAAAAGTTAAATGTTCATTTTTATTTAAACATTCAAAAAATTCCTGTGAAGCACCAGAAGGGTTAATAAACTTCTTGAATATGGTTTTGAGCACCTTGAGGGGTGTAGTTTTTAGAATGGTGTCACACTTGGGTATTTTCTATCATATAGACCCCTCAAAATGACTTCAAATGAGATGTGGTCCCTAAAATAAAATGGTGTTGTAGAAATGAGAAATTGCTGGTCAACTTTTAACCCTTATAACTCCCTAACAAAAAAAAATTTTGGTTCCAAAATTGTGCTGATGTAAAGTAGACATGTGGGAAATGTAACTTATTAAGTATTTTGTGTGACATATCTCTGTGATTTAATTGCATAAAAATTCAAAGTTGGAAAATTGCGAAATTTTCATAATTTTCGCCAAATTTCCGTTTTTTTCACAAATAAACGCAGGTACTATCAAATAATTTTTACCATTGTCATGAAGTACAATATGTCACGAGAAAACAATGTCAGAATCACCAGGATCCATTGAAGCGTTCCAGAGTTATAACCTCATAAAGGGACAGTGGTCAGAATTGTAAAAATTGGCCCGGTCATTAACGTGCAAACCACCCTTGGGGGTAAAGGGGTTAAAGTTTTTCCTTCTGTATCAAAATTTTAAGTTTTTTGGTTGTGTACCATGTTTTTGACGGTTTTCTTTTCCTTTTTATATCAACTTCTTGTACCAACTTTTTGAAGGTTTTCTTTTCTTTTTGTTTTTTTTTGTGTTTTTATATACCAATCTTTTTGAAGTTTTTGTTGTTGTTTTTTTCTATTTTTGTTTGTTTTGTTTTTTGCCATGGGAAATAAAGTGGCCAAGCAACAGGAGGGTCTGTTACTTCCTGATGAGAAAACTGTCCCCCAGATAGTGGCAGAACACGAAGGTGTTAAGTATGTGAAGAATTTTAGAAGGTATAAAGTATGTGAAATCCATCAGAATGGCAGAATTCAAGCTGCGGAATTGCAAGTAAGGAAAGTTAGCTGATGTTGAATTGCTGAATACTAATGCATGGTATAAAGTAGCAGCAGAGCTTACATCGTTTAGGTGGTGCAGAAAGATATGTGAGCAAACCAGGAAGTGATTTTTATGTGTATAAGATGGGGAAAAGTATTAAGCCATCAGCGCCTCCCCATACCTTAGGCATGTGCAGTCTGCTCTCAACAGAATCCATGGTATAGGGAGTTTTTGCACAGTATGTGGTGCTCCCCGTCTCTCCCTACAGTGAGAGGGCATCATTATTCCAACCATGCCCTCTCAGACTGCACAGAGGGGGGAGGAATTCTCTTCTCGATCCTCCTCTTTCTCTGTCACTCTTTCTCTCCTCCTTCTTCACTCTCTCTCTCCTTTCCTCTCATCCTTCTCCACACCTCTCTACTCCTCCTTCTCCACACTTCCCATTTTTCCCTCTGTCAGTTCCTTTCTCTCACTCCTCACCTCTGCCTCCTGCGCACCTTACACCTCTCTTCCTCTGTCTTCTCTGAAAATCCCCCTACACACAATGCAGTAGGCAGCCCCCAGACACATCAGGCAGTAGACAGCTCCGCCCTGGGTGCAGATGGGGGAGGACTGACATCACCATCTGCTGATAATGTACAACTTCAGCACCATTCAGAGTTGCCTACATTCACACCAACATAGAACTATAAGCTTAATCCACCACAGCTTCAGCAAGTGGGGAGACATCCTCACACAAAAAGGCAACTTCTAAGTCCAAACTCATCCAGTGTATGACCCCAGCACACGCTATCACAACTATTCCTCTGATGAAGATGAGGAGGGAACATCATAAATGCTGCCCTGTACTAGGAAAAGAAACCCACAGGCACCAATAATGCAGGGGCAGATAGAGGCACCACCATTACACTATGCACATTTCACCCCATGCCATTTTACCGAAGAATGTAGCAGAACCAGCGAACATATGCAGCCACCTGGCAATGATCTCTGGGCCATAAATGGAAATAGAAGCAGGTGATGCTCTCTGGCCAATCATGAAGGAACAATTCAAACTTCCAGCAGAATTAGATGTACATGCTTGGGAGTCAGGGCCACAGCTAATTGAACAGCTCAGAGAGTGGGCCAAAGGCAGATTCGCAGGACAAGCCCTCAGCTTACATGACATGAGCTAAGACAAGACAGAATCTGTGGAGAAGTTTCATGGCAGAGTAATGCAAGTTTTCCAGGACCTGGGCTTCACCATTCATTACCAGATACACAAGCAAATGTCGGCACAGGCCTTGGTGCATGGACTAAGACAGCCAATCAGGAAACCACTGATAGTGGTTAGGCCCGGGAACAGGTCAATAGCAGTGGACTGACCCAGCAAAACAGGTCATGTGCGCCTAAGAGATGTTTATTGCCAAATTGCCACTAAACCTGCTGCCATTATAGTGCCACGAAGAGCACGAGGGAAGAAGAGGCGTACCTTCGTGGGCGGAGCCAGCTGGAAAGAGCGAGAAGAAGTAAACGGGTGCCACGCTGCTGAGAATGCCGGAAGGGGAGCCAGAAGTGAAGATGCTGCAAAGTGCCGAGCGACACACCGGAAGAACCGCTGTAGACCTCAATAGGGTTAGCAAATGGGAGAAGCTATGTCAGACCTGGGGGAAGAGGTGGTGGCAGATGCAGCCACAGCCCCTGTAATGCCCCAAGACCTCGAGTTGGATGCAGCCGCCGGTCTCATGCACCCCCGGGCCTCACCACTGTACGCACCTGCAGGCTCCATCTTACCACCAGGCTCTGCAGGGCCCGCAGCTTCAATCAGCAGGCCAGACCCCGCTGCCGCTACAGTGTCCATCAAGCCGTTGTCCACAGTAGCCAAACGGATTTAGTCCCAACCAGGAGTGCAGAAGACAGCCCCTCTCATGGTGACCACTGACCTGGAAGCGCAACCACCCTACAAAGACAGAAGAAGTGTCAAGTGTTACAACTGTGGCAAGTTTGGTCATTTCCGGAACCATTGCAGAGCACCCATGCAACCCAAGAGTTGGTCCAGAGAAACAGGTCAAGGAAGAAGTACAGAAAGCAGTGGAGTACCCTGTCCATATGACAGGGGAAAGCAAGCCAGGTCCGCAAGACACTACGCTCCTGACATGTAAAACCCTATCTGCAGGACCAATACCTCAAATTACCCTGAAAGTGGATGAGGTTGTCAGATCTTTTCTTCTGCACACGGGTGCAGCCAGAAGTGTGATGAGACCTGTGGAACTCCCCGATCCCACCTGCCTATGAGAATCCTCTGTGTCTCACATGGGCATTGATGGTCAAGTCAGACATTTCTCAGCTTACAAAGCCTCTGAGCTTGTGCACTCAGCCAGGACACTCTATCGTGTCCCAGTTTGTGGTGTCAGGGACCTGCCACTCAATCTGCTGGGAGCAGACCTACTGCAGAAGCTGAAGGCGACCACAGTGTTCCAGGAAGATGGGATCGTGACACTTTCTTCATCTCTGACCCAAGAAGAATCATACTGGCAGCCCTACAAGAACCTCAAACAACCGACGGAGGCCTACCCAAGGAGGTACTGGACGTAGTACCAGAAACTCTATGGTCTAAGGGACCCCAGGACATGGGAAAACCTTAAGTTGCCCCGGTACGGGTGTCACTCAAGCCAGGTACCCCGTACCCTCGTAGGGCCAAGTATCTCCTGTCCATCGCCTAGAGTCAAGCTGTCTCTTACCAACTGAAGGTCTACCTGGAAATAGGAATCATTGTTCCTTGCACATCGCCTTGCAATACCCCGCTTTTCCTGGTCAAGAAAAAGAATGTAAAAGGAGAGCGAGCCAAGTTCAGAATGGCACATGACCTGAGAGCTGTGAAAGACGCCACGGTGTTTGAAACTCCAATTGTGCCGAATCCGCACACTCTGCTCTCAAATGTGCCTGCCACAGCAAAAGTGTTCACAGTGACCAACCTGGCTAATGTTTTCTTCGGTGATCCCCTTCACCCGGATGACCAGTACCTGTTTGCCTTTAATGCACCAGGGGGCACAGCACACATGGACAGTGATGCCACAGTGGGCCCAGAACAGCCCTTCACAGTTCACCAAAGCAATGTCCACAGCCCTCACCAACTGGGTCACAGAACATGCAGAAGTAACCCTGCTACAATACATGGGCGATCTACTCCTTTTGTGAAGTTGACTTTGACATGTGTAAAGCCCATTCCTTGTCTCTCCTACTCTACCTGGCGGAGCAGCACTGCAAGGTCTCAAAGAACAAAGTCCAGTGGTGTCTGAAGCGAGTTACATTCCAGGGACACTGTATTGCTCACCAGACGAAACACCTGACAGATGACCGGAAGACCACTATGGCGAAGATGGTTCCTCCAACAACTCCAAAGGCGCTACAGGCCTTCCTTGGTCTAGTTTGGTATTGCAGAGCCTGGATCCCTGATGCCTCAGTCCTAATTCAGCCTCTGTATGATTGCGTCAATGTAACCCCGTTCCTCCTGACAGATGCAGCCTTCAGCTCGTTCAAGAAGTTAAAAGACTCTGTAGTCTCAGTGTCAGCACTAGGCCTACCTGACTACGAGAAGCCATTCCGTCTCTACCTGATGGAAAAATAAGGCTTGGCTACTGGAGTCCTGACACAGCTTCAGGGGGGAAAGCAGAGACATTTAGGCTACTTTTCAGCTCACCTGGATCCAGATGCAAGGGGAGCCCCCTCCTGCATGAGAGCAGCATTTGCAGCACACGCCCTCTTGGACAATACTGCTGACATCATTCTTGGATATCCATTGGAAATCCTGTCTCCGCATGACATCTCAGCAATCCTCAACCAAACCCAGCCAAAACATCTCTCCACCGCCAGGCATCTTCGCCTCCAGTGCTCTCTACTCCTGCCCGACAATGTCACCATCTCCAGATGCACAGTCCTCAACCCGTCCACTCTACTTCCACTCCCAAAGGGGAATACAGATACGGACCCTCAGATCAAAATTCTGATCAAAATCTGCATGATACCTTCCGCAGGGATCTGGATTTGCTCCAGACGGATGACCATGATTGCTTCAGCATCATGCAACAGGAAACAGCAGGACTACCCAAGGTGGCAGAAGAGCCACTGACCAACCCAGAATTGATCCTCTACGTGGATTGCTCCAGATTTGCAGATGATGAAGGAAGATTCCACACGGGATGTGCAGTGACCCGCAATCAAGAGATCCTGTGGTCCAGAATTCTGCCGTCTAGCCTGTCAGCCCAGGAAGCAGAATTGATAGCGCTGACGAAGGCCTGCCAGGTTGCAGAAGGCAAAACTGCGAACATATACACCGATTCAAGGTACTCGCATGGCATAGCACACGACTTTGGACCCATCTGGGCTGCAAGGGACTTCATCACAGCAAGCGGAACAACCGTGAAGCATCATGGAGAGCCATCAAGGACCTGCTGGACGCACTCCAACTTCCAAAAATGGTGGCAGTACTAAAAGTCAAAGCATATGGAAAATTGAACACAGTAGAGGCACGGGGCAACAACATGGCGGATATGTCAGCCAAAGAAGCAGCCAAAGGAAGACAATATGGAGAAGTGGGAGAGGTCATAGAGCCGGACGGCTACTACATGACGACTGAAGGCAAGAGACCTGACCAGATGATGTCCTTGATGTCCTGGGATCTGCTCAAAAAGCTGCAAGAGCAAGCCCCAAAAGGACAAGAAGGAATGCTGGATGTGGAAGGGAGCAACACTTGAAGAGGGAAGGGTATACACAATGGACTACAAACCCTGTTTACCCTATGGTGGTCTAGTGGGCACATGGGCCCACACACAGATCAAACACACAGATGAATGATCTAAATGGTGCCTACTGGTTCGCTCCAGGGATCTCCAGCCTAACAGCCAAGTTCACTAGCAGCTGTCTGACCTGCGGCAAATGCAACCCTGGAATAATGGAGAAAGTTCCCACACATCATCTTGCCAGACCACCGTACCCCTTCCAGAGGATCCAGATAGACCACATCCAGATGCCGCCAAGTGGAGGATTCGAATATGCCTTTGTGGTCGTGGACGTGTTCTCAGAATGGCCAGAAGTCTTCCTAGTGAGGAACCAGTCAGCAAAGACTACTGCAAAGAAGCTACTCTCAGAGATAGTACGCAGATATGGGGTCCCGAGGTAATAGAGAGTGACCAGGGACCCGCATTCACAGCAAATCTCACGCAGGAGATCTGGTCAGCAGTAGGGTCAGACTTAGGCCTACACACTCCCTACAATCCCCAGAGAAGTGAGAAAGTGGAAAGACTGAATGGGACACTTAAGAACAGGATGTTGAAAGTTGCCCAAGAGACAAACAAACCATGGTATGAGACACTCCCAATCACACTACTTTTAGTGAAAGGCACACTTCCAGAGGCCCAGAAAATCTGTCACCATATGAAATTTTGTTTGGGTCTAGTCCCAGGTTAGGGGAATTCTTCCCTCAGCAGCTGACTATGCAATATGATTCTTTGTCTGCTTGTGTAATTCAACTCACCAAGAAACTTGCTAACATCCATTCTCGAGTTTTTTCTTCATTGCCACATCCAGATTCAGTGTCCAGTACGCACTCCTTGAAGCCAGGAGACTGGTGGCTGGTGAAAAAGTTTGTAAGGAGAACATCACTCGATCCCAGATTTGATGGTCCTTTCCAAGTGCTGCTGAGGACACCAACCTCTGTGAAACTGGAGGGAAGACCCACTTGGATCCACACATCGCATTGCAAGAAAGCTCCCCTACCAGAGGATGACACCCAAGCCAGAATGATGTTGTGGATGCCCTGCCTGACCGGATAGATGACCTACCTGATAAAGAATACACACCGCTCACTACACATGCAGTTGACTAAGTGTTGTGAGTTCTGTTTTTGGGCTCCCTCTGGTGGTTACTGATGGTACTGGGTGACTTGTCTTTCCTGGGTCTCTGGGTTCCACCTGTTCCATCAGGATATGGGAGTTTCCTATTTAACCTGGCTTTGCTGGCATTTCCTCGCCGGTTATCAATGTATCCAGTGTGTCTTGTTACCTCTGCTCCCTGCTCCTTGAACCTTCTGGTCAAGCTAAGTTTGGATTTTCCTGTTTTGGTGTTTTGCTTTATTTGGTTTTTAGTCCAGCCTGCAGATATGTGATTCTTGCTGCTGGTTTCTCTAGTGGGCTGAAATTGCTCCTCATGTGCCATGAGTTGGCACATGAGTTCAAGTAATTTCAGGATGGTTTTTTGAAGGGTTTTTCGCTGACCGCGCAGTTCACTTTTGTATCCTCTGCTATCTAGCTTTAGCGGGCCTCATTTTGCTGAAACTGTTTTCATACTGCGTATGTGCTTTCCTCTCATTTCACCGTCATTATATGTGGGGGGCTGCTATTTCTGTGGGGGATTTCTCTGGAGGCAAGAGAGGTCTGTGTTTCTTCTAATAGGGGAAGTTAGATCTTCGGCTGGAGCGAGACGTCTAGGATCATCGTAGGCACGTTCCCCGGCTACTTTTATTTGTGTGTTAGGTTCAGGGTCGCGGTCAGCTCAGGTTCCATCGCCCTAGAGCTTGTTTGTATCTGTGCTTGTCCTTTAGTGATCCCCTGCCATTGGGATCATGACAGTATAACCGGCCCACAAAGTGTTAATTGTATTGGCTGAAGTAGGAGGATAAGTAGTCTGAGGAAGTTTTTTTTTTTTTTTTTTTCTTTCTCTTTCCCTCAGAGGTTGCTGCCTAGCCTTATTGCAGCCTGGCTACTTCCTCCTCCTCTTAATCTTTGAATGGCTCTGATCCCAGCTGTTTATCATGGACGTCCAGAGTTTGGCTTCCAGCCTGAATAATCTTGCCACTAAGGTTCAAAATATACAGGATTTTGTTGTACATGCTCCTATGTCTGAACCTAGAATTCCTGTCCCAGAGTTTTTTTCTGGAGATAGATCTCGTTTTCTGAATTTTAGGAACAATTGCAAGTTGTTTCTTTCTTTGAAATCTCGCTCCTCTGGAGACCCTGCTCAGCAAGTCAAGATAATTATATCTTTCCTGCGGGGTGACCCTCAGGATTGGGCATTTGCATTGGCACCAGGGGACCCTGCGTTGCTTAATGCGGATGCGTTTTTTCTGGCATTGGGTTTGCTCTATGAGGAACCTAACCAAGAGATTCAGGCTGAAAAAGCTTTGTTGGCCCTCTCTCAGGGGCAAGATGAAGCAGAAATTTATTGTCAAAAATTTCGAAAGTGGTCGGTACTTACTCAGTGGAATGAGTGCGCTCTGGCTGCAAAGTTCAGAGATGGCCTTTCTGAGGCCATTAAAGATGTTATGGTGGGGTTCCCTGCGCCTGCTGGTCTGAATGAGTCTATGACTATGGCTGTTCAGATTGATCGGCGTTTACGGGAGCGCAAACCTGTGCATCATTTGGCGGTGTCGTCTGAACCGTCACCTGAGATAATGAAATGTGATAGAATTCAGTCCAGAAGTGAACGGCAAAAGTATAGGCGGAAAAAAGGGTTGTGCTTTTATTGTGGTGATTCAGCTCATGTTATATCAGCATGCTCTAAACGCACAAAAAAGGTTGATAAGTCTGTTGCCATTAGTACTTTACAGTCTAAGTTCATTCTGTCTGTGACTCTGATTTGTTCATTATCATCCATTTCCGTCGATGCCTATGTGGATTCAGGCGCTGCCCTGAGTCTTATGGATTGGTCATTTGCCAATCACTGTGGGTTTAGTCTGGAGCCTCTGGAAGTCTCTATTCCTTTGAAGGGAATTGACTCTACACCTTTGGCTATGAATAAACCTCAGTACTGGACACAAGTGACCATGCGTATGACTCCCGTTCATCAGGAGGTGATTCGCTTCCTGGTACTGTATAATTTGCATGATGTTCTAGTACTTGGTCTGCCATGGTTACAAACTCATAATCCAGTCCTTGACTGGAAATCAATGTCTGTGTTAAGCTGGGGTTGTCAGGGGGTTCATGATGATGCACCTCCGATTTCTATCGCTTCATCTACTCCTTCTGAGATTCCTGTGTTTTTGTCTGACTATCGGGATGTTTTTGAGGAGCCTAAGCTCAGTTCGCTTCCTCCTCACAGGGATTGCGATTGTGCTATAAATTTAATTCCAGGCAGTAAATTTCCTAAAGGTCGTTTGTTCAATCTGTCAGTGCCAGAGCATACTGCTATGCGGGATTATGTTAAGGAGTCCTTGGAAAAGGGACATATCCGTCCATCTTTGTCCCCTTTGGGAGCAGGTTTTTTTTTCGTGGCCAAAAAAGATGGTTCCTTGAGGCCTTGTATAGATTATCGTCTTTTGAATAAGATTACCGTAAAATATCAGTATCCTTTGCCATTGTTGACTGATTTGTTTGCTCGCATTAAGGGGGCTAAATGGTTCACTAAGATTGATCTTCGGGGTGCGTATAATCTTATACGAATAAAGCAAGGTGATGAGTGGAAAACCGCATTTAATACGCCTGAGGGCCATTTTGAGTATTTGGTAATGCCTTTTGGACTTTCTAATGCTCCTTCAGTCTTCCAGTCCTTTATGCACGATATTTTCCGTGAATATCTGGATAAATTTATGATTGTGTATTTGGATGATATTTTTGTTTTTTCTGATGACTGGGAGTCTCATGTTCAGCAGGTCAGGAAGGTGTTTCAGGTTCTGCGGGCCAATTCCTTGTTTGTAAAAGGCTCAAAGTGTCTCTTTGGAGTCCAGAAGATTTCTTTCTTGGGGTATATTTTTTCCCCTTCTACTATTGAGATGGATCCCGTCAAGGTTCAGGCTATTTGTGACTGGACGCAGCCTACATCTCTTAAGAGTCTACAGAAGTTCTTGGGCTTTGCTAATTTCTATCGTCGTTTTATAACTAATTTTTCTAGTGTTGTTAAGCCTTTGACGGATTTGACTAAGAAGGGTGCTGATGTTGCTAATTGGTCTCCTGCGGCTGTGGAGGCCTTTCAGGAACTCAAGCGCCGGTTTTCTTCTGCTCCTGTGTTGCGTCAGCCAGATGTTTCGCTCCCTTTTCAGGTTGAGGTTGATGCTTCCGAGATTGGAGCGGGGGCGGTTTTGTCACAGAGAAGCTCCGATGGCTCAGTAATGAAGCCATGCGCGTTTTTTTCTAGAAAGTTTTCGCCGGCTGAGCGGAATTATGATGTTGGTAATCGGGAACTTTTGGCCATGAAGTGGGCATTTGAGGAGTGGCGTCATTGGCTAGAGGGTGCTAGACATCGTGTGGTGGTCTTGACTGATCACAAAAATTTGATTTACCTTGAGTCTGCCAGGCGTCTGAATCCTAGACAGGCTCGTTGGTCACTGTTTTTCTCTCGTTTCAATTTTGTGGTTTCATACCTGCCAGGTTCAAAGAATGTGAAGGCGGATGCTCTTTCTAGGAGTTTTGTGCCTGACTCCCTTGGAAATTCTGAGCCCTCTGGTATCCTTAGGGATGGGGTGATTTTGTCTGCTGTCTCCCCAGACTTGCGACGTGCTTTGCAGGAGTTTCAGGCGGGTAAGCCTGATCGTTGTCCGCCTGAGAGACTGTTTGTTCCGGATAATTGGACCAGTAGAGTCATCTCCGAGGTCCATTCTTCTGCGTTGGCAGGTCATCCTGGAATATTTGGTACTAGAGACTTGGTGGCCAGGTCTTTTTGGTGGCCTTCCTTGTCGAGGGATGTGCGTTCTTTTGTGCAGTCTTGTGAGGTTTGTGCTCGGGCTAAGCCTTGCTGTTCTCGGGCCAGTGGATTGTTGTCACCTTTGCCTATCACGAAGAGGCCTTGGACGCACATTTCCATGGACTTTATTTCGGATCTCCCTGTCTCTCAAAAAATGTCCATCATCTGGGTTGTGTGTGATCGCTTTTCTAAAATGGTTCATCTGGTACCCTTGCCTAAGTTGCCTTCCTCCTCTGAGTTGGTCCCTCTGTTTTTTCAGAATGTGGTTCGTTTGCATGGGATTCCTGAGAACATCGTTTCTGACAGGGGATCCCAGTTTGTGTCTAGATTTTGGCGGACGTTCTGTGCTAAGATGGGCATTGATTTGTCCTTTTCGTCTGCATTCCATCCTCAGACGAATGGCCAGACTGAACGAACTAATCAGACCTTGGAAACTTATTTAAGGTGTTTTGTTTCTGCTGATCAGGATGACTGGGTTACCTTTTTGCCGCTGGCCGAGTTTGCCCTTAATAATCGGGCTAGTTCTGCTACCTTGGTTTCTCCTTTCTTTTGTAATTCGGGGTTTCATCCTCGTTTTTCCTCTGGTCAGGTGGAACCTTCTGATTGTCCTGGAGTGGACATGGTGGTGGATAGGTTGCATCGGATTTGGAGTCATGTGGTGGACAATTTGAAGTTGTCCCAGGAGAAGGCTCAGCAGTTTGCTAATCGCCGTCGCCGCGTGGGTCCTCGACTTCTTGTTGGTGACTTGGTGTGGTTGTCTTCTCGTTTTGTTCCTATGAAGGTCTCTTCTCCTAAGTTCAAGCCTCGGTTCATCGGTCCCTATAGGATCTTGGAAATTTTTAACCCTGTGTCGTTTCGTTTGGATCTCCCGGCATCGTTTGCTATTCATAATGTGTTCCATCGGTCGTTGTTGCGGAAGTATGAGGTACCTGTTGTTCCTTCGCTTGAGCCTCCTGCTCCAGTGCTGGTGGAGGGAGAATTGGAGTATGTTGTGGAGAAGATCTTGGATTCTCGTGTTTCCAGACGGAAACTCCAGTATTTGGTCAAGTGGAAGGGTTATGGTCAGGAGGATAATTCTTGGGTGGTTGCCTCGGATGTTCATGCTGATGATTTGGTTCGCGCTTTTCATAGGGCTCATCCTGGTCGCCCTGGTGGTTCTTGTGAGGGTTCGGTGACCCCTCCTCAAGGGGGGGTACTGTTGTGAGTTCTGTTTTTGGGCTCCCTCTGGTGGTTACTGATAGTACTGGGTGACTTGTCTTTCCTGGGTCTCTGGGTTCCACCTGTTCCATCAGGATATGGGAGTTTCCTATTTAACCTGGCTTTGCTGGCATTTCCTCGCCGGTTATCAATGTATCCAGTGTGTCTTGTTACCTCTGCTCCCTGCTCCTTGAACCTTCTGGTCAAGCTAAGTTTGGATTTTCCTGTTTTGGTGTTTTGCTTTATTTGGTTTTTAGTCCAGCCTGCAGATATGTGATTCTTGCTGCTGGTTGCTCTAGTGGGCTGAAATTGCTCCTCATGTGCCATGAGTTGGCACATGAGTTCAAGTAATTTCAGGATGGTTTTTTGAAGGGTTTTTCGCTGACCGCGCAGTTCACTTTTGTATCCTCTGCTATCTAGCTTTAGCGGGCCTCATTTTGCTGAAACTGTTTTCATACTGCGTATGTGCTTTCCTCTCATTTCACCGTCATTATATGTGGGGGGCTGCTATTTCTGTGGGGGATTTCTCTGGAGGCAAGAGAGGTCTGTGTTTCTTCTAATAGGGGAAGTTAGATCTTCGGCTGGAGCGAGACGTCTAGGATCATCGTAGGCACGTTCCCCGGCTACTTTTATTTGTGTGTTAGGTTCAGGGTCGCGGTCAGCTCAGGTTTCATCGCCCTAGAGCTTGTTTGTATCTGTGCTTGTCCTTTAGTGATCCCCTGCCATTGGGATCATGACACTAAGAGACTGATTGCAACGAACCCCTGTTAGGGACAGATCTCCTGACTGCCCATTTGCGAAAAGTCTGTATGGAGGGGGGCATATGTGCTAAGCATGCGTCAGCTCACCGGCAGCATAAAAGAGTTGCAGCACTTTGGGACAGGAGGCTAGGATTAAGGCAAGTGATATCTAAAGGGGGATTGTAATGGAAATATATATATATATATATATCATGTAGATCTCACTTGCATGTATACTCATTTATAATTATATATACTCATATAAACGCAAATATATCTATATACTCAGCTAGTTTATAATCAATTGCTCAACTTGACCACATGAGCTAGGCCAGATGGTTCCTCGGTACTTTCCAGACACCCAAAAACCGGAACTTAGGCCAGATGTCTTGAACTAATGTCTAAGAATCCTGCTGAATAGCAGGATAAATGTGACAGCTATATTTTAGTTGCTTAATCAGCATTCATATGTGCATTATTCACAATATTCCATATATATTTAGATAACCAATAACAGAGGAGCCAGACAATATGGTAATTAACTATCCACCCTTAACCACATCCTTTCTATATGCAATTATAAATCCATGTATGTACAATAAATTATCAATGGTGTGCAGTCTCATTCTTGATGAGCGCTCAAAATACTCAGTCTAATTGGGAACGGCCGCAGCACACACAGGGATAGATTTATCCAAACCAAATTTCCATAACAGAAAAAACATGAAAGATCAGACACAGGTACAGATTAAGTGTTGAGGCCTGGGTATTCGGCCCCAGTGTGGCAGGAGCAGGAAAGGACCTGGTAACTCAGCAGTTGCACAAACACTGAAAGACAATGTTGCGCAGGCACCTCCCAACAGGTGGAGGTGCTTTAAGTACCAAGTGCCTCTAAACAATAGACTGGGGAGACATTAGGAATGCATGCACTGTCTCTTTAAGAATCAGGAAGTGCACGTGACTATTCATGCACAGAGGACAAGGAGCTCACTGCACACAACAAGCAGAGGACAAGGAGCTCACTTCATGGCCTGAGGTAGTGAGTTCATCGATGTCCCTGCATGGTGAAGGATAGGAAGCCATGCAGGGACGCAGGCAGTGTTGTTACATCCACACCCTGGAAACACAACAGGCTGCCACCACTTATCAATCATATGGTCCCCAAAATATATACTAGTAGCAACTGTCAAAAGACCACACACTCTCTGAAAGGCTATTGATTCTATAGAGCACACAAGAATCAAATATATTAAAGTTTTAAGCTTTAATATAAAAAAATCCAGTGCTTACAAGAAAAGGTGTTAAAAGAGAAAAATAAAGCGACATACAAATATGCAAAACAGTTATAAAATAAAAAGGGAGAAATCTTAGAAATACCTAATTGTCTAAAGTTGTTTCTCTGTTTCCTTGATGGAAGGAGAAAGTATTATTAATCACGTTCAGCTCAGGCCGACCCCCACGTGAACACCTTTACATTGTCTAGCCCATCTTTTATATGTCTGGTCATGTGTTCAAGTTTCCAGGATGACATGGATTGTAATATTGAAATTGCAGGTTTGTAACTGGACCGTGGGCTAGTTAGAGGTGAGCACCTTGCATATTAAATACTTTCTACCAACTACAGTGGGGGGAATAAGTATTTGATCTCTTGCTGATTTTGTAAGTTTGCCCACTGACAAAGACAAGAACAATCTATAATTTTAAGGGTAGGTTAATTTTAACATTGAGAGATAGAATATCAAAAATAAAATTCAGAAAATTACATTGTATAAATTATATAAATGTGTTTGCATTTTGCAGGGAGAAATAAGTATTTGATCTCTCACCAATCATTAAGAGTTCTGGCTCCTACAGACCAGTTAGACGCTCCTAATCAAGTCGTTACTGTCACGCTGCTGCAATGCAGGTAGGTGCAAACTCCACTAGATGGCTATAGAGTGGAAGGAGGGCTACACCTAGACAAAGCAGGTCTGTCGTGCAGCAGCAAGGCTACCACTAGGTGGCAGAAGGAAAGTCATACAAGCCGGGTAGCTATAGTCAGTAGCGCAGTACCAAAGGAATAGACAAAACACAGAGTCAGAGACAAGCCAAAAGGTCACTAACAGCCAGGAGCGGATAAGCCAAAGACAGAAGACAGAAGCAGGTCAGGATACAAGCCAAGTCAAAACCAGGGAGTAAACACTTAAAAGGGAAACACTGAGTCAAGATGGGGATGGGGAAAACAGAGACACGGGTTCGGGCAGCTAACACAGCAGGACAAATTAGGATATACCAGAGTCAGCTACACACGCCATAGGCAGATCTATAACTGACATGGTCTGCAAGACACAGCAGGAATAAATAGCAAAACCTGAAACCAGACTGAGGCTGAAAAAAGTTAACCCCTGACATTATTAGAGCGGGAAAAGCGAAGACAGGACTCAAAACCTGGTCTGGATCATGACAGTTACCTGCATTAAAGACAGCTGTCTTACATAGTCAACTTTATAGAAGACTCCTGTCCACAGACCAATTAATCAGTCAGACTCTAACCTCTACAACATGGGCAAGACCAAAGAGCTTTATAAGGATGTCAAGGACAAGATCATAGACCTGCACAAAGCTGGAATGGGCTACATAACCATGAGTAAGACCCTGGGTAAGAAGGAGACAACTGTTGGTGCAATAGTCAGAAAATGGAAGAAATACAAATCTCACCTCGATGGGTATCCCTGATCATGAGGAAGGTGAGAGATCAGCCTAAAACTACACGGGGGAACTTGTTAATGATCTCAAGACAAATTGGGCCACAGTCACCAAAAAAACCATTGGTAACACATTACATCATAATGGTTTAAAACTCTGCAGTGCCCGCAAGGTCCCCCTGCTCAAGAAGGCACATGTGCAGGCCCATCTGAAGTTTTCCAACGAAACCTGGGTGATACTGTGAGTGATTGGGAGAAGGTGCTGTGGTCAGATGAGACAAAATTTGAGGTCTTTGGCATTAACTCAAGTTGCCGTGTTTGGAGGAAGAGAAATGCTGCCTATGACCCAAAGAACACCATCCCCACTGTCAAGCATGGAGGTGGAAACAATATGCTTTGGGGGTGTTTCTCTGCTAAGGGCACAGGACTACTGCACCGCATCAATGGGAGAATGGATGGAGCCATGTACCATAAAATCCTGAGTGACAATCTCCTTCTCTCCGCCAGGGGACCAAACATTGAGTGTTTGCCACGCTGTCATGTGCATGACAACGCGGCAAACACCGCTTCTGATCGGCAGTGAAATCATCACCGCCAGTCAGAGATCCGCGGTTTCCACGCGGTCAAATGACAGTGTGAGTGCGCAGCTGTGATCTGAGGTATAAAGTTCACCTCCGGTCATTAGTGTCAGTTGATGGCACTACCGCTCCCATCAGCCGATGCCTGCTGCCGCTAATAAGGCCGGGATCACACACAGCGAGATACGGTTGAGTCTCGCAGGTTAAAACCAAGCTCTGGCGCTGGCACTCCAGAGCGGATCGTGCGGCCGCATAGCAATACATGGAGCTACACACTCTGCTCCGGAGTGCCGGTGCCAGAACTTGGTTTTAACCTGCGAGACTCAGACATATCTCGCTGTAGTGTGACTCCGGCCTAACAGTGAGAGCAGGATTGGCTGATGGGAGTCGGCTCCTGCACTGTAAATAAATTATTTAAAAAAACAGAGTGGGTTCCCCTGTATTTTTGATAACCAGCCAGGCAAAATTCACAGCTGGGTTCTGCAACCCTCAGCTGTCAGCTTCACCAAGGTTGGTTGTCAAGAATAGAGCGGTCCCCATGCCATATTTTTTAATTACTTACATAAATAATTTTAAAAACTGCGTGAGGTTCCCCCCCATTTTTTGACAACCAGCCTTGCTAAAGCACACAGCTGGGGGCTGGTATTCTCAGGCTGGTAAGGGGCCATGGATATTGTCCCCCAGCCTAAAAATAGCAGGCCGCAGACACCCATATATTAGATGCGCCAATTCTGGCGCTTTGCCCTGTTCTTCCCACTTGCCCTGTAGCGGTGGCAAGTGGGGTTCATATTTGTAGGGTTGATGTCACCTTTGTTTTGTCAAGTGACATCAAGCCCACGGATTACTAATGGAGACGTTGTTTCATTGTATACCTCCATTGAACATGAGAGGGGATTAGCAGCCGTTGATGTGGTGCTATCGGGCTCGGACTGGGGGCCTGACCGTGCACGTCTGATCCTCAGGCTGCTCGAGTTCATCCTCAGAAGGAACTACTTTCTTTTTGGGGATGATTACTACATGCAGCGCAGAGGTACCGCCATGGGGTCCAATGTGGCCCCTAGTTATGCTAACATCTTCATGGCGGTGCTTGAGGATCAGTAAGTGTACGTTTCTCGGTTTTGACCCCTTTTCCGGGCTTGGTGGCGCTACATCGACGATGTTTTTGTTGTGTGGGAGGGACAATTGAGTGAGCTCCTATAATTTCATCAGGAGCTCAATGGTATCTTTCCAGAACTTGGTTTTACAGTGACATACTCCGATGAGCGCGTCCAATTTTTGGACACGATGATATACAAGGATGGGTTAACTGATTTGTTTGTTAAAAGTACGGACAGAAATAGCCTACTGCATTTTAATAGTCATCATCCGAGAAGGATGGTTGAGTCTTTACCTTGGAGCCAGATGCTCAGAGTGCGTAAAATAATAACTGATTATTCGCTCCTGGACCCCAGATTGGAAGAGATGTGTAGCAAATTTTTGAGCAGAGGCTATCCTAGTGGTGGAGTTAAGGAACATATGAGAAGAGCAAGTGGAGTCTCGAGACTTGATGTGAGGAGGAAAAGAGTTAAAATGAAAGATAAACGCATCCCTTTTGTATCCACCTTTAGTACAGCTAGTGGACAGATAAAGAACATAGTATTGAAACACTGGCACTTGTTGCATCAGGGACTTCCTGAGATTGAGGAGTTCTCCCGGCCCCCGATTTTGTCTTATAAAAGAGGCTGTAATTTAAAGGATAAACTTGTTAAATCCGACATTGGTCCAACGAAAGTGGCTGTACAAAGGACTTTTGGCCCCCCAAGGCTAGGGAATTTTCCCTGCTTGGGGTGTGCCTGTTGTGGTAATTTATTAAAAGGTGATTTTTTTAATCACCCTTATACAGGGAAGAGAATTTACATTAAAGAAAGAAACGTGTACCTCCAGTTTTGTGATATATCTAATTGTATGTCCTTGTGGACTGACATATGTAGGTGAAACTACTATGGAAATTAAGGCACGTATTAGTAAGCACAAAAGTACCATCAGGACTAAAATGTTAGAATTACCAATACCCAAGCATTTTATAGATAGTGGTCATTCGGTCAGCCAGTTGAGGTTCAGGGTCATCGATAGTGTACCCACTTTGAGAAGGGGTGGAGACAGAGTCAAGTTGTTAAAACAGAAGGAGCTCAGATGGATCTCGAGGTTGGGCTCTTGTCATCCTGGTGGGTTGAAAGTTGATTACAATTTACAGCTATGTGTTTCTTAAAGTACTGCATATGATCCATGTGATGTGTTTCTTTTGTGTAGGTTTGTTTTTATTAGGTGTTTGGTTTTTAATAGTTCACTTTGTCTATTGGGATCCTTATATGGTTTAGCTATTGTATGTGTAATTGTTTCCCCTTCCCCTCCCTTTCTTTTTTTGTTCCTTTGGTGTTCTCATTTTTGGTGTCCTGTTCATGTAGTACTACTAAAGAATCCTAATTACTTTGCCAATTGACATAAGATCTTTGTGGACATGATTAGGGTTGAGCGACCTTGACCTTTTTAGAGTCGAGCCGTGTTTCGCGAAACCCGACTATCTTAGAAGTCGAGTCGAGTGGAATCGGCCGATTATCGCAAAAAGTCGGGTATCGCCCGAAACACGAAACCCAATGCAAGTCAATGGGGGAGCATAGTCGGCCGTGAGTGGAGGCCAGGAAAACACCTACACTGCCCATTTTAATGGCAAAAACATCCATTCTTGTTAAAGAAGTTTGTCAATCGTAATTTACCTTATAATAATTGGAAGGCATTTGAAATTGGGGGTCATTTGGCTAAAGTTGTGGGGGGTAGGGCTGGTTCAAGTAATTAGTGGGCCCAGTAAATCTGGACCACATCACGGCAGTGGAGCAGGGAGAGGTAAGTATTTAAACTTTGCAAGTGCTGTGATCCTGAGCAAGCAGGGGGGGCCCACTCGTTGGCATTGGCACTGGCACAGGGCCCCTCAAAGTACAGCGGTGTGTTTGCACGGCGGGGGCGCCTCCCACCGGCAGCAACACTTTTGCGTACTATGAGAGGCCCTGTGCCAGTGACGTCGCCAACTAGTATTCCTCCCCCCACCTGATGAAGGAACCTGCACTTTCATCTGCACCTTCCTCTTTGTCCCCGTGTAAGGTGGTATGGTATGCGGGAAGAGGAACCTGACTTTCAGCAGGGTCACAATCTTGCTGTGTAGCGTGCACGGGGAATTTTGCGTTATGGGTCAATGTACCAGCAGACTCATCTATCACTGGCTGGGCAATGGGCAGGATGAGGAGGAAACACAGATATAGGCCCAAAGAATAAAGTTGGCTAAATGCAGTTCAAAATTGATAACACAGGACTAACCAGGGGGCATTGCAGTGGAGGACAACTGGAATGAGAGGCTGACACAGAGAGTAGGCCCAAATCAGTAAGTAGTCGAAATGCAGTTCAAAATTGGCAACCGTAGTAAACAGGCGGCACAGCTTTGTTCAGTGGAGGAGAACAGCAAGGAGTGGCAGACACCGATAGTAGGCCCCAAACCAACTAGTACGCCAAATGCAGTTGTTCCATTTAACCACAATTTAATGAGAGCCTGAAGATAGAAGCTCAGGAAAGGCAACCTGGAGAACACCTTGGAGTGTAACACACCATCTCTCTACACCCCATACCCAATTTGTAGGCCTAATGCAGCGTAGTTTCCAACAACTACTAAACGAGAGCATGAAGATCGAAGCAATGGAGAGGAAACCTGGGGAACACCTTGGAGTGGAACACACCATCTCTCTACACCCCATACCCAATTTGTAGGCCTAATGCAGTGTAGTTTCCAACAACTACTAAACGAGAGCCAGAAGATCGAAGCTCAGGAAAGGCAACCTGGAGAACACCTTGGAGTGGAACACACCATCTCTCTACACCCCATACCCAATTTGTAGGCCTAATGCAGTGTAGTTTCCAACAACTACTAAACGAGAGCCAGAAGATCGAAGCTCAGGAAAGGCAACATGGAGAACACCTTGGAGTGGAACACACCATCTCTCTACACCCCATACCCAATTTGTAGGCCTAATGCAGTGTAGTTTCCAACAACTACTAAACGAGAGCATGAAGATCGAAGCAATGGAGAGGAAACCTGGGGAACACCTTGGAGTGGAACACACCATCTCTCTACACCCCATACCCAATTTGTAGGCCTAATGCAGCGTAGTTTCCAACAACTACTAAACGAGAGCATGAAGATCGAAGCAATGGAGAGGAAACCTGGGGAACACCTTGGAGTGGAACACACCATCTCTCTACACCCCATACCCAATTTGTAGGCCTAATGCAGTGTAGTTTCCAACAACTACTAAACGAGAGCCAGAAGATCGAAGCTCAGGAAAGGCAACCTGGAGAACACCTTGGAGTGGAACACACGATCTCTCTACACCCCATACCCAATTTGTAGGCCTAATGCAGTGTAGTTTCCAACAACTACTAAACGAGAGCCAGAAGATCGAAGCTCAGGAAAGGCAACCTGGAGAACACCTTGGAGTGGAACACACCATCTCTCTACACCCCATACCCAATTTGTAGGCCTAATGCAGCGTAGTTTCCAACAACTACTAAACGAGAGCATGAAGATCGAAGCAATGGAGAGGAAACCTGGGGAACACCTTGGAGTGGAACACACCATCTCTCTACACCCCATACCCAATTTGTAGGCCTAATGCAGTGTAGTTTTCTACAACTACTAAACGAGAGTCGGAAGACCGAAGCAATGTGGACGAAACCTGGGGAACACCTTGGAGTGGAACACACCATCTCTCTACACCCCATACCCAATTTGTAGGCCTAATGCAGTGTAGTTTTCTACAACTACTAAACGAGAGTCGGAAGACCGAAGCAATGTGGACGAAACCTGGAGAACACCTTGGAGTGGAACACACGATCTCTCTACACCCCATACCCAATTTGTAGGCCTAATGCAGTGTAGTTTCCAACAACTACTAAACGAGAGCCAGAAGATCGAAGCTCAGGAAAGGCAACCTGGAGAACACCTTGGAGTGGAACACACCATCTCTCTACACCCCATACCTAATTTGTAGGCCTAATGCAGCGTAGTTTCCACAACTACTAAACGAGAGCATGAAGATCGAAGCAATGGAGAGGAAACCTGGGGAACACCTTGGAGTGGAACACACCATCTCTCTACACCCCATACCCAATTTGTAGGCCTAATGCAGTGTAGTTTTCTACAACTACTAAACGAGAGTCGGAAGACCGAAGCAATGTGGACGAAACCTGGGGAACACCTTGGAGTGGAACACACCATCTCTCTACACCCCATACCCAATTTGTAGGCCTAATGCAGTGTAGTTTCCAACAACTACTAAACGAGAGCCAGAAGATCGAAGCTCAGGAAAGGCAACCTGGAGAACACCTTGGAGTGGAACACACGATCTCTCTACACCCCATACCCAATTTGTAGGCCTAATGCAGTGTAGTTTCCAACAACTACTAAACGAGAGCCAGAAGATCGAAGCTCAGGAAAGGCAACCTGGAGAACACCTTGGAGTGGAACACACCATCTCTCTACACCCCATACCCAATTTGTAGGCCTAATGCAGCGTAGTTTCCAACAACTACTAAACGAGAGCATGAAGATTGAAGCTCAGGAAAGGCAACCTGGAGAACACCTTGGAGTGGAACACTGTCATGATTCCAATGGCAGGGAATCACAAAAGGACAAGCACCAACGAGCTCTAGGGTGATGGAACCTGAGCTGACCGCGACCCTAAACCTGAACACACAAATAACAATAGCCGGGGAACATGCCTACGTTGATCCTAGACGTCTCGCACCAGCCGAAGATCTAACTTCCCCTATTAGAAGAAACACAGACCTCTCTTGCCTCCAGAGAAACTCCCCACAGAAATAGCAGCCCCCCACATATAATGACGGTGAAATGAGAGGAAGGCACATACACAGTATGAAAACAGATTCAGCAAAATGAGGCCCGCTAAAACTAGATAGCAGAGGATACAAAAGTAAACTGTGCGGTCAGCAAAAAACCCTTCAAAAAAACCATCCTGTAATTACTTGAACTCATGTTCCAACTCATGGAACATGAGGAGCAATTACAGCCCGCTAGAGCAACCAGCAGCAAAGAAACACGTCAATGCAAGCTGGACAAGACAAAAATAAAGCAAACGTGGAACAAGAAAATCAAAAACTTAGCTTGTCCTGAAGATTACTGAGGCCAGAAGCTGAGGTAACAAAACACTCTGATAACCTTGATAGCCGGCCAGGAAATGACAAGAAGGCCCGGTTAAATAGGAAACTCCCAAATCCTAATAGAACAGGTGGAAACCAGAGACAGCAGAACACAAATCACCCAGTACCATCAGTAACCACCAGAGGGAGCCCAAAAACAGAACTCACAACAGTACCCCCCCCTTGAGGAGGGGTCACCGAACCCTCACGAGAACCACCAGGGCGACCAGGATGAGCCCTATGAAAAGCGCGGACCAAATCATCAGCATGAACATCAGAGGCAACCACCCAAGAATTATCCTCCTGACCATTACCATTCCACTTGACCAAATATTGGAGTTTCCGTCTGGAAACACGAGAATCCAAGATCTTCTCCACAACATACTCCAATTCTCCCTCCACCAGCACCGGAGCAGGAGGCTCAAGCGAAGGAACAACAGGTACCTCATACCTCCGCAACAACGACCGATGGAACACATTATGAATAGCAAACGATGCCGGGAGATCCAAACGAAACGACACAGGGTTAAGAATTTCCAAGATCCTATAAGGACCGATGAACCGAGGCTTGAACTTAGGAGAAGAGACCTTCATAGGAACAAAACGAGAAGACAACCACACCAAGTCCCCAACACGAAGTCGAGGACCCACGCGGCGACCGCGATTAGCAAACTGCTGAGCCTTCTCCTGGGACAACTTCAAATTGTCCATCACATGACTCCAAATCTGATGCAACCTATCCACCACCATGTCCACTCCAGGACAATCAGAAGGCTCCACCTGCCAGAGGAAAAACGAGGATGAAACCCCGAATTACAAAAGAAAGGAGAAACCAAGGTAGCAGAACTAGCCCGATTATTAAGGGCAAACTCGGCCAGCGGCAAAAAGGTAACCCAGTCATCCTGATCAGCAGAAACAAAACACCTCAAATAAGTTTCCAAGGTCTGATTAGTTCGCTCCGTCTGGCCATTCGTCTGAGGGTGGAATGCAGACGAAAAGGACAAATCAATGCCCATCTTAGCACAGAACGTCTGCCAAAATCTAGACACAAACTGGGATCCCCTGTCAGAAACGATGTTCTCCGGAATCCCATGCAAACGAACCACGTTCTGAAAAAACAGAGGGACCAACTCAGAGGAGGAAGGCAACTTAGGCAAGGGTACAAGATGAACCATTTTAGAAAAGCGGTCACACACAACCCAGATGACGGACATTTTTTGAGAGACAGGGAGATCCGAAATAAAGTCCATGGAAATGTGCGTCCAAGGCCTCTTCGGGATAGGCAAAGGTGACAACAATCCACTGGCTCGAGAACAGCAAGGCTTAGCCCGAGCACAAACCTCACAAGACTGCACAAAAGAACGCACATCCCTCGACAAGGAAGGCCACCAAAAAGACCTGGCCACCAAGTCTCTAGTACCAAATATTCCAGGATGACCTGCCAACGCAGAAGAATGGACCTCGGAGATGACTCTACTGGTCCAACTATCCGGAACAAACAGTCTCTCAGGCGGACAACGATCAGGTTTACCCGCCTGAAACTCCTGCAAAGCACGTCGCAAGTCTGGGAAGACAGCCGACAAAATCACCCCATCCCTAAGGATACCAGTGGGCTCAGAATTTCCAGGGGAGTCAGGCACAAAACTCCTAGAAAGAGCATCCGCCTTCACATTCTTTGAACCTGGCAGGTATGAAACCACAAAATTGAAACGAGAGAAAAACAGTGACCAACGAGCCTGTCTAGGATTCAGACGCCTGGCAGACTCAAGGTAAATCAGATTTTTGTGATCAGTCAAGACCACCACACGATGTCTAGCACCCTCCAGCCAATGACGCCACTCCTCAAATGCCCACTTCATGGCCAAAAGTTCCCGATTACCCACATAATAATTCCGCTCAGCGGGCGAAAATTTTCTAGAGAAGAACGCACATGGCTTCATCACCGAGCAATCGGAGCTTCTCTGTGACAAAACCGCCCCCGCTCCAATCTCGGAAGCATCAACCTCAACTTGGAAAGGAAGCGAAACATCAGGCTGACGCAATACAGGAGCAGAAGAAAACCGGCGTTTAAGTTCCTGAAAGGCCTCCACAGCCACAGGAGACTAATCAGCAACATCAGCACCCGTCTTAGTCAAATCCGTCAAAGGCTTAACAACACTAGAAAAATTAGTTATAAAACGACGATAGAAATTAGCAAAGCCCAAGAACTTCTGTAGACTCTTAAGAGATGTAGGCTGCGTCCAGTCACAAATAGCCTGAACCTTGACGGGATCCATCTCAATAGTAGAAGGGGAAAAAATATACCCCAAGAAAGAAATCTTCTGGACTCCAAAGAGACACTTTGAGCCCTTTACAAACAAGGAATTAGCCCGCAGGACCTGAAACACCTTCCTGACCTGCTGAACATGAGACTCCCAGTCATCAGAAAAAACCAAAATATCATCCAAATACACAATCATAAATTTATCAAGATATTCACGGAAAATATCGTGCATAAAGGACTGGAAGACTGAAGGAGCATTAGAAAGTCCGAAAGGCATTACCAAATACTCGAAATGGCCCTCAGGCGTATTAAATGCGGTTTTCCACTCATCACCTTGCTTTATTCGTATAAGATTATACGCACCCCGAAGATCAATCTTAGTGAACCATTTAGCCCCCTTAATGCGAGCAAACAAATCAGTCAACAAAGGCAAAGGATACTGATATTTTACGGTAATCTTATTCAAAAGACGATAATCTATACAAGGCCTCAAGGACCCATCTTTTTTGGCCACGAAAAAAAAACCTGCTCCCAAAGGGGACGAAGATGGACGGATATGTCCCTTTTCCAAGGACTCCTTAACATAATCCCGCATAGCAGTATGCTCTGGCACTGACAGATTGAACAAACGACCTTTAGGAAATTTACTACCAGGAATTAAATCTATAGCACAATCGCAATCCCTGTGAGGAGGAAGCGAACTGAGCTTAGGCTCCTCAAAAACATCCTGACAATCAGACAAAAATACAGGAACCTCAGAAGGAGTAGATGAAGCGATAGAAATCAGAGGTGCATCATCATGAACCCCCTGACATCCCCAGCTTAACACAGACATTGTTTTCCAGTCAAGGACTGGATTATGAGTTTGTAACCATGGCAGACCAAGTACTAGAACATCATGTAAATTATACAATACCAGGAAGCGAATCACCTCCTGATGAACGGGAGTCATACGCATGGTCACTTGTGTCCAGTACTGAGGTTTATTCATAGCTAAAGGTGTAGAGTCAATTCCCTTCAAAGGAATAGGGACTTCCAGAGGCTCAAGACTAAACCCATCGCTTGGCAAATGACCAATCCATAAGACTCAGGGCAGCGCCTGAATCTACATAGGCATCGACGGAAATGGATGATAATGAACAAATCAGAGTCACAGACAGAATGAACTTAGACTGTAACGTACTAATGGCAACAGACTTATCAACCTTTTTTGTGCGTTTAGAGCATGCTGATATAACATGAACTGAATCACCACAATAAAAGCACAACCCATTTTTCAGCCTATAGTTTTGCCGTTCACTTCTAGACTGAACTCTATCACATTGCATTGTCTCAAGTGCCTGTTCAGAAGACACCGCCAAATGGTGCACAGGTTTGCGCTCCCGTAAACGCCGATCAATCTGAATAGCCATAGTCATAGACTCATTCAGACCTGTAGGCGCAGGGAACCCCACCATAACATCTTTTGTGGCCTCAGAAAGGCCATCTCTAAACTTTGCAGCCAGGGCGCACTCATTCCACTGAGTAAGCACTGACCATTTCCGAAATTTTTGACAATATATTTCTGCTTCATCTTGCCCCTGAGAGAGAGCTAATAAAGCTTTTTCAGCCTGAATCTCTTGGTTAGGTTCCTCATAGAGCAAACCCAATGCCAGAAAAAACGCATCCACATTAAGCAACGCAGGATCCCCTGGTGCCAATGCAAATGCCCAATTTTGAGGGTCACCCCGCAGGAAAGATATAATAATCTTAACCTGCTGAGCAGGGTCTCCAGAAGAGCGAGATTTCAAAGAAAGGAACAACTTGCAATTATTCCTAACATTCAGAAAACTAGATCTATCTCCAGCAAAGAACTCTGGAATAGGAATTCTAGGTTCAGACATAGGAGCATGTACAACAAAATCTTGTATATTTTGAACCTTAGCAGCAAGATTATTCAGGCTGGAAGCTAAACTCTGGACGTCCATGACAAACAGCTAAGGTCAGAGCCATTCAAGGATTAAGAGGAGGAAAAAAAAAATCAGCCAGGCTGCAATTAAGGCTAGGCAGCAACCTCAGAGGAGAAAAAAAAAAAAAAACTTCCTCAGACTACTTTTCCTCCTACTTCAGCCCAAACTTTGTGGCCGGCTATACTGTCATGATTCCAATGGCAGGGAATCACAAAAGGACAAGCACCAACGAGCTCTAGGGTGATGGAACCTGAGCTGACCGCGACCCTAAACCTGAACACACAAATAACAATAGCCGGGGAACATGCCTACGTTGATCCTAGACGTCTCGCACCAGCCGAAGATCTAACTTCCCCTATTAGAAGAAACACAGACCTCTCTTGCCTCCAGAGAAACTCCCCACAGAAATAGCAGCCTCCCACATATAATGACGGTGAAATAAGAGGAAGGCACATACACAGTATGAAAACAGATTCAGCAAAATGAGGCCCGCTAAAACTAGATAGCAGAGGATACAAAAGTAAACTGTGCGGTCGGCAAAAAACCCTTCAAAAAACCATCCTGTAATTACTTGAACTCATGTTCCAACTCATGGAACATGAGGAGCAATTACAGCCCGCTAGAGCAACCAGCAGCAAAGAAACACGTCAATGCAAGCTGGACAAGACAAAAATAAAGCAAACGTGGAACAAGAAAATCAAAAACTTAGCTTGTCCTGAAGATTACTGAGGCCAGAAGCTGAGGTAACAAAACACTCTGATAACCTTGATAGCCGGCCAGGAAATGACAAGAAGGCCCGGTTAAATAGGAAACTCCCAAATCCTAATAGAACAGGTGGACACCAGAGACAGCAGAACACAAATCACCCAGTACCATCAGTAACCACCAGAGGGAGCCCAAAAACAGAACTCACAACAGAACACACCATCTCTCTACACCCCATACCCAATTTGTAGGCCTAATGCAGCGTAGTTTCCAACAACTACTAAACGAGAGCATGAAGATTGAAGCTCAGGAAAGGCAACCTGGAGAACACCTTGGAGTGGAACACACCATCTCTCTACACCCCATACCCAATTTGTAGGCCTAATGCAGCGTAGTTTCCAACAACTACTAAACGAGAGCATGAAGATTGAAGCTCAGGAAAGGCAACCTGGAGAACACCTTGGAGTGGAACACACCATCTTTCTACACCCCATACCCAATTTGTAGGCCTAATGCAGCGTAGTTTCCAACAACTACTAAACGAGAGCATGAAGATTGAAGCAATGGAGAGGAAACCTGGGGAACACCTTGGGGAGGCAGACACCGTTAGTAGGCCCTACCAAAGTTGTACACCCAATGCAGTTTTAAAATTCCTAGAGGCTGAAAACAAGACTATTGACGCTCAGCTTTTTTCAAAGGAACACAGCTGAATTGAGTGGTGCAGACAGACACAGGTAGTAGGACTCAAACCAAAAATGTGGGGCTCACTGCAGCAGAAAAAAGTTACAGGGGTACACAAGCTGCAGTGCTCTGGGCAGTGGAGGACAATTTCAATAGTGAACCGCAGACAGACTTTGTACGCCTACTATTAAAAAAAGGATGCTCTATGCAATTATAAATAGGTTCTAGGGGTACACGGGCAGCAGTGGTGTGGTCAGTGGAGGCCTAGTGGAAGGAGTGACCGCAGACAGGCATCGAAGGCCTAAAATAATAACACATGGCTGTAGGCAATTTTAAATTGGTTCCAGGGGTACACGGGCAGCAGTGGCCTGGTCAGTGTAGTAGTAGTAGAAAGAACGGACCGCAGACAGGCATCGAAGGCCTAAAATAAAAAAATTGGGCTGGCTGTAGGCAATTTTAAATTGGTTCCAGGGGTACACGGGCAGCAGTGGTGTGGTCAGTGGAGGCATATTGTAAGGAGTGACCGCAGACAGGCATCGAAGGCCTAAAATAATAACACATGGCTGTAGGCAATTTTAAATTGGTTCCAGGGGTACACGGGCAGCAGTGGTGTGGTCAGTGGAGGCCTAGTGGAAGGAGTGACCGCAGACAGGCATCGAAGGCCTAAAATAAAAAAATTGGGCTGGCTGTAGGCAATTTTAAATTGGTTCCAGGGGTACACGGGCAGCAGTGGTGTGGTCAGTGGAGGCATATTGTAAGGAGTGACCGCAGACAGGCATCGAAGGCCTAAAATAATAACACATGGCTGTAGGCAATTTTAAATTGGTTCCAGGGGTACACGGGCAGCAGTGGCCTGGTCAGTGTAGTAGTAGTAGAAAGAACGGACCGCAGACAGGCATCGAAGGCCTAAAATAAAAAAATTGGGCTGGCTGTAGGCAATTTTAAATTGGTTCCAGGGGTACACGGGCAGCAGTGGTGTGGTCAGTGGAGGCATATTGTAAGGAGTGACCGCAGACAGGCATCGAAGGCCTAAAATAATAACACATGGCTGTAGGCAATTTTAAATTGGTTCCAGGGGTACACGGGCAGCAGTGGCCTGGTCAGTGTAGTAGTAGTAGAAAGAACGGACCGCAGACAGGCATCGAAGGCCTAAAATAAAAAAATTGGGCTGGCTGTAGGCAATTTTAAATTGGTTCCAGGGGTACACGGGCAGCAGTGGTGTGGTCAGTGGAGGCATAGTGGAAGGAGTGACCGCAGACAGGCTTCGAAGGCCTAACATAACAAAAATGTCAATACAATGGTATTGTCAGTGGCAGGCATTGAAGGATGTCAGCGCATAGACTAAACATTGGTGGAGCTGTGAGATAATTTTGCAAGTGGTAGAGCACTGTTTGAACTGGGGGGGGGGGAACTGTCTTGTGGCCGGCGGTACAGGCCCAGGGCCCCTCATATTACAACGGTGTGTCTGACGTTGCGTGCGCACCACCACCGCCAGAGACACTTTATTGTACTAGGAGGGACCCAGTGGCAGTGCCGTCGACCAAAAGCGGGCACACCCACCTCTTCAGACAAACAGCACTCTCATGGGTGCTGTCGCCAAGTGTCGATACCACGGCCCCGTGTGGGGAGTTTGGCCATTTAGTGAGGTGTAAACATGTCGTATGCTGGACAATCAGGTGTAGAAAATTACGAGATTGGAAAAGGCATTCAGAATAGTCCACAGGCAAGACCTTTTCATAGGAAAGCTAGGTGTCAGCCGGGCAAGGTGGGGCAAAAGATTTCGAAATCCATTTGTGGTTAATTTTAATGAAGGTTAGATCATCTACATTTTGGGTAGCCAGACGAGTCCTTTTTTCTGTTAGTATTGAACCTGCAGCACTGAATACTCTTTCTGATAGGACACTAGCTGCCGGGCAAGCAAGCTCCTGCAATGCATATTCTGCCAATTCTGGCCAGGTGTCTAATTTTGATGCCCAGTAATCAAATGGGAATGACGGTTGAGGGAGAACATCGATAAGGGATGAAAAATAGTTTGTAACCATACTGGACAAATGTTGTCTCCTGTCACTTTGAATTGATGCTGCAGTACCTGTCCTGTCTGCGGTCATAGCAAAATCACTCCACAACCTGGTCAGAAAACCCCTCTGGCCAACGCCACTTCTGATTTCTGCCCCTCTAACTCCTCTGGTCTGCTGGCCCCTGCAGCTCGTGTGAGAACGATCACGGGCGCTGTGTGCAGGGAATGCCAGAAGCAAACGGTCAACAAGAGTTGATTGTTTGGTTGCTAATATTAGTTCCAAGTTCTCATGTGGCATTATATTTTGCAATTTGCCTTTATAGCGAGGATCAAGGAGGCAGGCCAACCAGTAATCGTCATCGTTCATCATTTTAGTTATGCGTGTGTCCCTTTTGAGGATACGTAAGGCATAATCCGCCATGTGGGCCAAAGTTCCAGTTCTCAAATCTACGGTTGTGCTTGGTTGAGGGGCAGTTTCAGGCAAATCCACGTCACTTGTGTCCCTCCAAAAACCAGAACCCGGCCTTGCCGCGCCACCAATTTCCAGTGGCCCCGGAAAAGCTTCCTCATTAAAAATATAATCATCCCCATCATCCTCCTCGTCCTCCTCCTCCTCTTCGCCCGCTAACTCGTCCTGTACACTGCCCTGGCCAGACAATGGCTGACTGTCATCAAGGCTTTCCTCTTCCTCAGCTGCAGACGCCTGATCCTTTATGTGCGTCAAACTTTGCATCAGCAGACGCATTAGGGGGATGCTCATGCTTATTATGGCGTTGTCTGCACTAACCAGCCGTGTGCATTCCTCAAAACACTGAAGGACTTGACACATGTCTTGAATCTTCGACCACTGCACACCTGACAACTCCATGTCTGCCATCCTACTGCCTGCCCGTGTATGTGTATCCTCCCACAAAAACATAACAGCCCGCCTCTGTTCGCACAGTCTCTGAAGCATGTGCAGTGTTGAGTTCCACCTTGTTGCAACGTCTATGATTAGGCGATGCTGGGGAAGGTTCAAAAAACGCTGATAGGTCTGCATACGGCTGGAGTGTACGGGCGAACGGCGGATATGTGAGCAAAGTCCACGCACTTTGAGGAGCAGGTCGGATAACCCCGGATAACTTTTCAGGAAGCACTGCACCACCAGGTTTAAGGTGTGAGCCAGGCAAGGAATGTGTTTCAGTTGGGAAAGGGAGATGGCAGCCATGAAATTCCTTCCGTTATCACTCACTACCTTGCCTGCCTCAAGATCTACAGTGCCCAGCCACGACTGCGTTTCTTTCTGCAAGAACTCGGACAGAACTTCCGCGGTGTGTCTGTTGTCGCCCAAACACTTCATAGCCAATACAGCCTGCTGACCTTTGCCAGTAGCTGCCCCATAATGGGAGACCTGGTGTGCAACAGTGGCAGCTGCGGATGGAGTGGTTGTGCGACTGCGGTCTGTGGACGAGCTCTCGCTTCTGCAGGAGGACGAAGAGGAGGAGGAGGGGGTGCGAACGGCTACAGCCAACTGTTTCCTAGACCGTGGGCTAGGCAGAACTGTCCCAAACTTGCTGTCCCCTGTGGACCCTGCATCCACAACATTCACCCAGTGTGCCGTGATGGACACGTAACGGCCCTGGCCATGCCTACTGGTCCATGCATCTGTTGTCAGGTGCACCTTTGTGCTCACAGATTGCCTGAGTGCATGGACGATGCGCTCTTTAACATGCTGGTGGAGGGCTGGGATGGCTTTTCTGGAAAAATAGTGTCGACTGGGTAGCTCGTAGCGTGGTACAGCGTAGTCCATCAGGGCTTTGAAAGCTTCGCTTTCAACTAACCGGTAGGGCATCATCTCTAACGAGATTAGTCTAGCTATGTGGGCATTCAAACCCTGTGTACGCGGATGCGAGGCTAAGTACTTCCTTTTTCTAACCATAGTCTCATGTAGGGTGAGCTGGACTGGAGAGCTGGAGATCATGGAACTAGCGGGGGTGCCGGTGGACATGGCAGACTGAGAGACGGTGGGAGATGGTATTGTTGCCGCCAGTGCCCTAGATGCAGTGTTTCCTACTACGAAACTGGTGATTCCCTGACCCTGACTGCTTTGGCCTGGCAAAGAAACCTGCACAGATACTGCAGGTGGTGCGGAAAATGGTGGCCCTACACTGCCGGAAGGGATGTTGCGTTGCTGACTAGCTTCATTGGCCGAGGGTGCTACAACCTTAAGGGACGTTTGGTAGTTAGTCCAGGCTTGCAAATGCATGGTGGTTAAATGTCTATGCATGCAACTTGTATTGAGACTTTTCAGATTCTGTCCTCTGCTTAAGGTAGTTGAACATTTTTGACAGATGACTTTGCGCTGATCAATTGGATGTTGTTTAAAAAAATGCCAGACTGCACTCGTTCTAGCATCGGATACCTTTTCAGGCATTGCAGACTGAGCTTTAACCGGATGGCCACGCTGTCCTCCAACAGGTTTTGGCTTTGCCACGCGTTTTGGGCAAGATACGGGCCCGGCAGATGGAACCTGTTGCGATGTTGATGCCTGCTGCGGCCCCTCCTCCTCCGCTTCAGAACTGCTGCCGCCTGCACCCTGTTCCCTCAATGGCTGCCAATCGGGGTCAAGAACTGGGTCATCTATTACCTCTTCTTGTAGCTCGTGTGCAACTTCGTCTGTGTCACCGTGTCGGTCGGTGGTATAGCGTTCGTGATGGGGCAACATAGTCTCATCAGGGTCTGATTCTTGATCATTACCCTGCGAGGGCAATGTTGTGGTCTGAGTCAAAGGACCAGCATAGTAGTCTGGCTGTGGCTGTGCATCAGTGCACTCCATGTAAGATTCAACTTGTAATGGGCATGGACTGTTAACTGCTTCACTTTCTAAGCCAGGGACGGTATGTGTAAAGAGCTCCATGGAGTAACCCGTTGTGTCACCTGCTGCATTCTTCTCTGTTGTTGTTTTTGCTGAAGAGGACAAGGAAGCGACTTGTCCCTGACCGTGAACATCCACTAACGACGCGCTGCTTTGACATTTACCAGTTTCACGAGAGGAGGCAAAAGAGCTAGAGGCTGAGTCAGCAAGATAAGCCAAAACTTGCTCTTGCTGCTCCGGCTTTAAAAGCGGTTTTCCTACTCCCAGAAAAGGGAGCGTTCGAGGCCTTGTGTAGCCAGACGACGAACCTGGCTCCACAGCTCCAGACTTAGGTGCAATATTTTTTTTCCCACGACCAGCTGATGCTCCACCACTACCACTACCCTCATTACCAGCTGACAATGAACGCCCCCGGCCACGACCTCTTCCACCAGACTTCCTCATTGTTTTAAAAACGTAACCAAACTAACGGTATTTGTTGCTGTCACACAACTTACATGGTGAGCTATAACTTCAGTATGATTTAGCTACCACTTTACAGGTGAGTGAGACCACAACGAAAATCAGGCACAATGTTACACACTCTGTTGTTGGTGGCAACAAATGAGAGAGATGCCACACACGCAGGACTGTCACTGAAGCACAAATGTAAATATTAATCTCCCACTGATTTGATTTTTTTTTTTTTTCAGGGAGACGTTAGGAAAAAAAAATAATAGAATAAAATGATTTTTTCAGGAAGAATTTAGAAACCAAATAAAATAAAATGATTTTTTTCAGGGAGAATTTAGAAAACAAATAAAACAAAAAAAGGCTTTCTATGGCCCACTGAGTGAGAGATGACGCACACAGGAGTCAGGAGTGGCACACAAGCCCAGAGGCCAATATTTATCTCCCACTGATTGATGTAGTGATTTTTTCAGGTAGATTTTGGAACCCAAATCAAGCTAAAAAAATAATAGGCTTTCTATGGCCCACAATTGGAGAGAGAGAGATGGCACACCCAGGAGTCAAGACTGGCACACAAGCAGAAAGGGCAATATTAATCTCCCACTGATTTGATTTTTTTTTTTTTTTTCAGGGAGACTTTAGGAAAAAAAAATAATAGAATAAAATGATTTTTTCAGGAAGAATTTAGAAACCAAATAAAATAAAATGATTTTTTCAGGGAGAATTTAGAAAACAAATAAAACAAAAAAAGGCTTTCTATGGCCCACTGAGTGAGAGATGACGCACACAGGAGTCAGGAGTGGCACACAAGCCCAGAGGCCAATATTTATCTCCCACTGATTGATGTAGTGATTTTTTCAGGTAGATTTTGGAACCCAAATCAAGCTAAAAAAATAATAGGCTTTCTATGGCCCACAATTGGAGAGAGAGAGAGAGATGGCACACCCAGGAGTCAAGACTGGCACACAAGCAGAAAGGGCAATATTAATCTCCCACTGATTTGATTTTTTTTTTTTTTCAGGGAGACTTTAGAAAAAAAAAATAATAAAAAAAAAATGATTTTTTCAGGAAGAATTTAGAAACCAAATAAAATAAAAATGATTTTTTCAGGGAGAATTTATAAAACAAATAAAACAAAAAATAGGCTTTCTATGGCCCACTGAGTGAGAGATGACGCACACAGGAGTCAGGAGTGGCACACAAGCCCAGAGGCCAATATTTATCTCCCACTGATTGATTTATTGATTTTTTCAGGTAGAATTTAGAACCCAAATCAACCAAAAAAATAAATAGGCTTTCTATGGCCCACTATTTGTGAGAGAGATGGCATGCTCAGGACTGGCACACAAGCCCAGAGGCCAATATTAATCGCCCACTTTTTATTTTTTTTCAGAGAAAATTTATAAACCCAATAAAAAAAATAATAAATAGGCTTTCTATGGCCCACTATCTGAGAGAGAGATGGCACGCTTAGGACTGGCACACAAGCCCAAAGGCCAATATTAATCTCCCTTTTTTTTTTCAGGGAGAATTTATAAAACCAAAATAAAAAAATAAATAGGCTTTCTATGGCCCACTATTTGTGAGAGAGATGGCACGCTCAGGACTGGCACACAAGCCCAGAGGCCAATATTAATCTCCCACTTTTTTTTTTTTGTTCCAGGGAAAATTTATAAACCCAATAAAAAAAATAATAAATAGGCTTTCTATGGCCCACTATCTGAGAGAGAGAGATGGCACGCTTAGGACTGGCACACAAGCCCAAAGGCCAATATTAATCTCCCTTTTTTTTTTCAGGGAGAATTTATAAAACCAAAAAAAAAAAAATAAATAGGCTTTCTATGGCCCACTATTTGTGAGAGAGATGGCACGCTCAGGACTGGCACACAAGCCCAGAGGCCAATATTAATCTCCCACTTTTTATTTTTATTCAGAGAAAATTTATAAACCCAATAAAAAAAATAATAAATAGGCTTTCTATGGCCCACTATCTGAGAGAGAGAGATGGCACGCTTAGGACTGGCACACAAGCCCAAAGGCCAATATTAATCTCCCTTTTTTTTTTCAGGGAGAATTTATAAAACAAAAAAAAATAAATAAATAGGCTTTCTATGGCCCACTATCTGAGAGAGAGAGATGGCACGCTTAGGACTGGCACACAAGCCCAAAGGCCAATATTAATCTCCCACTGATTGATTTATTGATTTTTTTCAGGTAGAATTTAGAACCCAAATAAAGCAAAAAAAAAAAAATAGGCTTTCTATGGCCCACTGAGTGAGTGATGATGCACACAGGAGTCAGGAGTGGCACACAAGCCCTGAGGCCAATATTTTTCTCCCACTGATTGATGTAGTGATTTTTTCAGGTAGATTTTAGAACCCAAATCAAGCAAAAAAATAAATAGGCTTTCTATGGCCCACTGACTGAGAGATGGCACACACAGGAGTCAAGAGTGGCACACAAGCCCTGAGGCCAATATTTTTCTCCCACTGATTGATGTAGTGATTTTTTCAGGTAGATTTTATAACCCAAATCAACCAAAAAAATAAATAGGCTTTCTATGGCCCACTGAGTGAGAGATGGCACACACAGGGATGGCACTCTAGCAGAAATGTCAATCTTAATCTCCCACAAAAAAAAAAAAAAAAAACAGGGAGTGTCCAACAATTACTATCTCCCTGCAGTAATCTCAGCCAGGTATGGCAGGCAGCAATAAGGAGTGGACTGATGCACAAATTAAATAAAAAGTGTGGACAAACAAAAAAGATAGCTGTGCAGAAAGGAAGGAACAAGAGGATTTGTGCTTTGAAAAAAGCAGTTGGTTTGCACAGCGGCGTACACACAGCAATGCAGCTATCAGGGAGCCTTCTAGGGCAGCCCAATGAGCTACAGCGCTGAGGGGAAAAAAAAAAAAAAATGTAGCTTCCACTGTCCCTGCACACCGAAGGTGGTGTTGGGCAGTGGAAATCGCTACAGCACAAGCGGTTTGGTGGTTAATGGACCCTGCCTAACGCTATCCCTGCTTCTGACGAAGCGGCAGCAACCTCTCCCTAAGCTCAGATCAGCAGCAGTAACATGGCGGTCGGCGGGAACGCCCCTTTATAGCCCCTGTGACGCCGCAGACAGCAAGCCAATCACTGCAATGCCCTTCTCTAAGATGGTGGGGACCAGGACCTATGTCATCACGCTGCCCACACTCTGCGTTTACCTTCATTGGCTGAGAAATGGCGCTTTTCGCGTCATTGAAACGCGACTTTGGCGCGAAAGTCGCGTACCGCATGGCCGACCCCGCACATGGGGTCGGATCGGGTTTCATGAAACCCGACTTTGCCAAAAGTCGGCGACTTTTGAAAATGAACGACCCGTTTCGCTCAACCCTAGACATGATTTCTCTCATGGTTTGATGATAATCATGTTTAATACATATACACAAGATCATTGGGGGTTGAGTGAATATGTGATTATAGTAACAGTTTGCCAGGGATATGGCGATATAAGTTGTCATGGATAAACACGCCCTCTATTTTCTACTTGAACGGCCGGACATTAGATGATGGCACATCTCTGGTACTGAGCGCCGTCCCCTTGCATGGGAGGCATCTCCATGCGGCAGGTGGGCATGTCTACCGGGTTTCCATGTTGGCGCCGCGTGATTGGTCGGGTGACGTTTGGTGGAACGGCCGGAGGTCATGCGCATTACGCACTGGAGCTGTTTACATGCTGTGGTGTACACACGTGTGTTTGGCGCTATGGATGCGGCAACGGATGTCCGGTTACAGGGTGGAGCACACGTGATTGTGCGCTGTGTAGTACTGTAAGTACATCGGTTTACAGTGACGAGAACCAGGATTAATTCTTGAATATGAGACAATAGTTGTGTGGGTATACCTGATTGGCTTTACAATAGGATTTGCTATTGGCTGATTATGGTGTGAGCCGATACAAGATACGGGTGATAGCATTGGCTGATGACATACATTGGTGTTATTATGGACCTGGTGATTGGTCCTTGTATAACAGGAAGCGTAAGTTTGTTTATATTTTGAAATTGTCCATGTGCTATTTGCTCTTTATATGGGTGGTATTATAGGGCTTATGCTATACCAATGACAATGTGAATAGTTTTTAAATTTTGTATGTTATGGATGATGTGTATTTTGTATTATATGTTATCTGATTACTAAACACTGATATATAAATTGTATGGGCAGTTCCTGATCCGGTGATTGGTGGGCTATTACCCCCTCTCCTATTTAAGGCTGCCATTTTGATTGTTTTGTATGCTTGAAAAAGACCTTAATGGTTGAAATGTCGCATTTGGCACAATAATGAGGAATTTTTTTCACCTGGATTGGATGCTGTCCTTCACTTCAATTTATGGTATGTACTCCTGGAATTAGGACGGGCATTCTTTTGTCAGTTGTGCTGTCAGTCAAACTCTTATTCTTGTACTAATGGAGAGGCGTCTAAACGACACCTATCCATTACTAATCCTAGAGTTACATGGTAAATAAACACACTTTTATTTTTTTATTTAAAAATAACAAACACAGTTATACTCACCTAACGCCTAATTCCAGTCAATCTCTTGTCTCCTGTAATAAACCAAAAATAAAAAACAACAATATCTCTCACTTCTCCGTCGTTCTGTCCCACGCTGTAATCCATGTTGGGGGGATAAACAGTTTTCAACATGGACGGTGCCAAGATGCAACCATCCAGGCTGAGAACCACTGATGACTAGTGTTGAGCATTCCGATACCGCAAGTATCGGGTATCGGCCGATACTTGCGGTATCGGAATTCCAATACCGAGTTCCGATACTTTTGTGGTATCGGGAATCGGTATCGGATCCATAGTGATGTGTAAAATAAAGAATTAAAATAAAAAATATTGATATATTCACCTCTCCGGCGGCCCCTGAACATCACCGCTGGTAACCGGCAGGCTTCTTTGTTTAAAATGTCATTCTCAGGCACTAAACTCCTCATTCTAGGAATTTAGGACCTGCGAATGACGTCGTGGCTTCTGATTGGTCGCGTGGCGGTCACATGAGCGACACGCGACCAATCAGAAGCCGCGACGTCATTCTCAGGTCCTAAACGCGCTCATTTTAAACAAAGAAGCCTGCCGGTTACCCGCGGTGATGTCCAGGGGCCGCCGGAGAGGTGAATATATCAATATTTTTTATTTTAATTCTTTATTTTACACATTAATATGGATCCCAGGGCCTGAAGGAGAGTTTCCTCTCCTTCAGACCCTGGGAACCATCAGGATACCTTCCGATACTTGGTGTCCCATTAACTTGTATTGGTATCGGATATCGGTATCGGCGATATCCGATACTTTTCGGGTATCGGCCGATACTATCCGATACCGATACTTTCAAGTATCGGACGGTATCGCTCAACACTACTGATGACTGAAATTCTGGGAGCGCAGCATCAGTGACCGGCAGTGACATTATCGAGGTTACCTCCGGTCACTGAGGCTGCGTTCTCAGCCGGGCTTAACTGCGGTGAGATATGATGAGATCCCCGCTAGCACCATGAGACTTTTCATGGCCAAAGTGAACATGCGTTCATGTGCTGCATGTATACCAACATAAACCAAGCTCAATTTTTGTGTTTTTTCTGTGTATTTTTTCATTCTGTGTAAGCTGAAGTGTGGCTGCCCCTTTCTGAGCTGGAAATGAAATTTAAAAGCTTCCCTACATTTAAAGGCTTCCCTTCCCTAAGCACTTTTGCTTTTTATTTATTAAGTTACAGCAGGGTTTATAATCATTTTTCTTCTTGTAGGTTTTGCATGATACAGGTATGACTAGTTTCAGCCGTCTAAAACCTGTATGCCCATATAGCTCAAATGTAAAATGCAAGTGACTAGCACACTCCAAAAGTGTTGTGATGCAAAGTGGGGGTTTTATTTACATACAGTATTCACAAACGTTTCGGTCGTTACTGGACCTTCATCAGTGTGCTAATATACTAGTATGCTTAGAGAAGCCCCGAGTAGCAAAGTTAGATTGCATCAATAAGAAGCCTGAAGACATATAGGTCGCGGGGGTAGGCACAAGCCGCAGAGATACAATGGTGTGTCACAAGTGACACTAACTGCTGGATGGAGCAGGAGCCACGCGGAATGTACTGCCAGTATGGGCTGCAAAATAGTGCGCATGAGGTAGAAACAAGCTACTGAGATAGGGTAGTGTGTCACGGACTGACACTATCTGCGGAATGAAGCAGGAGGCACGTGGTATGTACCGCCAGTATGGGCTGCAAAATAGTGCTCAAGGGGTAGGCACAAACTGCTGAATGAAGCAGGGGCCACACGGTATATACCGCCAGTCTGGGCTGCAAGAATAGTGCGCACTATCCGCCTCATCAGCAACAGGAAGCACGCTTCAGGCTTCTTATTGATGCAATCTAACTTTGCTACTCGGGGCTTCTCTAAGCATGCTAGTATATTAGCACACTGATGAAGGTCCAGTAACGACCAAAACGTTTGTGAATACTGTATGTAAATAAAACCCCCACTTTGCATCACAACACGTTTGGAGTGTGCTAGTCACTTGCATTTTACATAAAGGCTTGGGAACCTATGACCGTGCACCTCCTCCTTTTGGCTGTGCTGAACATTTTCTATATAACATATAGCTCAAATGAGATGACAGATTCCCTTTAAAGGAGTTGTCTGGACTCAGACGAAACGTCTGCATTCATGTGACTGCATATTAGAAATGTATAAAGTTTCAGTAACATGCTGAATACACTCCTGTACTTCTTCCAATTGTCTTCTATTGAGTGAAGTCAGCTGAGACTAGTCGGCACATGACCGCCTACCCGTAAGATGAATTGTGATAGTGTGCACATCGCACATTGTTACAATTCGGCAGTCTTCATTCACATAGAGTGACTGCAGACGCTTCTTCTGAGACTGGGAACTCACTGATTTTGGTTGGCTGGTCGATCACCTATTATATGTGTGAGCCTATGTGTTGTGATGAGAAGCGTTAGACAGGGTCCTTTTGATCCTTTTGTTTTTCCAGAAGATAAACTGTTGCCAGAGGTGTCTGGAAAAGACTTACTCCTCACTGTCTATTGAACAGTGTATGCTCGGGTGTGGCGAGTGTACATATGCATAGGAGAAAGGTAGCTGTAGGTCAATCAAACTGACAGCTATATCAAAACCATGTATCGATATGATATGGTGTCTCCTGAGAGTGCTTGCATTGAAATCGTGACATAATCCAATCATAAATTCCTGATACACTTATCAATGCACAGCTGCAGGTACTGTGTATTTATTATTATACTTGTGTTTTGTGGAATTACCCGACCAGCAGATTCCTACAGAGTAAAATCTTTAATGGATAAAATACACTCACATATACCCTCACACAATACAATTTCTTTGTACAGTATGTACTGGTATAATTTCATAGGACACTTAATTACAGGTAATCAAAGAAAGGAGAAGAAACAAGCTTGTGACTATTTATATAAAAACAAATAAATATTGCTCCACTGTTCTAATGTGTGACATGTAGGAGTCCTCCAGAGAGGGACGGAATGAAGAAGTGTCAGTATAGTAAAAGATAGATTGGGGATCCAAGGTCACGATCATTAAAACACAAGCAACTTATTAACAAGCTTCTGGCGAACAAAAACAATGGAGCGGTTGTATTCTGCAGCCCCATGTAAATGTAGGGGACTATTCATGCTACAACAGACTACAATTGTTTGTGGCAGAAATGATTTGCAGAAGTAGCACAGCTACTACTGGACACACAGGGATGACACACTGACGGTAAAAAAGGACACATGGACCAGACCCTGATGACACATTGATGTGATTCACGTACGTGTTTAAATATGGATGTGTGAATGAGGCTTTATGCAAAGTTGTGAGTGTCCCACTTACCTTTTTTTGCTATATTCAATGGTACTTTTTCTCTGGTGAGCAAAACCTCTGCAAATTAGCCTGCTAATCAAGCTTACAGATTCAGCACTGGACACTGAGCGTGAATAGTCTTCAGTGACAACCCTCTGTTTTCTACAACAATGGACTGGGCATATTATCATTTTATTTTTTTCTCTACCTGCAGTTTCAGAAGCTCTACATTTTCTCCCCACAAATTCAAATGATTTCTGCCTCTGCTTTCTTGATACGTTAGTCTAATTTCTATGTAATTTTTCTATTCAAATTTTTTAACATCACTATAAATGTCTGTTTTTCACCTCAGGCATAAGGTGCCACTATGGAGAAGTTCCCACAATGAGTCTTAGAGCCCCTTTCCACTTGTGAGAAAAACGGACGAGTGCAATCCGATAAAAAATCGGATTGCACTCGGACCAATGTTTTTCAATAGGTGACATTCCATTTGCGATTTTTTTCCCAGCCGAAATCGGACTGAGAAAAATCTGTGTCGGCTGAGAAAAAAATCGCAGCATGCTGCGTATTGCTGAGATTCTCGGACGAGACTCGCCAATGCAAGTCAATGGGTGCGAGAGAAAAAACGCACAGCACTCGCACCATGCGAGTGCTGTCCGATTTTTACGCACCCGTGTCCTTAGAAAAGCCGGCAATTCAGCGCAGAGTACAGTAAAATCACACTGACAGGTTCCCACGATCTATGAACAGCCAGCAGAGGGCGCCTCACCGCAAATGAAGCTAAATATAGCTCATTGATCTATATTTAGACTCATTCCCAGGGGTTTTGCAGCGAGGAGTAGCATTGCATTAGCAAAGCTCCTGGCTGCAAAATGTTTTAACCCCTTCAGAAGGATTTACATCGTTGGACTTTACAGATCTGTGGAAGGTAAGTATATTGTTGGTTTATTATTTTTTTTTGTCACAGAACGAGGGTCTTCACTGAGTGGATTGGGCGTTAAATAAAAAATTACAACAACCTTTGTTTTTATTTCATTAAAATAATTTTTAATAATGTGTGTGTGTATTTTTTTAACCCTTTCTTTCAATTGGATTAATAATGGATAGGTGTCATAATTGACGCCTCTCCATTATTAATTAGGCTTAATGTCACCTTACAATTGCAAGGTGGCATTAACCCTTCATTACCCCATATCCCACCGCTACACGGGAATGGGATGTGCCTTTTCTGGGGTGGCTGGGGGCAGATGTTTTTAGCCAGGGGGGGGCCAATAACCATGGACCCTCTCCAGGCTATTAATATCTGCCCTCAGTCACTGGCTTTACTACTCTGGCGGAGAAAATTGTGCGGGAGCCCACGCCAATTTTTTCCGCCATTTAACCCTTAAATATAATAGCTAGAACGCCCAAATTTTGCATATACACACTACTAACTAACTAACATTAGTAGTGTGGAATATGCAAAAAAAATGGTGATATGAGATGGTTTACTGTATGTAAACCAGGTCTCATATCATGTCGGGTTTGTGAAGGAGAAAGCAAAAGCCGGTAATTGAATTACCAGCTTTAAAGCTATCTAGCGCTGCATTAAATATAAATATATATATATAGGTGTCTCCCTGACATATATATATGTATATATACCTATTCTATGTGTATATATCTACTCTAATCTAACCTGTCACTGTGATTTTACTGTACTCTGCGCTGAATTACCGGCTTTTCAAAGGAGACCCGTGCGTAAAAATCGGACAGCAATACGGATGTCATACGGATGTTGCGATAAAAAAATCGCATGACACTCGCATGACACTCGCATGGCACTTGCATGGCACTCGCAGACGTTACATCAGTTTTTTCGGTCTGTAAATCGGACCGTTTTTTTCTCACACAAGTGGAAAGGGGCCCTTAAGTGAGTTGTTGATGCTGTATATTTTTGCAAAGCAAAAATGTGCCCATTTTACTGTTCCCGCAAAGTGGACAAGATTCATACAAAATGCCCACTGTACTGTTTTTTGCACAAACTGACCTGTGGTGCGTTTTTGAAGTCCACATGTCAGTATCTCTTGCAGGAAAGCCAGTAGCTTAGCTACCAGGGCCCAGAGGGTGGAGTTACCCCGCTCCCTGTGCTTAGGGGGGCACACCACGGGGCAGCCACCCAGAGCTACCTTATCCTTAACTCTATCGAAGTGGTTAAGCCGTGCTTGCCCAGCATGCGGCTCGCTGCCGGGTCCCTTTTCACTGTGCTCAGATGTATTTACGTCTCTTATATGTGAAAACGGCTGAACAAAACTGTAGTGCTGGGAGGTAGGGGAGCGTTCATCATCTCCCCGCCATGATGTGCAGTGGAGTGATGAGGTTGCATACTGCTGACCTCATCACTCTGCTGCTGTGATCACTGAGCCACAGAGGCGGCAAGGAAGCATTGTGCTAGCGTATTAAGGGTCAGTGGGGAAAATTGTGAGGCTGCACCTAACACAGATCTAACACAGTCCGCTCTGAAGGTCTGCATTGGATCCAGAAGCAATTCCTGCTCTCAGAAATCACAGGACCGCTGCAACCTTTGATAGCCTGCACTGGTCAGGTGAGTAGAAGAGAGAGTCATCAGATGGCATGCATATTAGCCCCTGTTAAAGGGTAAGTTCATCCTTCTGCACACACAGCATAGCTGATTTTGATCTGCTAAGACCTAGCTTCATCCCGACACTCGGCGATCACTGGGACAGGAGAAGGAAGCACTGTAATTGCTCCTTAAACTGCATACATAGTGATGTTCATCAGGAAGGCAGAGATGGTAATAATTCATCTCTGCTCTCTCAGAAGGTCCCCGCTTCTGTAGCTGCATGATATCCTGACTTAGGCTAGGTTCACATTTGCGTAGGGCAGAGCTGTGGAGGGCTGCGTAGTTCCTCCATTAAGCCCTGCCCACTTCAGCACCTCTTCCATTCAGCTCTGCCTACGTCAGCATGCCTATCTTTAAGATTGGATATGCAGGCCATGCGAATGTATGTGTCCAGGGTCCTGGTCGTAACAGTGGCGTTGCTTTCCTAAAGGGGAGGGTGATGTCATGCTTGGAGGCAAGGAAGGATAACTTTCACCAGGTAAACACAAAAATGCAACATGTTCACACTCCAGGCCACAAGGGGGAGCTTTTGATCCTATTTCTAGGTGACTCCCCTATATATATTGTGGTTTGGAGGGAAAGTTGGACAGATTGTGCCAGACAGCAGACTGGAGAAGTCTGAGGCAGGAAGAACGTATGCGGAGCCGTGCAGCCACGAGAAAGTGCTGCAGCTCCTGGACAGAGATAACACCGAAATAAGAACAGATTGCAGTGAGCGTGTAGGAGAGAGAAGCACAGGCGAGGACACCAGGGGGAGGACAACAGCGAACAGACTGTCTCCCTGGCAAAGCGCAGACACTGGTAGCCGGAAGACCGAGGCTTTTGTGGGAATCTAAGACTTCTTTCACACTTGCGTCGGTACGGGGCCGTCGCAAAGCGTTGGTGCGACGTACCGTCGGACGTTGTGCAAATTCGGCACAACGTGGGCAGCGGATGAAGTTTTTCAATGCATCCGCTGCCTATTGTAATGTCTCGGGGAGGAGGGGGCGGAGTTCCGGCTGCGCATGCGCAGTAGGAAATGGCGGATGCGACGTACGAAAAAATGTTCCCTTGAACGTTTTTTCGTGACGACGGTTCGCCAAAACACGACGCATCCAGTGCATGATGGACGTGACGTATGGCCATACTTCGCGATCCGTCGGCAATACAAGTCTATGGGAAAAAACGCATCCTGCGAGCACATTTGCAGGATGCGTTTTTTCCCAAAATGACGCATTGCGACGGAGGCCACACAATGAAAGTTTGAAAGAGGCCTTAGACACATAGCAGAAACTGGCAGGACAGCTGGATTATATATCACCTGTTCGCCCTAACACCCAGGAGACACAGTGATACATACTGTGGAGCGCGGGTCGTGATAGAGATCCTGTAAAAAGGCTCAAGTCACCTGTCATACGGGTTTATGTCCTATCCTATATGGGGGACAGAGAGAACATCTGTAAGGACCTTATCAGCAGCCATAGGCAGTAAGGGACTACAACACCACCGCTGTTGTGAATTCTGTGGCAGAGTTCACTCCTGTGGTCACAAGTGGTACTTCGGCTGATTCTCTCTGGGAGCTTCCGTTTGTGGAGAAAAGTGGTACTGCAGCTTCTGAGTTTCCTCCCTCAGGTGATCTGGTGAGGTCGTTAGCTGCTTCTCTACTTAACTCCACCTGATGCTTTGATCCATGCTTCCTGTCAATGTTCCAGTGTTGGACTTGTGCTTCTCTGGATCATTCCTGTGGCCTGCTGCTCTGCATAGCTAAGTGCTTCTTTGCTATTTGTTGCTATTTTTTCTGTCCAGCTTGTCTATTTGTTTTGCTGGAAGCTCTGGGACGCAAAGGGTGTACCTCCGTGCCGTTAGTTCGGTACGGAGGGTCTTTTTGCCCCCTTTGCGTGGTTTTCTTTAGGGTTTTGTGTAGACCGCAAAGTTATCTTTCCTATCCTCGTTCTGTCTAGAATATCGGGCCTCACTTTGCTGAATCTATTTCATCCCTACGTTTGTCTTTTCATCTTACTCACAGTCATTATATGTGGGGGGCTGCCTTTTCCTTTGGGGTATTTCTCTGAGGCAAGGTAGGCTTATTTTTCTATCTTCAGGCTAGTTAGTTTCTCAGGCTGTGCCGAGTTGCATAGGGAGCTTTAGGCGCAATCCACAGCTGCCTCTAGTTGTGTTTGGAGAGGATCAGGAATTGCGGTCTACAGAGTTTCCACGTCTCAGAGCTCGTTCTATTATTTTGGGTTATTGTCAGATCACTGTATGTGCTCTGATCGCTATGTACATTGTGTTACTGAATTGCCTAGCATAACAGTACAGGAAGCCAAAAGTACTAATGATTCTCAATAGAGGGAAAAAAGAAGTTCTGAGACCATTTTTTTTCCTTTGCACTGTGATTTGTCTTTTTTTTCCCCTAGACATTTGGGTGGTTTAGGACACAGGTGTTACAATGGACATTAAAGGTCTGTCTTCATGTGTAGATCAGCTCACGGCAAGAGTTCAAGATATACAAAATTTTGTGGTTCAGAATTCTTTGTTAGAACCGAGAATTCCTATTCCAGATTTGTTTTTTGGAGATAGAACTAAATTTCTGAGTTTCAAGAATAATTGTAAACTGTTTCTGGCTTTGAAACCTCGTTCCTCTGGTGACCCAGCGCAACAGGTTAGGATCGTCATTTCTTTTTTGCGTGGCGACCCTCAGGACTGGGCATTTTCTCTTGCGTCAGGAGATCCTGCATTGAGTGATATCGATGCGTTTTTCCTGGCGCTTGGATTGCTGTACGATGAGCCTAATTCAGTAGATCAGGCAGAAAAAAATTTGCTGGCTCTTTGTCAGGCTCAGGATGAGATAGAGCTATATTGCCAGAAATTTAGAAAATGGTCCGTGCTCACTCAATGGAATGAATCTGCGCTTGCAGCCATTTTCAGAAAGGGTCTCTCTGAAGCCATTAAGGATGTCATGGTGGGATTTCCTATGCCCGCTGGTTTGAATGAGTCTATGTCTTTGGCCATTCAGATCGGTCGACGCTTGCATGAGCGTAAATCTGTGTACCATTTGGCGGGATTACCTGAGATTAAACCTGAGCCTATGCAGTGCGATAGGACTATGACCAGAGTTGAACGGCAAGAACACAGACGTCTGAATGGGCTGTGTTTCTACTGTGGTGATTCCACTCATGCTATCTCTGATTGTCCTAAGCGCACTAAGCGGTTCGCTAGGTCTGCTACCATTGGTACTGTACAGTCAAAATTTCTTCTGTCCGTTACCTTGATATGCTCCTTGTCGTCGTATTCTTTCATGGCGTTTGTGGATTCAGGCGCTGCCCTGAATTTGATGGACTTGGATTATGCTAAACGTTGTGGGTTTTTATTGGAGCCCTTGCAGTGTCCTATTCCATTGAGAGGAATTGATGCTACACCTTTGGCCAAGAATAAGCCTCAATACTGGACCCAGTTGACCATGTGCATGGCTCCTGCACATCAGGAGGTTATTCGCTTTCTGGTGTTGCATAATCTGCATGATGTGGTCGTGTTGGGGTTGCCATGGCTACAAGCCCATAATCCAGTATTGGATTGGAATTCCATGTTGGTGTCCAGCTGGGGTTGTCAGGGGGTACATGGTGATGTTCCATTTCTGTCAATTTCGTCATCCACCCCTTCTGAGGTTCCAGAGTTCTTGTCTGATTACCGGGATGTATTTGATGAGCCCAAGTCCGATGCCCTGCCTCCGCATAGGGATTGTGATTGTGCTATCAATTTGATTCCTGGTAGTAAATTCCCAAAAGGTCGACTGTTTAATTTATCCATGCCTGAGCACACCGCTATGCGCAGTTATGTGAAGGAATCCCTGGAGAAGGGGCATATTCGCCCGTCGTCGTCGCCATTGGGAGCAGGGTTCTTTTTTGTGGCCAAGAAGGATGGTTCGCTGAGACCGTGTATAGATTACCGCCTTCTTAATAAGATCACTGTTACATTTCAGTACCCCTTGCCATTGTTATCTGATTTGTTTGCTCGGATTAAGGGGGCTAGTTGGTTCACTAAGATAGATCTTCGTGGTGCGTATAATCTGGTGAGAATCAGGCAAGGCGATGAATGGAAAACTGCATTTAATACGCCCGAGGGTCATTTTGAGTATCTAGTGATGCCGTTCGGACTTGCCAATGCTCCATCAGTGTTTCAATCCTTTATGCATGACATCTTCAGTGAGTACCTGGATAAATTCCTGATTGTGTACTTGGATGACATTTTGATCTTCTCGGATGATTGGGAGTCTCATGTGAAGCAGGTCAGAACGGTTTTTCAGGTCCTGCGTGCTAATTCTTTGTTTGTGAAGGGATCAAAGTGTCTCTTTGGTGTGCAGAAGGTTACATTTTTGCGGTTCATCTTTTCCCCTTCTACTATCGAGATGGATCCGGTTAAGGTCCAAGCCATCCATGATTGGACTCAGCCGACATCTCTGAAAAGTCTGCAAAAGTTCCTGGGCTTTGCTAATTTTTATCGTCGCTTCATCTGCAATTTTTCTAGTGTTGCCAAACCATTGACCGATTTGACCAAGAAGGGTGCTGATTTGGTCAATTGGTCTTCTCCTGCTGTGGAAGCTTTTCAAGAGTTGAAGCGTCGTTTTTCTTCTGCCCCTGTGTTGTGTCAACCAGATGTTTCTCTTCCGTTCCAGGTCGAGGTTGATGCTTCTGAGATTGGAGCAGGGGCTGTTTTGTCACAGAGAGGTTCTGGTTGCTCAGTGATGAAACCATGCGCTTTCTTTTCCAGGAAGTTTTCGCCTGCTGAGCGAAATTATGATGTGGGCAACCGAGAGTTGCTGGCCATGAAGTGGGCATTCGAGGAGTGGCGTCATTGGCTTGAAGGAGCTAAGCATTGCGTGGTGGTATTGACTGATCATAAGAACTTGACTTATCTCGAGTCTGCCAAGCGCTTGAATCCTAGACAAGCTCGTTGGTCGTTGTTTTTTGCCCGTTTTGACTTTGTGATTTTGTACCTTCCGGGCTCTAAAAATGTGAAGGCGGATGCTCTGTCTAGGAGTTTTGCGCCCGACTCTCCGGGTTTGTCTGAGCCGGCGGGTATCCTCAAGGAAGGAGTAATTGTGTCTGCCATCTCCCCTGATTTGCGGCGGGTGCTGCAAAAATTTCAGGCTAATAAACCTGATCGTTGCCCAGCGGAGAAACTGTTTGTCCCTGATAGGTGGACGAATAGAGTTATCTCTGAACTTCATTGTTCGGTGTTGGCTGGTCATCCTGGAATCTTTGGTACCAGAGAGTTAGTGGCTAGATCCTTTTGGTGGCCCTCTCTGTCGCGGGATGTGCGTACTTTTGTGCAGTCCTGTAGGATTTGTGCTCGGGCTAAGCCCTGCTGTTCTCGTGCCAGTGGGTTGCTTTTGCCCTTGCCGGTCCTGAAGAGGCCTTGGACACATATCTCTATGGATTTTATTTCTGACCTTCCCGTTTCTCAAAGGATGTCAGTCATTTGGGTGGTCTGTGATCGCTTTTCTAATATGGTCCATCTGGTACCCTTGTCTAAATTGCCTTCCTCTTCTGATTTGGTGCCTTTATTCTTCCAGCATGTGGTTCGTTTGCATGGCATTCCAGAGAATATTGTTTCTGACAGAGGTTCCCAGTTTGTTTCGAGGTTTTGGCGAGCCTTTTGTGGTAGGATGGGCATTGACTTGTCTTTTTCCTCGGCTTTCCATCCTCAGACTAATGGCCAGACCGAACGAACCAATCAGACCTTGGAAACATATCTGAGATGCTTTGTTTCTGCTGATCAGGATGACTGGGTGTCCTTTTTGCCTTTGGCTGAGTTCGCCCTTAATAATCGGGCCAGCTCGGCTACCTTGGTTTCGCCGTTTTTCTGCAATTCTGGGTTCCATCCTCGTTTCTCTTCAGGACAGGTTGAGTCTTCGGACTGTCCTGGTGTGGATACTGTGGTGGACAGGTTGCAGCAGATTTGGACTCAGGTAGTGGACAATTTGACCTTGTCCCAGGAGAAGGCTCAACGTTTCGCTAATCGCAGACGCCGTGTGGGTCCCCGACTTCGTGTTGGGGATCTGGTTTGGTTATCTTCTCGTCATATTCCTATGAACGTTTCCTCTCCTAAGTTTAAACCTCGTTTTATTGGTCCGTATAGGATTTCTGAGGTTCTTAATCCTGTGTCTTTTCGTCTGACCCTTCCAGATTCTTTTTCCATACATAACGTATTCCATAGGTCATTGTTGCGGAGATACGTGGCACCTATGGTCCCATCTGTTGAGCCTCCTGCCCCGGTTTTGGTGGAGGGGGAATTGGAGTATATTGTGGAGAAGATTTTGGATTCTCGTGTTTCAAGACGGAAACTCCAGTATCTGGTTAAATGGAAGGTTAAGCTCAGGAAGATAATTCCTGGGTTTTTGCCTCTGATGTCCATGCTCCCGATCTTGTTCGTGCCTTTCATGTGGCTCATCCTGGTTGGCCTGGGGGCTCTGGTGAGGGTTCGGTGACCCCTCCTCAAGGGGGGGGTACTGTTGTGAATTCTGTGGCAGAGTTCACTCCTGTGGTCACAAGTGGTACTTCGGCTGATTCTCTCTGGGAGCTTCCGTTTGTGGAGAAAAGTGGTACTGCAGCTTCTGAGTTTCCTCCCTCAGGTGATCTGGTGAGGTCGTTAGCTGCTTCTCTACTTAACTCCACCTGATGCTTTGATCCATGCTTCCTGTCAATGTTCCAGTGTTGGACTTGTGTTTCTCTGGATCATTCCTGTGGCCTGCTGCTCTGCATAGCTAAGTGCTTCTTTGCTATTTGTTGCTATTTTTTCTGTCCAGCTTGTCTATTTGTTTTGCTGGAAGCTCTGGGACGCAAAGGGTGTACCTCCGTGCCGTTAGTTCGGTACGGAGGGTCTTTTTGCCCCCTTTGCGTGGTTTTCTTTAGGGTTTTGTGTAGACCGCAAAGTTATCTTTCCTATCCTCGTTCTGTCTAGAATATCGGGCCTCACTTTGCTGAATCTATTTCATCCCTACGTTTGTCTTTTCATCTTACTCACAGTCATTATATGTGGGGGGCTGCCTTTTCCTTTGGGGTATTTCTCTGAGGCAAGGTAGGCTTATTTTTCTATCTTCAGGCTAGTTAGTTTCTCAGGCTGTGCCGAGTTGCATAGGGAGCTTTAGGCGCAATCCACAGCTGCCTCTAGTTGTGTTTGGAGAGGATCAGGAATTGCGGTCTACAGAGTTTCCACGTCTCAGAGCTCGTTCTATTATTTTGGGTTATTGTCAGATCACTGTATGTGCTCTGATCGCTATGTACATTGTGTTACTGAATTGCCTAGCATAACACACCGCACTAGAAGGAAGGCTTTAATCTCCACCTGGAAAGGGGGACTCCCAACTTGCCTCCAAGCCGGCCGGACTCTGCCTATCCTGTGATCTGGTACCCTGGACTGTGGCTGCCTGAAGTCTTCAGTAAACAAGGTAAAGAGACTGCAAACCTGTGTCCTCATTCCTTACTGCACCATTCACCATCATCTTCCATCTACACACCCGGAGCCCTGGGGATATACTTCACCTGTGGGAAGTTATGCCATCTAGCTGTCATAACATCACCCCAGAGGACTCCTTAAAGCAGCATCGGTCCCCACTGACCGAATACCACAGGTGGCATCACGAACACAAACTGTAATCAATACCCCTTTTACATAGGTGCCAAGGGTCACAGACTGGGTCACCACCGTGACATCCCCCTGTGAATACCGGAACCAATACCGGGTACCTCAAGGCCCTGGCGGGTGACTCATATGCGGATGCCTCCGCATGCCTCTTTGCCTCAAAACGACGCATGCAGAGGCATTCACATACATTTGCATGGCCTGCATACCCAATGTTAAAGATAGGTACGCAGGACGCATGCCGACGTAGGAGGAGCTGAATGGAAGACGTGCTGCAGTGGGCGGGGCTTAATGGAGGAACTACGCAGCCCTCCGCAGCTCTGCCCTATGCAAATGTGAACCTAGCTTTATCTGACATATTAAGGCATTGAGCATTTCATAAGTAATTATAAAAAAGTGTTTGGTTTTGTTATTGAGTAGTATTGCAAAGTGCAGACAACCGTGCTTTCAATAGAGATGTGGCTGCAGAGTCTGCCAATCAGCACCCTTTTGTCATATACTTGGCTAATAATATCCTTAGGCGCATAGTTTGAGTTGAGTAATTTTCCCTAGAACTACAGGTACACCCTGAACTTTCTTATCTTATTGAGATATCTGGATGTGCAAATAGTGCAGCATCAAAAAATGGCAATGACCACTGTACCGTAGACCTCATAGACAGAAGCCACTCGTGTATCTAAAGCTGGTCATATAAAAGGAGTAGAAATGAATCATAGCCATAACTAACTTCATATAACTCTTAGTGATATCTTCTTTGCACATTTATACAACTCTCACATCTCGCACAGTAATGGCACTGAATCCTTGCCAATTCGCAGGGGATGTTCTTTCATATTACAAAATGCTTGTCTTTAATATTATTAGATTATGGTACATTATACAAGGACAGTGATATGAATACAATATATGTCTAGTCAAAGTCTTACTTTTTATTCAAATAAATACAACAGAAGATGGCGGCCTGTCCTTGCGCTAGTTACGGTACTTTCTGCCTTAGTGACTGGAACACATTTGTACGCTTACAGGAGTAAAGATGGAGGCATTCTACTGTCTGATGAGTAAATACAGAAGACATTCAGTCAGAGCGGTGACCACGCTCTTCATCCTTTGATATCCTTGTATTAGAGGTACAGGGTTCATTCAGGTATTCAGAGAGATTTCGATTTAGACCGTTCCTTCTCCCTGAGTATTAAAAAAGAAGATAAAATATATCAGTAAGACAATGTGGTGTATAAATTGTCCATGTTTGGAGAAACTTTGCTGGGAATATTTACGTAAACTACTGATGCCATAAAACTTGGAAGTTCTGGTTACTTAGACTGTCCAATTTACCAGTTTGGTGCCATGTAATCTGCATTCTTATTTACTGAGTACAACAAATGTTCCAGAAGAAACTAACAAGGAATAGGCCAGTTTTACACGTCTGTGAAACACAAACTCTGCTCAGACCAGAATGTCCATCCTGACTCCAGGATCTCCTGATCTGAGCTAACTGCATTATACTGTATATGTGACAGTTATCTCAAGTCAGGAGACCCAGTGGTCAGACTGAGAATTCTGATCCGAGCACTGTTCGTATGTTACCGACATGTGAAAATAGCCTATCCAGTGCCTGCAATTAATCTGGGTCATGGGTGATACCATATACTGAACAACGACTCACCATAAAAAAGAAGGGTTTGAAAATGTTTTGTGCATTTTTTTTAAGGAATGTCATATTTCCTTGTACAAGTTGAAAACAAATATACGGTATGTGAAAAACAAAATGGACCGGTAAAGCTTTATACAGGGGTTCCTGTCAAATTGCTCTTTCTATGTACTTTCTTAGGCCATGTTCACACGTTGAGTATTTGGTCAGTATTTTACATCAATATTTGTAAGCTAAAACCAGGAGTGGGTGAAAAATACAGAAATGGCACATGTGTTTCTATTATACTCTTCCTCTGATTGTTCCACTCCTGAATTTGGCTCAGAAATACTTACCTACACGCAACCTCTGATCCTAACAAGATCTCCTTCACTACTCCCCACTTATTTCCTCTTCCCTCAATCGCATACAAGATTTCTCCCAAGCATCCCCCCTACTCTGGAACTCTTTACCCCAACATATCAGACTTTTGCCTACTGTGGAAACCTTCAAAAGGAACCTGAAGACTTATCTCTTCCAAAAAGCCTACAACCTGCAGTAGCCACCGATCCACCAAACCGCTGCACAACCAGCTCTGCCCTCACCGCATCCATCCCTTGTAGACTGTGAGCCCTCGCGGGCAGAATCCTCTCTCCTTCTGTAAGAGTCGGTGACTTGTTTTATTCAAGATTATTGTGTTTGCTTTTATTATGTATACCCCTGATCAGATGTAAAACACCATGGAATAAATGGTGCTATAATAATAAATAATAATAATAATGCAAAATACTGAACGTGTGATAGTGACCTATAGTGCGGGGTGCTGTGAACAGTCTATTTTCTCCAGACTGCCCACTTTCAGCAGGAAGTCCAGGCAAAATGGTAACACAATACCTGCAGATTAACCTGATAGCTGCAGGTAAACAGTGTTTTCCAAGGTGAGAGGTTTCATTTAGTGTCAGCTGCAAAGAAACCTTCTCCTTCTGAAGTTACTTTGTACTGTACTATTATTTTCAGTAAATCAAATCCAATATAGCTATCTTTAATGTATAGAAGTTATTGTGTAACCTCAACGTACCCCACAGCATGAAGAGCACTTGCAGTCTCCACAAAATGTCCCAATTAGACCATTGATGGCTTGAATAGCACAAAGAACAGCCTGGACTGCGCTCATTATCAGAAGCAAGCAAAACAGTGTCAGGTTCCATGGGACTATGTCCTTTGGGGCTTCACATGTACTCCAGATACTGGGGTGCCCTAGGTAGTTTCTGGAAAACAATATTAAGATATAACATTTAAGTAACAAAGCGAGTTCTCATTACCTCAATACTTCATTCATTTTAAGATTAAAGGGTTAATCCAGAATCCACAGGATAGGGGATAACTTAATGACCAATGGGATTTTGACCATTGGGGTTCCAAGTGACCCCAAAAGTGAGTCTCTGGATTTTGAGTGTGGAGTCCTGTCTTGAATGGAGCAGAGGTGAACATTTTTGACATCCGGAAGGAGAACCCCCTTTATTAGACAAAAGGCTAACAGAGAGTGGATATCACGCTGACAGAATCTGCCGTCCTTATATTAGGTTATTGTCCATTCATGTAATTGGCTGGAAGGTAGTTATACCACTGGAGAGTTGTAAGACGCTTGTTGTTATTTGGTTTATTCCAAAGGGTGTGCAATCAAATATTAAGTTGAGGGGGCCAACAATTTTGTCTGGCTCATGTGTGGGGTTTTGGGTGAAATGCTGTCCAATTTGCCTTTTTTTCTCTGTTTTTTTTTTTTGCATTGTTACAATGCACACAAAGGAAATAAACATTTGCATAACAAAACGTGTATATGCAATAATTTTCTGAGAGTAATACTTCATTTTTTGGAGCAATTTCAAGAGTGCCAACAGTCCTGGCAATGACTGTATCTCTCCAGCTGTACAGTAGGTGAAAGGGCTGTGGCATATCATGTACTATCCTAAAATAATAAATCTTTATTAATAGATACAAAGAACCTACACGTTGGTTCACACCACAAAAAAAGGGACAAGAATCACAAAAACAAAACAATGTGCTCAAAACTCAACACTAAGTTTAAAAATGGGGTGTACTGTGTATCCCTAGTAAGTACTACACTTATAGCCTACCTATCTGTGGAGGTTGGCACCCTACGGGGAAGCGTTATGGCGCCCCCACTCCGCGGCGGCTGTCCCTGGGTTACTGATGTACCCTACAATAGTCACGGGACACCCACTACCCACAGCCTAGAGCCCACTACAGGCTAGACAGAGTAACTCCTATACTAAGGGAACACTAGATCCCCACAGAATAAAAACAAATGTGAAGAACACATGAGGCAAATCGATACGGACGTATTCGTTGGGGAGTACTTATAGGGGCACAGTCTTATATAGGTACCTACTGCCAGTCATGGCAGATCCCATTGACTATGGCTGAACCCGTAGAACAGTGCCACCCACAAATGCGTACATGTGCAATCACATATCTCGGTACTATGTTATAAGCACTTATCTCCCTCTGTACGTCGTTTGCCCCAGACCACAGCGCCTCTACGCGTTTCACCCTCCGCGGGCTCCTCAGGAGGCAAGATTCACTGACATAGTGTGTCCTGATGCGGTGTCAAGGCTGAGTGATCCTCAGTTCCCCCGCTTTTTAAACCCTCCGCCACATTCCCTGCAGACTAGATCACCCCACCCCCTACCTGTGCAAGTGGTAAACATTAACCCCAGAGGTGGCAATACAGACAAGACCATTCTAAGGAGGGAGTGCGAATGGATATTTAGAATGGGGAGCCTTGAACCTAAAGGACTGAATGATCAATTATCGTATGCCTGTTTTTTGTAGCACAGTCAAAATAGGAGTGTTAGTTAGGGGTATATATCTCAAAGCCGTGCATATGTCTAACTTTTGTCTGGAGCATCCCGACGGAATAGGGGAGCAGCATAGATCAGTGTGCAATATCCATGTATAAATATCCATGTATCAATACCCCGCTTAAATAACCCTACTGCCGTAATTGTATCCGCGTAATTGAATCCACATAACCACATCATTATGTCGCCTGCGGGCGGATACACTTGGCCTGGGATACTGAAATAGATGTCCATCAATGCTATCATCAGTAGATACTGAGAGGGTCATCTATCGGCTACAGAACAATGAATGCACCAGGTCATCATAAATGTAAGCTATGAGAAAGAGAGAGGTGGTGAATGATAGCCAGGTTCATGCGCCAATGGTTTACGGCGGTGCAGTCTTATCCGGACGGAAAAGCATCGTTAAGATAATGCATCGTTAAGATAAGGGGGAGAGGAATATTCTTTCCTTTAAAGGTCCGGCCCCGATATCCAATGGGGAGATAATCACAATAAGACTAGAATATACCAACTCCCTGCTACGGTATATACACCAACAGTGCGTAGATGTACACCGGGGGATAAGTATGAGTGCGGGCATCATCATTTGCTCCTACGCTTCGGCTAGGTTTTGAGAGGAGGGGTGGCCTAATGGTAAAGAGCCGGCGAGGCCCCCCCTTTTTTTCGTGTGAGAATGAGATGTCTGGTGGATTGTGGCCATACGCATGCGCTAACAATCTGCGGCGGTGTGGTGTGGTTTAATCTGCGGACGTCAAAGTATCCAATAAACAAGGAAGTGGGGTGTATTCTGCTGAAAATGAGATATAGCCCGAGTGCCTCATCAAAAAGATCTTCACGCACTGATTCACCGTTCTGACATCTAGACAGGAGATGCGCAAGCGCAGTCTTTATTAGGAGATGTGCGCAGCTGCAGGATGTGTAGCTGGAGCATGCGCAGTCTGGGCACGTGAGGGACGACCCGGAAGAAGTGCGGGTTGTCAAGCGCATCCCCGGAAGTGAAAGGGCAGCGGGGACTCGGACGCCTTGCTGGCGCTGGGGGAATCTTCTGCGGGCCAGTGGGAGCATGCGCAATGGTATCACACTCACCGGAAATGCGCAGGTAGGGGGTGGGGTGATCTAGTCTGCAGGGAATGTGGCAGAGGGTTTAAAAAGCGGGGAAACTGAGGATCACTCAGCCATGACACCGCATCAGGACACACTATGTCAGTGAATCTTGCCTCCTGAGGAACCCGCGGAGGGCGAAATGCGTAGAGGCGCTGTGGTCTGGGGCAAACGACGTACAGAGGGAGATAAGTGCTTATAACATAGTACCGAGATATGTGATTGCACATGTACGCATTTGTGGGTGGCACTGTTCTACGGGTTCAGCCATAGTCAATGGGATCTGCCATGACTGCAGTAGGTACCTATATAAGACTGTGCCCCTATAAGTACTCCCCAACGAATACGTCCGTATCGATTTGCCTCATGTGTTCTTCACATTTGTTTTTATTCTGTGGGGATCTAGTGTTCCCTTAGTATAGGAGTTACTCTGTCTAGCCTGTAGTGGGCCCTAGGCTGTGGGTAGTGGGTGTCCCGTGACTATTGTAGGGTACATCAGTAACCCAGGGACAGCCGCCGCGGAGTGGGGGCGCCATAACGCTTCCCCGTAGGGTGCCAACCTCCACAGATAGGTAGGCTATAAGTGTAGTACTTACTAGGGATACACAGTACACCCCATTTTTAAACTTAGTGTTGAGTTTTGAGCACATTGTTTTGTTTTTGTGATTCTTGTCCCTTTTTTTGTGGTGTGAACCAACGTGTAGGTTCTTTGTATCTATTAATAAAGATTTATTATTTTAGGATAGTACATGATATTCCAATTGAGATCCTTTTTGGCATTATATTGCTTTCTTTAAAGGGAACCTGTCACCCCGTTTTTTGAGATTGAGCTATAAATACTGTTAAATAGGGCCTGCGCTGTGTGTTCCTATAGTGTATGTAGTGTACCCCGATTCCCCACCTATGCTGAGAAATAACTTACCAAAGTCGCCGTTTTCGCCTGTCAATCAGGCTGGTCAGGTCGGGAGGGCGTGGTGACATCGCTGGTTCTTCCTCAGCTTTACGTTGGTGGCGTAGTGGCGTAGTGGTGAACAAGCAGCGCGCGATCTGCGCTGTCATCCCTTTCGTCGGTGGGGGCGGCCATCTTCCTGGGGCCGCGCGTGCGCAGATCGAGTGCTCTGCTGCACGGGGCTTCAGGAAAATGGCCACGGGATGCCGCGCGTGCGCATTAGAGATCGCGGCGGCCATTTTCCCAAAGCCGAGATGCAAACTCGGCTTTGGGAAAATGGCCGCCGCGATCTCTAATGCGCACGCGCGGCATCCCGCGGCCATTTTCCTGAAGCCCCGTGCAGCAGAGCACTCGATCTGCGCACGCGCGGCCCCAGGAAGATGGCCGCCCCCACCGACGAAAGGGATGACAGCGCAGATCGCACGCTGCTTGTTCACCACTACACCACTACGCCACCAACGTAAAGCTGAGGAAGAACCAGCGATGTCACCACGCCCTCCTGACCTGACCAGCCTGATTGACAGGCGAAAACGGCGACTTTGGTAAGTTATTTCTCAGCATAGGTGGGGAATCGGGGTACACTACATACACTATAGGAACACAAAGCGCAGGCCCTATTTAACAGTATTTATAGCTCAATCTCAAAAAACGGGGTGACAGGTTCCCTTTAAAGAAAGGGCTGTGGCACCTGATTTAATTATCTGAACTATTTCCCTGCAAGTAGAGCTATGCTTACAGTTCCTGCCATTTTCCCTCTAATCTGTGCAGCCGCATAGCACAAAAGACATATCTGCTCTCGAAAAGTGCGCTCCCATGCAGAGCACCTCAGGTCTCCCCTTTAAAGTGAACCTGTCAGCAGGATTTTGCTATGTAACCTACAGACACTGTCAGGTTGCCGCTGTTAATCTGATTAACATGATACCTGGGGTAACACAAAATATAGATGGAGGGTACATACCATCTGTTAAGAAGAGATTCCAAACATTTTTAAGAATAAAAGAATATATTTTTATTGATATACATATTAAAAGCACTTAACAAAACAGGGGACAGGTCCTCCAAATAAAGGAGGGGAAAACTAGTGCACGCCAAAAGATGAACAGTCTAAGGCTGCCGTCACACTAGCAGTATTTGGTCAGTATTTTACATCAGTATTTGTAAGCCAAAACCAGGAGTGGGTGATAAATACAGAAGTGGTGCGTATGTTTCCTATAATTGTTCCACTCCTGGTTTTGGCTTACAAATAATGAGGTAAAATACTGATCGAATACTGCTAGTGTGACGAATACTGATCGAATACTGCTAGTGTGACGAATACTGATCGAATACTGCTAGTGTGGCGGCAGCCTAAGAGTGAGGAGGTGGGCACCAGAAAAATAGGATGAGAGGTATGGAGGTAGAAGGAGGTGGTACGTATATAACAAGTAAGAAGTAATTGAATATACTCTAGATTGTCAAGCAGTCCTTTGAAAGGCTCTGCAAAGATTGCAAGTGTAGTTACTTGTTTATCATAAGTAAATGCTCATAAATAAGACGTATATGCAAAATTCCCCATTCCCTAGGTGGTGCCTATCGGCTTATGAGAATAATGAAATCATGAAATGGTTGTATGTTACCTCGACACAGATGGTAGTACAGTTGGGATGGTGTGCGGCGTTCCCCTCACACTCGACGGGTGCCGTTTCGCTATTGCTTCTTGCAGGAACGTGTCACTGGCCCCTTTATGGTGCAAATAATGTACTTAGGACCTACTCTATGTACTTACCCCCCTTCAAAAGCATATGTCCAGTTTCCAGAGCCTACATCACACTTTGGACCGTTATGTATTCCGACTATGGAGATGATAAAGCTGTAGCCAGCGCCAACAAATCCAATGGCGGCAAACAGTATAGAAGACAACATCTTCAAAAGCAAAAAATAGAGAGACAACAAAGTGAGTATCACATCCCCATTACACTGAGCTCTGGATGCAGAAACGTTTATTACTAACTTACAATTCATACAAGGATTATGCCTAAATGTGACACTTTTCTACAATTCTCATATCTTCCCCATATATCCTCTATCAGAAAACCAGCTCTATTACACAGCAATGTTAGCTGGGTGTCTCTCTCAGGGGTACATAATGACGTTTACAGGGTTATCTTCTAGAAGGGTGATCCTCTCTAATTCTATATTCTTTCCCACAGCTGATTATCGTAAATCTCCATATTATGGCATGTATATAAGTACAGTATATTAAAGGGGTTTTCCCACAAACAAAGTTCAATTTATTCACTACATATTGGAAAAATAATAATTTCCACAATTGGATGTGTTTAAATTAAATGTTCCTGTGCTGAGATAATCTTATAAATGTGCCCCTACTGTGTACTGGGTAATGGCTGTGTCTGACCGTGCAGGGACATGGACTGATCATACCACAGTTCATGAGCAGAGGGGAAGCAATAGAATATACAGACAGTGGGACAGCACAGGATCACAGTCTATTCTGTGGGGTAAAACATTGTTTAAAATCAGGCAGGGAAATGTTTTACCTCACAGAAAGAATCAGCTGTGATCCCATGCAGTCCTATCTGTATCCTCTTTTGTTTCCTCCCCTGGGCAGGAGCTGTGGTATGATCAGACCATGTCCCTGTATGGGGGGACACAGCCATTACACAGTACACAGCAGGGCACATATATAAGATTATCTCAGCACAGGGGTATTTTTTTAAAATCCCTTCCTATTGTGGGCCTCCTTTTCATTCCAAGAATAGTAAATAAAATGATCTTTTGCACAAGGGAAAGCAGCTTTTAGACTAGTTTCACACTAACGTTTTAATGAGCTGCGGAGGGTGTGAACTTCCTCCGTGAAGCCCCGCCCTCGGCCACACCGCCACCACTAGCTCCGCCTACTTCTGCTTGCGTCCTGCATGCGACCTGCGTACCTATGTTTAACATTAGGTACACAGGTCGTGCGGCTGTATGCGGATGCTTCCGCATGCGTCGTTTTGACGATGCGGAGAAAAAAAGAAGTTGCAACCAGCTGCGTCCTACGCTGGTCGCCGCATCCTCAAAACGACACATGCGGAAGCATCCGCATACAGCCGCGTGACCTGCATACCTACTGTTAAAGATAGGTACGCAGGCCGCATGCAGAAATAGGTGGAGCTAGCGGCGGAGGTGCGGCCGAGGGCGGGGCTTCACAGAGAAAGTCCGCAGCCCTCCGCAGCTCCTCAAAGCACGAATGTGAAACTGGCGACATATACCAGAAAAGAGTCCAACATGCAATGGACGATCAGTCTTAACCCCAGAAGAACATAGCCAATTTTTATTTTAGCGTTTTTATTGCCCGTTCTTCCAAGATCCTTAACTCTTTTATTGTTCCGTTAACGTAGCTGTATGAGGGCTTGTGGGACAACTTGTAGTTTTAAATGACCTCCATTAATTTTACATATAAAGTAAATCTATTTCAAGAATTTTGGAGTACATAGGACTTTGGTATCCCTTTTATTATTTTTTTTTCTGAGAGTCAAAAATGGCAATTTTGAAATTTTTTATTTTTTCGGCGTTTACCTTTTTGGCTAAATAGATTCACAGATTGAGAGATTGCTCTTTTACAGATGCAGAGATGCAGAATATGTTTATTTTAGTTTTTTTTTTTGTTTCTTTATATTTGGATAAGAAAAGGAAGGTAATTCCAACTTTATTGATAGTTTTATAATATTCTTAAAGAGAACCTGTCACCAAGTTTTTGCCATATGAGAGCTGCACAAGGAGACTTTGATTCCTGTGATATGTCACATAGTAGGCTGCTTATTGTAGTTTTGATAAAATCACTGTTTTATCAGCAGGGGATTATCACTAGAGATCTAATGCCAAGTAGTCAGGCATATTCATGAGCGCTGTATAACCTCACCCCATCCACTGATTGGCAGCTTTCTATATACTCTGGGCAGAATGCTGTCAATCACTTCTGTGGGCGGGGTTATACAGAGCTCAGTATTCACAGAACTGCTAGATTTACATCAAAACAATGACTTTATCAAAATAACAAGCAGCCCAGAAAGTGCCAAATCACTGGAATCAGTGTCTCTGCTCCTAAATTATGCTGCTCTCAGATGGGGTAAAAAAACCTGGTATGGATTTTTTATTATATTTCTTGCCTGAATTATGCACTCTAACACTTCGGTATTCCAGCACATAGTATAAATGACATCTTTTATTATGAATCCAAGCCTGTATTTGTGTTACAGAGTAACAAGTGCTCCAGCAGGACGCCGCACCAGGATCATGATCAGAGACTGACAGCACCATGTAAGAGAGAGAGAGAGAGACTTTTTCCCAGACTTGAAAATCCTTCCGGGCATGCTCAGAAGGGAAAAACTGGATCCATCGCTGGATTCCTGCATGTGACGGTCAGCGACCGATTTTCCGATGTGCACAAAAGCGTTACAATGAACGTTTTTGCTGCATGACGGACCGCTATTTTACGACGGCTCCAGTGCACAACGATGAAACGGATGGCCATCCGTCACAATCCGTCGCTAATACAAGTCTATGGGAAAATGCAGGATCCTGCATTCTCAAAAATCAACGGATTGTGACGGATCTGAAAAGACGGAAGTGTGAAAGTAGCCTAAGTGGTTAAACAGCAGCAATCCGAGCTACTGCCAATCACTACTTTTGGAGGCAGGTGTTGGTTGTATAATACCTGTCCAGAGGAGAGTGGGCTCATCTCCTGATCTTTCTCCATATACCCACCGCCACCTGTACCATTACATCATGTAACAAGAAAGGGTTAAAATGGTATATCTACACAGAACACATATTGATAAAAATCACAAAGTTGGATTGTTAGTCTTCCATTAATTTCTATGACAGTTAATGACATTTAAAGAAGATTTTTTTTTCTTACAGCAAATCTCCTACCACATTTCTCATTTCCACAACATCCACAGCAGTCATTGTTCTTTAACCCGAGAAATACAAGAGCCGGGAACACCATCTAAAAAGAGATCATTGGACATTTATAGTAATAGGGAATTAATGGTACTGGTGCAAAATGTAACAAAACAAATACAGTTCAGAATATACAGTACGGCAGCAACATTAAACTTTGAGAACTTTTATTTTATTATGGAAAGTATTGTCAGGATGCAGATTATAAGATGAATGCGCGGGGTAACACCTCAGGGTCAAGGACATCAATCCTCCAAGAACTAGACATTACATTTAAGTATATAAAAGTGTAAGTGCTTTTAAAGAGACCTTCACCCCCCCTAGTAAATGTGGCCACATATAGTTAGTACACCTAACGGTCTCTGCTCTGCTTCTGCTGCCTCCGTTTGTGAGATCGGAGCCCTGTTCTTTTCGTGTCCAGTATGGCATGTCGTTCCATTCTTGTGAGATGGACAATTGGTGATGACGCTGCTGTGAACCATCCCAGGCAAAGGAAGCTAGGGGAGGAATGGTTCCGAATTAATAGAGAATGGGCACTGACCTCAGAGACGGAAGGGGCAGAGCAGAGGACATTGGGGAAAATGATTTATACATGAGAAATGCATGGTCACATTTACTATGGAGGGTGAAGAGTCGCTTCAACTAATGATATAAATATTTGCCTGACATTCTAAGTTACGTTCTTCCTTATTGCTAATTGGGTGGTCTGTATTAGAAAACCAAGTCTCATACCCTATTAGAGAATTTTGCATTAATTCAGAGGAGTTCTTTAGAGCATGTCTTAGGGTATGTGCACACGTTACGGATTTGCCTGCGGATCCACAGCAGATTGGACGCTGCGGATTCGCAGCAGTTTTCCATCCGGTTTACAGTAGCATGTAAACCTATGGAAAACCAAATCCGCTGTGCCCATGCAGCGGAAAGTACCGCGCGGAAATGCTGCGGTTTATTTTCTGCACCATGTCAATTCTTTGCGCGGATTCCTCAGCAGTTTACACCTGCTCCTCAAAAGGAATCTGCAGGTGTAAAATCACAGGTGAAATCCGCACAAAAAATGCTGCAAATCCGTGGGTAAAATGCAGTGCGGAATCACGGCGCATACAAAGGGGGGCAGCGCTTTGGGTGGAGCGGGGTGTCCGCTGCGTCCAAAGAGCAGCCATAACGCCCCGTGGACACATACCCTTGAGCTATGCCTTATGTTACTCCTCTTGTTCAGCTTTTTTGCACACAATCATACTGTGTAGAAAATATACTTAGGTAACGCTAGAAAAATCTCGAAGCTAGCTATTTTGATGTTCCATTGGGATGTTTTTCAACCTCTGCACAAGTTGTTGCTGCCTCATGAAATCCATCCATCTTGAGGTTCCCAGGCCAACAGACGGAGTTGCAGCACCGCAAGTCTAGGTATCTACGTTCCCCTGCATTCTATTCATTTCCCAGTTTTTACAGCCAGGGGTGACAGCTGTATTAGCAGGCTCCTGGTTGTAAAATTATTTAATCCCTTCTGATGGATTTACATCATGGGACATGACTGTACGGCGGACAGGTATGGGATATTGTTGTTTGTTTTTTTTTTACCTTATTTACAGAAGACAAGAGTCGTCATTTGGATTGAGCGCATAATAAAGCTATTACAACACCATGTGTATTTATTTCATTAAAATACTTTTTTCATAATGTGTGTTTTTTTTAACTCTTTATTAACCCCTTTCGGACCTCGGACGGGATAGTACGTCTGGGGTCAGATCCCCTGCTTTGATGCGGGCTCCGGCGGTGAGCCCACATCAAAGCCGCGACAGGTCAGCTGTTTTGTACAGCTGACATGTGCACGCAATAGTGGCAAGTGGAATCGCGATCCACCCGCTGTTATTAACTAGCGTTTGACAGCGGCATATAACTACCGCTTCCGGCCGCGAGGCCGGAAATGCGCTCATCGCCGACCCCCATCACATGATCGGGGGTCAGTGATGCGTCGGCATAGTAACCAGATGTCTCCTTGAGACCTCTATGGTTGCTGATGTCGGCTTGCTGTGAGCGCCACCCTGTGGTCGGTACTCATAGCAAGCCTGTAATTAAGCTACATAGGAGCGATCTGATGATCGCTTCTATGTAGTAGAGCCGATCAGGCTATGCCAGCTTCTAGCCTCACATGGAGGCTATTGAAGCATGGCAAAAGTAAAAACAAAATGTTTAAAAAAATATGAAATAAATAAAAAAAAATAAAAGTTTAAATAAATAAAACAATAAAAATAAAATCAAATATACACATATTTGGTATCACCGAGTTCAGAATCGCCCGATCTATCAATAAAAAAAGGATTAACCTGATCGCTAAACGGCTTAGCAAGAAAAAAATTTGAAACGCCAAAACTATGTTTTTTTGGTTGCCACTACACTGCATAAAAATGCAATAACGAGCGGTCAAAAGAACGTATCTGCACCAAAATGGTACCACTAAAAAACGTCAGCTCAGCACGCAAAAAATAAGCCCGGGTATCGTAAAATGGCGCAATTTTTTTTAGCAAAGTTTGGAATTTTTTTTCACCACTTAGATAAAAGATAACCTAGACATGTTTGATGTCTATGAAGTCGTAATGACCTGGAGAATCATAATGGTAGGTCAGTTTTAGCATTTTGTGAACCTAGCAAAAAAGCCAAACAAAAAACAAGTGTGGGATTGCACTTTTTTTGCAATTTTACCGCACGTGGAATATTTTTCCCATTTTCTAGTACACGTCATGGTAAAACCAATGATGTCATTCAAAACTACAACTTGTCCCACAAAAAATAAGCCCTCATATGGCCATATTGAAAATAAAAAAGTTATGGCTCTGGGAAGGAGGGGAGCGAAAAACGAACATGGAAAAAAGGAAATTCCAAAGGTCATTAAGGGGATAATATTGGATAAATAATGGATAGGTGTTTTATTGACACTTCTCTGTTGTGAGTTCTGTTTTTGGGCTCCCTCTGGTGGTTACTGATGGTACTGGGTGACTTGTGTTCTCTGCGGTCTCTGGTGTCCACCTGTTCCATCAGGTTATGGGAGTTTCCTATTTAACCTGGCTTTTTTGTCATATCCTCGCCGGCTATCAATGTAATCAGCGTGTCTTTTTACCTCTGCTCCCTGCGTCTGTTATCTTCAGGACTAGCTAAGTTTTGATTTTCCTGTTCCACGTTTTGCTTAATTTTTGTCTTAGTCCAGCTTGTAGAGATGTGATTCCTTGCTGCTGGTTGCTCTAGTGGGCTGAAATTACTCCTCATGTTCCATGAGTTGGCACATGAGTACAAGTAATTTCAGGATGGTTTTTTGAAGGGTTTTTCGCTGACCGCGCAGTTCACTTTTGTATCCTCTGCTATCTAGCTTTAGCGGGCCTCATTTTTGCTGATTTTATTTTTCATAACTACGTATGTGCTTTCCTCTCATTTCACCGTTATTACATGTGGGGGGCTGCTATTTCTGTGGGGTGTTTCTCTGGAGGCAAGTGAGGTCTGTGTTTCTTCTTATAGGGGAAGTTAATCCTTCGGCTGGCGCGAGACGTCTAGGAATCATCGTAGGCACGTTCCCCGGCTACTGCTAGTTGTGTGTTTAGGTTCAGGATCGCGGTCAGCTCAAGTTCCATCACCCTAGAGCTTGTTTTGTTTTTGTGCTTGTCCTTTTGTGATCCCCTGCCATTGGGATCATGACACTATAGCCGGCCACAAAAAAATTGGTCATCGTTTTGGCTGAAGTAGGAGGAAAAGTAGTCTGAGGAAGTTTTTTTTTTTTTTTTTTTTTCTCCTCCTCAGTGTTTGCTGCCTAGCCTTAATTGCAGCTTGACTGCTTCTTTCCTCCTCTTAATCCTTGAATGGCTCTGACCTCAGCTGTTTATCATGGACGTCCAGAGTTTGGCTTCCAGCCTGAATAATCTTCCTGCTAAGGTTCAAAATATACAAGATTTTGTTGTACATACGCCTATGTCTGAACCTAGAATTCCTGTCCCAGAGTTTTTTTCTGGAGATAGATCTAGTTTTCTGAATTTTAGGAACAATTGCAAGTTGTTTCTTTCCTTGAAATCTCGCTCCTCTGGAGACCCTGCTCAGCAGGTCAAGATTGTTATATCTTTCCTGCGGGGTGACCCTCAGAATTGGGCATTTGCATTGGCACCAGGGGATCCTGCGTTGCTCAATGTGGATGCGTTTTTTCTGGCATTGGGTTTGCTCTATGAGGAACCTACCCTAGAGATTCAGGCTGAAAAAGCTTTATTGGCTCTCTCTCAGGGGCAAGATGAAGCAGAAATATATTGTCAGAAATTTCGGAAGTGGTCGGTGCTTACTCAGTGGAATGAGTGCGCTCTGGCTGCAAAATTCATAGATGGCCTTTCTGAGGCCATTAAAGATGTTATGGTGGGGTTCCCGGCACCTACAGGTCTGAATGAGTCCATGACTATGGCTATTCAGATTGATCGGCGTTTACGGGAGCGCAAACCTGTGCACCATTTGGCGGTGTCTTCTGAACAGGCACCTGAGATAATGCAATGTGATAGAATTCAGTCCAGAAGTGAACGGCAAAATTATAGGCGGAAAAATGGATTGTGTTTTTATTGTGGTGATTCAGCTCATGTTATATCAGCATGCTCTAAACGCACAAAAAAGGTTGAGAAGTCTGTTGCCATTGGTACTTTACAGTCTAAGTTCATTCTGTCTGTGACGCTGATTTGTTCATTATCATCCATTTCCGTCGATGCCTATGTGGATTCAGGCGCTGCCCTGAGTCTTATGGATTGGTCATTTGCCAATCGCTGTGGGTTTAGTCTGGAGCCTCTGGAAGTTCCTATTCCTTTGAAAGGAATTGACTCTACACCTTTGGCTATGAATAAACCTCAGTACTGGACACAAGTGACCATGCGTATGACTCCCGTTCATCAGGAGGTGATTCGCTTCCTGGTACTGTATAATTTACATGATGTCTTAGTGCTTGGTCTGCCATGGTTACAAACTCATAACCCAGTCCTGGACTGGAAAACAATGTCTGTGTTAAGCTGGGGATGTCAGGGGATTCATGATGATGCATCTCCGATTTCTATCGCTTCATCTACTCCTTCTGAGGTTCCGGTATTTTTGTCTGATTATCGGGAGGTTTTTGAGGAGCCTAAGCTCAGTTCGCTTCCTCCTCACAGGGATTGCGATTGTGCTATAGATTTGATTCCCGGCAGTAAATTCCCTAAAGGTCGTTTGTTCAATCTGTCAGTGCCAGAGCATACTGCTATGCGGAATTATGTTAAGGAGTCCTTGGAAAAGGGACATATCCGTCCATCTTCGTCCCCTTTGGGAGCAGGTTTTTTTTTTGTGGCCAAAAAAGATGGTTCCTTGAGGCCTTGCAAAGATTATCGTCTTTTGAATAAGATTACAGTCAAATATCAGTATCCTTTGCCATTGTTGACTGATTTGTTCGCTCGCATTAAAGGGGCTAAATGGTTCACTAAGATTGATCTTCGGGGTGCGTATAATCTTGTGCGGATAAGGCAGGGTGATGAGTGGAAAACCGCATTTAATACGCCTGAGGGCCATTTCGAGTATTTGATGATGCCTTTTGGACTTTCTAATACTCCTTCTGTCTTCCAGTCTTTTATGCACGATATTTTCCGTGAATATCTGGATAAATTTATTATCGTGTATTTGGATGATGTTTTGGTTTTTTCTGATGACTGGGAGTCTCATGTTCAGCAGGTCAGGAAGGTATTTCAGGTCCTGCGGGCCAATTCTTTGTTTGTAAAGGGTTCTAAATGTCTCTTTGGAGTCCAGAAGATTTCTTTTTTGGGGTATATTTTTTCCCCTTCTACTATTGAGATGGATCCCGTCAAGGTTCAGGCTATTTGTGACTGGACGCAGCCTACATCTCTTAAGAGTCTACAGAAGTTCTTGGGCTTTGCTAATTTTTATCGTCGCTTCATAACTAATTTTTCTAGTGTTGTTAAGCCTTTGACGGATTTGACTAAAAAGGGTGCTGATGTTACTGATTGGTCTCCTGCGGCTGTGGAGGCCTTTCAGGAACTTAAGCGCCGGTTTTCTTCTGCTCCTGTGTTGTGTCAGCCAGATACATCACTTCCTTTTCAGGTTGAGGTCGATGCTTCCGAGATCGGAGCGGGGGCGGTTTTGTCACAGAGAAGCTCCGATGGCTCAGTGATGAAGCCATGTGCGTTCTTTTCTAGAAAATTTTCGCCCGCTGAACGGAATTATGATGTTGGTAATCGGGAGCTTTTGGCCATGAAGTGGGCATTTGAGGAGTGGCGTCATTGGCTTGAGGGTGCTAGACATCGTGTGGTGGTCTTGACTGATCACAAAAATCTGATGTACCTTGAGTCTGCCAAGCGTCTGAATCCTAGACAGGCTCGTTGGTCACTGTTTTTCTCCCGTTTCAATTTTGTGGTTTCATACCTGCCAGGTTCAAAGAATGTGAAGGCGGATGCTCTTTCTAGGAGTTTTGTGCCTGACTCCCCTGGAAATTCTGAGCCCACTGGTATCCTTAGGGATGGGGTGATTTTGTCGGCTGTCTCCCCAGACTTGCGACGTGCTTTGCAGGAGTTTCAGGTGGATAAACCTGATCGTTGTCCGCCGGAAAGACTGTTTGTTCCGGATAATTGGACCAGTAGAGTCATCTCCGAGGTCCATTCTTCTGTGTTGGCAGGTCATCCTGGAATATTTGGTACTAGAGACTTGGTGGCCAGGTCTTTTTGGTGGCCTTCCTTGTTGAGGGATGTGCGTTCTTTCGTGCAGTCTTGTGGAGTTTGCGCTCGGGCTAAGCCTTGCTGTTCTCGGGCCAGTGGATTGTTGTTACCTTTGCCTATCCCGAAGAGGCCTTGGACGCACATTTCCATGGACTTTATTTCGGATCTCCCTGTCTCTCAAAAAATGTCCGTCATATGGGTTGTGTGTGACCGCTTTTCTAAGATGGTTCATCTGGTACCCTTGCCTAAGTTACCTTCCTCCACTGAGTTGGTCCCTCTGTTTTTTCAAAACGTGGTCCGTCTGCATGGCATTCCGGAGAACATCGTTTCTGACAGGGGATCCCAGTTTGTGTCTAGATTTTGGCGGACGTTCTGTGCTAAGATGGGCATTGATTTGTCCTTTTCGTCTGCATTCCATCCTCAGACGAATGGCCAGACGGACCGAACTAATCAGACTTTAGAAACTTATTTAAGGTGTTTTGTTTCTGCTGATCAAGATGACTGGGTTTCCTTTTTGCCGCTTGCCGAGTTTGCCCTTAATAATCGGGCTAGTTCTGCTACCTTGGTGTCTCCTTTCTTTTGTAATTCGGGGTTTCATCCTCGTTTTTCCTCTGGTCAGGTGGAGCCTTCTGATTGTCCTGGAGTGGACATGGTGGTGGATAGGTTGCATCGGATTTGGAGTCATGTGGTGGACAATTTGAAGTTGTCCCAGGAGAGGGCTCAGCAGTTTGCTAATCGCCGTCGCCGCGTGGGTCCTCGACTTCTTGTTGGGGACTTGGTGTGGTTGTCTTCTCGTTTTGTTCCTATGAAGGTCTCTTCTCCTAAGTTCAAGCCTCGGTTCATCGGTCCCTATAGGATCTTGGAAATTCTTAACCCTGTGTCGTTTCGTTTGGATCTCCCGGCATCGTTTGCTATTCATAATGTGTTCCATCGGTCGTTGTTGCGGAAGTATGAGGTACCTGTCGTTCCTTCGCTTGAGCCTCCTGCTCTGGTGCTGGTGGAGGGTGAATTTGAGTATGTTGTGGAGAAGATCTTGGATTCTCGTGTTTCCAGACGGAAACTCCAGTATTTGGTCAAGTGGAAGGGTTATGGTCAGGAGGATAATTCTTGGGTGATTGCCTCTGATGTTCATGCTGCCGATTTGGTCCGTGCTTTTCATAGGGCTCATCCTGGTCGCCCTGGTGGTTCTCGTGAGGGTTCGGTGACCCCTCCTCAAGGGGGGGTACTGTTGTGAGTTCTGTTTTTGGGCTCCCTCAGTTGGTTACTGATGGTACTGGGTGACTTGTGTTCTCTGCGGTCTCTGGTGTCCACCTGTTCCATCAGGTTATGGGAGTTTCCTATTTAACCTGGCTTTTTTGTCATTTCCTCGCCGGCTATCAATGTAATCAGCGTGTCTTTTTACCTCTGCTCCCTGCGTCTGTTATCTTCAGGACTAGCTAAGTTTTGATTTTCCTGTTCCACGTTTTGCTTAATTTTTGTCTTAGTCCAGCTTGCAGAGATGTGATTCCTTGCTGCTGGTTGCTCTAGTGGGCTGAAATTACTCCTCATGTTCCATGAGTTGGCACATGAGTACAAGTAATTTCAGGATGGTTTTTTGAAGGGTTTTTCGCTGACCGCGCAGTTCACTTTTGTATCCTCTGCTATCTAGCTTTAGCGGGCCTCATTTTTGCTGATTCTATTTTTCATAACTACGTATGTGCTTTCCTCTCATTTCACCGTTATTACATGTGGGGGGGCTGCTATTTCTGTGGGGTGTTTCTCTGGAGGCAAGTGAGGTCTGTGTTTCTTCTTATAGGGGAAGTTAATCCTTCGGCTGGCGCGAGATGTCTAGGAATCATCGTAGGCACGTTCCCCGGCTACTGCTAGTTGTGTGTTTAGGTTCAGGATCGCGGTCAGCTCAGGTTCCATCACCCTAGAGTTTGTTTTGTTTTTGTGCTTGTCCTTTTGTGATCCCCTGCCATTGGGATCATGACACTTCTCCATTATTAACCAGGCTTAATGTCACCCTACATTAGCAAGGTGACATTAACCCTTTATTACCCCATATCCCACCGCTACTCGGGAGTGGGAAGAGAGGCTAAGCGCCAGAATAGGCGCATCTTACAGATGTGCCTTTTCTGGGGTGGCTGGGGGCAGATGTTTTTAGCCAGGGAGGGCAATATCCATGGTCCCGCTCTAGGCTATTAATATGGGAGCCCACGCCAGTTTTTTCCGTGATTTAACCCTTTATTTTAACACCGAGAGCTCCCAAATTTTGCACACATACACTTGTAACGTTATTAGCAAAGAATATGTAAAAAAAATAAGGGATATTAAATGGTTTACTGTATGTAAACCATGTCTCATATCCTGTCGGGTTTGATAAGGAGATAGCAAAAGTGGGAATTGAATTACCGGCTTTTATGCTATCTAGCTCTGTATTAAATATAAATATATATATGTCTCAATGACATATATATATATACCAGATGGTGGCCCGATTCTAACGCATCGGGTGTTCTAGAATGCACAGCCACATAGTATATAACACAGTCCACGTAGTATATAGCACAGCCACGTAGTTTATAACACACCCCATGTAGTATATAGCACAGCCACGTAGTATATTGTACAGCCACGTAGTATATAACACAGCCACAAAGTATATAGCATAGCCACGCAGTATATAACACAGCCCAGGTAGTATATAGCACAGTTATGCAGTATATAACACAGCCCATGTAGTATATTAAACAGCCACGTAGTATATAGCACAGCCACGTAGTATATTGCCCAGTCACGTAGTATATAACACAGCCCACGCAGTATGCAACACAGCCCGTGTAGTACAGTATATACCACAGCCCACATAGTATATAGCACAGCCCATGCAGTATATAACACAGCCCACGTAGTATATAGCACAGCCCACATAGTATACAGCACAGGACACGTACTATATAACACAGCCACGTAGTATATAACACAGGCCACATAGTATATTGCACAGGTACGTAGTATATAACACAGGCCATGTATTATGTAGCACAGCCCATGTAATATATAACACAGTCACGTAGTATATAGCACAGCCACGTAGTATATTGCCCAGTCACGTAGTATATAACACAGCCCACGCAGTATGAAACACAGCCAAGTAAAAAAAATTTTTTTAAAAATGTGAAAAAAAAAAAAACAACAAAACTTCGCCTCCAATCAAAATATGACAATAAAAAAATCAAACCTACACATATTTGGTATCGCCGCGTTCAGAATCTCCCGATCTATCAATAAAAAAAATGTTTAACCTGAACGCTAAACGGCGTAGCGAGAAAAAAAAGTAAAAAAGCCAGAATTATGTTTTTTTGGTAGCCGCAAAATTGCATTAAAATGCAATAACGGGCGATCAAAAGAACATATCTGCACCAAAATGGTATAATTAAAAACAAGACAGTATAAGACAGTACCCCTATAGTCAGACCCTGTAAGTATAAGGCAGCACCCCAATAGGTAGACCCTGTAGTATAAGACAGTACCCCTATAGGCAGACCCTGTAAGTATAAGGCAGCACCCCATAGGCAGACCCTGTAGTATAAAGTAGTACCCCATAGGCAGACCCTGTAGTATAAGACAATACCCCTATAGGCAGACCCTGTATGTATAAAACAATACTCCCTAGGCAGACCCTGTAGTATAAGACAGTAACCCTATAGGCAGACCCTGTAGTATAAGACAGTACCCCTATAGGCAGACCCTGTAAGTATAAAACAATACTCCCTAGGCAGACCCTGTAGTATAAGACAGTAACCCTATAGGCAGACCCTGTAGTATAAAGCAGCACCCCATAGGCAGACCTTGTAGTATAAAGCAGCACCCCCATAGGCAGACCCTGTAGTATAAGACAGTACCCCAATAGGCAGACACTGCAAGTATAAGACAGTACCCCTAGAGGTAGACCCTGTAGTATAAGACTGTACCCCAATAGGCGACCCTGTAGTATAAGGCAGCCTCCATAAAAAACACAATAAATAAATACTCACCCCTCTTCCTCCTTGTTACAGCAGTGCTCTGAAATCCCGCTCATCTCCTGACAGCGGGCGCCGGGCAGTGACGTCATCGCACCCACTGTCAGTGTCGGCGTCGGCGATGCCAGATGCTGACAGGGGAATGATGGGAGAGGGAGTGTAACGCTCCATCTCTCATCAACGCGGTGAGCTGTAATGGCTAGATGCCGATAAAGCTGACCTTGCGATGACGGGCGGGGGGCCCACTGCTGGCACCGAGCCCCCCACCTACTCAGGGGCCCCATTCTCCCTGTTCTGCCGCAGAATGTAACTGTAGCGGCGTGCTGCGCGCCAATGCAATTACAGTAGCATAGCTCCGGGTGGGCCCCCTCAGAGCGTGGGGCTCTGGGCGACCACTCCCTCTGCCCTCCCGGTAGCTACGCTACTGAACTGGATCCAATATCTCCTGGAGGATTTATCCACCAGCCATGGGGCAGCAGCTATTTTTCTTCATGCCTACATAGGAGTTGTAGGTAAAGAAGCTGCGGAGACACCATCACGTGTTTCTCGACGCAAGCAGTGAATAGCCAGGCCTTTCCCCGGGAAGGAACAACCACGGGAAGGGCAGCATCCTATGAAGGAAAGCCACCTATGCCAAGCATGGTATCCATCCACAGACAGCTGTTTCGGGGTGTTTGCCCCTCATCAGTGTGGAGTAGGAATCTGGCTATTAGGAGCAGTGCCTAGTAAAAAGGCTATAAAGGCACAGATGATTGGCCTCGGGGAGACCAAAACATCCAACACTGCGGAGACACCATCACGTGTTTCTCAACGCAGTGATTCCAGAACACTGCCCCCATCCCTTATGGGAAATATGCAGATGCAGGTAAAGAAGCTGCGGAGACACCATCACGTGTTTCTCGACGCAAGCAGTGAATAGCCAGGCCTTTCCCCGGGAAGGAACAACCACGGGAAGGGCAGCATCCTATGAAGGAAAGCCACCTATGCCAAGCATGGTATCCATCCACAGACAGCTGTTTCGGGGTGTTTGCCCCTCATCAGTGTGGAGTAGGAATCTGGCTATTAGGAGCAGTGCCTAGTAAAAAGGCTATAAAGGCACAGATGATTGGCCTCGGGGAGACCAAAACATCCAACACTGCGGAGACACCATCACGTGTTTCTCAACGCAGTGATTCCAGAACACTGCCCCCATCCCTTATGGGAAATATGCAGATGCAGGTAAAGAAGCTGCGGAGACACCATCACGTGTTTCTCGACGCAAGCAGTGAATAGCCAGGCCTTTCCCCGGGAAGGAACAACCACGGGAAGGGCAGCATCCTATGAAGGAAAGCCACCTATGCCAAGCATGGTATCCATCCACAGACAGCTGTTTCGGGGTGTTTGCCCCTCATCAGTGTGGAGTAGGAATCTGGCTATTAGGAGCAGTGCCTAGTAAAAAGGCTATAAAGGCACAGATGATTGGCCTCGGGGAGACCAAAACATCCAACACTGCGGAGACACCATCACGTGTTTCTCAACGCAGTGATTCCAGAACACTGCCCCCATCCCTTATGGGAAATATGCAGATGCAGGTAAAGAAGCTGCGGAGACACCATCACGTGTTTCTCGACGCAAGCAGTCCCGGGGAAAGGCCTGGCTATTCACTGCTTGCGTCGAGAAACACGTGATGGTGTCTCCGCAGCTTCTTTACCTGCATCTGCATATTTCCCATAAGGGATGGGGGCAGTGTTCTGGAATCACTGCGTTGAGAAACACGTGATGGTGTCTCCGCAGTGTTGGATGTTTTGGTCTCCCCGAGGCCAATCATCTGTGCCTTTATAGCCTTTTTACTAGGCACTGCTCCTAATAGCCAGATTCCTACTCCACACTGATGAGGGGCAAACACCCCGAAACAGCTGTCTGTGGATGGATACCATGCTTGGCATAGGTGGCTTTCCTTCATAGGATGCTGCCCTTCCCGTGGTTGTTCCTTCCCGGGGAAAGGCCTGGCTATTCACTGCTTGCGTCGAGAAACACGTGATGGTGTCTCCGCAGCTTCTTTACCTGCATCTGCATATTTCCCATAAGGGATGGGGGCAGTGTTCTGGAATCACTGCGTTGAGAAACACGTGATGGTGTCTCCGCAGTATTGGATGTTTTGGTCTCCCCGAGGCCAATCATCTGTGCCTTTATAGCCTTTTTACTAGGCACTGCTCCTAATAGCCAGATTCCTACTCCACACTGATGAGGGGCAAACACCCCGAAACAGCTGTCTGTGGATGGATACCATGCTTGGCATAGGTGGCTTTCCTTCATAGGATGCTGCCCTTCCCGTGGTTGTTCCTTCCCGGGGAAAGGCCTGGCTATTCACTGCTTGCGTCGAGAAACACGTGATGGTGTCTCCGCAGCTTCTTTACCTGCATCTGCATATTTCCCATAAGGGATGGGGGCAGTGTTCTGGAATCACTGCGTTGAGAAACACGTGATGGTGTCTCCGCAGTGTTGGATGTTTTGGTCTCCCCGAGGCCAATCATCTGTGCCTTTATTACATAGGAGTTGTGACTGTCACAACGGCATCAGGTGAGCGCAACCAGCACTCCCCTACTCTCCCTATTGTACTCTGTTTCCTCCTTATAGATTTGCACACTATAAATAACAAAGCGATATACGAAATAGACCAGGGATGGGAGATTAATTTTCCCAAGGTGCCTCATGAAAGACCGTCACAATTGTGGAAGCCAAACTAATAGGCTGAAATTAATTCTGCTCAATATTAACAGAATGTATTAGTGTATAAGCCGAGTTTTTCAACACTTTTTTGTGATGAAAATGCCACACGAGTCAATTGACCCAGAGGACCGACGGGGAGGGGGAGCTGCGGAGCAGCGGGTCACAGGAGGAAGGAGCCAGCGGCTTTAACTGTGCCTGCTGCTAAAGAGTAATTTTCGTTTCTCTTATAGCACGCACAGTGACACACGCAACCGCCGGCTTCCAGCAGACATCCTACTCATCTTCCTGCTCGCCCTCGCTGCACCTCATTGGTTACGGCGCCAGCAGAATTTCTGGCCAAGCGATCACGTGGCCCCGCTCATTAAGGCAATGAATATGCATGCCTCTCCACTCCCATAGGCGTGGAGTAAATATTCATTACCTTAATGAGCGGGGGGTCGCTCAGCACAGGAAGAGCTCCTGGCGCCTGAACGAGATACAGCGAGGGCGTGCAGGCAGGTGAGTAGGATGTTTTTTTTTTTTTTAATAGGAAACATGCATACAAGGATAGGGAATAAGGAGACATTCATACAAGGACAGCGAAGGGGAGCCATGCATTCGAGGACAGGGACTGGGGAGCCATGCATACAAGAACAGGGACCGGGGAGCCATGTATACACTATAAGGGATAAGGAGCCATGCATACAAGCACAGGGACGGGGGAGTCATGCATACAGGGACAGGGACAGGGGAGCCATGCATATCAGGACAGCGATGGGGGAGCCATGCATAGCAGGACAGGGATGCATACCCGGCTTATACTCGAGTCAATAAGCTTACCCAGTTTTTCGTGGCAAAATTACCAAATACCAAATACCCTGTTTTTTACATCTTTTTACTAGCACTTGCGGATTACTGTGAATTTTTTAAACTGAGAGTTTTTGGTTCTACTATGCTCTTTTGTGTCTTCAAGTTATTGGGTGGTGTGTGAACATGTTCCTACAGACTTGCTCACTGTGCAAGTAGCCCATGTGTTCCTGTTGACGTTTGGTTGAGCAGCTTACTATACATTTTTTGCAAAAAACGTATCAACCAAATACCCTGTTTTTTACATCTTTTTACTAGCACTTGCGGATTACTGTGATTTTTTTAAACTGAGTGTTTTTGGTTCTACTATGCTCTTTTGTGTCTTCAAGTTATTTGGTGGTGTGTGAACATGTTCCTACAGACTTGCTCACTGTGCAAGTAGCCCATGTGTTCCTGTTTCCATAATTGTTCTCTTGTGTCTACAAGACTAGGGAGTAACCCACCACTCCTCTTGGGCTATCTGCACAAAAGCTGTTCCACTCAGCATGTCCACATGGACTTTTCCTCTCTGAACCCTGTTCACACAGGTAATATACAGATGATCAGGTTTTTAAATACATCAGATAGGGATTGCATACATCAGTTAGGACTGCTCTGATATGGGTATACCTTGACGTTTGGTGGAGCAGCTTAGTATACATTTTTTGCAAAAAACGTATCAACCAAATACCCTGTTTTTTACATCTTTTTACTAGCACTTGCGGATTACTGTGATTTTATTAAAACTGAGTGTTTTTGGTTCTACTATGCTCTTTTGTGTCTTCAAGTTATTTGGTGGTGTGTGAACATGTTCCTACAGACTTGCTCACTGTGCAAGTAGCCCATGTGTTCCTGTTTCCTGGCTTAATATTGAACATAATTAAGTATGCTGACATCCCCATATATACAGAATGATTCACCACATAGCCCCCTACATACAATATGAGTCTCCACATAGCCCCCTCAATCAGCAACCAAAGCAATCAATCTATGGGGCCCTTATACACTGCTCAAAAAAATAAAGGGAACACTTAAACAACAGAATATAACTCCAAGTAAATCAAATTTCTGTGAAATCAAACGTCCACTTAGGAAGCAACACTGTTTGACAATCAATTTCACAGTCTGTTGTGCAAATGGAATAGACAACAGATGGAAATTATTGGCAATTATCAAGAAATATTCAATAAAGGAGTGGTTCTGCAGGTGGGGACCACAGACCACATCTCAGTACCAATGCTTTCTGGCTGATGTTTTGGTCACTTTTGAATGTTGGGTGTGCTTTCACACTCGTGGTAGCATGAGATGGACTCTACAACCCACACAAGTGGCTCAGGTAGTGCAATTCATCCAGGATGGCACATCAATGCGAGCTGTGGCAAGAAGGTTTGTTGTGTCTATCAGTGTAGTGTCTAGAGGCTAGAGGCACTACCAGGAGACAGGCCAGTACACCAGGAGACATGGAGGGGACCGTAGGAGGGCAACAACCCAGCAGCAGGACCACTACCTCAGCCTTTGTGCAAGGAGGAGCAGGAGGAGCTCTGCCAGAGCCTTGCAAAATGACCTCCAGCAGGCCACAAATGTGCATGTGTCTGCACAAACGGTTAGAAACCGACTCTATGAGGATGGTCTGAGTGCCCGATGTCCACAGATGGGGGTTGTGCTCATAGCCCAAAACCGTGCAGGATGCTTGGCATTTACCACAGAACACCAGGATTGGCAAATTCGCCACTGGTGCCCTGTGCTCTTCACAGATGAAAGCAGGTTCACACTGAGCACATGTGACAGACGTAACAGAGTCTGGAGACACCATGGAGAGTGATCTGCTGCCTGCAACATCCTTCAGCATGACCGATTTGGCAGTGGGTCGGTAATGGTGTGGGGTGGCATTTCTTTGGAGGGCTGCACAGCCCTTCATGTGCTCGCTAGAGGTAGCCTGACTGCCATTAGGTACCGAGATGAGATCCTCAGACCCCTTGTGAGACCATATGCTGGTGCTGTTGGCCCTGGGTTTCTCCTAATGCAGGACAGTGCCAGACCTGATGTGGCTGGAGTGTGTCAGCAGTTCCTGCAAGATGAAGGCATTGAAGCTATGGACTGGCCCGCCCATTCCCCAGACCTGAATCCAACTGAACACATCTGTGACATCATGTCTTACACAATCCACCAGCGTCACGTTGTACCACAGACTGTCCAAGAGTTGGTGGATGCTTTAGTCCAGGTCTGGGAGGTGATCCTTCAAAAGATCATCCGCCGCCTCATCAGGAGCATGCCCAAGCATTGTAGGGAGGTCATACATGCGCTTGGAGGCCACACACACTACTGAGCATCATTTCCTTGTCTTGTGGCATTTCCACTAAAGTTGGGTCAACCTGTAACTTCATTTTCCACTTTTATTTTGAGCATCATTCCAACTCCAGACCTCCGTGGGATATTAGCTGTGATTTACGTTGATAATTTTTAGGTTTTATTGTTCTCAACACATTCCACTATGTAACGAATAAAGATTTACAACTGGAATATTTCATTAAGTGATATCAAGGATGTGGGATTTTAGTGTTCCCTCCATTTTTTTGAGCAGTGAACATGTAAACCATATAAAAAAAACTTAAAAAGTTATCTCTTTATTTAGTTAGTTTAAAACCCCAATACATAGACGCACACACATTTGCTCAGAACAAGAGTGATATAAAAAAAGAGCAGAAAAGAGGTGAGATAGGGATTATTTTTACCCTTCACAATTATCTTCCTGACAGCAGAGGTTGGTACTCTAAATCGAAACGGTATGGCGCCCCATGAAGCCCTACTACCACTTGACCAGCCATCCACAATAGATGATCAAATAGTATGCAATGAACATGTATAAATATATACAATATAGATACTAGTGGGCTGAGGGGTATATATACTGTATATATACAGTCATGGCCAAAAGTATTGACACCCCTGCAATTCTGTCAGATAATACTCATTTTCTTCCTGAAAATGATTGCAAACACTAATTATTTGGTATTATTATCTTCATTTAATTTGTCTTAAATGAAAAAACACAAAAGAGAATGAAGCAAAAAGCAAAACATTGATCATTTCACACAAAACTCCAAAAGTATTGGCACCCTCAGCCTAATACATGGTTGCACAACCTTTAGCCAAAATAACTGCGGCCAACAGCTTCCTGTAACCATCAATGAGTTTCTTACAATGCTCTGCTGGAATTTAGACCATTCTTCTTTGGCAAACTGCTCCAGGTCCCTGATATTTGAAGGGTGCCTTCTCCAAACTGCCATTTTTAGATCTCTCCACAGGTGTTCTATGGGATTCAGGTCTGGACTCATTGCTGTCCACCTTAGAAGTCTCCAGTGCTTTCTCTCAAACCATTTTCTAGTGCTTTTTGAAGTGTGTTTTGGGTCATTGTCCTGCTGGAAGACCCATGACCTCTGAGGGAGACCCAGCTTTTTCACACTGGGCCCTACATTATGCTGCAAAATTTGTTGGTAGTCTTCAGACTTCATAATGCCATGCACACGGTCAAGCAGTCCAGTGGCAAAGGCAGCAAAGCAACCCCAAAACATCAGGGAACCTCCGCCATGTTTGGCTGTAGGGACCGTGTTCTTTTCTTTGAATGCCTGTTTTTTTCTCCTGTAAACTCTATGTTGATGTCTTTGCCCAAAAAGCTCTACATTTGTCTCATCTGACCAGAGAACATTCTTCCAAAACGTTTTAGGCTTTTTCAGGTAAGTTTTGGCAAACTTTAGCCTGGCTTTTTTATGTGTCGGGGTAAGAGGTGGGGTCTTCCTGGGTCTCCTACCATGCAGCCCCTTTTCATTCAGATGCCGATGGATAGTACGGGTTGACACTGTTGTACCCTCGGACTGCAGGGCAGCTTGAACTTGTTTGGATGTTAGTCGAGGTTCTTTATCCAACATCCGCACAATCTTGCGTTGAAATCTCTTGACAATTTTTCTTTTCCGTCCACATCTAGGGAGGTTAGCCACAGTGACATGGGCTTTAAACTTCTTGATGACACTGTGCACGGTAGACACAGGAACATTCAGGTCTTTGGAGATGGACTTGTAGCCTTGAGATTGCTCATGCTTCCTCACAATTTGGTTTCTCAAGTCCTCAGACAGTTCTTTGGTCTTCTTTCTTTTCTCCATGCTCAATGGGGTACACACAAGGACACAGGACAAAGGTTGAGTCAACTTTAATCCATGTCAACTGGCTGCAAGTGTGATTTAGTTATTGACAACACCTGTTAGGTGCCACAGGTAAGTTACAGGTGCTGTTATTTACACAAATTAGAGAAGCATCACTTGATTTTTCAAACAGTGTCAATACTTTTGTCCACCCCCATTTTTATGTTTGGTGTGGAATTATATCTAATTTGGCTTTAGGACAATTCTTTTTGTGTTTTTTCATTTAAGACAAATTAAATGAAGATAATAATAACAAAGAATTTGTGTTTGCACTCATTTTCAGGAAGAAAATGAGTATTATCTGACAGAATTGCAGGGGTGTCAATACTTTTGGCCATGACTGTATACTGTGTGTATATATATATATATATATATATATATATATATATATATATATATACCATATATATACACTGCCTTGCGAAAGTATTTGGCTTCCTGGAACTTTTCAACCTTTTCCCACATATCATGCTTCAAACATAAAGATACCAAATGTAAATTTTTGGTAAAGAATCAACAACAAGTGGACCACAATTGTGAAGTTGAACAAAATGAATTGCTTATATTAAATTTTTGTGGAAATTCAAAAACTGAAAAGTGGGGCTTGCAATATCATTCGGCCCCGTTACTTTCAGTGCAGCAAACTCACTCCAGAAGTTCATTGTGGATCTCTGAATGATCCAATGTTGTCCTAAATGCCTAGTGATGATAATTATAATCCACCTGTGTGTAATCAAGTCTCCGTATAAATGCACCTGCTCTGTGATAGTCTCAGGGTTCTGTTTGAAGCACAGAGAGCATCATGAAGACCTAGGAACACAACAGTCAGGTCCGTGATACTGTTGTGGAGAAATTTAAAGCCGGATTTGGAAACAAAATGATTTCCAAAACTTTAAACATCCCAAGTAGCACTGTGCAAGCGATCATATTGAAATGGAAGGAGTATCATACCACTGCAAATCTACCAAGACCCGGCCATCCCTCTAAACTTTCATCTCAAACAAGGAGAAGACTGATCAGAGATGCAGCCAAGAGGAACATGATCACTCTGGATGAACTGCAGAGATCTACAGCTGAGGTGGGACAGTCTGTCCATAGGACAACAATCAGTTGTACACTGCACAAATCTGGCCTTTATGGAAGAGTGGCAAGAAGAAAGCCATTTCTCAAGGATATCCATAAAAAGTGTCATTTAAAGTTTGCAACAAGCCACCTGGGAGACACACCAAACATGTGGAAGAAGTTGCTCTGGTCAGATGAAACCAAAACAATGCCAAACTATATGTTTGGCGTAAAGGCAACACAGCTCATCTCCCTGAACACATTATCCCCACTGTCAAACATGGTGGTGGCAGCATCGTGGTTTGGGCCTGCTTTTCTTCAGCAGGGACAGGGAAGATGGTTAAAATTGATGGGAAGATGGATGGAGCCAAATACAAGACCATTCTTGAAGAAAACCTGTTGGAGTCTGCAAAAGACCTGATTAGTACAAAAGTCTCGCACTCAACTTAAATCTCATTTCTTTATTGGGTGACTGGCGGTGGACTCCGCGTCTCCATGGATATTATCCATACATAGGTGGCTTCTTCCTACAGCCCCTGCTCTTTTGCTGGCCATCTCTGAGGTCCCTGCTTTATATCGCCGACACTACATTTGTAAGCCCCTGTTCTTGTGCTGACCGCCCTATAGGTCTTTGCCTCTTACTACCAATACTATATTAATTAAAGCTTCTACTCTGTATTTCTTATCTACTGATAAAGACCACCATCTCACAGCAGTCATTGGGCTGTAAGCAACAGGCACTATCTGTAGTCGCACTTAGGACATCATCTACACAAATTCTTAGGCACAGCACTTGACTGATGAAAGCTCGACATGAGCTGAAACGTTTCCAGTGCTACTCTTCACCCAATAAAGAAATGAGATTTAAGTTGAGTGCGAGACTTTTGTACTAATTGATTGATGGTTTGGGAACCTAGTCTCTGCACCACCTATATAGCAGTGCACACGGTGTTTAATTATGCAAAAGACCTGAGACTGGGACTGAGATTTGTCATCCAACCAGACAATGATCCCAAACATAAAGCAAAATCTACAATGGAATGGTTCACAAATAAACATATCCAGGTGTTAGAATGGCCAAGCCAAAGTCCAGACCTCAATCCAATTGAGAATCTGTGGAAAGAGCTGAAAACTGCTGTTCACAAATGATCTTCATCAAACCTCACTGAGCTCGAGCTGTTTGCCAAGGAAGAATGGGCAAGAATTTCAGTCTCTCGATGTACAAAACTGATAGAGACATACCCCAAGCGACTTGCAGCTATAATCGCAGCAAAAGGTGGCGCAGCAAAGTATTAAGTTAAAGGGGCTGAATAATATTGCAGACCCCACTTTTTAGTTTTTGAGTTTCCACAAAAATGTTAAATAACCAATACATTTTCTTCAACTTCACAATTGTGTTCCACTTGTTGTTGATTCTTCACCAAAAATTTACATTTGGTATCTTTATGCTTGAAACATGATATGTGGGAAAAGGTTGAAAAGTTCCTGGGGGGCGAATACTTTTGCAAGGCACCGTATATATATATATATATATATATATATATATATATACATATGTATATATATATATATATATATATATATATATATATATATATATACATATGTACATATATATACAGTGGGGCAAAAAAGTATTTAGTCAGTCAGCAATAGTGCAAGTTCCACCACTTAAAAAGATGAGAGGCGTCTGTAATTTACATCATAGGTAGACCTCAACTATGGGAGACAAACTGAGAAAAAAAAATCCAGAAAATCACATTGTCTGTTTTTTTTAACATTTTATTTGCATATTATGGTGGAAAATAAGTATTTGGTCAGAAACAAAATTTCATCTCAATACTTTGAAATATATCCTTTGTTGGCAATGACAGAGGTCAAACGTTTTCTATAAGTCTTCACAAGGTTGCCACACACTGTTGTTGGTATGTTGGCCCATTCCTCCATGCAGATCTCCTCTAGAGCAGTGATGTTTTTGGCTTTTCGCTTGGCAACACGGACTTTCAATTCCCTCCAAAGGTTTTCTATAGGGTTGAGATCTGGAGACTGGCTAGGCCACTCCAGGACCTTGAAATGCTTCTTATGAAGCCACTCCTTCGTTGCCCTGGCGGTGTACTTTGGATCATTGTCATGTTGAAAGACCCAGCCACGTTTCATCTTCAATGCCCTTGCTGATGGAAGGAGGTTTGCACTCAAAATCTCACGATACATGGCCCCATTCATTCTTTCATGTACCCGGATCAGTCGTCCTGGCCCCTTTGCAGAGAAACAGCCCCAAAGCATGATGTTTTCACCACCATGCTTTACAGTAGGTATGGTGTTTGATGGATGCAACTCAGTATTCTTTTTCCTCCAAACACAACAAGTTGTGTTTCTACCAAACAGTTCCAGTTTGGTTTCATCAGACCATAGGACATTCTCCCAAAACTTCTCTGGATCATCCAAATGCTCTCTAGCAAACTTCAGACGGGCCCCGGACATGTACTGGCTTAAGCAGTGGGACACGTCTGGCACTGCAGGATCTGAGTCCATGGTGGCGTAGTGTGTTACTTATGGTAGGCCTTGTTACATTGGTCCCAGCTCTCTGCAGTTCATTCACTAGGTCCCCCCGCGTGGTTCTGGGATTTTTGCTCACCGTTCTTGTGATCATTCTGACCCCACGGGGTGGGATTTTGCGTGGAGCCCCAGATCGAGGGAGATTATCAGTGGTCTTGTATGTCTTCCATTTTCTAATTATTGCTCCCACTGTTGATTTCTTCATTCCAAGCTGGTTGGCTATTGCAGATTCAGTCTTCCCAGCCTGGTGCAGGACTACAATTTTGTTTCTGGTGTCCTTTGACAGCTCTTTGGTCTTCACCATAGTGGAGTTTGGAGTCAGACTGTTTGAGGGTGTACACAGGTGTCTTTTTATACTGATAACAAGTTTAAACAGGTGCCATTACTACAGGTAATGAGTGGAGGAAAGAGGAGACTCTTAAAGAAGAAGTTACAGGTCTGTGAGAACCAGAAATCTTGATTGTTTGTTTCTGACCAAATACTTATTTTCCACCATAATATGCAAATAAAATGTTAAAAAAACAGACAATGTGATTTTCTGGATTTTTTTTTCTCAGTTTGTCTCCCATAGTTGAGGTCTACCTATGATGTAAATTACAGACGCCTCTCATCTTTTTAAGTGGTGGAACTTGCACTATTGCTGACTGACTAAATACTTTTTTGCCCCACTGTATATATATATATATATATATATATATATATTTATATAACAAAGAAATAACATTCTTTTTTGCTGCAGTGCATTTCACACTTCCAGGCTGATCTACAGTCCAAATGTCACAATGCCAAGTTAATTCCAAATGTGTAAACCTGCTAAATCTGCAGGGGGTTGAATACTACTTGTAGGCACTGTATATATATATATATATATATATATATATATATATATATATATATATATATACAGTTAGGTCCATATATATTTGGACAGAGACAACATTTTTCTAATTTTGGCTATAGACAGTACCACAATGAATTTTAAACAAAGCAATTCAGATGCAGTTGAAGTTGAGACTTTTAGCTTTCATTTAAGGGTATCCACATTAAAATTGGATGAAGGGTTTAGGAGTTTCAGCTCCTTAACATGTGCCACCCTGTTTTTTAAAGGGACCAAAAGTAATTGGACAATTGACTCCAAGGCTATTTCATGGACAGGTATGGGCAATCCCTTCGTTATGTCATTCTCAATTTAGCAGATAAAAGGCCTGGAGTTGATTTGAGGTGTGGTGCTTGCATTTGGAAGGTTTTGCTGTGAAGTAAACATGAGGTCAAAGGAGCTCTCCGTATAGGTGAAACAAGCCTTCCTTAAGCTGCGAAAACAGAAAAAAACCATCCGAGAAATTGCTACAATATTAGGAGTGGCAAAATCTACAATTTGGTACATCCTGAGAAAGAAAGAAAGCACTGGTGAACTCATCAAAGCAAAAAGATCTGGGTGCCCACAGAATACAACAGTGGTGGATGATTGCAGAATAATCTCCATGGTGAAGAGAAACCCCTTCACAACAGCCAACCAAGTGAACAACACTCTCCAGGAGGTTGGCGTATCAATACCCAAATCTACCATAAAGAGAAGTCTGCATGAAAGTAAATACAGAGGGTTCACTGCACGGTGCAAGCCACTCATAAGCATCAAGAATAGAAAGGCTAGACTGGACTTTGCTAAAAAACATCTAAAAAAGCCAGCACAGTTCTGGAATAACATTCTTTGGACAGATGAAACCAAGATCAACCTCTACCAGAATGGTGGAAAGAGAAAAGTATGGCGAAGGCGTGGTACAGCTCATGATCCAAAGCACACCACATCATCTGTGAAACACGGCGGAGGCAGTGTGATGGCTTGGGCATGCATGGCTGCCAGTGGCACTGGGTCACTAGTGTTTATTGATGATGTGACACAGGACAGAAGCAGCCGAATTAATTCTGAGGTATTCAGAGACATACTGTGTGCTCAGATCCAGCCAAATGCAGCCAAACTGATTGGTCGTTGTTTCATACTACAGATGGACAATGACCCAAAACATAAAGCCAAAGCAACCCAGGAGTTTATTAAAGCAAAGAAGTGTAATATTCTGGAATGGGCAAGTCAGTCACCTGATCTCAACCCAATTGAGCATGCATTTCACTTGTTAATGACTAAACTTCAGACAGAAAGGCCCACAAACAAACAGCAACTGAAAACCACTGAAGTGTAGGCTGGGCAGAGCATCAAAAAGGAGGAAACACAGCGTCTGGTGATGTCCATGAGTTCAAGACTTCAGGCAGTCATTGCCAACAAAGGGTTTTCAACCAAGTACTAAAAATGAACATTTTATTTAAAATTATTGAATCTGTCCAATTACTTTTGGTCCCTTTAAAAACAGGGGTGGCACATGTTAAGGAACTGAAACTCCTAAACCCTTCATCCAATTTTAATGTGGATACCCTCAAATGAAAGCTTAAAGTCTGTACTTCAACCGCATCTGAATTGTTTAGTTTAAAATTCATTGTGGTAATGTCTATAACCAAAATTAGAAAAATGTTGTCTCTGTCCAAATATATTTGGACCTAACTGTATATATATATATATATATATATATATATATATATATATATATATATATATATACAGTGCCTACATGTAGTATTCAACCCCCTGCAGATTTAGCAGGTTTACACATATGGAATTAACTTGGCATTGTGACATTTGGACTGTAGATCAGCCTGGAAGTGTGAAATGCACTGCAGCAAAAAATGAATGTTATTTCTTTGTTTATTTTTTTTTTTAAATTGTGAAAAGTCTTTTCAGAGGGTCATTTATTATTCAACCCCTCTACCCACCAGAATTCTGTTTGGTTCCCCTAAAGTATTAAGAAGTAGTTCAGGCACAAAGAACAATGAGCTTCACATGTTTGGATTAATTATCTCTTTTTCCAGCCTTTTCTGACTATTTAAGACCCTCCCCAAACTTGTGAACAGCACTCATACATGGCCAACATGGGAAAGACAAAGGAGCATTCCAAGGCCATCAGAGACAAGATCGTGGAGGGTCACAAGGCTGGCAAGGGGTACAAAACCCTTTCCAAGGAGTTGGGCCTACCTGTCTCCACTGTTGGGAGCATCATCCGGAAGTGGAAGGCTTATGGAACTACTGTTAGCCTTCCACGGCCTGGACAGCCTTTGAAAGTTTCCTCCCGTGCCGAGGCCAGGCTTGTCCGAAGAGTCAAGGCTAACCCAAGGACAACAAGGAAGGAGCTCCGGGAAGATCTCATGGCAGTGGGGACATTGGTTTCAGTCAATACCATAAGTAACGTACTCCACCGCAATGGTCTCCGTTCCAGACGAGCCCGTAAGGTACCTTTACTTTCGAAGCGTCATGTCAAGGCTCGTCTACAGTTTGCTCATGATCACTTAGAGGACTCTGAGACTGACTGGTTCAAGGTTCTCTGGTCTGATCAGACCAAGATCGAGATCTTTGGTGCCAACCACACACGTGACGTTTGGAGACTGGATGGCACTGCATACGACCCCAAGAATACCATCCCTACAGTCAAGCATGGTGGTGGCAGCATCATGCTGTGGGGCTGTTTTTCAGCCAAGGGGCCTGGCCATCTGGTCCGCATCCATGGGAAGATGGATAGCACGGCCAAGATTTTGGCCAAGAACCTCCGCTCCTCCATCAAGGATCTTAAGATGGGTCGTCATTTCATCTTCCAACAAGACAACGACCCAAAGCACACAGCCAAGAAAACCAAGGCCTGGTTCAAGAGGCAAAAAATCAAGGTGTTGCAGTGGCCTAGTCAGTCTCCTGACCTTAACCCAATTGAAAACTTGTGGAAGGAGCTCAAGATTAAAGTCCACATGAGACACCCAAAGAACCTAGATAACTTGGAGAAGATCTGCATGGAGGAGTGGGCCAAGATAACTCCAGAGACCTGTGCCGGCCTGATCAGGTCTTATAAAAGACGATTATTAGCTGTAATTGCAAACAAAGGTTATTCCACAAAATATTAAACCTGGGGGTTGAATAATAATTGACCCACACTTTTATGTTTAAAATTTATAAAAATTTAACTGAGCAACAAAACTTTTTGGTTTGTAAGATTTATACATCTGTTAATATATATATATATATATATATATATATATATATATATATATATATATATATATATATATAATCTATATTCTTCAGCAACTGACCAGAAATAAAAACACTAGCAAAGTCCAAGAAGAGACAAGGATGATGTCCTTGTTAAATAAAGAGTAACTATTCAGATCATAGATGACTTGTCAAGTGTCAGTGCAATTAAATCCACAAAACATCCATACAGGATACCTCATAGTCATGTTTCTATGCAGCCGTGCTGCAATGAGGATAGCAGCTCATAGGCCCAAGCAATATGCCCCCACATAACCCCCCACATACAATATGAGCCTCCACACAGCCCCTTACATATCATATAAGTCCACACACAGCCTCTACATACAGCATGAATCCCCACATATCTATCTATCTACTAGTACGGCGGCATGATCACGCGGCCTCACAGTGAGCGGCGCGGCGATCACGTGCGGGTGTCAGCTGTATATGACAGCTGACACCCCGCAGCAAGGGGCATTTAACTCCTCTGATGCCGCTGTCAGTAGTGACAGCGACATAGAGGGGCATCGCGCAGGGACAGGGGCTCCCTGCGCTCTCCCACCAGAACAACGCGATGCAATCGCATTGTTCCGGTGTTCCGGAAGGAGTCCCCGGATCCAAGATGGCCGCGGGGCACCTTCCGGGTCCTGAAGTGAGGTGGCTAGCCGGCGCCTGCTCAGAGCAGGCGCCGGAAAGCCTCCTGCACTGCCTGCCAGATCGCTGATCTGACACAGTGCTATGCACAGTGTCAGATCAGCCATCTGATCTAATATAGTGATGTCCCACCCTGGGACAATGTTAGAAAGTTAAAAAAATAAATAGAATGTGCAAAAAAAAAAAAATCCCCAAATAAAGAAAAAAAAATATTTCCCAATAAATCCATTTATTTATGTAAATAAAAAAAATAATAAAAGTACACATATTTGGTATCGCCGCATCTGTAACGGCCCGCTCTATAAAACTATCCCACTAGTTAACCCCTTCAGTGAACACTGCAAAAAATAAAAATAAAAAACGAGGCAAAAAACAACGCTTTATTATCATACCGGCGAACAAAAAGTGAAATAATACGCGATCAAAAAGACAGATATAAATAAACATGGTACCGCTGAAAACGTCATCTTGTCCCACAAAAAAAAGCTGCCATACAGCATGATGAGCAGAAAAATAAAAAAGTTATAGCTCTCAGAATAAAGTGATGCAAAAACAACTATTTTTTATATAAAATAGTTTTTATTGTGTAAAAGCACCAAAACATAAAAAAATGATATAAATGAGGTATCGCTGTAATCGTACTGACCTGAAGAATAAAGCTGCTTTATCAATTTTACCACATGTGGAACGGTATAAACGCCCCCCCTAAAAGAAATTCAGGAATTGTTGTTTTTTTTTATTCTGCCTCCCAAAAATCGGAATAAAAAGCGATCAAAAAATGTCATGTGCCCGCAAATGGTACCAATAAAAACGTCAACTCGTCCTGCAAAAAAAAAGATCTCACATGACTCTGTGGGCCAAAATATGGATAAATTATAGCTCTCAAAATGTGGTAATGCAAAAACAATTTTTTACAATAAAAAGTGTCTTTAAGTGTGTGATGGCTGCCAATCATAAAAATCCACCAAAAAACACTATAAAAGTAAATCAAACCCCCCATCATCACCCCCCTAGTTAGAGAAAAATAATAACATTTTAAAAAATGTATTTATTTCCATTTTCCTATTAGGGTTAGGTTTAGGGCTAGGGTTAGGGCTAGGGTTAGGGTTGGGGTTGGGTTTGGGGTTAGGGTTGCTGTTAGGGTTGGGGCTAAAGTTAGGGTTGGGGTTAGGGTTAGGGTTGGGGCTAAAGTTATGGTTGTGGCTAAAGTTAGGGTTGGGGCTAAAATTAGGGTTTGGATTACATTTACGGTTGGGATTAGGGTTGGGATTAGGGTTAGGGGTGTGGTTAGGGTTATGGTTGGGATTAGGGTTAGGGATGTGTTTGGGTTAGGGTTTCAGTTAGAATTGGGGGGTTTCCACTGTTTAGGCACATCAGGGGCTTTCCAAACGCGACATGGCATCCGATCTCAATTCCAGCCAATTCTGCGTTGAAAAACTAAAACAGTGCTCCTTCCCTTCCGAGCTTTTCCGTGCACCCAAACAGGAATTTACCCCTACATATGGAGTATCAGCGTACTCAGGACAAATTGGACAACAGATTTAGGGGTCCAATTTCTCCTGTTACCTTTGGAAAAATACAAAACCGGAGGCTAAAATTTAAGTTTTGTGGAAAAAAAAGATTTTTTTATTTTCATGGCGCTGCGTTATAAGCTATAATGAAACACTTGGGGGTTCAAAGTTCTCACAACACATCTAGATAAATTCCTTGGGGGGTCAAGTTTCCAATATAGGGTCACTTGTGGGGGGGTTTCTACTGTTTAGGTACATCAGGGGCTCTGCAAATGCAACGTGATGCCTGCAGACCAATCCATCTAAGTCTGCATTCCAAATGGCGCTCCTTCCCTTCCGAGCTCTGCCGTGCGCCCAAACAGTGGTTCCCCCCACATATGGGGTATCAGCATACTCAAGACAAATTGGACAAAACTTTTGGGGTCTAATTTGTCCTGTTTTTCTTGGGAAAATAAAAATTTGGGGGCTAAAATATAATTTTTGTGGAAATTTTTTTATTTTATTTTCACGGCTCTGCTTAAAATGTGCCAGATGTATCACAGTGGCTCATGCTGAATTTGGTGCACTTGTCTCTAACTTTATACCACCTGTTAGTTGACTTATTTTGACTACGGCTACATTCACACAAGTGGCAGCATTTGGACCAATGTTATTCAATAGGGCTGTTCAGATGACAGTCTTGTGAAAATCAAAAAATCCACTACTACTTAATGTGTTGTCCATTTTAGAGACAAGGATTTTCGATTTTTTTTTCTTATAGCTTTAGCAAGTTGTTTAGGATTATTACACACTTATTTGTCTAAATACTAACGCCTTAAGAACATATGATATTCAGTTGCGTCATATGCCGGCTCCCTGAACACACATCTTTCTTGGCAGATGATGGCTGAGATATTCAGCCATCATTTGCCTGTAACAGACGCACATGGAGCTCCGCTCCACCCGCGGCTGTTACCCTGTTATATTGTGCATCATTCCATGTGCTGATCGGTTCCTCGGATCCATCTCTTCATGAACTATCTCAATAAAAATAATGGATTAAAAAAGCCTAAAACAGACAGATTTCACATGACATGAGACATTGTATTCCTGTGTTGTCATTTTGCTTCTGCTATTTGAGAACTGTATACAGTATTTCTAGATATCTACTTCTCACAGAATCTATTCTGCATTAGATGAATATCACTTGTTGTATGGTTACTATAGCTGTAGTGAACACGCCACGCTGCCAGTAGCAATGTAGATAGAAGTATTGGAAAAATAAACCCCAACATTTTCGTGATCTTGCCTATATTTCTTGCTAAAATTGTGCACTATGAAAAACATTTATAACTATTCCCCACTCCAGGCTTTTAACTTGTGTCATCTCAACATATAAGCAATGTCAATAACCTCAGCTACCTACAGAAGAAGAGGTCATTACTACTCGGTAGAATGACCTGAGAATTTTCGCTGATGGTACAGAAATTTGGATGCTTATCTTGGATGACCTTTGTGATGAAACATGGGGTTGCTTACAAAATGTGCTTATTTCATTTTAGCTAATTCTTTCCTAACTCATTATGATGGTTGGACCCTGGTACTGATCTTTATGGGGCATCTTGACAGAGGTTTCCCCCGTGATAATGTTACTGTATCTCAAGGATCCGATCCAATATACTATTATGATCATTAAGGAAACGGTTACTGCAACAATACATTCCTGTTTGGAATGTAGTAATTATTACGATGTTTAAACCCAACCAAGCCAAATGTAATCAACTGATCACTGCTGATCGAGCTTCTCCACCCCTGGCTATAACAACCAATCAGGAACCTCAATGCATCTTCTCGTTTCTCCTGCATCTGGCACTGTATGGCAGGTATATAAACATTTTTCTCAATCAAAGGTGAATCCTTCTAAGTAGGGATCACCTCTATGATGACCTATCAAGGCATACAACGCAGGTTCCTGAGCGGAGGCAGTCTTGTTAATTCTTTGAGGTTGTCCCGTGAAAACAAGTTGTCACTTATCCCCAAGTTGATTGGTGGGGGTTCAACTGCTGGGATCCGTACCGATCAGTAGAATGGGGAACTTTTATCCCTGTATGAATGTAGTGGCAGTGCGCATGTGCAACTGTTGCTCTATTCCTTTCCTCTATCAGGCTGCACAGCGCTGCACTCGCCTTTCTCAGCAGCCACGTACAGAACAAATGATGTAGCAGTCAGGAATCTGATCTTTCGCTCCATTTTGTAAATGGGATAAAAGGCCACATCCAGGACAAAAAATCTCTATTCCCAATATTATGTAAGCGAATATACCACCTGACCTCATCAGTTTATGTTAGGTGTAGGTCGTCCAGGCCACGTTTGCAGCTCAGTTAGGATTTGGCAAGTTTGGACAAATTTATTTAAAGTGTATGGGGAACTTTTGCTAATTAGAATAAAGATGAAACACAAGCCCTGACCTAGTCTATTGGGATATAGTCATCTGTTTTTGGAGGCGACAATAAGCCAAGTTTTTCACTTCAGGGAAAGCGACTTTAGGGCCTATACTCACCAGCGAGAAACTTGGATAAGTCTCGCATGTTAATACCCGACACTCAGGAGCGGAGCGTGCGGCCGCATAGGAATACATGCAGCCACACGCTCCGCTCCTGAGTGCCGGCAGCAGCGCTGGGTAGGGTTGAGCGACCTTGACCTTTTTAGAGTCGAGCCGTGTTTCGCGAAACCCGACTATCTTAGAAGTCGAGTCGAGTGGAATCGGCCGATTATCGCGAAAAGTCGGGTATCGCCCGAAACACGAAACCCAATGCAAGTCAATGGGGGAGCATAGTCGGCAGTGAGTGGAGGCCAGGAAAACACCTACACTGCCCATTTTAATGGCAAAAACATCCATTCTTGTTAAAGAAGCTTGTCAATCGTAATTTACCTTATAATAATTGGAAGGCATTTGAAATTGGGGGTCATTTGGCTAAAGTTGTGGGGGGTAGGGCTGGTTCAAGTAATTAGTGGGCCCAGTAAATCTGGACCACGTCACGGCAGTGGAGCAGGGAGAGGTAAGTATTTAAACTTTGCAAGTGCTGTGATCCTGAGCAAGCAGGGGGGGCCCACTCGTTGGCATTGGCACTGGCACAGGGCCCCTTAAAGTACAGCGGTGTGTTTGCACGGCGGGGGCGCCTCCCACCGGCAGCAACACTTTTGCGTACTATGAGAGGCCCTGTGCCAGTGACGTCGCCAACTAGTATTCCTCCCCCCGCCTGATGAAGGAACCTGCACTTTCATCTGCACCTTCCTCTTTGTCCCCGTGTAAGGTGGTATGGCATGCGGGAAGAGGAACCTGACTTTCAGCAGGGTCACAATCTTGCTGTGTAGCGTGCACGGGGAATTTTGCGTTATGGGTCAATGTACCAGCAGACTCATCTATCACTGGCTGGGCAATGGGCAGGATGAGGAGGAAACACAGATATAGGCCCAAAGAATAAAGTGGGCTAAATGCAGTTCAAAATTGGTAACACAGGACTAACCAGGGGGCATTGCAGTGGAGGACAACTGGAATGAGAGGCTGACACAGAGAGTAGGCCCAAATCAGTAAGTAGTCGACATGCAGTTCAAAATTGGCAACCGTAGTAAACAGGCGGCCCAGCTTTGTTCAGTTGAGGAGAACAGCAAGGAGTGGCAGACACCGATAGTAGGCCCCAACCCAACTAGTAGGCCAAATGCAGTCTAACATTAACAACTACTTAACAAGAGCCTGAAAATGGAATTTCAGGACAGGAAACCAGGAGAACAGCAAGGAGTGGCAGACACCGATAGTAGGCCCCAAACCAACTAGTACGCCAAATGCAGTTGTTCCATTTAACTACAATTTAATGAGAGCCTGAAGATAGAAGTTCAGGAAAGGCAACCTGGAGAACACCTTGGAGTGGAACACACCATCTCTCTACACCCCATACCCAATTTGTAGGCCTAATGCAGTGTAGTTTTCAACAACTACTAAACGAGAGTCGGAAGATCGAAGCAATGTGGACGAAACCTGGGGAACACCTTGGAGTGTAACACACGTCTCTCTACACCCCATACCCAATTTGTAGGCCTAATGCAGTGTAGATTTCTACAACTACTAAACGAGAGTCGGAAGACCGAAGCAATGTGGACGAAACCTGGGGAACACCTTGGAGTGGAACACACCATTTCTCTACACCCCATACCCAATTTGTAGGCCTAATGCAGTGTAGTTTTCTACAACTACTAAACGAGAGCATGAAGATCGAAGCAATGGAGAGGAAACCTGGGGAAAACCTTGGAGTGGAACACACCATCTCTCTACACCCCATACCCAATTTGTAGGCCTAATGCAGCGTAGTTTCCAACAACTACTAAACGAGAGCATGAAGATTGAAGCTCAGGAAAGGCAACCTGGAGAACACCTTGGAGTGGAACACACAATCTCTCTACACCCCATACCCAATTTGTAGGCCTAATGCAGCGTAGTTTCCAACAACTACTAAACGAGAGCATGAAGATCGAAGCAATGGAGAGGAAACCTGGGGAACACCTTGGAGTGGAACACACCATCTCTCTACACCCCATACCCAATTTGTAGGCCTAATGCAGCGTAGTTTCCAACAACTACTAAACGAGAGCATGAAGATCGAACCAATGGCGATGAAACCTGGGGAACACCTTGGAGTGGAACACACCATCTCACTACACCCCATACCCAATTTGTAGGCCTAATGCAGCGTAGTTTCCAACAACTACTAAACGAGAGCATGAAGATTGAAGCTCAGGAAAGGCAACCTGGAGAACATCTTGGAGTGGAACACACCATCTCTCTACACCCCATACCCAATTTGTAGGCCTAATGCAGTGTAGTTTTCTACAACTACTAAACGAGAGCATGAAGATCGAAGCAATGGAGAGGAAACCTGGGGAACACCTTGGAGTGGAACACACCATCTCTCTACACCCCATACCCAATTTGTAGGCCTAATGCAGCATAGTTTCCAACAACTACTAAACGAGAGCATGAAGATCGAAGCTCAGGAAAGGCAACCTGGAGAACACCTTGGAGTGGAACACACCATCTCTCTACACCCCATACCCAATTTGTAGGCCTAATGCAGCGTAGTTTCCAACAACTACTAAACGAGAGCATGAAGATCGAAGCAATGGAGAGGAAACCTGGGGAACACCTTGGAGTGGAACACACCATCTCTCTACACCCCATACCCAATTTGTAGGCCTAATGCAGCGTAGTTTCCAACAACTACTAAACGAGAGCATGAAGATTGAAGCTCAGGAAAGGCAACCTGGAGAACATCTTGGAGTGGAACACACCATCTCTCTACACCCCATACCCAATTTGTAGGCCTAATGCAGCGTAGTTTCCAACAACTACTAAACGAGAGCATGAAGATTGAAGCTCAGGAAAGGCAACCTGGAGAACACCTTGGAGTGGAACACACCATCTCTCTACACCCCATACCCAATTTGTAGGCCTAATGCAGCGTAGTTTCCAACAACTACTAAACGAGAGCATGAAGATTGATGCTCAGGAAAGGCAACCTGGAGAACACCTTGGAGTGGAACACACCATCTCTCTACACCCCATACCCAATTTGTAGGCCTAATGCAGCGTAGTTTCCAACAACTACTAAACGAGAGCATGAAGATTGAAGCTCAGGAAAGGCAACCTGGAGAACACCTTGGAGTGGAACACACCATCTCTCTACACCCCATACCCAATTTGTAGGCCTAATGCAGCGTAGTTTCCAACAACTACTAAACGAGAGCATGAAGATCGAAGCAATGGAGAGGAAACCTGGGGAACACCTTGGAGTGGAACACACCATCTCTCTACACCCCATACCCAATTTGTAGGCCTAATGCAGCATAGTTTCCAACAACTACTAAACGAGAGCATGAAGATCGAAGCTCAGGAAAGGCAACCTGGAGAACACCTTGGAGTGGAACACACCATCTCTCTACACCCCATACCCAATTTGTAGGCCTAATGCAGCGTAGTTTCCAACAACTACTAAACGAGAGCATGAAGATCGAAGCAATGGAGAGGAAACCTGGGGAACACCTTGGAGTGGAACACACCATCTCTCTACACCCCATACCCAATTTGTAGGCCTAATGCAGCGTAGTTTCCAACAACTACTAAACGAGAGCATGAAGATTGAAGCTCAGGAAAGGCAACCTGGAGAACATCTTGGAGTGGAACACACCATCTCTCTACACCCCATACCCAATTTGTAGGCCTAATGCAGCGTAGTTTCCAACAACTACTAAACGAGAGCATGAAGATTGAAGCTCAGGAAAGGCAACCTGGAGAACACCTTGGAGTGGAACACACCATCTCTCTACACCCCATACCCAATTTGTAGGCCTAATGCAGCGTAGTTTCCAACAACTACTAAACGAGAGCATGAAGATTGATGCTCAGGAAAGGCAACCTGGAGAACACCTTGGAGTGGAACACACCATCTCTCTACACCCCATACCCAATTTGTAGGCCTAATGCAGCGTAGTTTCCAACAACTACTAAACGAGAGCATGAAGATTGAAGCTCAGGAAAGGCAACCTGGAGAACACCTTGGAGTGGAACACACCATCTCTCTACACCCCATACCCAATTTGTAGGCCTAATGCAGCGTAGTTTCCAACAACTACTAAACGAGAGCATGAAGATCGAAGCAATGGAGAGGAAACCTGGGGAACACCTTGGAGTGGAACACACCATCTCTCTACACCCCATACCCAATTTGTAGGCCTAATGCAGCGTAGTTTCCAACAACTACTAAACAAGAGCATGAAGATCGAACCAATGGCGATGAAACCTGGGGAACACCTTGGAGTGGAACACACCATCTCTCTACACCCCATACCCAATTTGTAGGCCTAATGCAGCGTAGTTTCCAACAACTACTAAACAAGAGCATGAAGATCGAACCAATGGCGATGAAACCTGGGGAACACCTTGGAGTGGAACACACCATCTCTCTACACCCCATACCCAATTTGTAGGCCTAATGCAGCGTAGTTTCCAACAACTACTAAACAAGAGCATGAAGATTGAAGCTCAGGAAAGGCAACCTGGAGAACACCTTGGAGTGGAACACACCATCTCTCTACACCCCATACCCAATTTGTAGGCCTAATGCAGCGTAGTTTCCAACAACTACTAAACGAGAGCATGAAGATTGAAGCTCAGGAAAGGCAACCTGGGGAACACCTTGGAGTGGAACACACCATCTCTCTACACCCCATACCCAATTTGTAGGCCTAATGCAGCGTAGTTTCCAACAACTACTAAACGAGAGCATGAAGATTGAAGCTCAGGAAAGGCAACCTGGAGAACACCTTGGAGTGGAACACACCATCTCTCTACACCCCATACCCAATTTGTAGGCCTAATGCAGCGTAGTTTCCAACAACTACTAAACGAGAGCATGAAGATTGAAGCAATGGAGAGGAAACCTGGGGAACACCTTGGGGAGGCAGACACCGTTAGTAGGCCCTACCAAAGTTGTACACCCAATGCAGTTTTAAAATTCCTAGAGGCTGAAAACAAGACTATTGACGCTCAGCTTTTTTCAAAGGAACACAGCTGAATTGAGTGGCGCAGACAGACACAGGTAGTAGGACTCAAACCAAAAATGTGGCTCACTGCAGCAGAAAAAAGTTACAGGGGTACACAAGCTGCAGTGCTCTGGGCAGTGGAGGACAAGTTCAATAGTGAACCGCAGACAGACTTTGTACGCCTACTATTAAAAAAAGGATGCTCTATGCAATTATAAATAGGTTCTAGGGGTACACGGGCAGCAGTGGTGTGGTCAGTGGAGGCCTAGTGGAAGGAGTGACCGCAGACAGGCATCGAAGGCCTAAAATAATAACACATGGCTGTAGGCAATTTTAAATTGGTTCCAGGGGTACACGGGCAGCAGTGGCCTGGTCAGTGTAGTAGTAGTAGAAAGAACGGACCGCAGACAGGCATCGAAGGCCTAAAATAAAAAAATTGGGCTGGCTGTAGGCAATTTTAAATTGGTTCCAGGGGTACACGGGCAGCAGTGGCCTGGTCAGTGTAGTAGTAGTAGAAAGAACGGACCGCAGACAGGCATCGAAGGCCTAAAATGAAAAAAAAAAAGCTGTAGGTAATTTTAAATTGGTTCCAGGGGTACACGGGCAGCAGTGGTGTGGTCAGTGGAGGCATATTGTAAGGAGTGACCGCAGACAGGCATCGAAGGCCTAAAATAATAACACATGGCTGTAGGCAATTTTAAATTGGTTCCAGGGGTACACGGGCAGCAGTGGTGTGGTCAGTGGAGGCCTAGTGGAAGGAGTGACCGAAGACAGGCATCGAAGGCCTAAAATAAAAAAATTGGGCTGGCTGTAGGCAATTTTAAATTGGTTCCAGGGGTACACGGGCAGCAGTGGTGTGGTCAGTGGAGGCCTAGTGGAAGGAGTGACCGCAGACAGGCATCGAAGGCCTAAAATAATAACACATGGCTGTAGGCAATTTTAAATTGGTTCCAGGGGTACACGGGCAGCAGTGGCCTGGTCAGTGTAGTAGTAGTAGAAAGAACGGACCGCAGACAGGCATCGAAGGCCTAAAATAAAAAAATTGGGCTGGCTGTAGGCAATTTTAAATTGGTTCCAGGGGTACACGGGCAGCAGTGGTGTGGTCAGTGGAGGCCTAGTGGAAGGAGTGACCGCAGACAGGCATCGAAGGCCTAAAATAATAACACATGGCTGTAGGCAATTTTAAATTGGTTCCAGGGGTACACGGGCAGCAGTGGTGTGGTCAGTGGAGGCCTAGTGGAAGGAGTGACCGCAGACAGGCATCAAAGGCCTAAAATAAAAAAATTGGGCTGGCTGTAGGCAATTTTAAATTGGTTCCAGGGGTACACGGGCAGCAGTGGTGTGGTCAGTGGAGGCATATTGTAAGGAGTGACCGCAGACAGGCATCGAAGGTCTAAAATAATAACACATGGCTGTAGGCAATTTTAAATTGGTTCCAGGGGTACACGGGCAGCAGTGGCCTGGTCAGTGTAGTAGTAGTAGAAAGAACGGACCGCAGACAGGCATCGAAGGCCTAAAATAAAAAAATTGGGCTGGCTGTAGGCCATTTTAAATTGGTTCCAGGGGTACACGGGCAGCAGTGGTGTGGTCAGTGGAGGCATATTGTAAGGAGTGACCGCAGACAGGCATCGAAGGCCTAAAATAATAACACATGGCTGTAGGCAATTTTAAATTGGTTCCAGGGGTACACGGGCAGCAGTGGTGTGGTCAGTGGAGGCATAGTGGAAGGAGTGACCGCAGACAGGCTTCGAAGGCCTAACATAACAAAAATGTCAATACAATGGTATTGTCAGTGGCAGGCATTGAAGGATGTCAGCGCATAGACTAAACATTGGTGGAGCTGTGAGATAATTTTGCAAGTGGTAGAGCACTGTTTGAGCTGGAGGGGGGGGGGAACTGTCTTGTGGCCGGCGGTACAGGCCCAGGGCCCCTCATATTACAACGGTGTGTCTGACGTTGGGTGCGCACCACCACCGCCAGAGACACTTTATTGTACTAGGAGGGACCCAGTGGCAGTGCCGTCGACCAAAAGCGGGCACACCCACCTCTTCAGACAAACAGCACTCTCACGGGTGCTGTCGCCAAGTGTCGATACCACGGCCCCGTGTGGGGAGTTTGGCCATTTAGTGAGGTGTAAACATGTCGTATGCTGGACAATCAGGTGCAGAAAATTACGAGATTGGAAAAGGCATTCAGAATAGTCCACAGGCAAGACCTTTTCATAGGAAAGCTAGGTGTCAGCCGGGCAAGGTGGGGCAAAAGATTTCGAAATCCAGTTGTGGTTCATTTTAATGAAGGTTAGATCATCTACATTTTGGGTAGCCAGACGAGTCCTTTTTTCTGTTAGTATTGAACCTGCAGCACTGAATACTCTTTCTGATAGGACACTAGCTGCCGGGCAAGCAAGCTCCTGCAATGCATATTCTGCCAATTCTGGCCAGGTGTCTAATTTTGATGCCCAGTAATCAAATGGGAATGACGGTTGAGGGAGAACATCGATAAGGGATGAAAAATAGTTTGGAACCATACTGGACAAATGTTGTCTCCTGTCACTTTGAATTGATGCTGCAGTACCTGTCCTGTCTGCGGTCATAGCAAAATCACTCCACAACCTGGTCAGAAAACCCCTCTGGCCAACGCCACTTCTGATTTCTGCCCCTCTAACTCCTCTGGTCTGCTGGCCCCTGCAGCTCGTGTGAGAACGATCACGGGCGCTGTGTGCAGGGAATGCCAGAAGCAAACAGTCAACAAGAGTTGATTGTTTGGTTGCTAATATTAGTTCCAAGTTCTCATGTGGCATTATATTTTGCAATTTGCCTTTATAGCGAGGATCAAGGAGGCAGGCCAACCAGTAATCGTCATCGTTCATCAATTTAGTTATGCGTGTGTCCCTTTTGAGGATACGTAAGGCATAATCCGCCATGTGGGCCAAAGTTCCAGTTCTCAAATCTGCGGTTGTGCTTGGTTGAGGGGCAGTTTCAGGCAAATCCACGTCACTTGTGTCCCTCCAAAAACCAGAACCCGGCCTTGCCGCGCCACCAATTTCCAGTGGCCCCGGAAAAGCTTCCTCATTAAAAATATAATCATCCCCATCATCCTCCTCGTCCTCCTCCTCCTCTTCACCCGCTAACTCGTCCTGTACACTGCCCTGGCCAGACAATGGCTGACTGTCATCAAGGCTTTCCTCTTCCTCAGCTGCAGACGCCTGATCCTTTATGTGCGTCAAACTTTGCATCAGCAGACGCATTAGGGGGATGCTCATGCTTATTATGGCGTTGTCTGCACTAACCAGCCGTGTGCATTCCTCAAAACACTGAAGGACTTGACACATGTCTTGAATCTTCGATCACTGCACACCTGACAACTCCATGTCTGCCATCCTACTGCCTGCCCGTGTATGTGTATCCTCCCACAAAAACATAACAGCCCGCCTCTGTTCGCACAGTCTCTGAAGCATGTGCAGTGTTGAGTTCCACCTTGTTGCAACGTCTATGATTAGGCGATGCTGGGGAAGGTTCAAAGAACGCTGATAGGTCTGCATACGGCTGGAGTGTACGGGCGAACGGCGGATATGTGAGCAAAGTCCACGCACTTTGAGGAGCAGGTCGGATAACCCCGGATAACTTTTCAGGAAGCACTGCACCACCAGGTTTAAGGTGTGAGCCAGGCAAGGAATGTGTTTCAGTTGGGAAAGGGAGATGGCAGCCATGAAATTCCTTCCGTTATCACTCACTACCTTGCCTGCCTCAAGATCTACAGTGCCCAGCCACGACTGCGTTTCTTTCTGCAAGAACTCGGACAGAACTTCCGCGGTGTGTCTGTTGTCGCCCAAACACTTCATAGCCAATACAGCCTGCTGACGTTTGCCAGTAGCTGCCCCATAATGGGAGACCTGGTGTGCAACAGTGGCAGCTGCGGATGGAGTGGTTGTGCGACTGCGGTCTGTGGACGAGCTCTCGCATCTGCAGGAGGACGAAGAGGAGGAGGAGGGGGTGCGAACGGCTACAGCCAACTGTTTCCTAGACCGTGGGCTAGGCAGAACTGTCCCAAACTTGATGTCCCCTGTGGACTCTGCATCCACAACATTCACCCAGTGTGCCGTGATGGACACGTAACGTCCCTGGCCATGCCTACTGGTCCATGCATCTGTTGTCAGGTGCACCTTTGTGCTCACAGATTGCCTGAGTGCATGGACGATGCGCTCTTTAACATGCTGGTGGAGGGCTGGGATGGCTTTTCTGGAAAAAAAGTGTCGACTGGGTAGCTCGTAGCGTGGTACAGCGTAGTCCATCAGGGCTTTGAAAGCTTCGCTTTCAACTAACCGGTAGGGCATCATCTCTAACGAGATTAGTCTAGCTATGTGGGCGTTCAAACCCTGTGTACGCGGATGCGAGGCTAAGTACTTCCTTTTTCTAACCATAGTCTCATGTAGGGTGAGCTGGACTGGAGAGCTGGAGATCGTGGAACTAGCGGGGGTGCCGGTGGATATGGCAGTCTGAGAGACGGTGGGAGATGGTATTGTTGCCGCCGGTGCCCTAGATGCAGTGTTTCCTACTACGAAACTGGTGATTCCCTGACCCTGACTGCTTTGGCCTGGCAAAGAAACCTGCACAGATACTGCAGGTGGTGCGGAAAATGGTGGCCCTACACTGCCGGAAGGGATGTTGCGTTGCTGACTAGCTTCATTGGCCGAGGGTGCTACAACCTTAAGGGACGTTTGGTAGTTAGTCCAGGCTTGCAAATGCATGGTGGTTAAATGTCTATGCATGCAACTTGTATTGAGACTTTTCAGATTCTGTCCTCTGCTTAAGGTAGTTGAACATTTTTGACAGATGACTTTGCGCTGATCAATTGGATGTTGTTTAAAAAAATGCCAGACTGCACTCTTTCTAGCATCGGATACCTTTTCAGGCATTGCAGACTGAGCTTTAACCGGATGGCCACGCTGTCCTCCAACAGGTTTTGGCTTTGCCACGCGTTTTGGGCAAGATACGGGCCCGGCAGATGGAACCTGTTGCGATGTTGATGCCTGCTGCGGCCCCTCCTCCTCCGCTTCAGAACTGCTGTCGCCTGCACCCTGTTCCCCCAATGGCTGCCAATCGGGGTCAAGAACTGGGTCATCTATTACCTCTTCTTGTAGCTCGTGTGCAACTTCGTCTGTGTCACCGTGTCGGTCGGTGGTATAGCGTTCGTGATGGGGCAACATAGTCTCATCAGGGTCTGATTCTTGATCATTACCCTGCGAGGGCAATGTTGTGGTCTGAGTCAAAGGACCAGCATAGTAGTCTGGCTGTGGCTGTGCATCAGTGCACTCCATGTCAGATTCAACTTGTAATGGGCATGGACTGTTAACTGCTTCACTTTCTAAGCCAGGGACGGTATGTGTAAAGAGCTCCATGGAGTAACCCGTTGTGTCGCCTGCTGCATTCTTCTCTGTTGTTGTTTTTGCTGAAGAGGACAAGGAAGCGACTTGTCCCTGACCGTGAACATCCACTAACGACGCGCTGCTTTGACATTTACCAGTTTCACGAGAGGAGGCAAAAGAGCTAGAGGCTGAGTCAGCAAAATAAGCCAAAACTTGCTCTTGCTGCTCCGGCTTTAAAAGCGGTTTTCCTACTCCCAGAAAAGGGAGCGTTCGAGGCCTTGTGTAGCCAGACGACGAACCTGGCTCCACAGCTCCAGACTTAGGTGCAATATTTTTTTTCCCACGACCAGCTGATGCTCCACCACTACCATTACCCTCATTACCAGCTGACAATGAACGCCCACGGCCACGACCTCTTCCACCAGACTTCCTCATTGTTTTAAAAATGTAACCAAACTAACGGTATTTGTTGCTGTCACACAACTTACACGGTGAGCTATAACTTCAGTATGATTTAGCTACCCCTTTACAGGTGAGTGAGACCACAATGAAAATCAGGCACAATGTTACACACTCTGTTGTTGGTGGCAACAAATGAGAGAGATGCCACACACGCAGGACTGTCACTGAAGCACAAATGTAAATATTAATCTCCCACTGATTTGATTTTTTTTTTTTTTCAGGGAGACTTTAGGAAAAAAAAAATAATAGAATAAAATGATTTTTTCAGGAAGAATTTAGAAACCAAATAAAATAAAATGATTTTTTCTGGGAGAATTTAGAAAACAAATAAAACAAAAAAAGGCTTTCTATGGCCCACTGAGTGAGAGATGACGCACACAGGAGTCAGGAGTGGCACCCAAGCCCAGAGGCCAATATTGATCTCCCACTGATTGATGTAGTGATTTTTTCAGGTAGATTTTGGAACCCAAATCAAGCTAAAAAAATAATAGGCTTTCTATGGCCCACAATTGGAGAGAGAGAGATGGCACACCCAGGAGTCAAGACTGGCACACAAGCAGAAAGGGCAATATTAATCTCCCACTGATTTGATTTTTTTTTTTTTTTCAGGGAGACTTTAGGAAAAAAAAATAATAGAATAAAATGATTTTTTCAGGAAGAATTTAGAAACCAAATAAAATAAAATGATTTTTTCTGGGAGAATTTAGAAAACAAATAAAACAAAAAAAGGCTTTCTATGGCCCACTGAGTGAGAGATGACGCACACAGGAGTCAGGAGTGGCACACAAGCCCAGAGGCCAATATTTATCTCCCACTGATTGATGTAGTGATTTTTTCAGGTAGATTTTGGAACCCAAATCAAGCTAAAAAAATAATAGGCTTCGGATGGCCCACAATTGGAGAGAGAGAGAGAGATGGCACACCCAGGAGTCAAGACTGGCACACAAGCAGAAAGGGCAATATTAATCTCCCACTGATTTGATTTTTTTTTTTTTTTCCGGGAGACTTTAGGAAAAAAAAATAATAGAATAAAATGATTTTTTCAGGAAGAATTTAGAAACCAAATAAAATAAAATGATTTTTTCAGGGAGAATTTAGAAAACAAATAAAACAAAAAAAGGCTTTCTATGGCCCACTGAGTGAGAGATGACGCACACAGGAGTCAGGAGTGGCACACAAGCCCAGAGGCCAATATTTATCTCCCACTGATTGATGTAGTGATTTTTTCAGGTAGATTTTGGAACCCAAATCAAGCTAAAAAAATAATAGGCTTTCTATGGCCGACAATTGGAGAGAGAGAGAGAGAGATGGCACACCCAGGAGTCAAGACTGGCACACAAGCAGAAAGGGCAATATTAATCTCCCACTGATTTGATTTTTTTTTTTTTTTCAGGGAGACTTTAGGAAAAAAAAATAATAGAATAAAATGATTTTTTCAGGAAGAATTTAGAAACCAAATAAAATAAAATGATTTTTTCTGGGAGAATTTAGAAAACAAATAAAAGAAAAAATAGGCTTTCTATGGCCCACGGAGTGAGAGATGACGCACACAGGAGTCAGGAGTGGCACACAAGCCCAGAGGCCAATATTGTTCTCCCAATGATTGATGTAGTGATTTTTTCAGGTAGATTTTGGAACCCAAATCAAGCTAAAAAAATAATAGGCTTTCTATGGCCCACAATTGGAGAGAGAGAGAGAGAGATGGCACACCCAGGAGTCAAGACTGGCACACAAGCAGAAAGGGCAATATTAATCTCCCACTGATTTGATTTTTTTTTTTTTTCCAGGGAGACTTTAGAAAAAAATAATAATAAAAAAAAATGATTTTTTCAGGAAGAATTTAGAAACCAAATAAAATAAAAATGATTTTTTCAGGGAGAATTTATAAAACAAATAAAACAAAAAATAGGCTTTCTATGGCCCACTGAGTGAGAGATGACGCACACAGGAGTCAGGAGTGGCACACAAGCCCAGAGGCCAATATTTATCTCCCACTGATTGATTTATTGATTTTTTCAGGTAGAATTTAGAACCCAAATCAACCAAAAACATAAATAGGCTTTCTATGGCCCACTATTTGTGAGAGAGATGGCACGCTCAGGACTGGCACACAAGCCCAGAGGCCAATATTAATCTCCCACTTTTTATTTTTTTTCAGGGAAAATTTATAAACCCAATAAAAAAAATAATAAATAGGTTTTCTATGGCCCACTATCTGAGAGAGAGAGATGGCACGCTTAGGACTGGCACACAAGCCCAAAGGCCAATATTAATCTCCCTTTTTTTTTTCAGGGAGAATTTATAAAACCAAAAAAAAATAAAAAATAGGCTTTCTATGGCCCACTATTTGTGAGAGAGATGGCACGCTCAGGACTGGCACACAAGCCCAGAGGCCAATATTAATCTCCCACTTTTTTTTTTTTGTTCCAGGGAAAATTTATAAACCCAATAAAAAAAATAATAAATAGGCTTTCTATGGCCCACTATCTGAGAGAGAGAGATGGCACGCTTAGGACTGGCACACAAGCCCAAAGGCCAATATTAATCTCCCTTTTTTTTTCAGGGAGAATTTATAAAACCAAAAAAAAAAAAAAAAATAGGCTTTCTATGGCCCACTATTTGTGAGAGAGATGGCACGCTCAGGACTGGCACACAAGCCCAGAGGCCAATATTAATCTCCCACTTTTTTTTTTTTGTTCCAGGGAAAATTTATAAACCCAATAAAAAAAAAAATAAATAGGCTTTCTATGGCCCACTATCTGAGAGAGAGAGATGGCACGCTTAGGACTGGCACACAAGCCCAAAGGCCAATATTAATCTCCCACTGATTGATTTATTGATTTTTTCAGGTAGAATTTAGAACCCAAATAAAGCAAAAAAAAAAAAAATAGGCTTTCTATGGCCCACTGAGTAAGTGATGATGCACACAGGAGTCAGGAGTGGCACACAAGCCCTGAGGCCAATATTTTTCTCCCACTGATTGATGTAGTGATTTTTTCAGGTAGATTTTAGAACCCAAATCAAGCAAAAAAATAAATAGGCTTTCTATGGCCCACTGACTGAGAGATGGCACACACAGGAGTCAAGAGTGGCACACAAGCCCTGAGGCCAATATTTTTCTCCCACTGATTGATGTAGTGATTTTTTCAGGTAGATTTTATAACCCAAATCAAGCAAAAAAATAAATAGGCTTTCTATGGCCCACTGAGTGAGAGATGGCACACACAGGGATGGCACTCTAGCAGAAATGTCAATCTTAATCTCCCACAAAAAACAAAAAAACAAAAAACAAACAGGGAGTGTCCAACAATTACTATCTCCCTGCAGTAATCTCAGCCAGGTATGGCAGGCAGCAATAAGGAGTGGACTGATGCACAAATTAAATAAAAAGTGTGGACAAACAAAAATGATAGCTGTGCAGAAAGGAAGGAACAAGAGGATTTGTGCTTTGAAAAAAGCAGTTGGTTTGCACAGCGGCGTACACACAGCAATGCAGCTATCAGGGAGCCTTCTAGGGCAGCCCAATGAGCTACAGCGCTGAGGGGAAAAAAAAAAATGTAGCTTCCACTGTCCCTGCACACCGAAGGTGGTGTTGGGCAGTGGAAATCGCTACAGCACAAGCGGTTTGGTGGTTAATGGACCCTGCCTAACGCTATCCCTGCTTCTGAAGAAGCGGCAGCAACCTCTCCCTAAGCTCAGATCAGCAGCAGTAACATGGCGGTCGGCGGGAACGCCCCTTTATAGCCCCTGTGACGCCGCAGACAGCAAGCCAATCACTGCAATGCCCTTCTCTAAGATGGTGGGGACCAGGACCTATGTCATCACGCTGCCCACACTCTGCGTTTACCTTCATTGGCTGAGAAATGGCGCTTTTCGCGTCATTGAAACGCGACTTTGGCGCGAAAGTCGCGTACCGCATGGCCGACCCCGCACAGGGGTCGGATCGGGTTTCATGAAACCCGACTTTGCCAAAAGTCGACGACTTTTGAAAATGAACGACCCGTTTCTCTCAACCCTAGCGCTGGGTATTGACGTGTGAGACTCATCCAAGTTTCTCGCAGGTGAGTATGAGCCCTTAGTGGAACCATTTTCCTATTCCTGCAGAATTTTTATGAGCTATTTTAGGAGGTTTTGAAGCAGTTTTGAAGCATGTTTTACTAGTTTTTTGCTACCTTTTGAATTGACAATGAGCAGATACGATGAGGAAGTGATGTATTACTGGTTTTTACCATTGCAAGGTTTTAAAAAATTTGTATGAGCAGGAACTCTAATTTTTCAATGAAATGAAAATGGAGTGCGCTCAGAGGATTATAAGCTTTTTTAATGTGGATTTTGGAAGATCTGCTTCAAATTAAAAAACTCTGTGTGAACCTAGATTGAAGGTAAAACCTAATAGCTTCATATTGCACATTCTATTCCCAAAAGATCCCTGGTGACACAGGATCTGAGATTTCAATACATATGTAAATAAAAAAAAACAATCACCAACCTTCTAATAAGAGATAAATATGCATATATTTACATATTTAAGTGTGAAAGTGCTTTACTTAAAAATAATTGAAAACAATTGCTAACTTTAGCATGTTCAATACCGTAATTTGTGCTCTTAATAAAGTTGTCAGGTGAAAAGAAGTTTGATAAGATCAGTGATAATTTGTGTGGATCGGACTGGTAGGACCTGTACGAACCAGTTTGGCAGAAAGGAGCGCTTCTTTTCCATTTACAATGGAGCGGCAGTGCGCAGACTGATACTGCATTCATTGTCTGTGAGATTCCTAAGAAAAGGAAACTGCAGCCCTCAGTAGTGTGCTAGAGAACGATTGGAACAGCTGGCCAGCATGCACACTGCCGCTCCATTCGAAAGGGGATAAAAGTGCCTTGCTCAGCTAATCGGTTGAGTTCCCAGCAGTCGGACCCCACCGATTCAGCTGGCCAGGGAATAAGTGATAGTATCATTAAAGTATCATAGACAATCCCTTTAAGGTAGCATACACAAATAAATATGGGAGTTATTTCTAAATATTAAAAGAGCTATTACTCACCAGAACCCCAGATCCCAATATTCCACCAAAGTACCAGACTTCATCTGAGATGTGCCCATTGCTCTCTGCAACCTTCCCTCCAGGAAAGAACAGCAGGATGTTTGCAAGAATACACAGTATAGCTAATGGAATCAGAGCAATGCCCAGGCACTTTGCACAGCCCCCAGAGCACATGCTGGCAATGTAGAAGTGTTCTGCTGGTTACTGGAGTGTCTTGTGATAGAAGTATTAGAATAATCCTGGCTGGTCTGATGCTCCCCTCGAAGTGATCTCACAGTGACCCAGTCATTTGTATGACCACAGTCAACAGAATTCCACTAAATACATTAGCATATGACAGCCTTACATTTTGCCATGACAACTTATATGCTCTGTTAATATTCTACTTGGAAGAACAGAGTACTTTCATTGATCGGTCTTTCTCGCACTGATACAGATATTAAAATAACTCAAATGTTTCAGCCCAAAATTTTAGCATACACAACCTTCTCTTACCTTTACCTCTTCTAATGATTAACTATTGGTTGGACATAGTGAGGGGTTATCCTCTCACTCTCTGATGAAAGTCAAATAAGAGTGATGTTGATTCTGTTTTTTAGATTGTTGGATAATGGTAGTTTATGTTATCTTGAATATTAATTAATTAAAATATTCAACATGGACATGACAAGTATGTCACACTTCCGTTTTCCCGTTGTAAAACATTCATCTTGATTTCCAGTGGTTTTATGTCCAAATATAGACCATACCTGAGAATATGTGGGATTCAAATTATATTCTTTGAAATGTGCTAATGGGTTTTGAAATAAGTATATAGTGGCAAAAAAATCAGCACCTCCCACACTTAGCCATAGCTACCAGTGTAGCAGGGATATCAGTTGCTCTATGGCCTAATAAGGGGTCCCATTTTTACTTTTGTAAGGAAGTGGACAAGAGAGGAGATGAGTAGTGTTGATGACTAGCTGAGTAACTGCAAGCAAACACCGCCATCTGCATGTCAAAGGCCAAAGTGAAAATAAATGAAGAAATATAGTAGTTGGAACCGAATAGTGGGAACCTATATCATGACAGGAAGAGTGTGAAGACAACATCAGGTAGGTGACCCCTATGTCACAGTTACTAATTATAAAAGGCTTGGCCGGGCCAAGAAGAGGCAGTTAGCACCAGTACCTGCACCAGGACAGGTCGTGTGGCTGCTACGTGGCCTTACAGCCGCCATCAACACAGAAGAGTCCGAGAGCGATCACATGCAGGTCTGAGCCGTGAGGAAGATTCCTACCCCATGTCAGCAGAAGATCCATAAGTAGACCAGTAGAAGATCCGTAAGCAGGGCCAGTAGAAGACTGTGACCAGATGCGAACCAGGCTTGGGAGATGATTCAGCTAGCAGAGGGCCGTTCCTGTGTTCCTGTGGTCGTTACCTCCAACGTAGACGTACGGTACAGGGTATGGGCTGTGGCCATGCTTCAGGGAATGAAGATGGCCAGTGTGACGAGCAGACTGTATACCCAGTGACTTGCATATCTAGGACTTGCGGTCTAGCGGGTAATTCCGGTGACCTCCGATAGGGCCAATGTAATGATCAGAGGTGTTTATAGAGACTACGATGGGGATGGGCCTAGTACTGAGAGTGACGCCCGTGAAGTTGAGACATAAAACCATTAACAGTCATTTAACAGCTAGATAACAGAAACGGTGTATGTAATAGAACGTTGCATAGATATTATATTTAGTCCTATTGCTGTGTCATAATATACTGTATTGACCCGGCAAGATAATGATTACCTGTACATATAAGTATATATATATATATACAGCTCTGGAAAAAATTAAGAGACCACCACATCAAATCCGTTTCATGGGCAGCCCAACCTCCAGACCTGAACCTCATTGAAAACCTCTGGAATGTAATCAAGAGGATGATGGATAGCCACAAGCCTTCAAACAAAGAAGAAATGCTTACATTTTTGCCCCAGAAGCAGCGTGAAAGACTGGTGGAAGGCATGCCAAGACGCATGAAATCTGTGATTAGAAATCCACAAAACATTGATTCCTGAACTCTTCCTGAATTAAAACATTAGTATTGTTGTTTCTAAATGATGTTTGCATTATTTGAGGTCTGAAAGCATTGGTTTCTTTATTTTGACCATTTTTCTTTGTCAGAAAAAAATACAAAATGTATGGCTTGGAAATTCATAGACATGTTGTCAGAAGTTTATAGAATAAAATAACAATTTACATTTTACTCAAAAATATACCTATCAAGAGAAAAATCAGATAAACTGAACATTTTGCAGTAGTCTCTTAATTTTTTCCAGAGCTGTATATATACAGTATCTACTAGATAATTGTCTAAGGGTCACTTCCGTCTTTCTGTCTGTCCCGGATATTCATTGGTCACACCCTCTGTCTGTCATGGAATCCAAGTCGCTGATTGGTCGTGGCAAAACGCCCACGACCATTGCCATGACCAATCAGCGATGGCCACAGTCCGGCGGCAATATGGCCGCTCTTTCCTCCCCGCAGTAACTACGTAACTGGGCAATATACTACGTGGCTGGGCAATATACTACGTGACTGGGCAATATACTACGTGACTGGGCAATATATTACGTGACTGGGCAATATACTACGTGGCTGGGCAATATACTACGTAACTGGGCAATATACTACGTGGCTGGGCAATATACTACGTGACTGGGCAATATACTACGTGGGCTGTGCAATACACTACGTGGACATATTCTAGAATACCCGATGCATTAGAATCGGGCCACCATCTAGTATATATACATATATATATATATATGTATATATATATATACTGTATATATATACATACTTAGAAATAGATTTTACTTGTGGTGTTAGTCAAATAAGTAGTGTTGGTTAAGTACCACTGTCTCTTTATTATCTGCTCTGTTGCATCCAAGTAACCAACTTTTACGTAGACTTAGCTAATAAATGTTTTCAATTATGGAAAGGGAGAAGATGTGGATACTATTGGGTTGCCCAGCAGCATGCCTGATCCCTTTACTTTTGCTGTGCTTTTGGACAATTTACAGCTGACATCAACCCCAAGCCCCATTACCCTGATTGCCAACGCACCAGAGCAATCAGGAAGAGTGAAGGCGAAGTGCCAGAATTGGTGTGTCTAATGTGATGCTCCACTTCTGGGGCAGAGGCAGGCGGGCTGTCTGCTTTACCTTTGCTAGTTACAAAAAATAGGGGGAACTACATTGTTTTTTTCATTTATTTATTAGGCTAATAGATGTACAATACATTCCACACTCCTGTCACTAATGTGCCATTGGGTTATGAAATTATATATCTGATGGATATCTAGCTATCTATCTATCTATCTATCTATCTATCTATCTATCTATCTATCTATCTATCTATCTATCTATCTTCTTATGTAAGTTTTTTTTCCATTTTTTTAAGTAGCTTTTAGCTACAAAAAGCCACCGTTGCTGAACAAAAACTCAGGTGAAAAACGTAAGCAAAAATGCATGCAAAATGCATGCATTGTCCATTGCGTTTTTCCTTTAAAAGATGGAGAAATGGTGCCGAATTTTCTGCATCCAAATACTCAACGTGTGAACATACCATAAAATGCCCCATTTGTGATGCAGAGAAAATACACAGCATCAAAATCTCAACAAAAACTCATCATAGTCACACAGCCATAAAGCTCTGACTGGTGGAGGTAAAAGTCCTGTAAGTAGAATTTATGGTGTATACTATTGATATGCCATAAATGTCAGAGAAGGTAACACTCTCTTTCATTTTTGGTGCGGCCTATGGATTGGTTCACTATGACAATATGGCCCTTACACCAACAATATGTTGTACACCCCTTGTGTATAGCAAGAGACATGTCAAACTATGGGAGCGGGACGGAAAGAAGCTGGGGACCTGCCCCTTGGGCTAGTCACCAGAGATTAATGGACCCCGGCTGTTGCTGCATTTCAGAGTAAAACACAATGCAGCCAAGGTTTAATTCATGTTGCCTGTTCGAGCAGTATGAATCTGCTGTCAAGATTTTAAAAGGTCCATGGGAATGGTGAAAGCTTGCTGATTAGAGGAGGTCTAATCACTGGGACACTCACCAATCCTAAGAATATGCTCTGCAGAGTCCCATCTGAATGGAATGATGGTTGATCATGTGCACCACAGCTCCATTTATTTTCTATGGACTACTGAAGATACAATAGCCGAGTAAAGCGCTTGACTTTTTCCAGTCAACGGGACACTGCAAAGACCAATTCTTGGATTGATGGTGAGGTTGAATCCCCAATGATCAGCAAGAAATCACTTTTTAAAAGGTGATGGATTAAATACAGCGTGTCCGTAAAGTCATGGTGGAATTTTGACCACTTACTGGAAAGCAACAAAAATTATACAAATATGAAATCTGCTCAAATAAAAGAAAAACTCTCCCAGTTTCAAACCTATTCAGTGCAGTTCGATGTGGGCTCCATTTGCTGCCCTACACACATCCAAATGACAGTGAAGTTCTTGCCACACATGGGTAAGTAAGGAAGCCTGGTGTAATAGAGTGAATAACGTCTGTGATTCTCTGTTTTAAGTGATTAATGTTGTTGATACATTCAATGTACAAATGTTGCTTCACATAACCCCAAAAGTAAAAGTCTAAGAGCATCAAATCTGGGTATCGTAGTGGCCATGGCTTGATAGAACCCCTGCCTATCCACCACCGGGGGAATGTTCTATCCAGAAGCTCACGAACAATGGTGGCGTAGTGTGGAGGAGCGCCGTCCTGTTGAAAGATGACAACTTCTGCAAATTGTGGAACTGCATACAATTCCAACATGTCAAGATGCGTGTTTGCAGTCACAGACTGCTCCGAGAGAAAAAATGGGCCCATCACCTTATCATGCATCAGGCCACACCACACGTTCACTTTAGGGGTGTTACGTTTGTACTCAACGTAGGCATGAGGATCATATAAACAAGATACAGCTGACCGCACCACCAGGACGCCAGCGAGCCGACATGCCGGACTCAACAAGCATGGATTGCAGCCGAACGGCAAGACTTCGGGTGCTGTTGCCAAGAAAGGTCAACAATGTAGAAATCCAAGCAGGAAAAAGAGACGACAGCACTCACCAGTCTTGATGGCAGGTAATACTTTATTGATGCATGTTCTTCACGGCTCGGGGGTGCATATTTACAGAGTAGTGTGCAGGTAAAACGACGGCCGTTTCGCGCTGCTCGAGCGACAGACCTGTCTCTTTTTCCTGTAAGCATGAGGATGTTCAGCAACCCATATTCAGAAGTTATGGCGGTGAACGTCCACAGATATGGAAGGTCGCCTCATCACTAAACACAATCTTCTGCAAAAATCTTGCATCATTGTCGATCTCAAGAAGCATATCTGTAGCAAACGCGCATCGTTTGGGTCTATCCGCCAGTTTGATAGCGTGCAACAGCTGCAATTTGTACCCCATAAAACAGAGACGTTCTTTAACACCTTATGAACTGTAGTCTTGCTTAGGTGTAATTGTCGAGCACACGCACGCACAGATTTTTTTAGGGTTCCTTAGGTAGCTATCCCATATAGACTCTACAGACTCATCACTGACTGATGGCCTACCAGAACGGAGTTTCTCCACCAAACTGCCGGTTTCCTTCAACTGCTTATCCCACTGAGTAATGTTATTCCTATGTGGTGTTGCTTCGTTATAAACGTGCCGATTTTCATGTAGCACTTTGGTTACGGATTCGAATTTAGTGAGCCACAGACCACACTGAACTTTCCTCTGTACAATCCACATCTCGACTGGTTTGGAAAACCACACAGCTGGCATAAGCTTGTGGTTGCATGATGTCACAGACCTGGCAGTGTATTACTCAGCAACAGCTTAAATGAGTTTGTGTTGTTTGATTGGTTCTTGTTATCTCTCCTCATGAACAGGTATGATATGATTGGGCCAGAGAAAGGGCGCCAAAATGTAAACTATAAATAGATCCAGTGACTGGTCAAAAGTGCACCATGACTTTACGGACACACTGTAGTTATTCCCATCTCTAGAAGCTATGTATACAGTAGCATTGCTACTGCCCTGGATGTGTTACATAAAGGCCTGTAAAGTCTGGAGTTGGATTCATGTAAAAATCAGTATTACGATTCTTATGAGGAAGTGATTGATATCATTGCTTGTGGCGTTTACCTGATCCCTAATTATCAACCTCTTATTATTGGGAGGTTCATTATAAGAAAACTCTACCATATGGTTGGTAAATATTTACAGTGCTGTGCAAAGCCTGTGTTCTCCAACCTGCGGCTCTCCAGTGGTTATGAAAATTACAACTCCCAGCATACCATGGAAACCTCAGCTATTTCAACAGCGCCAAAGCCTTCGAAAATAACAATGGTGTTTTATGCTTTTCTAGTCATTATGTCATGGTCACATTATGAAATAGGTCCTTTTGCTTCCCAAATAGTGACATCAGTTGTGGCAAAACAATGACACCTACAACATCTAAATAGACGTAGCTTTTTTTTGCCAATATACCCGATACCAACCTAATATTTCTGCTTACAGATCTCACCTATTATAATTTCTCATATATGAATACAAAGACTTAAGAATATGAATATATGAATAAAAAAATACACAGTATATTGGGCATCTACATTAAGAACACTTTGGCACATTTATCAATACAGTAATACCAGTTTTCGTAAGACACATTGAAAGGAATGTTGTACTTATTGCCTATAATTATATTAATAAAGCACTGCACCATTTTTTCCAACATCTAAAAATTGCCTGCATCAATTCAAACAAACAACATACGGTACTCAGTGATCAGTCTAATGGCGTCAGGAGCCGCAGCAAAAATCCAATCACATGGTGTAGCACAGTCAATCAGGGGCTATCACAGGCTGTAGGAAACATAGGGGCTGGCCATGGATTGCCATGATACGCCTGTACTTTATGGGGATAGGAGCTCAGAGCATCCAGAATGTTAATAGAAAAAAGGCCTAATGTGATTGTAGTGTACTACTTCAGTGCTGATGTAAATACAGCAAAGAAAGAAATAGAGGGCATCAAGGGCCACTAAGCCCTGACTGAACGTCCAATATCCCAACACTCACGTGTTCATCGATACAGTGAGGGAAATAAGTATTTGATCCCTTGCTGATTTTGTAAGTTTGCCCACTGACAAAGACATGAACAGTCTATAATTTTAAGGGTAGATTAAGTTTAACATTAAGAGATAGAATATCAAAAATAAAATCCAGAAAATCACATTGTATAAATTATATACATTTATTTGCATTTTGCAGTGAGAAATAAGAGTTATGGCTCCTACAGACAAGTTAGACGCTAATAATCAACTTATTACCTGCATTAAAGACAGCAGTCTTACATAGTCATCTTTATAAAAGACTCCTGTCCACAGACTCAATTAATCAGTCAGACTCTAACCTCTACAACATGGGCAAGACCAAAGAGCTTTATAAGAATGTCAGGGACAAGATCATAGACCTGCACAAAGCTGGAATGGGCTACAAAACCATAAGTAAGACGCTGGGTGAGGAGACAACTGTTGGTGCAATAATAAGAAAATAGAAGAAATGCAAAATGACTGTCAATCGACATCGATCTGGGGCACCATGCAAAATCTCACCTTGTGGGGTATCCTTGATCATGAGGAAGGTAAGAGATCAGCCTAAAACTACATGGGGGGGACTTGTTAATGATCTCAAGGCAGTTGGGACCACAGTCACCAAGAAAACCATTGGTAACACATTACACCGTAAAGGTTAAAAATCCTGCAGCGCTCACAAGGTCCCCCTGCTAAAGAAGACACATGTGCAGGCCCATCTGAAGTTTGCCAACGAACACCTAGATGATTCTGTGAGTGATTGGGAGAAGGTGCTGTGGTCAGATAAGACAAAAATTGAGCCCTTTCGCAATTAACACGACTCCTCGCTCTTGGAGGAAGTGAAATGCTGCCTACGACCCAAAAAACACCGTCTCCACTGTCAAGCATGGAGGTGGAAACTATGTTTTGGGAGTGTTTCTCTGCTAAGGGCACAGGACTACTTCACCGAATCAATGGCAGAATGGGTCGAGCCATGTACCATGGTGTATCGGATGAAGAACTCTTCATTTACCCTGCGGAGAACATAAATCAGGTGAGAGATTTCCATATTTTCACTCGTTATCATGAGACAATGTTATTACATTTTCTCTCTGTATTTTATATGTGTTGTTTGTGACCACTGCCATATCTAGGCATATATATGGAGTTTATTGACAGGTCTGGTTTTGTTACGGACAGTTCATCCAACACTGCGGAAGCTAACAAGGTATGTTTGACTGTGCAACATTTCTGAGAAAAACATACTTTTAATAGCCGCCGAGTCAAATTCACCCGGCATATTAGTCAGACAAGCGGGTCGCAGGCGGCTTTTCCCTGCCCACTGCCCTAAATTCCCTGGCCACTGCCTAAAAAAAGTGGCATCTAAAAGTTTGGGCACATCTGGTCAACATTACTGTTATTGTGAACAGTTAAGCAAGTTGAAGATGAAATGATTTCTAAAAGGCCTAAAGTTAAAGATGATACATTTCCTTTGTATTTTAGGCAAAAAAATGAAAAAAAAAAAAAATATATATATATATATTCATCTTTTATATTTTGAAGATTAAAAAAAGGAAAATGGACAGATTCAAAAGTTTGTGCACCGTATGGTTAGTACTTCCCTTAGTACACCCCTTTTAAAAGTATCACAACTTGTGAACTCTTTTTGTAGCCAGACAAGAGTCTTTCAATTCTTGGCTGGCTAGACCATCAGATTGAGTCAGCGTTCTCCAATCTATCTCCGATCCATCAAGTCATCAATTCAACCAATTTCTATTCTGCCCCAACGTTGCGTAATCTACACTACCCTGAGGGCTAAGGAACTATCTACAACAGAAATAACTTTTCCAGTTGATATTTGGGAAGGCATGCATGTCTTTGTTCTCAGAAGAGGTTGTAGGAGTAAATAGATAATATGATTCAAATATCAGTCTGTGTTGCAGGCTCTACGAGCTGAGGTGGTTAGGACACTTTCCGTGGTAGTAGCACTCCGAGCCAGGGCAAACCTTGATATGAATATCAAGTAGAGGGGGCCAGAAGCACTGGGCAATAACAAAAAGAAGGACCTATTGGCCGATTCATGGATGACATTGAAGATAATGATAATTCTGTGTTGGACAAAACGTGGGAACCAGAGAGGGATGATGTGGAATTGCGGCCATCAGAGGAGGAGGTTGCTGGCATAGGTGATACACTGCACATGCAATGTGCATCAAAACATCCTCTGAGGCTAAATCAAATTTTTCTGTGGTCTGCTCTGGAGTAGGTAATGCAGATCGCATTGCCCAAAAGCTCTAGTCATAGTGGTGGTGAGTCATATGTGCAGGCTACTCATGTATGGGAATTGCGAGAAAGCAACCTAACCAGCATGATGAATAACGATCAAGCTGCCCTCCTTCCTCTCTTCGCGATCATCTCTCTTGAAACCAATGTGTACCCCAAGCAGTGCCTTATCGTTATCATCAGCCCATCATCATACTCACCTAGTGCTTTCCATATACTTCCTCTTCTACCTCCATTGTAGCTTCAATTCTCAATTTGTGTGCCCAAGAAACATATGTGTTATGACCTGGTGGTGAGGACAATAATGGACCTGATGGTAAAGAGCACACGGAATGACCTGATAGTTACTAATAATACAGGACAAGCTCTGAGACGTGGGAACTCTGCTGACCGCAATCCCTAATCCTATCACACACACTAGAAATAGCCGTGGAGCGCTCCTGACGCTCCCTAGGCGCCTCGTCACAGCCTAAGGAACTAGCTAGCCCTAAAGATAGAAAAATAAAGCCTATCTTGCCTCAGAGAAATTCCCCAAAGGAACAGGCAGCCCCCTACATATAATGACTGTGAGTTAAGATGAAAATTACAAACACAGAGATGAAATAGATTTAGCAAAGTGAGGCCCGACTTACTGAACAGACAGAGGATAGGAAAGGTAACTTTGCGGTCAGCACAAAAAACTACAAAAAGACCACGCAGAGGGCGCAAAAAGACCCTCCGCACCGACTCACTGTGCGGAGGCGCTCCCTCTGCGTCCCAGAGCTTCCAGCAAGCAGGACAAAAATCAAAATAGCAAGCTGGACAGAAAAAATAGGAACCAGAGAAAAACAAGCAGGAACTTAGCTTCTGCTGGGAAGACAGGTCACAAGAACGATCCAGGAGCGAACTAGACCAATACTGGAACATTGACAGGTGGCATGGAGCAAAGATCTACGTGGAGTTAAATAGAGCAGCCAGCTAACGAATTAACCTCGTCACCTGTGGAAGGAACCTCAGAAGCCGCAGCCCCACTCACAACCACCAGAGGAAGCCCATGGACAGAACCAGCCGAAGTACCATTCATGACCACAGGAGGGAGCTTAACAACAGAATTCACAACAGTACCCCCCCCTTGAGGAGGGGTCACCGAACCCTCACCGGAGCCCCCAGGCCGACCAGGACGAGCCAAATGAAAGGCACGAACCAGATCGGCAGCATGAACACCAGAGGCAAAGACCCAGGAATTATCTTCCTGACCATAACCCTTCCACTTGACCAGGTACTGGAGTTTCCATCTCGAAATACGAGAATCTAAAATCTTCTCCACCACATACTCCAACTCCCCCTCAACCAACACCGGGGCAGGAGGATCAACGGATGGAACCACAGGCGCCACGTATCTCCGCAACAACGACCTATGGAATACATTATGGATGGCAAAAGAAGCTGGAAGGGTCAAACGAAATGACACAGGATTGAGAACCTCAGAAATCTTATACGGACCAATGAAACGAGGCTTAAACTTAGGAGAGGAAACCTTCATAGGAACATAACGGGACGACAACCAAACCAAATCCCCAACACAAAGTCGGGGACCCACACAGCGCCGGCGGTTAGCGAAACGTTGAGCCTTCTCCTGGGACAATGTCAAATTGCCACCACATGAGTCCAAATCTGCTGCAACCTATCCACCACAGTATCTACACCAGGACAGTCCGAAGACTCAACCTGCCATGAAGAGAAACGAGGATGGAAACCAGAATTGCAGAAAAACGGCGAAACCAAAGTAGCCGAGCTGGCCCGATTATTAAGGGCGAACTCAGCCAAAGGCAAAAAGGACACCCAATAATCCTGATCAGCAGAAACAAAGCATCTCAGATATGTTTCCAAAGTCTGATTAGTACGTTCGGTTTGGCCATTTGTCTGAGGATGGAAAGCCGAGGAAAAAGACAAATCAATGCCCATCCTAGCACAAAAGGATCGCAAAAACCTCGAAACAAACTGGGAACCTCTGTCCGAAACGATGTTCTCCGGAATGCCATGTAAACGAACCACATGCTGGAAAAACAACGGCACCAAATCAGAGGAGGAAGGCAATTTAGACAAGGGTACCAAATGGACCATCTTAGAGAAGCGATCACAAACCACCCAAATGACCGACATCTTTTGAGAGACAGGGAGATCCGAAATAAAATCCATAGAAATATGCGTCCAGGGCCTCTTCGGGACCGGCAAGGGCAAATGCAACCCACTGGCACGAGAACAGCAGGGCTTAGCCCGAGCACAAGTCCCACAGGACTGCACAAAAGAACGCACATCCCGCGACAAAGACGGCCACCAAAAGGATCTAGCCACCAAATCTCTGGTACCAAAGATTCCAGGATGACCAGCCAACACCGAACAATGAACCTCAGAGATAACTCTACTAGTCCATTTATCAGGGACAAACAGTTTCTCCGCTGGGCAACGGTCAGGTCTATCAGCCTGAAATTTTTGCAGCACCCGCCGCAAATCAGGGGAGATGGCAGACAAAATTACCCCCTCTTTGAGAATACCCGCCGGCTCAGGAACACCCGGAGGGTCGGGCACAAAACTCCTTGACAGGGCATCAGCCTTCACATTCTTAGAGCCCGGAAGGTACGAAACCACAAAATCAAAACGGGAGAAAAATAGCGACCAACGAGCCTGTCTAGGATTCAACCGTTTGGCAGACTCGAGATAAGTCAAATTCTTGTGATCCGTCAAGACCACCACGCGATGCTTGGCTCCTTCAAGCCAATGACGCCACTCCTCGAATGCCCACTTCATGGCCAACAACTCTCGATTGCCAACATCATAATTGCGCTCAGCAGGCGCGAAAACTTTCTAGAAAAGAAGGCACATGGTTTCATCACCGAGCCATCAGAACTTCTTTGCGACAAAACAGCTCCTGCTCCAATCTCAGAAGCATCAACCTCGACCTGAAACGGGAGCGAAACATCTGGCTGTAACAACACAGGGGCAGAAGAAAAACGACGCTTCAACTCCTGAAAAGCTTCCACAGCCGCAGAAGACCAATTGACCACATCAGCACCCTTCTTGGTCAAATCAGTCAACGGTTTAGCAACACTAGAAAAATTACTGATGAAGCGACGATAAAAATTAGCAAAGCCCAGGAACCTTTGCAGACTCTTCACAGATGTCGGCTGAGTCCAATCATAAATGGCCTGGACGTTAACAGGGTCCATCTCGATAGTAGAAGGGGAAAAAATGAAACCCAAAAATGAAACCTTCTGAACTCCAAAGAGACACTTAGACCCCTTCACAAACAAAGAATTAGCACGAAGGACCTGGAACACCATTCTGACCTGCTTCACGTGCGACTCCCAATCATCCGAGAAGACCAAAATATCATCCAAATATACAATCAGGAATTTATCCAGGTACTCTCGGAAGATGTCATGCATAAAGGACTGAAATACTGATGGAGCATTGGAAAGCCCGAATGGCATAACCAGGTACTCAAAATGGCCCTCGGGCGTATTAAATGCTGTTTTCCATTCATCGCCCTGTTTAATACGCACAAGATTATACGCACCACGAAGATCTATCTTGGTGAACCAACTAGCCCCCTTAATCCGAGCAAATAAATCAGACAGCAGCGGCAAAGGGTACTGAAATTTGACTGTGATCTTATTAAGAAGGCGGTAATCAATACAAGGTCTCAAAGAACCATCCTTCTTGGCCACAAAAAAGAACCCTGCTCCCAATGGTGACGACGACGGGCGAATATGACCCTTCTCCAAGGATTCCTTTATATAACTCCGCATAGCAGCGTGTTCTGGCACAGATAAATTGAACAGTCGGCCCTTAGGAAACTTACTACCAGAAATCAAATTGATAGCACAATCGCAATCCCTATGAGGAGGTAGGGCACTGGATTTGGGCTCATCAAATACATCCCGGTAATCCGACAAAAACTCTGGGACTTCAGAAGGGGTGGATGACGAAATAGACAAAAATGGAACATCACCATGTACCCCCTGACAACCCCAGCTGGACACAGACATAGATTTCCAATCCAATACTGGATTATGGACCTGTAGCCATGGCAACCCCAAAACGACCACATCATGCAGATTATGCAACACCAAAAAGCGAATATCCTCCTGATGTGCAGGAGCCATGCACATGGTCAATTGGGTCCAGTACTGGGGCTTATTCCTGGCCAAAGGCGTAGCATCAATTCCTCTCAATGGAATAGGATACTGCAAGGGCTCCAAGAAAAAACCACAGCGCCTAGCAAACTCCAAGTCCATCAAATTCAGGGCAGCGCCTGAATCCACAAATGCCATAACAGAATAGGATGACAAAGAGCAAATCAGAGTAACGGACAAAAGAAATTTCGACTGTACCGTACCAATGGTGGCAGACCTAGCGAAACGCTTAGTGCGCTTAGGACAATCGGAGATAGCATGAGTGGAATCACCACATTAAAAACACAGCCCATTCCGACGTCTGTGTTCTTGCCGTTCAGCTCTGGTCAAAGTCCTATCACATTGCATAGGCTCAGGTCTATGCTCAGATAATACCGCCAAATGGTGCACAACTTTACGCTCACGCAAGCGTCGATCGATCTGAATGGCCAAAGACATAGACTCATTCAGACCAGCAGGCATGGGAAATCCCACCATGACATCCTTAAGGGCTTCAGAGAGACCCTTTCTGAAAATTGCTGCCAGCGCACATTCATTCCACTGAGTGAGTACAGACCACTTCCTAAACTTCTGACAATATATCTCTACCTCATCCTGACCCTGACACAGAGCCAGCAAGATTTTCTCTGCCTGATCCACTGAATTTGGTTCATCATAAAGCAATCCAAGCGCCAGAAAAAACGCATCAACATCACGCAATGCCGGATCTCCTGGCGCAAGGGAAAATGCCCAGTCTTGAGGGTCGCCACGTAACAAAGAAATAATGATTTTCCCTTGTTGAACAGGGTCACCTGAGGAGCGAGGTTTCAAAGCAAGAAACAATTTACAATTATTTTTGAAATTCAGAAACTTAGATCTATCCCCAAAAAACAAATCAGGAATTGGAATCCTAGGGTCTAACATCAGATTCTGAACCACAAAATCTTGAATGTTTTGTACCCTTGCAGTGAGATTATCCATACAAGAGGACAGACCTTGAATGTCCATATCTACACCTGATACAGGAAAGAAATATATCTTGGTACCGTGTTAGCCAGTGGATAGAAAAATATTTAGAATTGAGAGTCCTCAGTGGTTGATACCTTTTAATGGCTAACTGAAAAGATGGTAACAAATTGCAAGCTTTCGAGACTACACAGGTCTCTTCATCAGGCAAAGACTAAAACAAATTCTGAAGAATCACATATTTATGCACAACATAGTATAGGAAAAAAAAAAAAAAAAAAAAGGAGGGGAAAAAAAACCATGGATAAGCCAGGTGACATGAAGCAGAATTACCATGGGTGATAAACAGTTACGTCCATAAATATTGGGCCAATTCTTAGATAAGGATTGTTTTATTGTCCTGTGATTAGGGTCTCTGTTGTAATGACCCTTCATGGTCTGAGGGGCAAATTCCTTAGTTGATGTAAAAAGACATAAATCCATGTGACACATTCATTCCTGCATTAAGAGTGTCAAAGGTCGTCATCAGTTTATATTCCCAGACTCTCCTGTCTTTCTGCGATTTGAAGTTTCCTTTCAATACAAGTAATTTCATGTCCATAATGTTATGATTTGGGAGACAGAAATGTATTGCCACCGGTAGATCCATTCTTTTTTCTCTTATTGTGTGGCGATGGGAGTTCATTCTTGTTCTAAGCTTCTGCCCTGTCTCCCCCACATACAGACCCCCTGTTGGACATTTAGTACATATAATTAGGTACACCACATTAGAAGTGATGCAGCTGAAAGTACCTGGGAACTTGTAGTCCTGATGTGAATTGGGGATCTTTATCTTGTCCGTGGTCATTATAAATGGACAGGTTTTACATTTTTTCTGGTTGCAAGGAAAGGTTCCTGCAGCTGTTGGAGAGGACAGGGAGCTCTTGACAATGATGCTTCTTAGATTTGGGGGCTGCCTAAAACACAGTAGTGGGGGGTCTGGAAAAATGGATTGTAAGCGGGCATCTTTTTGCAGTAAAGGTTGCAATTTCCGTGCAACTCCCCTTAGCACCTCCAGATTTGGATTGTAGGTAACTACTAGAGGTACCCGGTTATTTTCTTCTTTAGTTTTGTAATGTAGCAGGTGATTCCTTGATATTCTGGTGGCTCTTGTGATCTGATTTTCAATTGTTCTTGGATGGTAGCCCTGGTTCAAAAAGGTCTTTCTGAGGCGACCAAGGTGCTCATCCCTATCCATGGGATTGGAACAAATACGATTGTATCTGATGGCTTGGCTGTAGACAATAGAGTTTTTTATGTGTTTTGGATGGAAACTGTCACATTTAAGGTATGTTGGGCGGTCAATTGGCTTCTGATACAGGGATGTCTCTATTTTATTGTTCTGCAGCTTAATGATGGTGTCCAAAAAGTTAATTTCAGTGCAGGAGTAGTTGAGTGTCAAGTTGATGATAGGGTGAAATTGATTAAACTGATCATGGAACGTCTTTAGCTGCGGCTCAGACTCCGTCCAGATGATTAAAATGTCATCAATGTAGCGGTAGTACGCCAGAGGCCTGATGGGGCATGAGGACAAAAATTCGCTTTCAAGCTTGGCCATGAAAAGATTTGCATACTGTGGGGCCATTTTACTTCCCATTGCTGTGCCAGTCTTCTGTAGATAGATCTTCTTGTCAAACTCAAAGTAATTGTGGGTGAGGATGAATTTTATAAGTTTCACCACAGAATTTGCATCAGTCCCTGCGTTTTCCAGGAAGAATTTGCAGGCATTTAATCCATCCTGGTGTGGGATATTGGAGTACAAAGATTCCACATCCATGGTGGCCAGGATGGTTCCTTCTGGTAGAGGACCTATTGCTGATAGTTTATTCAATAGGTCAGTTGTGTCCTGAATGAAGCTGGGTGTATCTTTTACCAGGGTTTTAAGAATACCCTCTACCCATCCAGATACCTGCTCAGTAAGGGTGCCCACACACGAAATAATTGGTCTTCCTGGGTTTCCAGATTTGTGGATTTTGGGAAGCATGTAGAATGTCCCTGTTCTTGGACTTTCTGGTATCAGGTCATTGGTTCTTATGGATTCGTCGGGCAGACAAGATACCAACTTGTTTAGTTCCTTGTAATAATCCTGTGTAGGATCCGACTCCAATTTTTTGTAGTAGCGTGTGTCCATAAGTTGTCTGTTTGCTTCCCTCATATAGTCTGATGTGTTCATCATGACTATTGCACCGCCCTTGTCAGCAGGTTTGATGATGATTTCTTTGCTGGTTTTCAGAGACTGTATGGCCTTTCTCTCCTGGGCATTGATGTTGGATTCTTCTTTTTTTTTTTTTTTTTCTTCCTATACTATGTTGTGCATAAATATGTGATTCTTCAGAATTTGTTTTAGTCTTTGCCTGATGAAGAGACCTGTGTAGTCTCGAAAGCTTGCAATTTGTTACCATCTTTTCAGTTAGCCATTAAAAGGTATCAACCACTGAGGACTCTCAATTCTAAATATTTTTCATATCTACACCTGTATCCTGAACCACCCAGAGGTAAAGGGGAAAAGAGAGACAAAACACACTGCAAAGAAAAAAAAATGGTCTCAGAACTTCTCTTATCCCTCTATTGAGATGCATTAATACTTTTGGCCACCTGTACTGTGATGACCTGGTGGTGAGGACAATAATGGACCTGATGGTAAAGAGCACACGGAATGACCTGATAGTTACTAATAATACAGGACAAGCTCTGAGACGTGGGAACTCTGCTGACCGCAATCCCTAATCCTATCACACACACTAAAAATAGCCGTGGAGCGCTCCTGATGCTCCCTAGGCGCCTCGTCACAGCCTAAGGAACTAGCTAGCCCTAAAGATAGAAAAATAAAGCCTACCTTGCCTCAGAGAAATTCCCCAGAGGAACAGGCAGCCCCCCACATATAATGACTGTGAGTTAAGATGAAAATTACAAACACAGAGATGAAATAGATTTAGCAAAGTGAGGCCCGACTTACTGAACAGACAGAGGATAGGAAAGGTAACTTTGCGGTCAGCACAAAAAACTACAAAAAGACCACGCAGAGGGCGCAAAAAGACCCTCCGCACCGACTCACGGTGCGGAGGCACTCCCTCTGCGTCCCAGAGCTTCCAGCAAGCAGGACAAAAATCAAAATAGCAAGCTGGACAGAAAAAATAGCAAACAGAGAAAAACAAGCAGGAACTTAGCTTCTGCTGGGAAGACAGGTCACAAGAACGATCCAGGAGCGAACTAGACCAATACTGGAACATTGAAAGGTGGCATGGAGCAAAGATCTAGGTGGAGTTAAATAGAGCAGCCAGCTAATGAATTAACCTCGTCACCTGTGGAAGGAACTTCAGAAGCCGCAGCCCCACTCACAACCACCAGAGGAAGCCCATGGACAGAACCAGCCGAAGTACCATTCATGACCACAGGAGGGAGCTTAACAACAGAATTCACAACACATATGTTCAAATATCCCATTATATAGAAATTGTACTCCCATATGTCCAAGTTCAGCACAATTGATGTCAGACCATCTGGATTGTATTGCCTTTTGCAAAAGAGTGGTGTACTCTCAGGCTCAATGGAAGATCCCTAGCCGCCATTATTTATTGTACCAAAATGGCAGGTTTTGGCACAAAAAGCAATATTTTTGGAAATTAAATATTATTGTGAATGTGTCTGGGTTGAATTTTCCTAGCAACACCCTAGACAAGATTGTGATAGGTCAAAAATTGTAGAAAATGATCCAAATAAAATTATTTAAACTTCACAAGTAAATTATTTTAAAAATTTGTCAAGAAATTTTTGTCTCCAGAAAATAGTGGATAATTTTTGGAAAAAAAAAAAGGGGGTTGAGTTCCAGCTCCTTAAAATAATTCTTTTATTGATGCCTTTAAAAACATATTGTACACGGTGTACATTCTCCCTCCAGTATGTGCCGATGGACAGCAGAGACACGGCGACGCGTTTCGATCAAACGATCTTTGTCAAAGCCAGTGATGTGAATCAAATGTTTTAGGATTATTCAGTGACATGATCTGTTTATATCTTGTCTCTTTCTGCCCAGAATACTTGCTGTATTTCTCCATAAATTTGTGCTGACTTGCAGTAAAATGGCACATGTCAGTTCAGTGGTTCTCCAATATAAGTAAATCTGCCTGAGTGTTGTAATTTGTCCCTTGTTGGACCCCCATGTATTACCAGGGCAGGTACGACAGTAGAAAATGGCTTTTGCATTTAGAGGAATGCTTACAGCTTTTTATTTTCGAGCCGCTCATTCACTTTGAGGGTTTCTGAAATACAGTTGTGTAGAAGAAAGATAATCCAATTTGCAGCCAGCAATGCCAATGGAAAAACCCATTTTACAAACAACTTTACATCCCTTGCTATGAATGACTGAGTATTTAATACAAGATGTGGCTCATACACTTGTTCTTTAATCATTTTATAAAGTTTTACTTTTTTTATTTTTATTTTATTTATTTTTTTTTACAAAAGAAAGTACAGTCAAAGTTATCTGAACTCTCCATTCGTCTTCCTTTTGGTGAGTCACATTTTTGGGGGGGAGTGATGAAATATAATTACATTAAACCGGTCCATCATTCTGTAAATAAAAACAGAAAACGTTAATATATCAACCTTAAATGCTATATAATTCAATAAAAAAATGAAGCTTTAAGGGCACACGTAGCCCAAGACCATTTATAATGCATGATCAATGGTTCAGCTACAAGTCATTTGTTGAGGCATTGAAAGCAACCAACGAATCTGAAGTCCACATTTCCTAGCAGAGAAGAGTTGGTGGGACAGACCATGAAGTATAGGTTCCATACTTACGGTAACCAATGTGGCTCATGTTAAGCATAGTTGGTGTGAAAGATATTTTTTCCATGAGTGCAGTGAACCTGTTGTGGATGTGTGCGACTTCTGTATTTCAGAGTTAAGCAATGCTTCTAATGTAATATACCATCTGTTGCAGAAGTCTATGGACACCATAAAAGCTCTATGTGCAACCCACGGTCTGTACACTGCTGTACTATGATCATGTACTTGTGGCATGAAAAAATGTGTACTTTATATTCACCTGTACTGCAGCACATTGGCTCAGTGGGTAGCACTGTTGCATTGCAGTGCAGAGGTCCGGCCATTCAATCCCACCAAAGGCAACATCTGCATGGATTTTGTATATTCTACCTGTGTTTCTGTGCTTTTCCCCCCGACTCTCTAAACATGTACTGGGAATTTATATTGTGAGCCTCAATGCTGACAGTGAAAATGAGGTCTGTAAAGAGCTGCAAATAAACCGAAGCCTAAAGGTGCATGCCCACGATCAGGAACTGCTGCGGGTTTGATGCCGCATATTTATGTAGTGTCAAACCCACAGCGGCCCGCTGTGATAGCATAGTGGATAGGTCCACTATGTGTCCAGAGACGTCTGCAGATTACTCGCAGACAGTGAAATGCCGAAGCCATAGGCGGTGAAACGCGCGTCGAGGCTAGCGCGTCTCACGGACACAGCGGCACACAAGGAACACTATGTCCCAAGGTAAGGTATTATGGTCCATTGCCTTTGCTCTGGAACTTTAGACAGAACCAATTGCCAGTCTATAACTATCGCTATTGCTGTGTTACATTGGGTCACTATCAGATATCAGAGATCCTTCACAGTGGGATATCAATTGGACTTTAGCTCTTCTAACCCAGCTGATGGCGTTAACATAATCATACAATGGCAAGTTTCCAATTGGAAATCACTATTATGGTCTATTGTTCTAGATACTGTGTGCCGCTGTGCCCATTGAGACACGTTTAATTTTCTCACCTTTTGGCACCACATATTGTCATCTTTATGGTACCAATAATCTGTAAAGCGCTGCGAAATATGTTAGCGCTATATAAAAATAAAGATTATTATTATTATTATTATAATCTTTTAGCTGTACTTTACCAATTTATACCCTTTTTTTGCATCCCTGTCTCATTTTGATACATGATTAATAAAAGTATACTGTTTCATTATAATAACCCCTCTTTGCTTTCTTTGGGAATCCTTGGTATAGATTTCTTATATTTATAGTGTTCATCACTGTCACTGTATAGTGTAATTATTACACGGACCCAAATTTTGTCTTGCTATTGTTGAGCACTTTTTTGGTATACATGATTGGCCTAAGGGGTTAAATTCCATCTTGGCCACGGAAATCTCCTTGTAGGTTGTATAGTGAAATGCGGCACGTCTTTCAAGACTGCAGCATGTCAATTTCTCTTGCGGACACACTAGTCTCAGCATCAAAAATGTCACCAATACAATGTATTGGACGCGGTTAATCTGCACTGTTCAGTAACATATACGGATTCACTTGCGTTCAGTAGATGGCAGTGTTTCGGACTTGGTAAACATATGCTGAGTCCAAATCGCTGCTAGTTCCGGATCGTGGGCACCCGGCCTTAGGCTACATTCCCACAATCAGTGTTTGTTCAGTTTTTTACCCTGCAGAATACCTTCGATTACTTGCGTCTTTGTGTGCGTTTTTGACACTGCGTTTTCTGCCTCTGGTGTGTTATGCTTTAAATAAAGCTGCTTTGTTTTTGAAACTTCCCAGTGTTGGCATTCTTAGTTGTGGATTACATGCGTTATTGAAGCATTCCCACCATGCTTTTTACTTGCGGATTTTCCACATCTAATGCAAGTCTATGGGAAGACTGCGTATGCATAAGAGAAATTGACATGCTACGGATTGGAAACACGCACCGCAGGTCAGTCTACACAGCGTCAAAAAACACAGTGGGCAGGAGATTTCTATAAATCACATCACTTTGTTAGTATTGTGATTTTGCCACAGCAAAAATACACAGCGTCAAAAATGTGATAAATGCTCATCGCGGGCATGTAGCCTAAAACACTTTACTTGATGCCTGCGTTGACTGTGAAAGTGAGAGCTGCAGCTGTGCATCATACATGTTCTCAGCGCGGTGTTATACTCCTTCCCTTTGGTAAAATAAGCTTCCTATTTTTCATAGTTTGATTCCAATATTTTTTTTGGACACACAAAGCATGGTGCTATATTTTTAGACCATGAAAAGAAAACCTTATTGCAATGACATATCATGTTTATTGCTTCGAGAAACCTTTTATAACCAAGGAAATAATTGTATGGTTTCAACTTACTCCACAGCATCCGCAGCACTTGCAGTCCCCGCAGATTGTCCCAATTAGACCATTGACAGCTTGGATTGCACAGAGAACGCCTTGCGCTAGACCCAATAGCAGGAGGATGCAGAAGAGGGTCAAATTCCAGGTGATGATGATTTCCGTGTTAAGCTCACTCTTACCGGGTTTGTATATTTTACAGTCCTCCCATAAGGTATGATTTTTTAAATAATTCCTAAAAAAATAAATGATATATAATTGTTATTATCAATAAGTGTTTAGATAATAGCGAAGTGCATTATCCACTGGCACCCTGTCAAGGCATGAGAGAGGGAGCACGCTCCCATTGTAATTCAGTTAGATACTAAGGCATTGACAATGACATCTAGGGGCGTGAATGTACAGAATTGTAGTTCTCTCTTCTTGGCTCTTGCAGGAGGTGCAGACGTTTGAGGAGCACTTGCAGCTGGATGTCTGTGTCTGCTTCTATCTCCTCCGCTCTCTGCATAGAACTTTATGAGCACAAACTGCCATCTCCTATGTCTGTAATAGGAAAATTTGTCTTCACCGCAAACAGAGTTTACCAATTATGAGAGTGAAAGACTGATCCAATTGGAGAAAAAAACGAATTTCTATAATAAGATATTTAAAAAAAATTGCCTATGTTCACACATACTAATTCAAAAACTTGTGTGAACAGGGCCTAACAATTAGCAATTTTGGCTGAAGTTTCGCAATATTGTTATTCCTGTATGATGTATCTAAACTGCACACTGAATGATAGAAAAACACATACAGAAAAAAAATGGTAAGCAGAAAATAAAAGCTTAGGCTACTTTCACACTAGCGTTTTTTTTCAATACGTCGCAATGCGTCGTTTAGGGGAAAAAACCCATCCTGCAAAGTTGTCTGCAGGATGGGTTTTTGCCTCATAGACTAACATTAGCGACGCATTGCAACGCATTGACACACGTCGCAACCGTCGTGCGACGGTTGCGCTGTGTTGTGGCGGACCGCCGGGAGCAAAAAACATTACATGTAACGTTTTTTGCTTCCGACGGTCCGCCATTTCCGACCGCGCATGCGCGGCCGGAACTCCTCCCCCACCTCCCCGCACCTCACAATGGGGCAGCGGATGCGCTGGAAAAATGCATCCGCTGCCCCCTTTGTGCGGCGCATTCACTGCTAGCGTCGGTAACCTCAGCCCGACGCACTGCGACGGGCCGAGCCCGACGCTAGTGTGAAAGTAGCCTTAGGTGTTGAGAATGCATTGTGGGTTAGTAAACCGAAAAACAAAACTTCCTAAATGAAACGATAGCCTTAGATTGATTTTTATACAATCATTTACACCTACCCATCACTGAAAGGATAGTCCCAAGTATTGTTTTCCATATAACATATCGGCCCCTTATTTATAGCAACTGCAGAAATAATGAAGTTATATGCAGCTCCAGCAAATCCGATGGCAGCAAATATGATAGAAGAAAACATCTGGAATAAAAAGCCACAATTACTTGCCAGATCAGTTTAACATTGTATGCTTGCCCCTGACTAGCCTTGGTGTACAAAGCTTTATGTGGTCTTGTATCAAAATAAAATAATGAGATGTAGATAGAGAATTAGTGCAGGATATGTAACAGATCTACAAGCATCAATTTTTTTCTGCTTCCACGTTGGGTCGTTTCCTTAAAAAAACTTGCCATCTACTTACATCCAGTGATTGGCTGCAGTGCTCATGTGTCGTACATTGGGTGCGACAAGCCTACAACCTGCAGTAACCACCGATTGACCAAACCGCTGCACGGCCAGCTCTACCCTCACCTATTGTATCCTCACCCATCCCTTGTAGATTGTGAGCCCTCGCGGGCAGGGTCCTCTCTCCTCCTGTACCAGTTGTGACTTGTATTTTTCAAGATTATTGTACTTGTTTCATTATGTATACCCCTCCTCACATGTAAAGCGCCATGGAATAAATGGCGCTATAATAATAAATAATAATAATAATAATAACGTAGAGTCAGCACTGGAGTGGCAGGAGCTTCAGCAGGTAAGTGTTACCTTTATTTTAAGCATTGGCAACAAGCGAGTTTTTAATAAAACTGGATGTACAGTAAGATGAAAAAAAAGATTTAGTTCATATGTTTTTCTTCCTTGGTTTCTCATTAGACATTCTAACTAATAGCACTGCTACGCATAGCATCTAAAATGCCATAAGATGCTTCAATCTCTAGGTATTTCTACAGATGTTTTAAATGCAACAAAAGAATGCTGTTGGAGCTAGGCCCTATACAGATGACCATTTCTCACAAGCATTATTTATCCATGCTTTTCATGGATAGAGAAGGTACCCACTATGGAGATGATCACATGTCCATCTATTTTTGAGAACTTTGTATCCACAAAAATGCACAGAGACGTCCGTTTTTGATCTGTCACAGATGAAACTCGCCAATGCAAGTCTATGGGTCCATACAACTTGGGGTGCTTTCACACAGCATTTTGGCACCCATTCGTTGGTCCCACTGGGGCTTACATTAGAAGCCCCTGCAAAACGGTATTCGGGCGTATGTGCCGACGGGTCCATAGACTTTAATGGTGATGACAGGGTGAAGGTGTGCTCTGTTGTGCATCATTTTTGGGCATATAAGCCTACTCCAGTAGACACTCAGACGTAGTAGACTGCAACTTGGTGTCCATCTCCAGTAGGCATACACGCACACGTTCACGCTGTCGGCAGCATTATAATCTATTGATCATTCAGTGCATAGGCCTCAATCCCATTTTGCAGGGTGTTCAGACGTAAGCCATGATGGGACCAACGTATAGGTGCCAAAACGCAGTGCCAAAGCACCCTTACAGACAGCACATGGATGACACATGAGATAATAGCTGAGGGCAAAGTGGATAAGCTGACCACACACTGATGTAAATTCCTCTGTTTTTTTTCACATACGTGAATAAAAAGAACATCTGAATGAGGCCCTAAGATGCAACCTGGCTTGATTCATGCATCATGGCAGGGTATGCCCTGGGTCTTTGTACAACAAAATCATAGTGGATGTGTCCGCCCAACTCTCGACTTGACATAGCAGATAATGTTTACCGTGGTAAGATTGCATAGTACCCCAAACCCAGGTGTCTTTATCATGTCCCCTGGTTTTCCCAGTTGCGAACAAATGAAATAGCTGTTGAACATTTGTGCCGCCACTCCAGCCAAACTCCATAGAAGTGTCCAGATACATCATTATTTTCATTTTTTTATGTGACTACTTGTGTAAATGAAGCTGCAGTATCAGTCACTATCCATAGGATTCATTTTTGATAGGTGAGGGTTCTATCGCTGAAACCACCAGCGACCCTGAAAACAGGGCTCTGCAGGGCCTCATCTCGAATGGAGGGGCAGTACTCCTGCTTTATCAGCATCTTGGCATCCAGAGCCCAGTTCTTGTAATTGGAGGGTCCCAGCTGTAGGCGACTGGAGATTACTAAGTTGTCCCTTATCCTTTAACCTCTTTAACACCCATTTATTGCAGCTGCCATAATACACTTATATCCTGCTACGGATATGTGTGCCTCCAATATGGTAGCTGTCAGGGAACAGAAAATAAAAAAAACTACATTCTCAAAAAGAAAATCAACACATTATTCTCTTCTGCTTACCTAAATGTTAACACTTTAAAAAATAACAATATGATACCGTATTTCTGGTGTATAAGACGACATTTTAACCCCTGAAAATCTTCTTAAAAGTCGGGGGGGGGGGGGGGGTCGTCTTATACGCCGGGTGTAGTTTTTGAGGGCGGGTGCGGACCAATGTGTATATGGTGGGTGGGGGGAGTGGTCCCGATGATGAAAAAAGGGGGCGTTTCACAGGGAAAGAGTAAGTGGAGTATCCCCCTATTACCTCATTGTGGCAGCGATGCTCTCTGTGCTGGGGGCGGCGTCGGCAGCTCCTCTATGTGCAGCGTGGGGTCTCTGTGCTGGGGGCGGAGGCGACAGCTCCTTTTTGTGCAGCATGGGGGCTCTGTGCTGGGGGGTGGAGGCAGATCTTTGTGCAGCGTCGGGGCTCCACCGGCATTTCCTCAAAGCCCAGAGGCCCCGGCAGCTTCATTGCTGCAATGCGGTGGCCTCCGGGAAAATGGCCACTGGGGGCGGTGCATGCTCAGATTCAGATCTCCCCCAGCGGCCATTTTCCCGGAGACCACCGCATCTCAGCAATGGAGCTGCCAGGGCCTCCGGGCTTTGAGGAAATGCCGGCGGAGAACCGATGCTGCATAAAGATACGCCGCCACCGCCCCCAGCACAGAGCCCCCACGCTGCGCAAAGAGGAGCTGCCGCCTTCCCCAGCACGGAGACCCCACACTGTACAAAGAGGAGCCGCCGCCACCCCCAGCACAGGGTGCATTGCTGCCACAATGAGGTAATAGGGGGATACTCCACTTACACCTTCCCTGTGAGACGCCCCCCCTCTCTTCGTCATCGGGACCACTCCACCCCGCCATATGCACATTGGTCACCTACCCTATAAGCTGACACACGGCGTATAAGAAGACCCCCAACTTTATATTTTATATTTTAACTAGAAAAGTTGGGGGTCATCTTATACGCTCAGTCATCTTATATGCTGAAAAATATGGTAGATTCATTTTTAAGGAGGCATATCATATCTCCAGGGTTACCCTACTCAAGAGTAGGATAGAACAGAGGGGGAGGTAAAGAACTGGTGGTTATATATTATTTGTAAGGCATCAGATACACAATTTTTTACATGTAATAGTGAATTAAATAATGAAAAACTATAGCTCATGCTCAGTAAAGTTATTGCAAAAAAACGGCACTCCATAAAATCAACTTCATTTGAAACGTTAAATTAGGTACGGTGCATGTCATACGCGTTTCGAGCGTTACCGCCGTTAATTGGAGACGTGTACATGCGTACCTATTTTAATTCTTTCAAATAAAAAAGTTGATTTTACGGAGTGATGGATTTTATAAATAGTTGACATGATCTGACTCGGAGAAAGCAAGGAATCCGGAGCAGCCATTATACAAGTGACATGGACTTATCTTCATGGGCATAATATGCAGTGAGAAGTTAATTTTTCTTATGCATCTTGTCCATTGTCTCTCCCATTATCCCATGCTTTGCCATGCCATTTTTTCAAACTCTAATATATATACCTTCCATTTGAATACTTACAGCAAATCTCTTTCCACAACTTTCATTACCACAGCATCCGCAGCAGTCATTGTTCTTCATACCCAGAAACACTAGAGCTGGAAAAATCATCTACATAAATGAAAAAAGAAAACCATGCTCTTTACTATTGTCCATTTTATCCTATGTGTATATCAGATTAAGTGGTTTAGAGAATTTGCATTCTCATAGATGAACTGACCGTATTTATACATTTTAATTCTTCACCCGTCACACAAAGAAACCTAAACCTTCTTTTATTATGTTTTCATTGCCCTTAGAATTCCAGAATGAGGTATCCTGCTACCGTTCTGTACGATAAAAATGAATGGTAGCCTGGCCAAACGATTAATAGTCAATTGGATCCATCGCGGAAACGAAACCTATGATATCGGGGGTGCTGAGATTCTCATTTATTTAATACACCCTAAAAAGAATAACTCGATATTGACATGGTTTATCAGTCATTTCCAAAAGACAAAAAAATGAGGATGAAGAGATATTCAAAAACAAGAAAAGGCTATCACAGGCACTTTTAGCGCAACCTTCTTAGGATTTGTTGGGGTTGCACTGTTTGGGTTGCACTGATATATCCTCACCAAATGTAAAGAAGGTAATGCCACAATTTATCTTTTTACCCATTAAAACCTCGGGAACACCAGCATGTACTTTAGGAAATTTCTCTGCTTTCATGCCTCAATGTGACACAAATATGGTGTGAATCTAGAATTATGTAGGTTGTCGCACGGAGACATGCTCTGTTCTTACGGACTGCTTGAGCATAAAGATGTCAAATAAGGCTCACAGAATAATTCTTATATTGGATGTCTTATTGATGACCCACCTTTCACATACCCCAATTCTAACAATTGTAAACACATACGGCTTTTTTGCTAATTTTGCCATAAATTTAGTTTTCAACCTATACATGTGAAAATAAAGATTAACTTTTTAGGAACCCCAAAAGTGTTCTTCATCTTGATGTGTGACGTCCTGATTTTTCCATTTCAAAACAATTTTTATAGCAATATATAGTATATCAAGCACATATTTTTTAACGTTTTACTACTTGCATGTAATAAGTTTGTCTCATTCTTTTTTATTGTTTATTTTATGAAACTGTTTTGTTGATTTGATTTATAATATATTACATTTTGAATGTGTAAAATACTCCAGAACTTCCTGAGTAGGGTCCTGGAGCGTTTGTAAGTTCTATGGCTGTGTAAAAAAATTACAGTAAATCCAAGGACTGCAGTGGCAGGGATTTACCATACTGAGGGTGAACTACCGATGTTGATGTTGTGATTTATTTCCTAACTTACAGGATTACAGTTTTCTATGAAGAATTGAAAGAATTATTTATTGAAGCTAGAAAAAAAAAACTGAGAAAAATGTTGGGACAGTACTAATCACTAGAATGAAGATCCCACCGTGGTGTAAATTAGTTTAAATGGAGTTTTAGTAGAGCCTGCAAACTGTTGCTCAACTCAAAGGGAATGATTCATCAATACAGGCGTTGTTTGCGATAGTCTTCATTATGAGGAGTGCTGGAGTCAGACCCTCCTGACTTCCGAAGAAGTGTTTGCCCCGTCAAGCCTTTTTCACCCACCACTTTATCATCAAAAATGTTGTGGGAAGGCCAAAAGTCGCATAATTTTAGAGGGGCTGTGCTAAAATTGTGCGACTTTTTAAAAGCTCTTTGCACCAGAATACTGGCATAACATATTTGATGAGTTAGGCGCAAAGTGTTCGGGTCTGACGACATCTAACAAATGAAATGCAACAGTTTCATTTTATGTGAAGTATTGCAGCTCCACTCAAGATCTACGATGCTGCCTGAAACAGCCGAATAGGTCCGTATGAAAGCAAGGTGCGTCACCAATGACAAAGGTAATAAGAGAGGGTGCTACATCATGTACAGTATCAGATAATGTATAAAAGGAGAGAGCAAAGACAATACATAAGTGATGAGCACACCTAATAATAAATACATAACATATCTCTTTATTGCATATCATAGAAAACGCTCATATAAAAACATTTAAAACCAGATGATACCAAAAATGAACAACTCCTGGGTCTACAATAGACAAGGCAAACAGTATAGGTCTAGTGTACACAAATACTCCAAAATATATATAGGGAATCAATATCTTCAACAGACTCCCTCTAACCAAATGACACATACGGCACATTATCATACCATAGTACCTGGACAAATAGAGACCCAATTGATTGGGGGGAAAAACCTAATACCATTGGCAAGGTGGTCACCACAATAAAGGACAGGGTCCATGCAACCTGAACTATATATGTCATATGGATCGAATAACAGAATGCAAATGGAAAAGGTGCATGGTATTTTGTGGGAAGCGATCAGTAAAAAAATAAAGCCTATTAGGACCCCAATAACATGGGTCAGATATAAGGCAATGTCCAGGACATCTTTAGTGAGGGTCCGTAGAAATGAAACATGGCCACAATGGAGAGTTTCTAAAATTAAGAGAGGTGTAATGAGATACTCCACGAGTATCGCTGTGAAAACAGCTTCATCAGGGGAAATAGCCTGAAAGAGCAGGTGTTTCCGTAAATGTAGTAATTTTTACAGACTTTGAAGAGAGCCAAAGTACACTATGACCACCCCATTCAATCTCCTCCTCACTGCAGTCGTCTAGTGAGGAGTTACAGGGGGTTTGAAACCAAATGTTGGAGTAAGTTCAGCTTATTAAGTCAATGGAAATATAATATGTTCAGTGGCTTTTGCAGCAAGAACCTAGTTACATGATGATACAAATGCATCTGTAGGTGTTGCTCTAGGTTCACCGCAACATTGCTACATAGTTGTTTTTGTATGTGCCCACCCAAACATCCCACTGCGCAAAAGCTAAATTACTACTACTTGAGCTAATCTATACCAATTACTATGGTAAAAAGATATTTAAGGGCTTGTTCACACACTTAAGGGCTTGTTCATGCGGTGTAGCCTTTACATCCTTAGCATATCAGTTCTTTCTCGCCATGGATTTCATCCTTTGCAATGTAAATCAGAGATACAATGCACATGTATTACATTCTGCTGCGGATCGGTGACAAAAACCCTCAATTGATTTTTTTCCGTGGAGACATAGCCTTTAACCCTATAAGAATGCAGCCAATTTTCATTTTTGTATTTTCTCTTGTTTTCCTTCACTCCCTTTATTTTCTGGCGATATTGACGTCTGAAGGCTTTTTTTATGTGGAACAAGTTAGGGTACAATTCATTTTACAATATATGTAAAAATGGCGAAATAGTGAAAAAAATGCAATTCCAACATTGTTTTTAAAACTTCAGTTCTTTCGCCGTTAATTGTACAATAAAAATCAGTACAATAATGGAGATAACAAAACTAGATTTTCTTTTCATTATTTTCGTGACTTAAAAATTCTGCAGTTTGTAAGACAAATAAAAAATGTGGTATTAGTTGCCACTTTCTGTCAATGTAGCTGTGTGAGGGCTTTGTTTTTGGGTGGTGAGCTGTAGTTTTCATTTATACCATTTTGGCATACATACTATATACTATATTTCACATTTCTTTATTTTTCACTGGCAAAAAGGGGTAATTCAAACTTTTAAGCTTCTTTTTTTTTTTTTACTTTTCACATTTATTCCTAAAAGGGGACTTGAAACTGCAATCATTTGACCGCTTGTACTTCAAACAGCTATACTCCACTATATAGTAAAAATCATGGTCTCCTATGAAACTTAGCCTGTGAATGAATTTCACAGAAGAATGAATATTGGAGCAACAGGGGTCTTCAGCCCACCCTTAAGCTGCGGTGGCAAAATATTAGCTTCCTGCAATCACATCATGGGAGGGACGACGAGTGCCTGAACAAACACCCAGGCAGGTGCTTAAGTGCAGCTGTCAGTGACAGACAATGCCATGTAAGTGGTTAACAGCAGCGATTGGTGGTAGCTCTGGTTGCTGCTATTAGGTCGGGATCACACATGCTAGAAATACGGCCGAGTCTCGCATGTTAATACCCGGCATTGCAGCCGTCACTCAGGAGCGGAGCATGCGGCCACATAGCAATACATGCAATAAAAGACCATTGTAGTATATAGAACAAGTGATCCATCACATTTATTTCAACTGAGAGAAAAGTTTTTAAAAATCAAAAAAAAAAAAGAAAAAAAGGAAACCAATCATATTAATGACCCTCCCTTAACTTGCTTAAGAGGAAAAAAATAAAAACTGAACTGGAAAAGTCTTAACTTTGAAAATATACATTTATTTAACTTGTATGGTAAATGCTATAAAGCAAAAAAAAATAAAGCACCAGAATTGCCCTTTTTCAGTCACTATGAATGAATGCTATAAAACAGAAAATGCAATGGCAAAATTGTGTTTTTTCACCATTTTGCAGCAATTGGAATGAGTGTACATGTTCAGATAAGGTGTTATCCGTGCAAGCTTGGGTACTAACCAAGTGTCTTCGGCGTGCTCGAAAAATACCGTATGTTCGTGTCCCTGCATCTGCATGTCTCCCGGCTGATAGACAGTCGCAACACATGCAGGGATTGATTGTTTGTTAGACATGCAACCGCGAGGACTTGAACACAATATTTGAGCACGCCAAAGACGTGATGGTGGAAAAATTATGATTCTTGGAAGACAGGACGAGAGAAATGAAAGCGCAAGAATGAAAAATGGCCAAGGCATGAAGGGGTTAAGGCTTAATATATACATACCGTTATGCTATATACTAATGTCTATAAAATCAATTACTAAAAAAAGGTACAAATTTAAGGACAGTTTCCAAACATCTGAAAAATTCATTGGGGACTTGTCCATATTAATAAAATGTATCTATGTTTTAATAGAACGAGCCAAGGCTGATTATGAGGATTGTAACTATTAGGAGTAATTCATTTTAGGAGAAGTTCGTACTATGAGCCATCCAGATCTTTAATATTCTAATCTTTATTATTCATTTTCAATTGTTCATTTTAGCCACAATAATATTGGCTGAAGGTAATTTATACCCAAATTTCCATCAAAAAAGAAAAAACAAAAGCGAGAAAAGCAATAAGTGTTAATGGTTACTAATGTTTTGAGGATGGTAAGTAATCTGTATATGAAAATATTAGTATTTTTTCCAATATTCTCAGGAGAATTAATATTAAACAGAAGATAATGAACAACAAAGGCCCAGAAAAATGTTAGGATTTACATACACTAAGCTTGCACACTCACCAGAACACCAGAACCCAAGAGTCCTCCGAGGTAAAAAACTTCTTTTGTGATATGATCATTGCTCTCTGCAACTTTACCAGCTGGGAAAAAAAGCAAAATATTTGCCAAAACAGAGAGAATAGCCAGAGGGATGAGGGTAATGCCCAAGCACTTTGCGCAGCCTCCTGAACACATCTTTGGTTACTCCTTCACCGTTGGTCGTGAGAATTCAGTATAGTGTAATCCCTCGAAGGTACGTCTACTTTGTGTGGTTTTATGGTGACCTCACCATTTATATGATGCACATCCTTAGACTAAAAATCTATGAGATAATGTTCAGGGTAATAATTTGTCATGACAACTAATAACCCTGTTAATATTCTACTCGGGCACACAGGACACTGGTATAGGAGTTCCTTATTCACAAGATGAATATGTGATAATATCTCTAGAGCTCCAAGGAAAGTTAATTTTGCTTTCACAAAGGTATTATTTTGGAATATTTTTAGGCAAAATTACCTTAACATTTTCTAAACTGAATAGCTGTGTTGTTATGTGCTCTCAAATGTTGAATAACATTGGTCCGAGTGCTATCTGATAGAAAATCCTATAGAACTCATCTGATGTATACGCTGGTGTGAGCAAACCCCAAACCAGACAGTTCTGGATTTAAATGTCATACTCTTTTCAATCAACTTCTGATTAGTAGGAATTTTGCACCAAATAAAAGAGGTTTGGAAGAACCTTTTTTTTTTATGTATTTCAGCGTTCTTTTTTATAATTTTAAGAAACAACAGATCGCTAAGATAATGTATTAGATTAATGAAAAATGCAACACGAACTTAACCCATTACCTGTCAAATTAAAGTTTTTACAAGTACGCATTTTTCAGAAACGGGCATCCCAATATTCATTTAAAAATGACAATGACATGATTTCCTATTTTTAAAATATTCATTTTACAAACACAACATACAAAATTTGACTTAATTATAAAATCTTAGTTGCTAGAAGCTAAAGATTAGGCGTCCCAAAAAAAGACATTGGTAGATAATGGGTTAAAAAAAACGTGCTTGAATTTCATCCAACAGATTGGCATAAAAACATTGGTCATTGTCGTTATGCGTTTAGTCAATTGTCAACCAAATTACTTAGATTACGGTCACAAAACTCGAAAATCATGGCAACAGCGTTGTGGGTTTACCACTGTTGTGTTCTAAAAAATGTGTCACAGCTGCAAAGTAATTTCAACGAGTCAATACAAAGGTACAAAAAAAAGCTTAGATTTAACGGCTTTGATTAACATGTTAAATCTTCAATTCAGTGGTTACACCAGTGAGTTAATACTATAAAATCATAATATATGCATTATTTTCTATTGTTTACTGTGATTCAATGTGATTGTTATATATAAAACAAAACAATATAATTAAAATATCTATATTTTAATTAGCATAGCTGCCTCTTAAGTACTTTATGTATTGCTTTTCAGATATTTTTCTGCATTTACAACATTGAAAAACTTAAATAAATAGTGTTATATATAGTTGTCCAAAGTTTTTATGGTTAAGGGAAGTGAAGTATTTAGGTTTAAATACATATACGGTGCTTTAGTTTGCTTATTTCAGAAGTCTGAATGACGCCATGGCTGGTATGGGTTTGGTAAATAGCTTCATTGTGGGTTTGGCGCTCTCTGAGGGAGATGGCAGATTACAAGGATCTAGAGGTTTCTGCTGATAAGCTAAGCAGCACATGACACTGCAGAAGATAGGTTCATCTCCCATTCACTCTTTGTACCTTCAGTGCCTAGAGGAAAATATGTCCCTCAGTGGATATGAAAAGTCTACACACCTGTTCAAATGCCAGGTTTTTGTCATGTAAAAAAATGGTACCAAGAAGAAGAATTTCAGAAATGTTTCCACCTTTTAATGTTAACCATAATCTGTACAAATCCATTGAAAAATAAATTGAAATCATTTTAAGAGGGGAAATAAACGTTCCAAAACTAAAATGTTATGGTTGTATTAGTGTTCACATCCTGTTAAACTTGAGCATGTGGTTTTGTTTAGAATTAGCCAATCGCATCCAAACTCATTTTACATAGTAGTCAGTGCACAGCTGCCATCAATTCCAGTGATTCTGATTAACGCCATATAAAGTTTACCTGTTCTAGTAGGATGTTCCTGATATTTTCTTAGTTGAATTTTACTGCAAAAGCCATAACTTGTAAACAATGTACAATACGGCAAAGAGATCTCATTGTTGAAAGTTATCAGTCAGGAGAAGGGTACAAAAAAGGCATTAGATACATCATGGAACACTGTGAAGATTGTCATCATGACGTGGCTTAAATTTGGCACAACAGGGACATTAAATAACACTGGACACCCCCAAAAAATTGATAACACAAGAAGAAAACTGGTATAGAAGATCTAGACTAACATTAAAGGGAGCTGCATGAATTTCTGTCAAGTGCCGGTTGCGCACTGCACTGTATTCTTCACATGTCTGGCCTGTGGGGCAGGGTGGAAAGACGAAAACCTTTTCTTAAAAAGAAAAACATCCAAACCTGGCTATGTTTTGCCAAAACCTACATCATGTGTGCCAAAAACATGTGGGAAAATGTATAATGGTTTAATGAGACTAAAGTTTAAGTTTTTAGCCATAATGCCAAAAGGTATGTTTGACATAAAAGCCAACACGGCATTTCACTAACAGATCATCATACCTACAGTGAAGCAAGTTGGAGGCATTATACTTTGGAGCTATTTTTGACAGCTGGAACTGGGGCTTTAGTTAAGGTAGAGGTAATTATGAACAGTTCCAAATATCAGTCAATTTTGCTACAAAACCTTTAGACCTGTGCTAAAAATCTGAAGATGAATTTCACTATTCAGCAAGACAACGATGCTAAGCATATGTCCAAATCAACAAAAGAATGACCCAGCCAAAAGAAGATCTGAATCTAAATGAAAATCCGTGGGTTGTCCTGAAAAGTGTAACTACACCTTCAGATAACATTTCAGAATAAGATGTCAAGTGAATGTCAAGGGAAAATAATATTTCTGGCCGTACTATCACTTTTATCCTATATTGCATGCATTGTTTTTTCCCTCCAGATTGTCCACCATCTCCTCTCCATAGACTTGTGGTGTAATTTTATTCCTCACTGATGACAGATTTGGAGATTTGAGCAACTTTTGCAATGAATGATCAGTGCAGGAGATAAGAAGTGACTGATAAGTGGTGAAGGAAGTATATTTCTCGAATATGACATATTACAAAATTCCTTAACTTTGTATGTACTATTGATTAATGGGAAAAAGATGGCTACTGTTTAATTTTTTGTCATAGGTAATTTATGAATTAGTTCTTTGAGTGGGAGCGAGACGTTTATGTATGAGTCATCAAAAATTGATCAATGCACATTTCACCAAAGTAAAAGATTAACCTCATCAATTTTTCATAACACAGGTGAGAATATAAATAGTCAGCTAATGAATTTGTATTATGTAAGGAGTTGAGATTTTACCCATGGTGATGGGCAATAGGGTCACCGTCTGGAAACTCATAAAAATGCAGTATATGAAAAGTTCCCTGTTTTTTTCTACAGTGGTAAGGGTGTAAGGAGGTTAGCTGGTGCTCAGTTACGACACATGAAGAAAATCAATAGACTTCGAGACAATAAAAAAATATCTATCTATACAGTATGTCAACCTGAAACCCAATCCAACTAATGGTTCCAATGGTTCTCCAGCCATAGTTATTTAAGTATTTGTTAAGGCACAGAAAAAGGTTCACTAGTAGAAAAAAAGGCTTTTCCAACAAGATAAATGAAATGGCTTAATTGCTTTACTTGACTTTCTTAAAGTAGCACAAGGTCATTGATAATATTATATATGATTCATATCAAAATCTTGATAAGAGGAACATGTGACATAGGAGGCTGATGCTACCTGGCACCTGTTAATATAGAACACATTATGTAGGCTTATTATGTATGAAATATCTATCTATATAATCATCTAAGGGGTACTTCCGTCTGTCTGTCTTTCTGTCTGTTTGTCTGTAACGGAAATCCCACGTCGCTGATTGGTCCGACCAATCAGCGACAGGCTTAGTCCGGCTGCGAATTGACCCCTCCCTACTCTGCTCAAGTCAGTGCCCCCTCCCTACTCCCCTCCAGTCAGTGCCAGTGTGTCGCCCCATCCCAGACCAACTTTTTACTATTGATGCTGCCTATGCAGCATCAATAGTAAAAATATATAATGTTAAAAATAATAAAAAAAATTGTGCTATTCTCACCTTCCGATGTCCACCGATGCGCGCGATGCTACCCCCAGCTTCCGTTCCCAGTGATGCATTGCGAAATTACCCAGATGACTTAGCAGTCTCGCGAGAACGCTAAGTCATTTGGGTAATTTCGCAATGCATCACTGGGAACGGAAGCTGGCGGCAGCATCGCGCGCATCGGGACAGCTTCGTTGGACACCGGAGGGTGAGTATATATAACTATTTTTTATTTTAATTTTTTTTTAACAGGGATATGGTGCCCACACTGCTATATACTACGTGGGCTGTGTTATATACTATGTGGGCTGTGTTATATAAAACGTGGGCTGTGCTATATATTACGTGCGCTGTGTTATATACTGCCTGGCTGCTATATACTATGTGGGCAGTGTTATATACTGCGTGGGCTGTTATATACTACGTGGCTGCTATATACTACGTTGCTGTGCTATATACTTTGTGGCTGTCTGTGTTACATGAGCTGTGCTATATTCTATGTGGCTGCTATATACTACGTGGCTGTCCTATATACTACGTGGCTGGCTGTGCTATATACTACGTGGCTGTCTGTGTTATATACTATGTGGCTGTGTTATATACTACATGGCTGTGTTATATACTACTTGGCTGTGCTATATGCTACTTGGCTGTGCTATATACTACGTGGCTGTGCTATATACTACGTGGCTGTCTGTGTTATATACTACGTGGCTGTCTGTGTTATATACTACGTGGCTGTGCTATATACTACGTGGCTGTGCTATATACTACGTGGCTGGCTGTGCTATATACTACGTGGCTGTCTGTGTTATATACTACATGGCTGTGTTATATACTACTTGGCTGTGCTATATGCTACGTTGCTGTGCTAAGCGCGACGTACATACATACATATTCTAGAATACCCGGTGCGCTAAATTGGGCCACCATAAGTAACAAAGAACATTTCTGGACTATTGAACATTACTTGCAATTTGAAGAGATCCAAGAATGAGTTTCTGATGTAAAAAAAACACAAGGTCAATAATAATGAAGATGTCATGACACAGCTGTCGGATGACCCGGGACCAGGGGCTTGCCAAGCTCCCTGGGTTACTTCAGATGGTGAAGATGCTGGGGCCTCCGCCCTTGCTTTATCTCCTGAGTTAGCCCTCCATCTGTTCTCTTCCCCCACCCAGGGAAGGGGGACACTACTGTGCACCTCAGTACACCAACCCGACAAACAAGGCAACACAAACAAGGGTTAATAGAAAACTCCAGCCATACAAAATATTCACTCACATGTAACAGAGGAATGTACTGGGGCGTGGAGTTAGGGGAATAAACCAAAATAGAGAAAGATAAGGAATTACCACACATACAAACCAAGCAACAGTCACTGATAACTCCTCCAGCTCTTCTTCTTATATGAACTCCTCTCCCACTGTTAGCTATGCAGCAAATGCCTGCTCTGACAATGATTTGTAACAAAGCCCAGATTATAAAGGGGAAAGGAGTGTCTAATCAAGCTCAGCTGTGAACACAGGGATTTCCAACATGGCCAATTAATCCCTGTTTTGCCTGAAGAAATAAACACATTTAAAATAAAGAGGTGCTTCTTCTCAAAGCCGGAGTAAGACCAATCAGACGCTGCGGTCTTCTGGCTCCACACTGTCGTGGTTAGCCCGTGACAGAAGATCCACTTAAATTTACATGCGTAACCTAACCTGGGGCGTAGGAGAATCATTAAGGGTGCTCTGGTCACACAAAACCAATTTTATAATGCTTGGCAGCAAAGGAAGAGGCAATATTCACTTAGCTTTATATATGAAGAAATGACATGTGATAGTCAGCCAGCCTGCTTGTCTTTGATCATAGTGCACACTGAGCTAATTGGCAGCTGTATATAGTGGCTGGCGAAAGCCTTCACCCCCCTTGGCTTTTTCCAATTTTGTTATGTTTCAACACTTGTTTAAATATTAAATATGCCTGCCTATCAGCCGTACCCGCCAGTACTTGCTTACCAAGATACCTGTTGTGTCCACCAGTACCAGTCCATGTGTCAGTTGTGCCAGCTACTGTTCCAGCCTAGCCTGTCTGGACTTGCCCAGTCCACCGTCCCTGACTCCAGTCCCTTGGGGGTCAGTTGCCATCCACCCGAGGTCTGTCCTGGTGTAGCACCTGGTTCCACCTCCTTTGTCTCTCATCGGATCATAGCGTCGTTAGCCACCGTGTATCCTAGGTTGAACTTGGTGATGCACCTAGTTAAGCCCCTCCAGGATTTCATTAGGCCATGACACAGTGGTCCCACCACCCAGCCTGTTACAGTTTGCTCAGGCTATGAAATCTGCTGGCTCTCAGGTGTTCTCCATCTCTGAACTATACCAGGAGGTCTCCCACTAGAAGGACCAACAGGATAAGATCTGATACTACCTACGGACTGTGAATAGCCATCTAGAAATGTTGGCAGTTCTAACTGCATCTACATCTACCCAGGCTACAGCTACTAAGTCGTTGACTCACCAGACCACCAGTTATGTACCTGGTTCCGGACCTCACCTGTCGGCTCCTCTACACTTTGGCAGAGATCCTGCCCTGTCTTGGGGGTTCATCAACCAGCCCACACTGCAATTTGAACTCCTGGCTCATCAGTTCATTTCAGACAGAGCCAAAGTGGCTTTCATCATGTCCCATCTCTCTGGTGAAGCCCTAGAAAGGCTCAATCATCTGTGGGAGAAAGGGGATCCTTTGGTATCGACCCTCCAGTCCTTCTTAGAAGCCTTTTGTAAAGTCTTTGACAAGCATTGGTCGCGTTTCTTCTGCAGCATCTTCTCTACTCAAGTTACGCCAGGGTAACCTCACTGTGGGCCAGCGTGTGGTTCGTTTTCATACCCTCTCATCCAAACTCGCTTGGAATAAGAAGAAACTGATGGCAACTTTCTGGGAGGGCTTCTCTGGGCAAATCAAGGATGAGCTGGCTGGTCGGAAAATACCCACCTCATAGGATGACCTGGTATCCCTGACAACCCAGACAGGCATCAGGTTCCAGGAGAGGACCAAAGAGGTGACCCATGAAAGAAAATCTGTACGCTTAGCTCCCACCTTTCAAAGGCCGATCACCCAGCAAGTCCCTGCTGCAACACCATTGCTTGAGCCTATGCAGATGGAGCAAGTGAAGCTGAATTAGCGTCGCCAGGAGGTTCGTCTTCCAGAAAGAAAATGCTTCTATTGTGGCAACTCTGAACACTTTATCCAATTCTGCCACGAAACACCAAGGAACACCAGTGCCTAGGGTCTGTAGGAGAGGCTACCTTGGGCAAGATTCACTCCTCTCCATTGATGACTCTGACAGTATCGGTCTCCTGTGGCAACAGCTCTTTTGTCAAGTTGGCCCACCTGGACTCCAGTTTCATTGGCAATTTTGTTCAACAGGCCGTGGTCGAGCTGCATAAAATCCCGATCCAAAGTCTTCAGGATCGTCGGCGGATGGAAAGCCTTTTCCCGAGACCATCCAGATTAGAGATGCTACATTCAGAGAAGATTCCTCTCTATGTGCTGTCAGGTTTGTCTCACCCTCTGCTTTTAGGTTTGCCTTGGCTGCGGAGACACAAGCCCTTCTTGGATTGGAGTTGTGGGGAGGTCCTCTGGGACTGGGATGTCATGAAACCTGCCTGGTTCCCATCTGTCCTGCTCAACCTCCGGTCTCTCCATCTAACCTACCTGAAAACAATAATACTAAATAATTGTAAAGACCATCAAAGTAAAGGCCCTATACCTTAAGGATAACAGGCCTGATGTAGTATGGATACTCCATAGATAATATTTCAAACACCAAAAAACACGGTTTAAAAGGTCCATTTTAAAATTTTTACATAGCTTTATTAAAAAAACACATTCTAACAAAGGTATATAAACATGTACATTTATACATATGAAGGCAAGGTCATGTGAAAGGCTCAAATGAAAAAAAAGGGGGACTAGTTCATCCTAAGAACAAGTATGGTGGACATGGGAAATGAACCATGAAAAAGTACTATAATGGTAACAAATGCCATTAATAAAGTGGCAGTGTTTTAGCATTTCATTTGGTCCTAACACTGCATAGTATCACTGGATTAGGTACTATTGAACTAATTAGAGCTTACTCAAATATTTCAAAGGTCTGTAATAAGGGAAAATCCAGACCAGTGCATGTGTTCTGGGTAAAATGTGAGTTTAATCAAAGTTCTTACCCATGATCTAACACCAGGATGAGTCAGTCTGCAGCTCCAATGCTCGTTTCACGTGGGCTTCCTCGGGGGTTGTACCTGACTGTGTGCTATGGCCTACATAATATCTAACATCTAATCTACCTGGCCTGCCTGCACCTTATTGGACGTATGCCGATGTCTTTGACAAAAAGGAGGTTAAGACACTACCACCTCATAGGCTGTATGACTGTCTTATTGATCTCCTTTCAGGTGCATCTCCTCCTCGAGGCCGAAACGAACCTGTCACAGGTTGAAACCATGAGCCATGTCAGAATTTATTGAAGAAAATCTTGCTAGGGGATTTATTCAGAAATCTTCCTCCCCTGCCAGAGCAGGATTCTTCTTTGTAAAGAAGATGGGCGGTTCACTTTGACTCTGTATCGACTATAGGGGGCTAAATGAAATTACGATAAAAAATAAATACCATCCGCTTCTCATCTCTGAGCTGTTCAATCGCCTTAAAAGTTCCAGAGTCTTCACAAAACTTGACCTTCTGGGGGCGTACAACCTGATGTGAATTCACTCAGGAGATGAATGGAAAACGGCCTTTAATACTCGTGATGGCCACTACGAGTATCGTGTTATGCCGTTTGGACTCTGCAACGCACCGCCTGTCTTACAAGAACTGATGAATGACATCTTCCGGATCTTCTGAATACGTGTGTAGTAGTGTATTTGGACGACATCCTGGTGTTCTCCCCCGTCCTGCCTTGACACCGTAGAGATGTTTGCCAAGTTCTGCAGAGGCTAAGGAAGAGCCACATGTACACTAAATATGAAAAGTGCATTTTTGAGCGGCCTTCTCTTCCATTTCTTAGATATATAATCTCCGAGCCCGGTCTGGAAATGGATCCTGAAAAAGTTTCAGCCATTCTGAACTGGCCCCGTCCAGATGGTCTGAAAGCTATCCAGAGGTTTTGCCAACTACTACTGCCAATTAATTCCCTATTTCTCATCCCGGACTGCTTTTATCACAGCCCTAACCTGTAATAGGCTAATCCTAAGATATGGATTCTCAAGGATTAAAGAGGCTTTTGTATCTTTAAAGCAGGCCTGCTCCTTCGCTCCTGTGCTGCATTGTCTAGAAAATGATAAACAGTTCTTCCTGGAGGTGAATGCCTCTTCCTCAGGGGCCAGAACCGCTCTTACCCAGAGGTCCTTTTCCAGTCACATGGTAACTTGTGGTTTCTTTTAGAAGATCTTCTCTTCTCCAGAACGAAATTATTCAATTGTCGATTGGGAACTGACACTGAAGGAGAGGCGAATCTTGCTGCAGGTGGAGTATAGATAGGGTCGTTATGTACATGGACCACAAGAACCAAGCTTATCTACAGTCTGCACAACTACTTTATCCCTGACAGGCTAGGTGGTCTTTGTTCTTCGCACGCTTCAACTTTTCTCTCCATTTCTGGCCGGCAGAGAAGAATGTCAAGTCACATTCAAGAGAGCCCCAACACAATATTGAGCAATCCAAAATAATTAAAGTCACTCAGTTGGATTCTGGACATGAAGAGGGTAAGAGGAAAAAACTTTTTGCTTGTGGATTGGAATGGTTTTGGTCCTAAGGAGAGGTCCTGGGAGCCCAGGAAGAACATCCATGTCCCTCTCTTCCTGGAGAGATTTCTTGCTGGCTTGAAAAAAAGGGGGCATCAAGGGGAGGTACTGTAGCGCTGGAATTTCCACCTTCTGCCCCCTCCCCAGGCAGAGATGCAGGTTAACCCACCAACACAGATCGCATCCTGCTCTGTATTCTCCTTCTAGTTTGGCAGCTGCACTTCACGCATATCCCCGGACACTGTGCTTGTGGTGTGCACTTGCTTCTCCTTAAAGGGGCCATGCGCATTTCCCTAAAATGTCCCCAGCCAATAGCTGAAGGGCTCCTATTTCAGGCACCTCCTCCAGCATGGAGGTGACAGAGCAACGTTGTTTAACACGCTCGCTAGTTCTCAAGACCCAGGACTTGTATCTTGCATCAGCCGTGTCCACCTGCCGGTCTATCAGCTATGTCTGCCTGCCTGTCCATCAGCCATGCCCGCCGGTGCTTGCCTATCAAGATACCTGTTGTTGTTGCCAGTACCAGTCCATGTGTCAGTTGTGCCAGCTACTGTTCCAGCCGGGCCTGTCTGGACTTGCCCAGTCTGATATCCCTGCCTCCAGTTCTTTAGGGGTCAGCTGCCATCCACCCGAGGTCACCAAGTAAATGAGTCGACAGACCAGATCTAAGTAAACGAGTAGATCTGAGTAAAGGAGTCGAGAGATCAGATCCGAGTAAAGGAGTCGAGAGATCAGATCTGAGTAAAGGAGTTGAGAGACCAGATCCAAGTAAAAGAGTCGGGAGACCAGTTCTGAGCAAAGGAGTTGGGAGACCAGATCCGAGTAAAGGAGTTGAGAGACCAGATGCGAGTAAAGGAGTCGAGAGACCAGATCCAAATAAAGGAGTCCAGAGACCAGATCTGAGTAAAGGAGTCAAGAGGCCAGATTTGAGTATAGGAGTTGAGAAACCAGAACCAAGTAAAGAAACCGAGAGGCCAGATCCAAGTAAAGACCCCAGAGAGAGCATCGACAACAGGCAAAGGACAGCAATTAGACAGATTGAAAACACCTAGTGGGCAGCATTTTACAGTGTTTGGCGAAATAAATACTATGCAACTTTGTAAGTCATCAGATAAGCTTAAATTTATTAAAATGACAATGATCATTTGAAGGGGTTGTCCGCGGAAAACATGCTATTATCTATCCAAGCGATAGGTTATAAATTATTGATTGGTGGAGGACTGACTCACAGCATGAGGAATTTCTATACCCTGAGGTGCACTTTACTGTATGTCTGATTGCCACTCCATTAATTTTCTATAAGGCTGCTGGAAGAAGCTGAGCACAGTGCTTGGCTGCCCATAAGGAATGAATGAAGCTGTGGTTGGGCATGTGCAAAGATGCGCCATTCTAAATGGGATGAAAGCGCCCCGTAATGCAGATGAGTGTGGGTTCCTGCAGTCGGACCTTGGAAGATCAATAAATAACCTAGAAGAGTACTTTTAACCCCTTAACGTCCAATGACGGACACAGTCCGTCATGGCCGGGTGTCAGTTCACACGCAATGATAGTTCAGTGCCGACAGCTGTCCATGACAGCTGAGAGGCACAGGAAGTGGTGCAGGGACCCATGCTGTTGGTCCCCACACCCATATTGCTGTGATCGGTCAGTCAATCTGACTGACCAATCACAGCATGATTGTGCAGGAGATGCTGAAATATCAGCACTTTCTGCTTGATCAGTGCAGCAGCTCAGCTCTGCCAGTGGCTGAGAGTCTGCACTAACAGCCAAGAGCAGAGTCAGCGCCTGGCTGTTAACCCTCTATATACTGCGATCGAGCACGATCGCAGCGTTCAGGAGGGAGGCAGAAAGACGGGAGCTCCCTCTGCCTTCATATGGGCGTCCCCGCGACGTAATCCCGGGGTCCGATTGTTGCCATAGTGACGCGGGGGTCGTCATGAAATCTACAGCATGGTGTCAGAAGGTTTCAGTATAGGTATAATGCAGTGCAAGGGAAGAAAAAGTTCAGTTCCAGCTCCAATAGCTTGTATAAAATAAGAAACTTTATTGATCCATATTAAAAGCAATGTTGAGGCTGTAAGACTCTCCAAAACACAGATAGGGAAGGAGCAATGCATTTCGATCTTTAACAGATCTTTATCAGAGCTATATACACATACAAGTGTCCATGTTAAATAGCCACCACTAACCAATAGGTAGAAGCCAGGCAATCACCTGACATATAGCACTCATGATGATAATAAAGGCATTGTCTGAATAAAAAACTAATAGAAACAAAAAATTATACAATGAAGAAAAAACATAATATTAAAAACAATCAGAAAATATGTCACTCAAGATAGATCTGGTTCTAATAATGATACATTAGTTCATTGCGTTTGTTCAAACCGGCTGGAAACCGGGTATTCAAATGATAGATCCAGTGAGCCTCACGCATGAGAAGACATCTCTCAAGGTTCCCACCCCGTGGAGGTCTGTTAACCCGTTCTATACCATACGCATGGAAATATTTAGTACTTCCAGCGTGCTGGGTTATAAAATGTTTGGACGCTGATGATGTCGCACGATTAGAAGTACCGGCACTATTGATATCATACAAATGTTCATATATGCGTCTCTTTAACTTACGAGACGTGCAGCCAACATAAGAGAGATGACATGAAGTGCAATCAATTTTGTATACTACAGAAACAGTATTACAATTTATATATTGTTTAATATGAAATGTCTTTTGATTGTCAGAGTCGCTAAATGTTTTAGTAACAAGCGCATGTTCACAGGTACCGCACCTACTGCTACCACACCTATAAAAACCATTGCAGTCTAACCATGTTTTGTTGCCACTATTTTTTTCACCAAACAAACTTGGTGAAATTCTATTGCCGATGGTGACCGCTCTCCTAGGTATTACATTGATTCCCTGTTTCAAAATTTCGGCCAAACTACTATCCTCATACAAAATAGGGAGGAATTTGTTGATCCCAGAAAGCAGCTCATGTGTTCTCCAGTGAGGTGGAGGATTCTGGCACCGCACCGGACCTATATAGTGGTGTGTAGAGTTGAGCGACCTTGACCTTTTTAGAGTCGAGCCGGGTTTTGCGAAACCCGACTATGTCCAAAGTCGGGTCGAGTGAAATCGGCCGATTATGACGTAAAGTCGGGATCGACCGAAACACGAAACCCAATGCAAGTCAATGGGGCAGCATAGTCGGCAGTGAGTGGGGGCCAGGAAAACACCTAGAGTGCCCATTTTAATGTCAAAACCATCCATTCTTCTTAATGAAGCTTGTCAAGCGTAATTTACCTTAAAATAATTGGAAGGCATTTGAAATTGGGGGTCATTTGGCTAAAGTTGTGGGGGGTAGGGCTGGTTCAAGTAATTAGTGGGCCCAGTAAATCTGGACCACGTCACGGCAGTGGAGCAGGGAGAGGTAAGTATTTCAACTTTGCAAGTGCTGTGATCCTGAGCAAGCAGGGGGGGCCCACTCGTTGGCATTGGCACTGGCACAGGGCCCCTCAAAGTACAGCGGTGTGTTTGCACGGCGGGGGCGCCTCCCACCGGCAGCAACACTTTTGCGTACTATGAGAGGCCCTGTGCCAGTGACGTCGCCAACTAGTATTCCTCCCCCCACCTGATGAAGGAACCTGCACTTTCATCTGCACCTTCCTCTTTGTCCCCGTGTAAGGTGGTATGGTATGCGGGAAGAGCAACCTGACTTTCAGCAGGGTCACAATGTTGTTGTGTAGCGTGCACGGGGAATGTTGCGTTATGGGTCAATGTACCAGCAGACTCATCTATCACTGGCTGGGCAATGGGCACGATGAAGTGGAAACACAGATATAGGCCCAAAGAATAAAGTGGGCTAAATGCAGTTCAAAATTGGTAACACAGGAATAACCAGGGGGCATTGCAGTGGAGGACAACTGGAATGAGAGGCTGACACAGAGAGTAGGGCCAAATCAGTAAGTAGTCGAAATGCAGTTCAAAATTGGCAACCGTAGTAAACAGGCGGCACAGCTTTGTTCAGTGGAGGAGAACAGCAAGGAGTGGCAGACACCGATAGTAGGCCCCAACCCAACTAGTAGGCCAAATGCAGTCTAACATTAACAACTACTTAACGAGAGGCTGAAAATGGAATTTCAGGACAGGAAACCAGGAGAACAGCAAGGAGTGGCAGACACCGATAGTAGGCCCCAAACCAACTAGTACGCCAAATGCAGTTGTTCCATTTAACCACAATTTAATGAGAGCCTGAAGATAGAAGCTCAGGAAAGGCAACCTGGGGAACACCTTGGAGTGTAACACACCATCTCTCTCCACCCGATACCCATTTTGTAGGCCTAATGCAGTGTAGTTTTCTACAACTACTAAACGAGAGTCGGAAGATCGAAGCAATGGCGAGGAAACCTGGAGAACACCTTGGAGTGTAACACACCATCTCTCTCCACCCCATTCCCCATTTTTTAGGCCTAATGCAGCCTACTTTCCGACACCTACTAAACGAGAGCATGAAGATCGAAGCTCAGGAAAGGCAACCTGGGGAACACCTTGGAGTGTAACAACAACCTCTCTCTACACCACGGAAGGGCTGATTCTTAGGAAGGAAGGCTGTTGTAAATAAGCATTGCGCGTCCGAGGGTGATTATATTCTTATTCGGTATCTATTCACCCTCGGACGCGCCATGCTTCTTGATTTGTAATTAATGTTTATTTGCAATGTGCTTTTGACTTACTCAATTATTTTTTTAATTATTGATTTTATTAAATTAATAGTTTAACATCTTATTGGAAATAATTTAAAGGAGACGCGACAGGACAACACTCGGTGGATGCCATATCTGTGTTAACAACTCCAAAAAACTTTCAGTTAACTTCTTGCAGGAGAAAGAAATTGTAGCTGTTGGACCTTTGTAGTACAGTTCCAGATATTTGTTGTGTGTTTGTTTTGATTGTTAAAATGTCTGCATTTGAGATCTCAACACGATCTTATTTTTTATAATCAAATTAATTTTTTAAATATTTTATTAGGTTGGTTCAAGGGGTACACGGGCCGCAGTAGACAGGTCAGTGGAGGCCTAGTGGAAGGAGGGACCGCAGATGCGCCACTGTTTCACCCATACACAATTAGTAGGCCTAATGCAGCGTAGTTTCCAACAGCTACTAAACGAGAGCCGGAAGATCGAAGCTCAGGAAAGGCAACCTGGGGAACACCTTGGAGTGTAACAACAACCTCTCTCTACACCACGGAAGGGCTGATTCTTAGGAAGGAAGGCTGTTGTAAATAAGCATTGCGCGTCCGAGGGTGATTATATTCTTATTCGGTATCTACTCACCCTCGGACGCGCCATGCTTCTTGATTTGTAATTAATGTTTATTTGCAATGTGCTTTTGACTTACTCAATTATTTTTTTAATTATTGATTTTATTAAATTAATAGTTTAACATCTTATTGGAAATAATTTAAAGGAGACGCGACAGGACAACACTCGGTGGATGCCATATCTGTGTTAACAACTCCAAAAAACTTTCAGTTAACTTCTTGCAGGAGAAAGAAATTGTAGCTGTTGGACCTTTGTAGTACAGTTCCAGATATTTGTTGTGTGTTTGTTTTGATTGTTAAAATGTCTGCATTTGAGATCTCAACACGATCTTATTTTTTATAATCAAATTAATTTTTTAAATATTTTATTAGGTTGGTTCAAGGGGTACACGGGCCGCAGTAGACAGGTCAGTGGAGGCCTAGTGGAAGGAGGGACCGCAGATGCGCCACTGTTTCACCCATACACAATTAGTAGGCCTAATGCAGCGTAGTTTCCAACAGCTACTAAACGAGAGCCGGAAGATCGAAGCTCAGGAAAGGCAACCTGGGGAACACCTTGGAGTGTAACAACAACCTCTCTCTACACCACGGAAGGGCTGATTCTTAGGAAGGAAGGCTGTTGTAAATAAGCATTGCGCGTCCGAGGGTGATTATATTCTTATTCGGTATCTACTCACCCTCGGACGCGCCATGCTTCTTGATTTGTAATTAATGTTTATTTGCAATGTGCTTTTGACTTACTCAATTATTTTTTTAATTATTGATTTTATTAAATTAATAGTTTAACATCTTATTGGAAATAATTTAAAGGAGACGCGACAGGACAACACTCGGTGGATGCCATATCTGTGTTAACAACTCCAAAAAACTTTCAGTTAACTTCTTGCAGGAGAAAGAAATTGTAGCTGTTGGACCTTTGTAGTACAGTTCCAGATATTTGTTGTGTGTTTGTTTTGATTGTTAAAATGTCTGCATTTGAGATCTCAACACGATCTTATTTTTTATAATCAAATTAATTTTTTAAATATTTTATTAGGTTGGTTCAAGGGGTACACGGGCCGCAGTAGACAGGTCAGTGGAGGCCTAGTGGAAGGAGGGACCGCAGATGCGCCACTGTTTCACCCATACACAATTAGTAGGCCTAATGCAGCGTAGTTTCCAACAGCTACTAAACGAGAGCCGGAAGATCGAAGCTCAGGAAAGGCAACCTGGGGAACACCTTGGAGTGTAACAACAACCTCTCTCTACACCACGGAAGGGCTGATTCTTAGGAAGGAAGGCTGTTGTAAATAAGCATTGCGCGTCCGAGGGTGATTATATTCTTATTCGGTATCTACTCACCCTCGGACGCGCCATGCTTCTTGATTTGTAATTAATGTTTATTTGCAATGTGCTTTTGACTTACTCAATTATTTTTTTAATTATTGATTTTATTAAATTAATAGTTTAACATCTTATTGGAAATAATTTAAAGGAGACGCGACAGGACAACACTCGGTGGATGCCATATCTGTGTTAACAACTCCAAAAAACTTTCAGTTAACTTCTTGCAGGAGAAAGAAATTGTAGCTGTTGGACCTTTGTAGTACAGTTCCAGATATTTGTTGTGTGTTTGTTTTGATTGTTAAAATGTCTGCATTTGAGATCTCAACACGATCTTATTTTTTATAATCAAATTAATTTTTTAAATATTTTATTAGGTTGGTTCAAGGGGTACACGGGCCGCAGTAGACAGGTCAGTGGAGGCCTAGTGGAAGGAGGGACCGCAGATGCGCCACTGTTTCACCCATACACAATTAGTAGGCCTAATGCAGCGTAGTTTCCAACAGCTACTAAACGAGAGCCGGAAGATCGAAGCTCAGGAAAGGCAACCTGGGGAACACCTTGGAGTGTAACAACAACCTCTCTCTACACCACGGAAGGGCTGATTCTTAGGAAGGAAGGCTGTTGTAAATAAGCATTGCGCGTCCGAGGGTGATTATATTCTTATTCGGTATCTACTCACCCTCGGACGCGCCATGCTTCTTGATTTGTAATTAATGTTTATTTGCAATGTGCTTTTGACTTACTCAATTATTTTTTTAATTATTGATTTTATTAAATTAATAGTTTAACATCTTATTGGAAATAATTTAAAGGAGACGCGACAGGACAACACTCGGTGGATGCCATATCTGTGTTAACAACTCCAAAAAACTTTCAGTTAACTTCTTGCAGGAGAAAGAAATTGTAGCTGTTGGACCTTTGTAGTACAGTTCCAGATATTTGTTGTGTGTTTGTTTTGATTGTTAAAATGTCTGCATTTGAGATCTCAACACGATCTTATTTTTTATAATCAAATTAATTTTTTAAATATTTTATTAGGTTGGTTCAAGGGGTACACGGGCCGCAGTAGACAGGTCAGTGGAGGCCTAGTGGAAGGAGGGACCGCAGACAGGCATCGAAGGCCTAAAATAATCACACATGGCTGTAGGCAATTTTAAATTGGTTCCAGGGGTACACGGGCAGCAGTGGTGTGGTCAGTGGAGGCCTAGTGGAAGGAGTGACCACAGACAGGCATCGAAGGCCTAAAATATTAACACATGGCTGTAGGCAATTTTAAATTGGTTCCAGGGGTACTTGGGCAGCAGTGCCCTGGTCAGTGTAGTAGTAGTTGAAAGAATGGACCGCAGACAGGCATCGAAGGCCTAAAATAAAAAAATTGGGCTGGCTGTAGGCAATTTTAAATTGGTTCCAGGGTTACACGGGCAGCAGTGGTGTGGTCAGTGGAGGCCTAGTGGAAGGAGTGAACGCAGACAGGCATCGAAGGCCTAAAATAATCACACATGGCTGTAGGCAATTTTAAATTGGTTCCAGGGGTACACGGGCAGCAGTGGTGTGGTCAGTGGAGGCCTAGTGGAAGGAGTGACCACAGACAGGCATCGAAGGCCTAAAATATTAACACATGGCTGTAGGCAATTTTAAATTGGTTCCAGGGGTACTTGGGCAGCAGTGCCCTGGTCAGTGTAGTAGTAGTTGAAAGAATGGACCGCAGACAGGCATCGAAGGCCTAAAATAAAAAAATTGGGCTGGCTGTAGGCAATTTTAAATTGGTTCCAGGGGTACACGGGCAGCAGTGGTGTGGTCAGTGGAGGCCTAGTGGAAGGAGTGACCGCAGACAGGCATCGAAGGCCTAAAATAATAACACATGGCTGTAGGCAATTTTAAATTGGTTCCAGGGTTACACGGGCAGCAGTGGTGTGGTCAGTGGAGGCCTAGTGGAAGGAGTGACCGCAGACAGGCATCGAAGGCCTAAAATAATCACACATGGCTGTAGGCAATTTTAAATTGGTTCCAGGGGTACACGGGCAGCAGTGGTGTGGTCAGTGGAGGCCTAGTGGAAGGAGTGACCACAGACAGGCATCGAAGGCCTAAAATATTAACACATGGCTGTAGGCAATTTTAAATTGGTTCCAGGGGTACTTGGGCAGCAGTGCCCTGGTCAGTGTAGTAGTAGTTGAAAGAATGGACCGCAGACAGGCATCGAAGGCCTAAAATAAAAAAATTGGGCTGGCTGTAGGCAATTTTAAATTGGTTCCAGGGGTACACGGGCAGCAGTGGTGTGGTCAGTGGAGGCCTAGTGGAAGGAGTGACCGCAGACAGGCATCGAAGGCCTAAAATAATAACACATGGCTGTAGGCAATTTTAAATTGGTTCCAGGGTTACACGGGCAGCAGTGGTGTGGTCAGTGGAGGCCTAGTGGAAGGAGTGACCGCAGACAGGCATCGAAGGCCTAAAATAATCACACATGGCTGTAGGCAATTTTAAATTGGTTCCAGGGGTACACGGGCAGCAGTGGTGTGGTCAGTGGAGGCCTAGTGGAAGGAGTGACCACAGACAGGCATCGAAGGCCTAAAATATTAACACATGGCTGTAGGCAATTTTAAATTGGTTCCAGGGGTACACGGGCAGCAGTGGTCTGGTCAGTGGAAGTCTAGTGGAAGGAGTGACCGCAGACAGGCTTCCAAGGCCTAACATAACAAAATTGGGCTGGCTGTAGGCACTTTAAATTGGTTCCAGGGGTACATGGGCAGCAGTGGTCTGGTCAGTGGAAGTCTAGTGGAAGGAGTGACCGCAGACAGGCTTCCAAGGCCTAACATAACAAAATTGGGCTGGCTGTAGGCACTTTAAATTGGTTCCAGGGGTACATGGGCAGCAGTGTATGGTCAGTGGAAGTCTAGTGGAAGGAGTGACGGCAGACAGTCTTCGAAGGCCTAACATAACAAAATTGGGCTGGCTGTAGGCACTTTAAATTGGTTCCAGGGGTACATGGGCAGCAGTGTATGGTCAGTGGAAGTCTAGTGGAAGGAGTGACCGCAGACAGGCTTCGAAGGCCTAACATAACAAAAATGTCAAAACAATGGTATTGTCAGTGCCAGGCATTGAAGGATGTCAGCGCCTAGACTACACATTGGTGAAGCTGTGAGAGATAATTTTGCTAGTAGTAGAGCACTGTTTGAGCTGGGGGGGGGGGAACTGGCTTGTGGCCGGCGGTACAGGCACAGGGCCCCTCATATTACAACGGTGAGTCTGACGTTGGGTGCGCACCACCACCGCCAGAGACACTTTATTGTACTATGAGGGACCCAGTGGCAGTGCCGTCGACCAAAAGCGGCCACACCCACCTCTTCAGACAAACAGCACTCTCAAGGGTCCAAGCGCAAAGTGGCGATAGCACGACCCCGTGTGGGGAGTTTGGCCATTTCGTGAGGTGGAAACATGTCGTATGCTGGACAATCAGGTGAAGAAAATTACGAGATTGGAAAAGTCATTCAGAATAGTCCACAGGCAAGACCTTTTCATAGGAAAGCTAGGTGTCAGCCGGGCAGGGTGGGGCAAAAGATTTTGAAATCCAGTTGTGGTTCATTTTAATGAAGGTTAGATCATCTACATTTTGGGTAGCCAGACGAGTCCTTTTTTCTGTTAGTATTGAACCTGCAGCACTGAATACTCTTTCTGATAGGACACTAGCTGCCGGGCAAGCAAGCTCCTGCAATGCATATTCTGCCAATTCTGGCCAGGTGTCTAATTTGGATGCCCAGTAATCAAATGGGAATGACGGTTGAGGGAGAACGTCGATAAGGGATGAAAAATAGTTTGTAACCATACTGGACAAATGTTGTCTCCTGTCACTTTGAATTGATGCTGCAGTACCTGTCCTGTCTGCGGTCATAGAAAAATCACTCCACAACCTGGTCAGAAAACCCCTCTGGCCAACGCCACTTCTGATTTCTGCCCCTCTAACACCTCTGGTCTGCTGGCCCCTGGAGCTCGTGTGAGAACGATCACGGGCGCTGTGTGCAGGGAATGCCAGAAGCAAACGGTCAACAAGAGTTGATTGTTTTGTTGCTAATATTAGTTCCAAGTTCTCATGTGGCATAATATTTTGCAATTTGCCTTTATAGCGAGGATCAAGGAGGCAGGCCAACCAGTAATCGTCATCGTTCATCATTTTTGTAATGCGTGTGTCCCTTTTGAGGATACGCAAGGCATAATCCGCCATGTGGGCCAAAGTTCCCATTGTCAAATCTGCGGTTGTGCTTGGTTGAGGGGCAGTTGCAGGCAAATCTACGTCACTTGTGTCCCTCAAAAAACCAGAACCCGGCCTTGCCACGCCACCAATTTCCCGTGCCCCCGGGAAAGCTTCCTCATTAAAAATATACTCATCCCCATCATCCTCCTCATCCTCCACCTCCTCTTCGCCCGGTACCTCGTCATGTACACTGCCCTGACCAGACAATCGCTGACTGTCATCAAGGCTTTCCTCTTCCTCTGGTGCAGACGCCTGATCCTTTATGTGCGTCAAACTTTGCATCAGCAGACGCATTAGGGGGATGCTCATGCTTATTATGGCGTTGTCTGCACTAACCAGCCGTGTGCATTCCTCAAAACACTGAAGGACTTGACACATGTCTTGAATCTTCGACCACTGCACACCTGACAACTCCATGTCTGCCATCCTACTGCCTGCCCGTGTATGTGTATCCTCCCACAAAAACATAACAGCCCGCCTCTGTTCGCACAGTCTCTGAAGCATGTGCAGTGTTGAGTTCCACCTTGTTGCAACGTCTATGATTAGGCGATGCTGGGGAAGGTTCAAAGAACGCTGATAGGTCTGCATACGGCTGGAGTGTACAGGCGAACGGCGGATATGTGCGCAAAGTCCACGCACTTTGAGGAGCAGGTCGGATAACCCCGGATAACTTTTCAGGAAGCACTGCACCACCAGGTTTAAGGTGTGAGCCAGGCAAGGAATGTGTTTCAGTTGGGAAAGGGAGATGGCAGCCATGAAATTCCTTCCGTTATCACTCACTACCTTGCCTGCCTCAAGATCTACAGTGCCCAGCCACGACTGCGTTTCTTGCTGCAAGAACTCGGACAGAACTTCCGCGGTGTGTCTATTGTCGCCCAAACACTTCATAGCCAATACAGCCTGCTGACGTATGCCAGTAGCTGCCCCATAATGGGAGACCTGGTGTGCAACAGTGGCAGGTGCGGATGGAGTGTTTGTGCGACTGCGGTCTGTGGACGAGCTCTTGCTTCTGCAGGAGGACGAGGAGGAGGAGGAGGAGGAGGGGGTGCGAACGGCTACAGACAACTGTTTACTAGACCGTGGGCTAGGCAGAACTGTCCCAAACTTGCTGTCCCCTGTGGACCCTGAATCCACCACATTTACCCAGTGTGCCGTGATGGACACGTAACGTCCCTGGCCATGCCTACTGGTCCATGCATCTGTTGTCAGGTGCACCTTTGTGCTCACAGATTGCCTGAGTGCATGGACGATGCGCTCTTTAACATGCTGGTGGAGGGCTGGGATGGCTTTTCTGGAAAAAAAGTGTCGACTGGGTAGCTCGTAGCGTGGTACAGCGTAGTCCATCAGGTCTTTGAAAGCTTCGCTTTCAACTAACCGGTAGGGCATCATCTCTAACGAGATTAGTCTAGCTATGTGGGCGTTCAAACCCTGTGTACGCGGATGCGAGGCTAAGTACTTCCTTTTTCTAACCATAGTCTCATGTAGGGTGAGCTGGACTGGAGAGATGGAGATCGTGGAACTAGCGGGGGTGCCGGTGGACATGGCAGACTGAGAGACGGTGGGAGATGGTATTGTTGCCGCCGGTGCCCTAGATGCAGTGTTTCCTACTACGAAACTGGTGATTCCCTGACCCTGACTGCTTTGGCCTGGCAAAGATACCTGCACAGATACAGCAGGTGGTGCGCTAAATGGTGGTCCTACACTGCCGGAAGGGATGTTGCGTTGATGACTAGCTTCATTGGCCGAGGGTGCAACAACCTTAAGGGACGTTTGGTAGTTAGTCCAAGCTTTCAAATGCATGGTGGTTAAATGTCTATGCATGCAACTAGTATTGAGACTTTTCAGATTCTGACCTCTGCTTAAGGAAGTAGAACATTTTTGACAGATGACTTTGCGCTGATCAATTGGATGTTGTTTAAAAAAATGCCAGACTGCACTCTTTCTAGCATCGGATACCTTTTCAGGCATTGCAGACTGAGCTTTAACCGGATGGCCACGCTGTCCTCCACCAGGTTTTGGCTTTGCCACGCGTTTTGGGCAAGATACGGGCCCGGCAGATGGAACCTGTGGCGATGTTGATGCCTGCTGCGGCCCCTCCTCCTCCTCTGCTTCAGAACTGCTGCCGCCTGCACCCTGTTCCCCCAATGGCTGCCAATCGGGGTCAAGAACTGGGTCATCTAATAACTCTTCTTGTACCTCCTGCGCAACTTCGTCTGTGTCACCGTGTCGTTCGGTGGTATAGCGTTCGTGATGGGGCAACATAGTCTCATCAGGGTCTGATTCTTGATCAGCACCCTGCGAGGGCAATGTTGTGGTCTGAGTCAAAGGACCAGCATAGTAGTCTGGCTGTGGCTGTGCGTCAGTGCACTCCATGTCAGATTCAATTTGTAATGGGCATGGACTGTTAACTGCTTCACTTTCTAAGCCAGGGACGGTATGTGTAAAGAGCTCCATGGAGTAACCCGTTGTGTCGCCTGCTGCATTCTTCTCTGTTGTTGTTTTTGCTGAAGAGGACAAGGAAGTGACTTGTCCCTGACCGTGAACATCCACTAACGACGCGCTGCTTTTACTTTTACCAGTTTCACGAGAGGAGGCAAAAGAGCTAGAGGCTGAGTCAGCAAGATAAGCCAAAACTTGCTCTTGCTGCTCCGGCTTTAAAAGCGGTTTTCCTAATCCCAGAAAAGGGAGCGTTCGAGGCCTTGTGTAGCCGGACGACGAACCTGGCTCCACAGCTCCAGACTTAGGTGCAATATTTTTTTCCCCACGACCACCTGATGCTCCACCACTACCACTACCCTCATTACCAGCTGACAATGAACGCCCCCGGCCACGACCTCTTCCACTAGACTTCCTCATTGTTTTAAAAACGTAACCAAACTAACGTTATTTGTTGCAGTCACACAACTTACACGGTGAGCTATAACTTCAGTATGATTTAGCTACCCCTTTACAGGTTGGTGAGACCACCGCGAAAATCAGGCACAATGTTACACACTCTTTTTTTGGTGGCTGCAAATTAGAGAGATGCCCCACACGCAGGACTGTCACTGAAGCACAAATGTTAATATTAATGTCACACTATTATTTGTTTTTTATTTTTATTTTTTTCAGGAACACTTTAGAAACCCCCCCAAAAAAAAAAAATTGATTTTTGCAGGGAGAATTTAGAAAACAAATGTAACAAACTATATGCTTTCTATGGGCCACTGAGTGAGAGATGACGCACACAGGAATCAGGAGTGGCACACAAGCCCAGAGGCCAATATTTTTCTACCAATGATTGATGGAGTTATTTTCTCTGGTAGATTTTGGAACCCAAATCAAGGAAAAAAAATATAGGCTTTCTATGGACCACAATTGGAGAGAGAGAGAGAGAGAGAGAGAGATGGCACACCCAGGAGTCAAGACTGGCACACAAGCAGAAAGGCCAATATTAATCTCCCACTGTTTTTTTTTTTTTTGTTTTTTTTTCAGGGAGACTTTAGAAAAAAAAAAAATAAAAAAAATATGATTTTATCAGGAAGAATTTAGAAACCAAATAAAATAAAATTATTTTTTCAGGGAGAATTTAGAAAACAAATAAAACCAAAAATAGGCGTTCTATGGCCCACTGACTGAGAGATGACGCACACAGGAATCAGGAGTGGCACACAAGCCCAGAGGCCAATATTTTTCTACCAATGATTGATGGAGTTATTTTCTCTGGTAGATTTTGGAACCCAAATCAAGGAAAAAAAATATAGGCTTTCTATGGACCACAATTGGAGAGAGAGAGAGAGAGAGAGAGAGAGAGAGAGATGGCACACCCAGGAGTCAAGACTGGCACACAAGCAGAAAGGCCAATATTAATCTCCCACTGTTTTTTTTTTTTTTTTTTTTTTTTTCAGGGAGACTTTAGAAAAAAAAATAATAAAAAAAATATGATTTTATCAGGAAGAATTTAGAAACCAAATAAAATAAAATGATTTTTTCAGGGAGAATTTAGAAAACAAATAAAACCAAAAATAGGCGTTCTATGGCCCACTGACTAAGAGAGAGAGAGAGAGATGGAACGCTTAGTACTGGCACACAAGCCCAAAGGGCAATATTAATCTCCCTTTTTTTTTCCAGGGAGAATTTCTAAAACCCCCCCCAAAAAAAAAATAGGCTTTCTATGGCCCACTATTTGTGAGAGAGATGGGACGCTCAGGACTGGCACAGATGGCACACTCAGGACTGGCACAGAAGCCCAGAGGCCAATATTAATCTCCCTTTTTTTCTGGGAGAATTTATAAAACCAAAAAAATATTTAAATAGGCTTTCTATGGCCCACTATTTGTGAGAGAGATGGCACGCTCAGGACTGGCACAGATGGCACGCTCACAACTGGCACACAAGCCCAGAGGCCAATATTAATCTCCCTTTTTTCAGGGAAAATTTATAAAACCAAAAAAAAAATTAAATAGGCTTTCTATGGCCCACTATTTGTGAGAGAGATGGCACGCTCAGGACTGGCACAGATGGCACGCTCACAACTGGCACACAAGCCCAGAGGCCAATATTAATCTCCCTTTTTTCAGGGAAAATTTATAAAACCAAAAAAAAAATTAAATAGGCTTTCTATGGCCCACTATTTGTGAGAGAGATGGGACGCTCAGGACTGGCACAGATGGCACGCTCAGGACTGGCACAGAAGCCCAGAGGCCAATATTAATCTCCCTTTTTTTCTGGGAGAATTTATAAAACCAAAAAAATATTTAAATAGGCTTTCTATGGCCCACTATTTGTGAGAGAGATGGCACGCTCAGGACTGGCACAGATGGCACGCTCACAACTGGCACACAAGCCCAGAGGCCAATATTAATCTCCCTTTTTTCAGGGAAAATTTATAAAACCAAAAAAAAAATTAAATAGGCTTTCTATGGCCCACTATTTGTGAGAGAGATGGCACGCTCAGGACTGGCACAGATGGCACGCTCACAACTGGCACACAAGCCCAGAGGCCAATATTAATCTCCCTTTTTTCAGGGAAAATTTATAAAACCAAAAAAAAAATTAAATAGGCTTTCTATGGCCCACTATTTGTGAGAGAGATGGGACGCTCAGGACTGGCACAGATGGCACGCTCAGGACTGGCACAGAAGCCCAGAGGCCAATATTAATCTCCCTTTTTTTCTGGGAGAATTTATAAAACCAAAAAAATATTTAAATAGGCTTTCTATGGCCCACTATTTGTGAGAGAGATGGCACGCTCAGGACTGGCACAGATGGCACGCTCACAACTGGCACACAAGCCCAGAGGCCAATATTAATCTCCCTTTTTTCAGGGAAAATTTATAAAACCAAAAAAAAAATTAAATAGGCTTTCTATGGCCCACTATTTGTGAGAGAGATGGCACGCTCAGGACTGGCACAGATGGCACGCTCACAACTGGCACACAAGCCCAGAGGCCAATATTAATCTCCCTTTTTTCAGGGAAAATTTATAAAACCAAAAAAAAAATTAAATAGGCTTTCTATGGCCCACTATTTGTGAGAGAGATGGGACGCTCAGGACTGGCACAGATGGCACGCTCAGGACTGGCACAGAAGCCCAGAGGCCAATATTAATCTCCCTTTTTTTCTGGGAGAATTTATAAAACCAAAAAAATATTTAAATAGGCTTTCTATGGCCCACTATTTGTGAGAGAGATGGCACGCTCAGGACTGGCACAGATGGCACGCTCACAACTGGCACACAAGCCCAGAGGCCAATATTAATCTCCCTTTTTTCAGGGAAAATTTATAAAACCAAAAAAAAAATTAAATAGGCTTTCTATGGCCCACTATTTGTGAGAGAGATGGCACGCTCAGGACTGGCACAGATGGCACGCTCACAACTGGCACACAAGCCCAGAGGCCAATATTAATCTCCCTTTTTTCAGGGAAAATTTATAAAACCAAAAAAAAAATTAAATAGGCTTTCTATGGCCCACTATTTGTGAGAGAGATGGGACGCTCAGGACTGGCACAGATGGCACGCTCAGGACTGGCACAGAAGCCCAGAGGCCAATATTAATCTCCCTTTTTTTCTGGGAGAATTTATAAAACCAAAAAAATATTTAAATAGGCTTTCTATGGCCCACTATTTGTGAGAGAGATGGCACGCTCAGGACTGGCACAGATGGCACGCTCACAACTGGCACACAAGCCCAGAGGCCAATATTAATCTCCCTTTTTTCAGGGAAAATTTATAAAACCAAAAAAAAAATTAAATAGGCTTTCTATGGCCCACTATTTGTGAGAGAGATGGCACGCTCAGGACTGGCACAGATGGCACGCTCACAACTGGCACACAAGCCCAGAGGCCAATATTAATCTCCCTTTTTTCAGGGAAAATTTATAAAACCAAAAAAAAAATTAAATAGGCTTTCTATGGCCCACTATTTGTGAGAGAGATGGGACGCTCAGGACTGGCACAGATGGCACGCTCAGGACTGGCACAGAAGCCCAGAGGCCAATATTAATCTCCCTTTTTTTCAGGGAGAATTTATAAAACCCCAAAAAAAAAAAAATAGGCTTTCTATTGCCCACTATTTGTGAGAGAGATGGCACACTCAGGACTGGCACACAAGCCCAAAGGCCAATATTAATCTCCCACTGTATTTTTATCAGGGAGAATTTATACACCCCACAAAAAAAAATACAGAAAAATGAAAAGGCTTTCTATGGCCCACTATGTGAGAGAGATGGCACACACAGGGATGGCACTCTAGCAGAAATGCCAAATTGCCAATCTTAATCTCCCACCAAAAAAAAAAAAAAAAAAAAAACAGGGAATGTCCTACAATTACTATCTCCCTGCCTGCAGTAATCTCAGCCAGGTATGGCAGGCAGCTACTATCTCCCTGCCTGCAGTAATCTCAGCCAGGTATGGCAGGCAGCAATAAGGAGTGGACTGATGCACAAATGAAATAAAAAGTGTGGACAAACAAAAAAGATAGCTGTGCAGAAAGGAAGGAACAAGAGGATTTGTGCTTTGAAAAAAGCAGTTGGTTTGCACAGCGGCGTACACACAGCAATGCAGCTATCAGGGAGCCTTCTAGGGCAGCCCAATGAGCTACAGCGCTGAGGGGAAAAAAAAAAAAAAAAACTTCCACTGTCCCTGCACACCGAGGGTGGTGTTGGACAGTGCAAATCGCTGCAGCACAAGCGGTTTTGTGGTTAATGGACCCTGCCTAACGCTATCCCTGCTTCTGACAAAGCGGCAGCAACCTCTCCCTAAGCTCAGATCAGCAGCAGTAAGATGGCGGTCGGCGGGAACGCCTCTTTATAGCCCCTGTGACGTTGCAGACAGCAAGCCAATCACTGCAATGCCCTTCTCTAAGATGGTGGGGACCAGGACCTATGTCATCACGCTGCCCACACTCTGCGTTTACCTTCATTGGCTGAGAAATGGCGCTTTTCGCGTCATTGAAACGCGACTTTGGCGCGAAAGTCGCGTACCGCATGGCCGACCCCGCACAGGGGTCGGATCGGGTTTCATGAAACCCCGACTTAGCCAAAAGTCGGCGACTTTTGAAAATGTTCGACCCGTTTCGCTCAACCCTAGTGGTGTGAATAAACTTGAAAAACTTCTATCACAGGAGACAAGAGTTTGGTGGCATCAAACCACTCTAAATAATTATTTGGCCAAAGACATGGTCCCTCGTGGTTTGCGCATCAGAAAATTACCCACTACTTCATATTCAAATACATTCAATGAGGAATGGAACCAGATCTTGAGCAATTGCTCTTTGAATCTTATGAAACTCATTGTGAAGTATGAAGATATGCGACTGAGTGAAATTCAAAAAGAAATGGAGGAAGTGAATTCTTCTCTTATGCAATTCAAATCATTAACACAGTTTGACTCACTAATTAATAAGATGCATGATAATATATCTGGTCTAGAGGAAGATATCATGGAAAGAAAAAAAAGGAAGTTTGCCAGGGATTTGAATGACTATGCTACAAATAAGGTATATGAATGGGGGCAGTGGGAGAATACCAATAGGACTCCCATATCTATTTTGAAGCGCAGTCAAGCTCAATACAGACAGGCAGCAGCCAAATCGCACGTGAATTTTACATCTTCTGATCCGGAATCATCAGACAATAATCGCAGTATGTCAGATTTATCTTCTAATGACACAGGCAATGTGGCCAAGAAAAAGTTTTTTCGGCATTCAAAAAACGTAAAAGGCGCGGGGGTAGGAAACACCGCAGAATATCTAGGAGCCACCACACGCCACAGGAAGCGCCTTTTCAAGTGAACAAAAATAAAAATGACAACGTGTTGAATTTATCCTCCAGATGTCTGACCCATGACCAACTTTCGGTTCTCTCCTTAGGTTTGAACTTTGTTCCCAATCAAACTTTTGATTTATTTACTACTCTTCTTGATATAAATAAATTTATTCGTAATCTCACTATTAAAAAACATTTTCTAAATCATGATGTTAATCTTGAAAATCGTGAACAAAACAGCACTGATCTTGCACGTGTCAATGAATATCAAGGCATGGACTTTTCTGAACAAGTTTCATTAGTTGCTTTACAATCTTTGAGTGAGAATGATACCTCTAATCGTATTGGCTTTGATCAGTCTCATGAACTTGAAATAAAAAATCCTTACTTCTATCCTATTCAAACCAGGTCCGAATGTATGGATCGCTTTCAAGAAGTAATGGAACGTGAATTGAAGATCTTAAACAACGATATCACTTCCCAAAAAATAAAATCTCGGAGCAATTTTTCAAGAAAACAGTGGAAGGCTTTACATCAATTACAAGACATGAAGGACATTATAATCAAAATGTCTGACAAAGGAGGAATTGTGGTCGTGTTGAATACTGTGGACTATTGTCAGAAAATTATGGAACTTTTGTCTGATTCGACCACTTACACTAAATTAAACAAAAATCCATCATGTGAGTTCAAGAAGAAAGCAGACTCTATCATTGAGGAAGGATTTCAATTGGGAGTTCTAACTAAAAAACAATCTGATTATCTGCGGGTACATGACCCTATTTGTCCAATTTTTCATGGATTACCTAAAGTGCATAAAAATGAGGCTATTCCTCCTTTGAGACCTATTGTCTCTTGAATTGGGTCGTTAACCCTGCTGTTCTGTTGGTCAAAAATGACCGACTTTGAACTTCAATATTCTTTAAAATATTCAAGATGCGGCTCTGAAACCCGTGGCCGACCGACCCATCCTCATTTAAGTCAATCAACCACAAGTTTCAGAACCGCATCTTGAACACCCCAAAAAATACCAAAGTTCAAAATAGGTCTCCCCAGACCAAACAGAACAGCAGGGTTAAATGAACACTTGTGTGAATGGGTTGACTCTCTACTCCAACCCCTTGTGAGCAGAATCCCAGGATTTATAAAGGACTCAAAAGAAATTCTTAAAGTTTTTTCAACTAAGAAATGGTCGGCTCAATTTACGTGGCTCTGCTGTGATGTTATCTCTTTGTATACGTGCATACCGCATGATGTAGCTATGCGTGCTCTTCAGTTTCATTTGGACACTTTTAGTGATTATTCGGTTGATTTAAAAAATTATATTTTACAGGTCACGTTTTTTCTCATGACACATAATTTTTTCATGTTCAATTCACGGTTTTATTTACAAAAATCTGGCGTGGCAATGGGTGCCAAATTTTCACCTTCATTGGCTAACCTTGTCATGGCATTTTGGGAATATCAATTTATTTTTTCTGTTTCAAATCCTTTTTTGTCCGATATTGCATGGTATGGCAGATACATCGATGACCTACTTATCATCTGGGCCGCTGATGTATCTGCCATACCGGGATTCGTTGAATATTTGAATTCTAATGAATGTAATGTTCGATTTACATTCAGACATGACAAAACTCAAATTAATTTTTTGGATTTGGATCTTAATGGTGTTGCTGACCAAATTATTGAAACGAAAACACACCACAAGTCACTCAGCGGCAATACTATTTTGCATGCCAGTAGCGGTCACCCAAAACACACCATTTCATCTATCCCGGTTGGTGAGCTTACCAGAGTCAAACGGAACTGCAGTAATAGTCATATTCTAAAAAATGAAATTGATATGGTGTCGGGCAAACTAAAACGCAGAAATTATCCCAGCTGGACTTTAAATAGAGCGCGATCAATTGTAGATCGTAAAGATCGCTCCAATTTGATCACACCTCACACAACGTTCACCTCCTCATTTTCTGCAATAGATTCACATAATAAACCTTTTTTGTGTTTACAATTTGGCCCACAATTTGATACTATCAGGGCCACGGTCAACAAATTCCTCCCTATTTTGTATGAGGATAGTAGTTTGGCCGAAATTTTGAAACAGGGAATCAATGTAATACCTAGGAGAGCGGTCACCATCGGCAATAGAATTTCACCAAGTTTGTTTGGTGAAAAAAATAGTGGCAACAAAACATGGTTAGACTGCAATGGTTTTTATAGGTGTGGTAGCAGTAGGTGCGGTACCTGTGAACATGCGCTTGTTACTAAAACATTTAGCGACTCTGACAATCAAAAGACATTTCATATTAAACAATATATAAATTGTAATACTGTTTCTGTAGTATACAAAATTGATTGCACTTCATGTCATCTCTCTTATGTTGGCTGCACGTCTCGTAAGTTAAAGAGACGCATATATGAACATTTGTATGATATCAATAGTGCCGGTACTTCTAATCGTACGACATCATCAGCGTCCAAACATTTTATAACCCAGCACGCTGGAAGTACTAAATATTTCCATGCGTATGGTATAGAACGGGTTAACAGACCTCCACGGGGTGGGAACCTTGAGAGATGTCTTCTCATGCGTGAGGCTCACTGGATCTATCATTTGAATACCCGGTTTCCAGCCGGTTTGAACAAACGCAATGAACTAATGTATCATTATTAGAACCAGATCTATCTTGAGTGACATATTTTCTGATTGTTTTTAATATTATGTTTTTTCTTCATTGTATAATTTTTTGTTTCTATTAGTTTTTTATTCAGACAATGCCTTTATTATCATCATGAGTGCTATATGTGAGGTGATTGCCTGGCTTCTACCTATTGGTTAGTGGTGGCTATTTAACATGGACACTTGTATGTGTATATAGCTCTGATAAAGATCTGTTAAAGATCGAAACGCGTTGCTCCTTCCCTATCTGTGTTTTGGAGAGTCTTACAGCCTCAACATTGCTTTTAATATGGATCAATAAAGTTTCTTATTTTATACAAGCTATTGGAGCTGGAACTGAACTTTTTCTTCCCTTGTCCATTCACTACGCTGATCAACGTGGAAGTTCCGTGCACCTGTTGCGGCTGCCTGGTGAGCTGGCTTTGTTCCTTTTTTTTATAATGCAGTGCAATCAAAGTGAAAAAAGTGAAAGTCCCATTAAGGGACTAGGTAAAAAAGGAAAAAAATAAAATGAAAAAAATAAAAAAATAATAATAATATTAATAATAAAAATCCACTAATAAATACACATTTTTATATAAAAAAACGTTTTGAATCGACGTGTGCGGAAAAATCCGATCCATAAAAGTGTCACACTAGTTAACCCCTTCAGTGCACTCCGTAAGTAACAAACTATGCTTTACCATCATACTGCTTGGAAAAAGTGGAATAAAACGCGATCAAAAGGATGAATGTAAAGAGCATCACTGAAAACGCCATCTTGTCCTGCAAAAAACAAGTCGCCATACAGCTCCATTAGCGGAAAAATAAAAAAAAGTTATAGCTCTCAGAATAAAGAAATGCAAAAATAATTATTTTTTCTATAAAAGTTTTTATTGTGTAAAAGTGTCAAAACATAAAAAATATATAAATGTGGCATCGCTGTAATCATTCTGACCTGAAGGATATAATGGACTTATCAATTTTACCACACACAGAATGGGGGGGAAAAAAAACAATTCCTGAATTGCTGGTTTTTGTTCATTCTGCCTCCACAAAAATCAGAATAGAAAGCAATCAAAAAATGTCATGTGCCCAAAAATGGTATAAGTAAAAAGGTCAGCTTGTCCTGCAAAACACAAGCCCTCACATGACTCTGTGGGCCAAAATATGGAAAAATTATAACTCTCAAAATATGGAGATGCAAAAACTTCTTCTTGCAAAAAAAGCGTCTTTTAGTGAATGACAGAAGCCAAACATAAAAAATGGATATAAATCTGGTATCCCTGTAATCGCACTGACCCGAAGAATAAAGTCGCCTAATCACTTATACCGCAGGAGGAATGGCACAAAAAATAAAACCAATTCTTCACCTGCTGTGGATTTGTTCATTCTGCCTCCCAAAGATTGCAGTAATACTCGGTGCACATTTATCCTAAGCTCTACACTGAGCGCTTATACTGGGGTTTCCGTGTATATCTCTGAAATACGTGATTCAGACAGAACTGCCGGAGAAAGATTTTCTATAATGAGGCCGATGGAGGCAATGTGAACGCCATAGTTTTGTGCACCACTGAAAGGAAAGACAACGCTGAACAGAGTCCAGAGCCAGAGTAACTCTGCTGCCTCATTATAGTGAATGGATTCATCGGGGGTTTCATCTGTAACGTAGCTCGGAGATTTAAATGGAAACCCCAAAGTATGTGCTCAGCGAAGAGAGCTGGATAAATGTGATCCCAAACGTTATGAGACATGTTCCCAATAAAAGCTTCAACTCAATCCACAATAAAAGCAAGTCCCCACTCAGGTCCGTCATCTGTAACAGAAATATAGGAGTCTTCCACGTTACTGGTAATATAAAGGCTCTAGAAAAGCGAAATGGCTCATTTCCCCAAAAAGAAATTCAGCGAATTCTGCGCTCCCAAATCCAAATGCCCCCCTCCTTTCTGAGCCCCAGTATGCATAAACTACCTTTAGCATTCACATTTGGCAGGGGTATAATTTCCAAAATGGGGTCACTTGGGGGTGGGGGGAATCTACTCTCTAGCACTTAGGGGGCTCTATATATGGAGTCCGCAGACTATTCTAGGAAAATATGCGCTCCAGGAGGTAAATAGCGCTCTATCTCTACCGAGACTCTCCGTATGGCTAAGCAGTACTGTATAGCCACATATGGTGTATTTCTATATTTAGCAGAAATTGTGGGACAAATTGTGGTGCCAATTTTACCGATTTGTGTGAAAATGTTAAATCTGGGGCTAAAACAATTTTTTTTGTGGTAAAAATTTAATTATTTTTTCTTCATTGACCAATAGTATAAAATTCTGTTACACATCCTTGGTATCAATATGATCATTACAGCTCTAGATTAATTCATTGAGAGGTGTATTTTGTAAAATTGGGTCCCTCATGGGGCATTCTACTGTTCTGGAACCTAAGGGGCTCTCCCAGTGGGTCATGGCACCCTCAAACCATAATAGTAAAATCTGCAGTATAATATGGCGCTCCTTCCCTTTTGAGCTTTGCACTGTGCCTCAAAAGTAGTTTTCACCCACACATGGGGTATTGGCAAACTCAGGAGAAATTGCACAACAAATTCTGGGGTCCATTTTCTTCTGTTACCCTTGAGAAAATAAAAAATTTGGGGCTAAAAGAAAAATTTTGTGGAAAATTAAAAAAAAAAAAAAAAGTTCTTATCTCTGCTACAAACTTCTGTAAAGCACCTGATGGTTCAAGATGATCACCACACATCTAGATAAGTTCCTTGAGGGGTTTAATTTAAAAATGGTGTCACTTCTGGGGGGTTTCCACTGTTTGGACACATCAGGGGCTCTCCAAAAGTGACATGGCATCTGCTCTCGATTTCAGCCAACTTGTGTTAAAAAAGTCAAACCTTTTTTCTTCCCTTCTGGGTCCTGCCGTGTGCCGAAACAGTGGTCTTCCTCCACACATGGGGTATCAGCGTACACAGGAGAAATTGCACAACAATTTTTGGGGTCCATTTTGTCCCGCTACCTGATAAAAAAAAAAATGGTGCTAAAAGGTGATTTTTGTGGAAAAAATTGATCTTTAACCTCTTTTTGACCTCGGACGGGATAGTACGTCCGAGGTCAGATACCACACTTTGATGCAGGGCTCCGGCGGTAAGCCAGCATCAAAGCCAGGACATGTCAGCTGTTTTGAACAGCTGAAATGTACCCACAATAGCGGCGGGTGAAATTGCGATTCACCCGCCGCTATTAACCAGTTAAATGCCGCTGTCAAACGCTGTCAAACGGGCGGCCGGAAATGAGCACATCGCCGACCCCCATCACATGATCGGGGGTCAGCGATTTGTCAGAATGGTAACCATAGAGGTCCTTGAGACCTCTATGGTTACTGATGTCGGCCTGCTGTGAGCGCCCCCCTGTGGTCGGCGCTCATAGCACACCTGCATTTCTGCTGCATAGCAGCGATCTAATGATCGCTGCTATGTAGCAGAGTCGATCGAGTTGTGCCAGCTTCTAGCCTCCCATGGAGGCTATTAAAGCATGGCAAAAGTTTAAAAAAAAGTGAAAAAAAGTGAAAAAAAAAAAAAAATAAAAAAATAAAAGTTTAAATCACCCCCCTTTCGCCCCATTCAAAATAAATCAATTAAAAAAAAAAAAATCAAACCTACACATATTTGGTATCGCCGCATTCAGAATTGCCCGATCTATCAATAAAAAAAAAAGATTAACCTGATCGCTAAACGGCGTAGCGAGAAAAAAATGTGAATCCCCAGAATTAGGTTTTTTTGGTCGCCGCGACATTGCATTAAAATGAGGTAATGGGCGATCAAAAGTACGTATCTGCACCAAAATGCTATCATTAAAAACGCCAGCTCAGCACGCAAAAAATAAGCTCTCACCTGACCCCAGATCATGAAAAATGGAAACGCTATGGGTATCGGAAAATGGCACAACTTTTTTTTCTTAGCAAAGTTTGGAATTTTTTTCCACCACTTAGATAAAAAATAACCTAGACATGTTAGGTGCCTATGAACTTTTAATGACCTGGAGAATCATAATGGCAGGTCAGTTTTAGCATTTAGTGAACCTAGCAAAAAAGCCAAACAAAAACAAGTTTGGGATTGCACTTTTTTTGCAATTTCACCGCACTTGGAATTTTTTTTCCCATTTTCTAGTACACAACATGCTAAAACCAATGATGTCGTTCAAAAGTACAACTTGTTTCGCAAAAAATAAGCCCTCACATGGCCATATTGACGGAAAAATAAAAAAGTTATGGCTCTGGGAAGGAGGGGAGTGAAAAACGAACACGGAAAAACGGAAAATCCCAGGGTCATGAAGGGGTTAATTATTACGGCTCTACGTTATAAACTTATATGAAGCACCTGGGGCTTTAAGGCGCTCATCAAACATCTAGATAAGTCACTTGATGGGACACTCGTGGGAGGTTTCCAGTGTTTAGGCACATCAAGGGCTCTCCAAATGTGACATGGCGTCCGTTCTCGATTACAGCCAATTTTGCGCTCAAAACATGAAACAGTACACCTTTCCTTCCAGGTCCTGCCGTGTGCCCAAACAGTAGTCTTCCCCCACACAAGGGGTATTGGTGTACTCAGGAGAAATTGCACAACAAATATTGTGGCTCATGTTCTCGATACCCTTGAGAAAAAAAAATTGTGTCCGAAGTAAAATTTTTGTGAAAAAAAGTTAAATCTTCATTTTTTCTTCCACATTGCTTCAATTCTTGTGAAGCACCTGAAGTGTTAATAAACTTCTTGAATGTGGTTTTGAGCACCTTGAGGGGTGCAGTTTTTAGAATGGTGTCACTTTTGGGTATTTTCTGTCATATAGGTCCCTCAAAGTCACTTCAAGTGTGAGGTGGTCCCTAAAAAAAGGGTTTTGTAAATTTTATTGGAAAAATGAGAAATCGCTGGTCAAATTTTAACTTTTATAACTTCCTAACAAAAAAAAATTGAATTAGACTTACCGGTAATTCGGTTACTAGTAACCCACCACGACAGCACACCTGAATGCTACCCCTTACCTAATAGGGACAGGAAATGACAAAGAGCTTAAATAACCCCTCCCTCATCCTCCCCCTCAGTGTTATTATAAAGGACCACAGGAGAAGGAATGCTTCAAATTATATTTATTCTTATGAATGTAAAGAAAGGGAGGGATTACTCCTGCTGTCATGATGGTTTACTAGAAACCGAATTACCAGTAAATCTAATTCTATTTTCTCTAGTAACCCCCCACGACAGCATATCTGGAGCAGTACCCAAGAGTAGCATTTAGGGAGGGACTATAGCACTAAGGACTTTTTCTCCGAAGGCTAAGTCTTCTTTTGACATCAGGTCTACCCTGTAATGTTTAGAAAACATATGGACCGAGGACCATGTAGCAGCTCTGCATATTTGCTCGATGGAAGAACTGGCTTTCTCGGCCCAGGAGATAGCTGTTGCTCTGGTAGAATGGGCTGTGAATCTTTCTGGCAGTGGAAGGTCCTGGATCTGATAAGCCTCCAAGATTGCTCTCTTGATCCAGTTGGCAATTGTAGACTTGGAAGTTTTCTTCCCTCTATTCTGGCCTTGAAGATAAATTAACAGGTTTTGATCCTTCCTAATTTTCTGTGAAGCTTAGAGATAATAAAGTACCATTCTCCGAACATCCAAAGTATGGAATTGTTCTTCTTCCTCACTTTTCGACTCTTGATAGGAGGGGAGAATTATCTCCCGCGACTTGTCGAATTCAGAGACAACCTTTGGGAGAAAGGATGGATTCAATCGCAGAATAAGCCGGTCTTGTAGAATTTTCATGTAGGACTCATTGATTGACAGGGCCTGTAATTTACCTACTCTCCTGGCCGTAGTTATTGCTACCAGGAAGGTGGTTTTTCAGGCGAGTTTGCCCATGTTTATTGATGACAAGGGCTCAAAAGGTGAAAGTGTAAGTCCCTTCAGGACTATATTGAGGTCCCAGGATGGAGCTATATTCATAGATCTTGGAGATATGCGGGATGCTGCCATCATAAATCTTCTTATCCATCTGTGGTCGGCTAAAGATTGGTCAAAATACGAGCTTAGGGCCGCCACCTGGACCTTGAGGGTGCTGGGTCTGAGACCCTTCTCCAGCCCATCCTGTAAAAAATCCAAGATTCTGGCTAAGTTCAGCCTGTCTGGGTTAGGTCGTTTGGGAGCACTCCATGTGATAAAGGTCTTCCATATTTTTTGGTAGATGGAGTTGGTCACTGTCTTTCGGCTTTTTTTCAGTTTCCTAATGACCTTTTTTGATAGCCCTCTGGTCCTCAGAATTGAGAATTCAGAAGCCAGGCGTTCAGGTGTAATCTCTCGGGATCTGGATGAAGTATTGGCCCCTGATAGAGAAGGTTCTTGACCGGAGGCAGTGTTATTGGTCCATCTACCTTTAGGCTGATATGGGTCCCGAACCAGCTTCTTTTGGGCCAAAATGGAGCCACCAGGATTACCCTGACCATTTCTCTCCTCATTTTTTGTAGGACTTTTGGTAGAATCGGTAGTGGAGGGAAAGCTTAAGCCAGTCTGAATACCCATGGTTGGGCCAACGTGTCTACCTAGCCCAGGATCGGTTGGATCTAGTGAGTAATACTGGTCCACCTTTGTCTTCTGACCGCTTGCGAACAGGTCCACCTCTGGCTGTCCCCATCTTCTGGTCAGTATCTGAAAGACTTCCGGGTCTAGGCTCCATTCTCCTGGATGGATCTTCGTTCTGCTCAGGAAGTCGGCCTGCATATTTATCTCCCCTTTTATGTGTAGGGCAGACAGTGAGAGAAGGTGTTCTTCGGCCCACGAAAATATTCTGGCTGATATTGTTTTCAGATCCTCGTGTCTTGTACTTCCCTGATGGCGAACATGGGCAATTGTTGTCCGAGTATACTTTGATATGAGAATCCTGGACAAGGGTTACTGCTGCTTTGAGGACCTCCTCTACCGCTTTTAGTTCTCTGAAGGATTGTTGGCTAATCTCGCTTGGCCAGTATCCCTGAAATGTATGCTGGGCTACCACAGCTCCCCAACCTCTTTTGCTGGCATCTACTCTTATAGTGATCGCTGGGTTCTGTGACCAGGGAACTCCTCTGATTAAGTTCTCCTTTTGTAACCACCATGTCAATGAGGACTTTACGTGGGGTGGTATTCGAATCTTTTTGTCTAGAGTCTGGGGATCCATCCCAGTTTGTCAGGATATGAGTCTGAAGTGTTCTGGTGTGGGCTTGTGCCCATGCCACCATCTGGATGCATGGTTCCGAGAACCGACATGGCCCATTGTAAAGATCCTTTTTGTCCTGCAACATCCTTATCTTTGCTGTTAGCAAGGTCCGTTTTTGTTTGGGTAAGAAAGATGTCTGCCTGTGCGAGTCTATTAGGACTCCTAGAGAGATCTTTGTTGTTGATGGAACCATATCCGATTTTTTGTGGTTGACTATCCAGCCTAGGGACAACAAGATCTGGACTGTCGCTTGAAGATGCTCTTGTAGTATGGGTACTGTGGGAGCCACTACCAAGAGGTCATCGATGTATGGGATTATGCATATATGCTGACCTCTGATGTAGGCCATCACTTCGGACATGATCTTTGTGAAGATCCTTGGGGCTGAGGACAGTCCAAACGGGAGGACATTGAACTGAAAGTGGTCTATGTCTTTTCCCCTGGCAACTGCAAATCTTAGGAATTTTCGATAAGTTGGATGGATTGGGACATGATAATATGCGTCCTGTAAATCTATAGTGGCCATAATGAAATTTTGTCCTATCAGGGGTGCTATTGATTTGACGGATTCCATTTTGAATCTTCTGTAGGCTACATGTCGATTCAGGAGCTTCAGGTTGATTATGACTCGACGAGACCCGTTTGTTTTCTTTATTAGGAGTACGTTTGAATAATGTCCTCTGTTCCTCTCATTCTCTGGGACTGTGGAGATCACATTGCTGACTAATAGGTCTTGTACTCCCACTATCAATGGGGACTGTAGCTTTGGTGTGGATAAATATGTTGTTTTTAACGTTTTTTGAGGATACGAGACAAACTCTATCTTTATCCCCTTTCAGACCGATTTTAAGGTCCATTGATCTGAGCAAACCTTTTGCCAATATGGGAGGAAGTTTGAGATACGACACCCCACCGTGATGGCTTCATTGTTTTCTTTGATTTTGGGGTTGGGGAACAAAAAGATTCCTGTCTTTTTCCCCTTTTGGATAGCGCCAACGCCCCGACTTGCCCTTCCCTCTGTATTGAGGAGTATGCTCTTCTTGAGAGCGGAAGGGTCTTTTCCTAGGGTTTCTAGGCTATGGTAATGTTTTCTTTTTGTCTGAGGTCTTCTCCGATAGATCATCATCTGCGGAGGCATCTGCTAGAAAGCCTGTCGCTTTCTAGAAGATAGGTAGGAAGGCTAGAATATTTTCTTTGGGAGTACCTGAGGACAGGTGCTCTTCTAGTTGTCCCAGCCAGCAGTGCATTGACCTAGTCACACAGGTAGATACTGAATTGATGTTCAGTAAAGATGCTAACGTTTCCCATGACTTCTTTAGTAGTCCATCCATCTTAAGTTCCAGGGGGTCTTTCAACTGGGAGGCATCCTCAAATGGTAGCGTGGTCTTTTTAGCTACCCTAGCAATTTGGACATCCACTCTTGGAATCTCCAACCAGCATGACGCTGTCTCGTCATCTATCGGAAATCTGTCCTTCATCTCCGCTGGGGTGGTCAGCCTCTTTTCTGGGGATTCCCATTCTTCTAGGACTAAGTCACGGATATTCATATGAATGGGAAACACCGGCTTTTTCTTAGAACGAAGACCCCCAAACATCTCTTCCTGTACTGACTGGGCCGTCTTCTCTTCCTCAATTTCCATAGTCTTCCTTACTGATGTGAGAAGCTCTTCTATGTCACCCAAGGAAAAGTAATATCTCTCCTTCTGGGAAGCCTCTGGGTCTAGGGATAAAATTCACCCTCTTCTGGAGGCTCGTCCGACGTTACTCCTGAGAGTCCTCATGCCTTTCTTCCTCTGAATTAAAGGTGTTGTCCACTACTTTGAATTAACCCCCCAATGTACCCCCCCTAATGAATTGTGCAATTACCTTCCGTTGCCGTTTTCGCCTGTGAGCGGCGCTATTTTGGCTGCTGAGTCCGGGTCACGTGACCCCCAGGCTGCAGCCGCCGCTCATTTCCGCCGTCACGTCAATTTCGAGACTCTGGAAATTGATGTGACGTCAGCAGCAGGCGTGACCAGCCCCCGCAGTCACTCATCAAGAGTGACTGGGCTGTCGGCGGTGCTGGGGGCGGGCGGGGCTGACTGTGTGTGCAGTGCTGGGATTTGCGGGTGGGCGGGGCTGTGCTGCGGTCGCCGGGGGTCTGCGTGCTGGCGCCGCTGTCTGCGTGCCGGCGCCGGTATGTGCAGACCGATGCCGGTGTCTGCGTGGCGGAGCCGGTGTCTGCGTGTCGGCGCTGGGGTCCGCTGCGGGGGGTGGTTGTGTGTGTGTGTGTGTGTGCAGGCATCGTCCGATGGGACTACAAGTCCCATCGGGCTCTGCCTGCTATAGTGACAGTGAGTGACACATTAGCCAATGATGGGACAGTAGTAGTCCCATCATTCGGATAATGTGTTGAATGTAAAAAAAAAAGAAAAAACACAGTACATACATACATACATACAACACACACCATGTGACATCATGCAACACATGCACCATGCGACATGCACCATGCGACGACATGCACCATGCGACGACATGCACCATGCGACGACATGCACCATGCGACGACATGCGACATGCACCATGCAACAACATGCACCATGTGGCGACACGCACCATGCGGCGACGCACCATGCGATGACATGCGACATGCACCATGCGGCGACATGCACCATGCGATGACATGCGACATGCACCATGTCGCGACATGCACCATGCGACAACATGCGACATGCGCCATGTGGCGACATGCACCATGCGGCGACATGTGACATGCACCATGCGGCGACAAGCACCATGCAACGACATGCGACTTGCACCATGCGCCGACATGCACCGTGCGACGCCATGCATCATGCGACGACATGCACCATCATGCACCATGCGACATACAGTACATACATAATACAGACATACAGTACATATAACATAGAGTACATACTCACCATCACTTGTCACTTTGTTCCCCGAAGCCATTGTCACCTGTAAAAAATATTAAAATAATAAACAAATACTATACTCCCTGTCCGCAGAAATCCAATTAAAACGAGTGTCCCACGACGATCTCCCATGGAGAACAGAAGCATCAGCTGATGCGACCGCTCTCCAGGGGCTCCAGGAACACAATGATGGAAGGTATCCTTCCATCATGTATTCCTCACGAGGTATTCCTACGCCCCTGTGAGAAAATAGTCCCTAGTCTGACTATTGGCATTGCTGGGTGAGACATTTTCCCACGCAGCAAATGGCATAAAGTGAGACCAGTGAACTAGAGTAACCTCAGTGATGCACTGCAGGAGCCATTGTCTCCTGTCACTGTATCACTGAGGGTCCTATAGAGCAGTGACATCACCCAATGTCACTGTTCTATAGGGGAGATCGTCGTGGGACACTCGTTATTAATTGGACTATGGCGGACAGGTAGTATAAGGTTTATTATTTTACTTTTTTTGCAGGCGCTGAAGTATGGTAAGTATGGTTAAATGAAGAATATTAAAATACTTTTTTCCAAATGTGTGCGTTTTATTAACCCTTTTTTACTATTGGATTAATAATGGATAGGCGTCTTATTGACGCCTCTCCGTTATTAACCCGGCTTAATGTCACCTTACAATAGCAAGGTGACATTAACCCATTATTACCCCATATCCCACCGCTACTCGGGAGTGGGAAGAGAGGGGCTAAGTGCCGGAATTGGCGCATCTTACAGATGCGCCATTTCTGGGGCGGCTGCGGACTGGTATTTGTAGCCGGGGGGGGGGGGCAATATCCATGGCCCCTCTCTAGGCTATGAATATCAGCCCGCAGCTGTCTGCGTAGCCTTTCTGGCTATAAAATATAGGGGGACTCCACGTCATTTTTTTTGGGGGGGTCCCCCTATTTTAATAGCCAGTAAAGGCTGCGCAGACAGCTGCGGGCTGGTATTCATAGCAGGCTAGAAATATTGGCCCCGGCCGCCGGCTTTCCCCCTCTGGAGCAGAAAATTGCGCGGGAGCCCACGCCGTTTTTTTCCACTTTTTTTTTTAATTCAACGCTCATTAAGGCCTCTTTCACTCTTGCGTCGGTACAGGTCCGTCGCCGATGCACGTTGTGAAATTTGCGCACGACGTGGGCAGCGGATGCAGTTTTTCAACGCATCCGCTGCCCATTCTGAAGTGCGGGGAGGAGGAGGCGGAGTTTTTTTCGCGCATGCGCGGTAGAAAATGGTGGGCGCGATGGCCAAAAAAACTTTGACTTGAACGTTTTTTCTTGCCGACGGTCCGCCAAAACATGACGGATCCGTTGCACGACGGAGGCGACGTCTGGCCATCCGTCACGATCCGTCGCTAATACAAGTCTATGGGTAAAACGCATCCTGCGAGCACATTTGCAGGATCCGTTTTTTTGCACCGGATCGTTTTTTTCCACCAGATCCGTTTTTTTTCAACCGGATCCGTTTTTTTTTTCCACCGGATGTTTTTTTTCCGCCAGATCTGTTTTTTCTCATAAAATTGTATTAGCGCCGGATTGCGCCTGATGGCCACACGTTTAATCCATTTTTGCAAGATCCGTCAAAAAAGCTGTTTCAGCCGGACGGAAAACACATACAGAGGAACGGTTTTTCGGTACGTCGAAAAAATGCACAGCGACTGATCTAGCAAAAAACGGATGAAATGTGTGGCCATCAGGCGCACTCCGGCGCTAATACAACTCTATGAGAAAAAAACGGATCTGGCGGAAAAAAAAAACGATTAGGTGGAAAAAAACGGATACGGCAGAAAAAAAAAGATCCGGCGAAAAAAAACGGATCCTGCAAATGTGCTCGCAGGATGCGTTTTGTACCCATAGACTTGTATTAGCGACGGATCCGTCGTGTTTTGGTGGACGCAACGCACAAAAAAAGTTCAAAGTAACTTTTTTTGTGCGACGTGTCTGCCATTTCCGACCGCGCATGCGTGGCTGGAACTCCGCCCCCTCCTCCACGCTCATCACAATGGGCAGTGGATGCGTTGTAAGACTGCATCCGCTGCCCACGTTGTGCTAAATTTAGCATAACGTCCGTCGGTACGTCTGGCTGACGGTTTGCGACGGCCCCGTACCGACGCAAGTGTGAAAGTAGCCTTACATCTGAATTTGCTGAGTATAATGCAGCCACCCCAGAGTAAAATGTAACCCCCCAAAGAATATAATGCAGCCCCCCCATAGAGTATGATGCAATCACCCCTCATAGAATATAAATATAATACAGCCCCTATAGAATATAATGTAGCCCCGAATAGAATAGAATGCAGCCCACCTCCCCATAGAATATAATGCAGCCCCATCAAAGAGTATGATGCAATCATCCCTCATAAAATCTAATACAACCCCCCATATAATATAATGCAGCCCACCTCCCCATAATATATAATGTAGCCCCCATAGAATATAATGCAGCCCCCCATAGTATATAAGAGCCTCCCCCATAGAATATAATATACCCCCCATAGTATATAAGACAGCCTCCCCATAGAATAGAATATACCCAAAGCAATAGTATATAACACAGCCACATAGTATATAACACGGCCTCCCCATAGAATATAATATACCTCCCATAGTATATATCAAAGCCCGCATATAATATAGCACAACTTGCATAGTATATAGCACAGCCTGCATAATATAGCACAGCCCGCGTAGTATTATACAGCACAGCCCGTGTAGTAGTATACAGCACAGTCCGGGTCGTAGTATATACAGCACAGCCCGCGTAGTAGTATATACAGCACAGCCCGCGTAGTAGTATACACAGCACAGCCCACACAGTGGTATATACACAGCACAGCCCACACAGTGATATATACACAGCACAGCCCACACAGTGATATATACATAGCACAGCCCACACAGTGGTATATACACAGCACAGCCCACACAGTGGTATATACAGAGCACAGCCCACACAGTGGTATATACAGCACAACCCACATCTCATCCCCCCGATAATTTTATTATTATTTATTATTATACATTTTTATAGCGCCATTTATTCCATGGCGCTTTACATGTGAATACGGGGCAAATATAGACAAATACATTAAACATGAGCAGATAACAAGGCACACGAGTACATAAGGAGGGAGGACCCTGCCCGCGAGGGCTAACAGTCTGCAGGGGGTGGGTGAGGATACACTAGGAGAGGGAAGAGCTGGCTGTGCGGCTGTTCAGTAGGTTGAGGATCACTGCAGGCTGTAGGCTTGTCGGAAGAGATGAGTCTTCAGGTTCTTTTTGAAGGTTTCTATGGTAGGCGCAAGTCTGATGTGTTGGGGTAGAGAGTTCCAGAGTATGGGGGAAGCACGGGAGAAGTCTTGGATGCGGTTATGGGAAGAAGAGATGAGAGGGGAGTAGAGAAGGAGGTCTTGGGAGGACCGGAGGTCGCGTGTAGGTAGGTACCGGGAGACCATGTCACAGATGTATGGAGGAGACAGGTTGTGGATGGCTTTGTATGTCAGTGTGAGGGTTTTGAACTGGAGTCTCTGGGCGATAGGAAGCCAGTGAAGGGCTTGACACAGGGGAGAGGCTGGGGAATAGCGGGGGGACAGGTGGATTAGTCGGGCAGCAGAGTGTAGGATGGATTGGAGTGGTGCCAGAGTGCTAGAGGGGAGTCCAGAGAGTAGGAGGTTGCAGTAGTCGAGGCGGGAGATGATAAGGGCATGCACTAGCGTTTTTGCAGTGTTGCGGTCAAGGAAAGCACGGATCCGGGAAATATTTTTGAGTTTGAGACGACAGGAGGAGGCAAGGGCTTGGATATGTGGCTTGAAAGAGAGGGCAGAGTCGAGGATCACCCCGAGGCACCGGGCGTGTGGGACTGGGGATAGTGAGCAGCCATTGACATTGATGGATAGGTCTGGTGGAGGGGTAGAGTGAGATGGGGGAAAGATGATGAATTCTGTTTTGTCCATGTTCAGTTGTAGAAAGCGAGCAGAAAAGAAGGCTGAAATGGCAGACAGACAGTGCGGGATTTTGGTAAGCAAGGAGGAGAGGTCAGGTCCGGAGAGGTAGATCTGCGTATCGTCAGCGTAGAGATGGTACTGCATACCGTGGGATTCTATGAGCTGTCCCAGGCCGAAAGTGTAGATGGAGAAGAGTAGGGGTCCTAGAACAGAGCCTTGAGGAACACCGACTGACAAGGGGCGAAGTGAGGAGGTGGTGTGGGGGAGGGAGACACTGAATGTTCGGTCTGTCAGATATGACGAGATCCAGGAAAGGGCCAAGTCTGTGATGCCAAGGGATGAGAGGATTTGTAGCAAAAGGGAGTGGTCTACAGTGTCAAAGGCAGAAGACAAGTCCAGGAGAAGGAGGACAGAGTAGTGTCGCTTGCTCCTGGCAGTTAGTAGGTCATTGGTGACTTTAGTTAGGGCAGTTTCAGTTGAGTGATGGGAACGGAAGCCTGATTGTAACCGATCAAAGAGGGAGCAGGAGGAGAAGTGGGAGGACAGTTCAAGATGGACGTGTTGCTCCAGCAATTTGGAGGCATAAGGGAGAAGAGATATCGGGCGATAGCTAGACACAGAGGATGGGTCGAGGGAGGGCTTTTTGAGGATGGGTGTGATCTTGGCATGCTTGAAGGATGAGGGAAAGACACCTGTTGTGAGTGAGAGGTTGAAGAGGTGCGTTAGGGTTGGGATGAAGACCGTGGAAAGGTTAGGGATGAGGTGGGATGGGAGCGGGTCAAGCGTGCAGGTGGTGAGGTGTGATCTTGACAGGAGGGTGGAGAGCTGATCTTCTGTCATGGTGGAGAAGCTGGTTTTGGAGGAGCAGGGTTGAGCAGCTAAGAGGGTCAGTGGGCGCTGTGGGCCAAAGCTTTCTCTGATCGTATCGATCTTCTGTTTAAAGAAAGAGGCGAAGTCATCAGCAGAAATGAGGGGGGAAGGAGGAGGTGCGGGGGGACGGAGTAGAGAATTGAAAGTGTTGAAAAGCTGTTTAGGGTTGTGGGACAGGGAGGATATGAGGGATGAGAAGTAAGTTTGTTTTGCGGCAGTGAGCGCAGACTTGAAGCTGGCGAGGGACTGCTTGTATGCAGTGAAGTGGTCGGCAGAGTGGGATCGCTTCCATCTCCGCTCAGCAATCCTGGAAGCCCGTCTCAATTCTTTGGTCAGGCTGGTCAGCCAGGGCTGCCTGTTAATTGTACGAGTTTTACTATGCATGAGTGGGGCGGCCGAATCGAGTGTTGTTGTTATTGTGGTGTTATAAAAAGTGGCAGCAGCATCTGTGTCATGAAGGGAAGCTATGTCTGTGAGAGGGAGAAGGGACTCAGAGAGTGATTGTAAGTTGAGATGTTTGAGATTTCGGCGAGGGTGAGTGAGTTTGTGGAGTGGGGGTTGCACACTAGGAGAGGAGAGGGACGAGAATGTCAGTAGGTTGTGGTCAGACAGGGGGAGGGGTGTGTTAGTGAGGTTAGTAAGGGAGCAGAGGCGGGTGAAGATGAGGTCCAGCGTGTGGCCATCTTTGTGAGTGGCCTCAGAGGACCATTGAGTGAGGCCAAAGGAGGCAGTCAGTGATAAAAGTTTAGAGGTAGCTGAGGTGAAAGTGTCAATGGGGACATTGAAATCACCCATGATGATAGTGGGGATGTCAACAGAGAGGAAATGAAGTAGCCAGGTGGTGAAGTGGTCGAGAAAGGTGGAGATGGCTAGTTCTGGGGGGCGGTAGATGACAGCCAGCTGGAGGTTGGAGGGGGTATAGATGCGGACAGAGTGCACCTCAAACGAGGGAAGAGTAGCGGAGGGTGGTAGCGGGATTGGAGTAAAGGAGCAGGTGTCGGACAGGAGCAAGCCAACTCCTCCACCGCGTTTGTTGCTGGGGCGAGGGGTGTGAGAGAGGTGGAATCCGCCATAGGAGAGCGCAGCTGGAGAGGCCGAGTCAGAGGGGGTGAGCCAGGTTTCAGTGAGGCCGAGGAAGGAGAGTTTGTTGGTGATGAAGAGGTCATGGATAAATGGCAGTTTGTTGCAGATGGAGCGTGCGTTCCATAGTGCTCCAAGTAGGGGGAGCGGGGGAGTGGGGGCTGGATGAATGGGTATGAGGTTGTCGTGGTTGGGAAAACGTGCGGAGGATCGTGGCAGGGGGTTAGAAACGAGTGTGGGGATGAATTGGGGAGGGCCGGGATTTGGGGATATGTCACCAGCAATGAGGAGTAACAGACAGATCATTAGAAGGTGGGAGCAGGATAGGACATGATGTGGCCGTGTGTGTCTGGAGAAAAAGGATTGTATGTGGAGGAACAGTTCTGAGGGGAAGGTGAGATGGCTGGGGAGTATGGAGGAAGAAATGACTAGTTCCTTACTAGGTGGAGTGATTGCAGGAGATTGTAAGAAGGAAAGTAGTATGGGGGTGAAAGAGAAAAGAAACCGAAACATTGTAGTGGTTAGTAGTCTGTTACCTTCCAGTCAATTCCAGTCCAATTCAGTCTAATTCAGAATCATAATTAAAAAGATGGAAGTTAAAAGATGATTTTCAGCAGACTGAGTCTATAGCAGACTCCTGCATGTGAATATATCCCCAGTTAAGGGCAATCAGGTGTGAATGAGGGGGTGGCTGGGTATGGGAGACCAGATGTAGAGAGTTAAGCAAAGGTCATAAAGTGAGGGAGGGGTAAGACTGACCACTCAAAGAGATGCCAGGATCACACAATGAGATACATCAAAACAGGTCATGGAAACAAGCTCATAGGTGAGAAAGCATACTAAAAGGATTATATGTGCTGCACCAAGACACTCAGATCCAGGGGAAGCATAGAAAAGCCAGTGCAATATACAGAGACATTCAGAAGCCAGGGAGAGCTGGGTAAAGTCAGTGCATACCATGGAAAATCAATGCAGTATACAGAGATATTCTGGAGCCAGGGAGAGCTGGGTAAAGTCAGTGCATACCATGGAAAATCAATGCAGTATACAGAGATATTCTGGAGCCAGGGAGAGCTGGGTAAAGTCAGTGCATACCATGGAAAATCAATGCAGTATACAGAGATATTCTGGAGCCAGGGAGAGCTGGGTAAAGTCAGTGCATACCATGGAAAATCAATGCAGTATACAGAGATATTCTGGAGCCAGGGAGAGCTGGGTAAAGTCAGTGCATACCATGGAAAATCAATGCAGTATACAGAGATATTCTGGAGCCAGGGAGAGCTGGGTAAAGTCAGTGCATACCATGGAAAATCAATGCAGTATACAGAGATATTCTGGAGCCAGGGAGAGCTGGGTAAAGTCAGTGCATACCATGGAAAATCAATGCAGTATACAGAGATATTCTGGAGCCAGGGAGAGCTGGGTAAAGTCAGTGCATACCATGGAAAATCAATGCAGTATACAGAGATATTCTGGAGCCAGGGAGAGCTGGGTAAAGTCAGTGCATACCATGGAAAATCAATGCAGTATACAGAGATATTCTGGAGCCAGGGAGAGCTGGGTAAAGTCAGTGCATACCATGGAAAATCAATGCAGTATACAGAGATATTCTGGAGCCAGGGAGAGCTGGGTAAAGTCAGTGCATACCATGGAAAATCAATGCAGTATACAGAGATATTCTGGAGCCAGGGAGAGCTGGGTAAAGTCAGTGCATACCATGGAAAATCAATGCAGTATACAGAGATATTCTGGAGCCAGGGAGAGCTGGGTAAAGTCAGTGCATACCATGGAAAATCAATGCAGTATACAGAGATATTCTGGAGCCAGGGAGAGCTGGGTAAAGTCAGTGCATACCATGGAAAATCAATGCAGTATACAGAGATATTCTGGAGCCAGGGAGAGCTGGGTAAAGTCAGTGCATACCTGTGGGAAGAGGAGAACAGCTCGATTAGATGGTGCAGATGATGATAATATTGTAGTAGTGATGAGTAGCCAAATGCATTCTAGAATTCAGTCTAATTCAGAATCATAATTAAAAAGATGTAATTTAAAAGATGGAAGTTAAAAGATGATTTTCAGCAGACTGAGTCTATAGCAGACTCCTGCATGTGAATATATCCCCAGTTAAGGGCAATCAGGTGTGATAATGGCTCCACAGTCCGGTAAAAAAACAAAAACACTCTCCTCACCTTTCCTCTTGTCCGCGCTGCTCCTGGCTCCTGTCTCGGCGGCTGCAGTCTGCCCGGGACACAGCAGGTGCGCGATGATATGACGTCATCATGCACCCGCAGTGTCAGAGGCAGAGTGGGGAATGATGGGAGAGGGAGCGTCAACAGACGCTCTCTCCTCCATCATTGCATTGAACTATATCGGCGTCATAGACGCCGGTATAGTTGAATGCAGCGGCGGCACAGGCGGGAGGAGGGGGGAAAGAGTGCAGCGGCCCACTACTGGCACCGGCCTTTTTGGCATGTGCCAGAAGTGCCCGATGGCCAGTCCGGCCCTGGTCACCGCCCACACACTTCCCTCCTCCTGAACTGCAGCGTTTCTCGGACCCACATCTGCAGCAAAACTGCAGATATTTGTTACATCTCAATGAAAGTGTAAGGCCGGAGTCACACTACAGCGAGATACGGCCGAGTCTCGCAGGTTAAATACAAGCTCTGTCCCCGGTACTCCGGAGCGGAGCGTGTAGCTCCATGTATTGCTATGCGGCCGCATGCTCCGCTCCAGAGTGCTGGTGCCAGAGCTTGGTTTTAACCTGCGAGACTCGGCCGTATCTCGCTGTAGTGTGATCCCGGCGTAAGCGTGCAGAAACGCTGCAGTTCGGCACAAAAGAAGTGACATGCTGCGGAGAAAAAAAAAAGCTGCGTTTCATGCGGCCTTTTCTGCAGCATGTGCACAACAAGTCTGCAGCTCCCATAGACTTATATTGGTTGTGCACTACACTGCGGATTTAATGCAATTCCGTACTGCAAAAAACCCTGCGGATCTGCAATCAAATCCGCAACGTGTGCACACAGTCTTAGCATTTAGTGAACCTAGCAAAAAGGCAAGCAAAAAACAAGTGTGGGATTGCACTTATTTTGCAATTTCATCGCACTTTGAATTTTTTTCACATTTTCTGTTACACGACATGGTAAAACCAATGGTGTCGTTCAAAAGTAGAACTTGTCCCGCAAAAGATAAGCCCTCACATGGCCATACTGACGGAAACATTATGGCTCTGGAAAGAAGGGGAGCGATAAACGAAAAAAGCTCCAGGGGTGAAGGGGTTTAGAAACATGGATATGGACATATCTATGGAAATAGATATATAGATATATCTGTATGTATCTATCTATCCCATATCTATCTAATTCTATCTGTCTGTCTGTGTCTGTCTGTCTATCTATCTATCTATCTATCTATCTATCTGTGTGTAATGGAGTGTGGGTTGGACAAATGTAAAAGAGGAGTTGGACAGAAATGACACCACAAATCTTTTTGAAGATAGAGGGGGGAGAGGAGGGAGGGGTTTGGGTGTGTTTTTGGAGTGGGTGTGCTAGGTTTGGGCTTAGTGGCCAGTGCAATGCATCATGGAACTTGTAGTATTAGAGCACAATAACTCAGGAGAAAGGAAGTTGTCGATTAACCCCATGAGAGCTGAATCCAGCACTGAAGATGTGCTGCTACAGCATGATAACAGGTAATATTGCTAAAATAAACACAGTAGATGTTTTCAGTGGCACATAATAGCAAGATTTATGAAGAAAAAAAAACTTTATAGTAGTGGACAACTTCTTTAAGCTTTCTCTTCTTAGCTTCAGCAGGGGCACTAGGAGAGGGTGTTGGTTGAGAAAGGGTGGCCAGAGAGGTTTTAATCTCGTGCTGGATTAACCCTTTAATTTCTTCCATCAGGGATGATTTTCTCTGTGCACTCTTTGCACAATGCTTTCTTGTACGAAGAGGACAGTTTTTTCATACAAACTGCGCATTTTCATGTAGTTTTAGATTTGCCTCCTGATGCAGGTTCCTTGTCCCCCTGAAAGAAAAGGGAGAAGGAATCATAAGATTGCAACCTGCATCAAGGAGTGGACACCCAGGGGCCGGGATGGTGCTGGGATCTGCAGATGCAGAGCGCGAGGTAGCGGACATCTCCATGATTTTCACCACACAGTAGTCCTACCTGAGATGTCTTCCTGTCCGGGGCTCTTATACAGGCGACCAGACCGCAGCACCTGCCCTCCTAATCAGAGGACCTCCTCCTCCGATGTCCAGATGTATGTGGGGGGAGGAGAGAGTCCACAGACACCATTCGCGCTGTTTTCCACCATGCGTTCCACCGTGGAACGCAAATGGACCTTCCTATCCGCCGAAGCCGGCCGGCATCATATGGGAAGTCTCCGCGCACCACGCGTATGCTGACCACAACGCCGGAGGAGAAGGGCTGGAGAGCTACGAGAGGCCTCCAGTCGAAGAATGCCCCCAGACCTTGTCCGAAGGTGCGGACTCGTGGCGGGAGTCCCGAGTACTAAGGACACGGGAGCAGCACTCGGGGAAGAGAGGTAAGTCTGTACCCCAGCTGCCCGGCTTCAAGGTTTTCTTTCCCCCCGGTGACTGCAGCTGCCACAGTAAACCTGGGATGACCTCTTCATCCTTAGTAGGGACAGGAAAAAACACTGAGGGGGAGGATGAGGGAGGGGTTATTTAACCCCTTTGTCATTTCCTGTCCCTATAACAAAAGGGGTAACATCCAGGTGTGCTGTTGTGGGGGGTTACTAGAGAAAATGATGCTTCAAAAATTGTACTGATGTAAGGTAGACATGTGGGAATTGTAATTTATTAATTTTTTTGTATGACATACCGCTCTGATTTAAAACTTTGAAAATTGTTACACTTTCAAATTTTTTATCAAACTTACTTTTTTTTTCACAAACACAAGAAATTTTAAAGAAATTTTACCACTATAAAAAAGTCCAAAATGTCACGAAAAAACAATCTCAGAATCATCGGTATCCGTTGAAGCGTTCCAGAGCTATAACCACATAAAATGACAGCATGGGCGTACCAAGGATCAAAACTAGGGGGAGGGGCAAGCCATGGTTGTGCTTTTTACTCACCTTACTCGCCGGGTTCCCACAGTGATCGCTCCTCATCCCGGCACCTTAGGACCTGGCACAGGACCTTAAACAGCACCATGTGACCGGGTGACATCACCGGTCATATGGTGCTTTCGAGTCCTAGAGCCCTGCCTGAGGCGAATTTCAAAATGGCGCCCCCCCCATAGGGCTCACATCTCTTATACAGTCCCCCCATACATTACATGAGTGATAACTATTGTACATTCTACAATAGGTCATAAATCAGACAGTATAGTCCTCCATACAGTATTCTGGGCACCACACAGTGCTCCATACAGAATAATGTGCCCCATATATTGGTCCATACAGTATTATGGGCACCGCATAGTCCTCCATACAGAATAACATGCCTCATATATTGCTCCATACAGTATAATGAGCCCCATATATTGCTCCACACAGTATTTTGGGTAGCATATATTGCTCCATACAGTATAATGAGCGCCATATATTACTCCATACAGAATAATGAGCCCCATATATTGCGCCATGCAGTATTATGGGCACCACATAGCGCTCCATACAGAATAACATGCCACATATATTGCTCCATATAGAATAATGATTCCCATATATTGCTCCATGCAGTATAATGTGCCCCGTATAATACTCCATACAGTATGAGCCCCATACCTGTATATACATCATCACCAGCCCCAGCCCACTACCTATATATACAGTTAGGTCCATATATATTTGGACAGAGACAACATTTTTCTAATTTTGGTTATAGACATTACCACAATGAATTTTACACAAAAAAATTCCAGTGCAGTTGAAGTTCAGACTTCCATCTTTCATATGAGGGTATCCACATTAAAATTGGAAGAAGGGTTTAGGAGTTTCAGCTCCTTAACATGTGCCACCCTGTTGTTAAAAGGACCAAAAGTAATTGGACAGATTCAATAATTTTTAAATAAAATGTTCATTTTTAGTACTTGGTTGAAAACCCTTTGTTGGCAATGACTGCCTGAAGTCTTGAACTCATGGACATCACCAGACGCTGTTTCCTCCTTTTTGATGCTCTGCCAGGCCTTCACTGCGGTGGTTTTCAGTTGGTGTTTGTTTGTGGGCCTTTCTGTCTGAAGTTTAGTCTTTAACAAGTGAAATGCATGCTCAATTGGGTTGAGATCAGGGGACTGACTTGGTCATTCAAAAATATTCCACTTCTTTGCTTTAATAAACTCCTGGGTTGCTTTGGCTTTATGTTTTGAGTCATTGTCCATAATAATAATAATAATCTTTATTTTTATATAGCGCTAACATATTCCGCAGCGCTTTACAGTTTTGCACACATTATCATCACTGTCCCCGATGGGGCTCACAATCTAGAATCCCTATCAGTATGTCTTTGGAATGTGGGAGGAAACCGGAGTGCCCGGAGGAAACCCACGCAAACACGGAGAGAACATACAAACTCTTTGCAGATGTTGTCTTAGGTGGGATTAGAACCCAGGACCCCAGCGCTGCAAGGCTGCTGTGCTAACCACTGCGCCACCGTGCTGCCCTACAGATTGTCCATCTGTAGTATGAAACGACGACCAATCAGTTTGGCTGCATTTGGTTGGATCTGAGCACACAGTATGTTTCTGAATACCTCAGAATTCATTCAGCTACTTCTGTCCTGTGTCACATCATCAATAAACACTAGTGACCCAGTGCCAATGGCAGCCATGCATGCCCAAGCCATCACACTGCCTCCGCTGTGTTTTACAGATGATGTGGTATGCTTTGGATCATGAGCTGTACCACGCCTTCGCCACACTTTTCTCTTTCCATCATTCTGGTAGAGGTTGGTCTTGGTTTCATCTGTCCAAAGAATGTTCTTCCAGAACTGTGCTGGCTTTTTTAGATTTTTTTAGCAAAGTCCAGTCTAGCCTTTTTTTATTCTTGATGCTTATGAGTGGCTTGCACCGTTCAGTGAACCCTCTGTATTTACTTTCATGCAGTCTTCTCTTTATGGTAGATTTGGATATTGATACGCCTACCTCCTGGAGAGTGTTGTTCACTTGGTTGGCTGTTGTAAAGGGGTTTCTCTTCACCATGGATATTATTCTGCGATCATTCACCACTGTTGTCTTCTGTGGGCGCCCAGGTCTTTTTCCATTGATGAGTTCACCAGTGCTTTCTTTCTTTCTCAGGATGTACTAAACTGTAGATTTTGCCACTCCTAATATTTTAGCAATTTCTCGGAAGGGTTTTTTCTGTTTTCGCAGCGTAAGGATGGCTTGTTTCATCTGCATGGAGAGCTCCTTTGACCGCATCTTTACTTCACAGCAAAACCTTCCAAATGCAAGCACCATACCTCAAATCAACTCCAGGCCTTTTATCTGCTTAATTGAGAATGACATAACGAAGGGATTGCGCACATCTGTCCATGAAATAGCCTTGGAGTCAATTGTCCAATTACTTTTGGTCCCTTTAAAAACAGGGTGGCACATGTTAAGGAGCTGAAATTCCTAAACCCTTCATCCAATTTTAATGTGGATACCCTCAAATGAAAGCTGAAAGTCTGAACTTCAACTGCATCTGAATTGTTTTGTTTAAAATTCATTGTGGTAATGTCTATAACCAAAATTAGAAAAATGTTGTCTCTGTCCAAATATATATGGACCTAACTGTACATCACCAGCCTCAGCCCACTGAACCCAGCACGAGCTGTATATATCACCAGCCCCAGCCCACTGAGCTCAACACCACCTGTATATACATCAGCCCAGCTACAGCCAGCCCCAGTATATACATCAGCCCAGCCACAGCCAGCCCCTGTACATACATCAGCCCAGCCATCCCCCAGCCCCTGTATATACATACATCGGAAAAGCCAGCCCCCAGCACGTGACCTGTATATACATCAGCCCAGCCATAGCCAGCCCCCGGCCCCTGTATTTACATCAGCCCAACCCCAGCTCAGCACCTGTAGCATTTGCCTAAGGAGCTCGTGGGTACTAGGAGCTCCTCCAGATGCCTGAGACCTGATCCTGATACATTCAGTGGCACGCTGCAGCCAGGGACGGGAGATGGAGAGAGCAGAGCCCTCTCTCTCCAATAAAGAACGTCCTGACGATCAACATCAGGCATTCTTAACCCCTCTGTGCAGGACACCCGGGCCACTGACTCACTGATGCGCGCAACTGTAAAGCCGCCGTGCCCAAAGATTTAAAGGGAACTTGTCACCCCCAAAATCGAAGGTGAGCTAAGCCCACCAGCATCAGGGGCTTATCTACAGCATTCTGTAATGCTGTAGATAAGCCCCCGATGTATCCTGAAAGATGAGAAAAAGAGGTTAGAATATACTCACCGATGGGCGGTCCCGCTGCGGTCCGGTCCGGGGCCTCCTATCTTCTTACGATGACGTCCTCTTCTTGTCTTCACGCTGCAGGCATACTTTGTCTTCCCTGTTGAGGGCAGGCAAAGTACTGCAGTGCGCAGGCAGCGGGAAAGGTCAGAGAGGCCCAGCGCCTGCGCACTGCAGTACTTTGCCTGCCCTCAACAGGGAAGACAAAGTATGCCTGCAGCGTGAAGACAAGAAGAGGACGTCATCGTAAGAAGATAGGAGGCCCCGGACCGGACCGCAGCAGGACCGCCCCTGGGTGAGTATAATCTAACCTGTTTTTCTTATCTTTCAGGATACATTGTGGGCTTATCTACAGCATTACAGAATGCTGTAGATAAGCCCCTGATACCGATGGGCTTAGATCACCTTCGATTTTGGGGGTGACAGGTTCTCTTTAAAGGGCTGGTGGCAGGAAAAACAAGGCCCTGTGACTGGGGCTCAGTGTGGCCGTGGCTGGGGGCTGAGTGCGCCGTTCTGCCCTACAGTTACACAATGCTCCGCACCTGCCTTATGACTGACAGCTCTGGAGAATGAACGCTGCCAGAAACAGACAATGGAAATCTACAGCACAGGTGGCTTTGTTACGGGAGTAAGTCGCCTGTATGAATGGTTTCAGTTTGGGGGATGACAAACTCCCTTTAAAGGGCTATTTTAGAATGAAAACGAGTGATCCCCTATTACATGGAGAGGAAACTTTTTCTTTTTCCTTGGGTGGGGGACACTAACAGAGCACGCCAGCTGCACAGTGCACTACCCTGCATTTACAGCCTGCAGAAGAGATAAGCTGGTCACGTGGCCGCCTCTGCAGTACAGGCCTCCGTGCAGTGTGAGAAGCCTTGTGCACAGGTACGTGGCCCACTCCTCCTGCGACCACACACTGACACACGTCTGCGCCACGGTGCACTGACGTCACACAGCAGCCGACCGGGCGCCGCTCAGGTGACGTCACACACCAGGTGGCCGCCGCTCGGGACGTCACAGCAGCTGACCAGCCGTCGCTCAGATGACGTCACACACTAGCCGACCGGGCGCCGCTCTGGTGACGTCACACACCAGGTGACCGGTCTCTGCTGCTTACCGCACTGTACACCTCACTATTGCCGCAGGGCCGTTGATAGAGCTGCTCGTTGTGCTCCTGGCTCTGTACAGTGGCCATTACAGGACAGGCAGCCGGTTGTTCCAAGCTCACAGGCTTTGTCCCAGTGATGTAATAATCTCATCCCGACCCCGGCACTGTCGTGGTTTTCCCTATGGGACTAACGTTCACATTTGCGTTGTGCGCCGCTGCGTCGGCGACACAACGCAAATAAAAACGCACCAAAATGCACGCAAAAACGCTGCGTTTTGCGACGCATGCGTCGTTTTTTGCCGAAATTTGGACGCAAGAAAAATGCAACTTGTTGCGTTTTCTGCGCCCGACGCTTGCGGCAAAAAAAACGCATGCGTCGCACAACGCAGCACAACGCATGTCCATGCGTCCCCCATGTTTATAGTGGCGCATGACGCATGCGTCGCCGCAGCGTTTCCCGACGCTGCGTCGGGAAGCACTAATGTGAACGTAGCCTAATACTGGAGGTGCACACGTATATTTGGTACAGGTGGTCCGGCAGCCATGTCAGTAGCCTGCGGACCTCCTGCCGGGATCCCTGATACGTCTGATTAGTAGTCCCATATGTGAGTAATGACATCACACTAGTCCGCGGCGTCCCCAGGGATCCCCGCACGTGTTACGTAGGGCTCTGAGCCGGCGGCCATGGACTGCTGACACCAGAGCAGGACCAGGGTCCGGTCACTTTTTTTCTCACCTCTAATATTTGGTGAGAATTCTTTTCTAATCCACAAATGATGAACTCGGTGTTATGCGTTCACACGTTCAGTATTTGTAAGCCCAAACCCGGAGTGGTGAACAGTGCAGAGGCGGAGTACAGCTACTGAACGTGTGAACATGACCGGAGGGCGACATCGCGCGGATTCTGCACACAATAGTGTCACCTTGCGCACAGCGGGTCCATTTCTATGCAGACATTTTCAGGAACAAGTAGATGAGATTTCATACACTTCGCTGGATCACTCTGCAGATTTTCTGCACCAAGATGCCATGTGTGAACGTAGACTAAGGCCAGGGCACTGCGCGGGCACGTACAGCTCAGCGGCAAGGGCCAGACAGACTTTGATCAGACACATTTGTGCCATTTTGTCTGCCATTTGCAGTGGCAAAAATAGAATTAGCGCAGCGATTTGCCTGTGAAATGACCGTTTAATAATGTCTCCTGCTGTTTCTGATAATTTTGTAACCGTCGTGTTTGTGGTCGGACGGTAACCTGACGGACGTTACATGTGATGATGCAGTGCCACTCTGTAATCACAGATTCGGCTGAGTGTCCCCAGAGTCAGGATTCGGGCATGGAGCACCTTCCTGAGTGTAAGGAAACACTATGGTGGTGGTATTTGCTGTGGGGCCCAAGCCAAAGATCCCTGCAGTCTCAATATGTTGTGCACTTCCTTCCCCCATAGGGAAACACTGAGGTTATAGTGGAGTCCTAACCTCACTAGACAGGAGTTCAGAAACTTAAAGGGAACCTGTCACCCCCAAAATCGAAGATGAGCTCAGCTCACCAGCATCAGGGTCTTATCTACTGCATTCTGTATCGGACCGCCCCTGGGTGAGTATAATCTAACCTCTTTTTCTCATCTTTCAGGATACATCGGGGTTTATCTACAGAATTCCAGAATGCTGTAGATAAGCCCCTGATGCTGGTGGGCTTAGCTCATCCTTGATTTTGGGGGTGACAGGTTCCCTTTAAGTGATAACCCATCAGAGATGTCCATGTGACGTACAGTTATGACATTCTCACTCCCTGTAAGCCAAGAATGTAGGACAACCGGTTACTGAACCGTATGTAACTGTCAGTGAGGCCTGGTTGTGTCCTATTATTCTCACTGCCGTGCTGATCACTGAGATTGTGAGGCAGCGTTCTCCAGCATTGTCATATTTGTTGCTTATGACATTTATTTTTTCCTATTCCATTGGATGGAAAACAGACTAGTAATTGAAAAATACATTGGTAAAATGACTGGTTTTGTATGTGATCCTGACGGTTCTTTTGGGACAACAGAGCCGTGGTAAGAATTCCCATCACACTGCGGATGGCATCTACACTGGGTGGAGACAAGATATGTGCAAATCACTGGCAAATTTGGCTTCTTTTAGTATGGTCTGCTATTAATGTTAGGTTAATGACCACCACAAGTACAGTGCCTTGAAAAATTATTCATACCCCGTGAACTTTTCCACGTCACAATTTTCAGATTTGTATTTTAAAATTTTTAAAATAATTAGAAAACCATGTATCATTTCATTTACACTTGACAAATACTTACTACTTTGTGTTTATTTTGTCAAATAAAGTCAAGTGTCCAAGTGGCCACACTAGACCTTGGAAATCAAGGTCCCAGAGTCTGGAGGATGAGTGGAGAGGCCACAATCCAAGCTGCTTGAGATCAAACCAAAGTCAGCACAGCCATCTACCAGGAAATTTTAGAGCACTTCATGCTTCCCTCTGCCAAAAAGCTTTTAGGAGATGGATATGTAATTCTACAGCAGGACCTGGCACCAGCCCACACTGCCGAAAGTACCAATATCTGGTTTAAAAACAACAGTATCACTGTGCTTGATTGGCCAACAAACTCACCTGACCTTAACCCCATAGAGAATCTATGGGGTATTGTCAAGAGGAAGATGAGAGACGCCAGACCCAACAATGCAGACAAGCTGAAGTGTGCTATCAAAGCAACCTGGGCTTCCATAACACCTCAGCAGTGCCACAGGCTGATCGCCTCCATACCACACTGCATTGATGCAGTAATTGATGCAAAAGGAGCCCCGACCAAGTATTGAGTGCATTTACTGAACATACATTTCAGTAGGCCAACATTTCGGATTTGGATTAAAATCATTTTTCAACCTGGTTTTATAAAGTATTGTAACTTACTGAGATAATGGCTTTTGGGTTTTCATTGGCTGTAAGCCAGCACTGTTATGTGTGTCAAGGAAATCATCCAGCCCTTTTTTAAAAGCTGTTATAGAGTCTGCCATTACTACTTTCTGTTGTAGGGTATTCCACATGTACGACGGTCTTTGCTGACTTCTTTTGGAACTCATATGTAACTGAGGGAAGTGTAGCAAATGTGTTGCCACATCCCGGTTACAGTGGAAGGGATGAGGGCCTCTTCATGAGACTTTGGACACACGAATCATATGATCATTGGATGTCTGACGGACATAGTAGCTGCTGGGTCTTAGCACACCAAGATCTGCAGGCCCGGTGATCTGTGTCACTAAAGAGAGGCGTTTTCCTATAATTGAACAATAGAAAAGGTCAATGTCCATCAGAGATCTTTTGTGACCTCTTGAGGGACATATGTAAAAAAAAATGGATTTATAAATGTATATATTCAATCAGGGTACATAAATTGCACAGTAATTTATATATACCGCAAAACAACTATGATACCATTTCTTCTGCCAAAAACAAGGCCTCGTACAACCATATCTAGGAAAAAAGGTATGGCTGCTAAAATGCGGAGTGGAAAAAATACTAAAATATCGGTTACTAAGATCTTTACAGGTCCAGCGATTAAGGGGTTAACCACATACTGTGTACAGTAGCCACATGTTGATACCATGGATCGCCTGTAAAGCTTCATGTTCTAGATCTGTATTCTTCTACCTCCACCTCTCCAAGCAGTGGCCCGCACAGACTCTAGAATATTAGGACAAAGAACCAACATGTGGGCATTTCTCTGCCGTGGCGGCATGCCTATGTATTCAGAGATCAATACTTGCCTGTTATCAGTTTGGGATTAGTAGTAGATCTCTTTATCTCCCTGCCATAAATGTATCTCTTCTTTCTTCTATTAAATGTAACAGTCCGTTCCTACTTCTGCTTTATAGTACACGGTTATGTACAGTCCACGGCTATGTCTGCGCAGAACTGTGGGTTTGGTCATCTAGTCTTGTTTTGTGCTATCACACTAATCTCTCCCTGGACATCACAAGGACAACAGGCCCAGTTTTGAGTGATTGCTATTACCTTTAGTTTGTTAAAGTGATTTCACACCATAGATATGGCAGATCCATTGTCCTGGTACCCCTCTCTAGTCTTAATACTCGTTTACACTGGCTGACTCGTTTGTCAGTTGGCAGTCATTTAACAGCCTGCTTAGACAGGCACACAGAATGATCAGAAATAGAGAATACTGTGAGCAGAGGCTGCCCTTGTTCTTGACATCACTTCACCTGTTTACAAAGGACTTAAAGGCTTCAAAGTAATTTCATCCCAAGAATGATCATTTTGCTCATTAATCAAGTGATTGACAATTATTGAGAAATAGACATTCCCAAGTATGCTCGTTCCCAATCATCGTCCAGTGTAAACTCAACCTTGCGTTCACTAATTGATATGCCGTTAATGTCTGCAATGGTAAAGACATATAAGCACAGCAAGTGTAATGGTTGCGTGAAAGTTACCCATATACCCCGAGAAAGTTTGGTCAACAACTCTCACATGCGCAAGAATGTTTGGTTCGGCCATTTTCTACTCAGAGAATAAAAGGATCGGGTGAATGAATTCCATCCTCCCAATCCTTATATCTCCAGACATACTGTGTTGAGGGAAATTCCCATACACATTAATGGCCGATTTAAACCAAATCACAGGATTTGGATGACTTTTATCAAATGAGCATGAAGAGACCTTTAACAGGTTGTCCTGTGTGGACCGGACAACACTTTTAGGAGTGGAGAGGATTTTTAATAAGAGGTAAATTGCAATGTTGCTTGTTTTTAAAAGCACTTTACAGTTTTAGCCATTTAAGAACTTGACACAACCCCTATAATCCTGAAGTGATTTCTTGGCTTTTGCTAAGTTGGACCCAAATTAAGTTTACTTCCCATGCCCTATATGTACCAAGTCAGATTGATTTATTGGCACTCAGTAACCTAGCACATGCCCCACCATCCCCACCCACAGTAACTACGTCCTTGGACCTTTCTATTTTAGGAAAAATAAAGCAAAATTCTCTACATGGACAAAGTATGGGTAAGCCACGTGAGTCCCCTTCGTTATTCTGCATGGGTATATGTTCACTATGCCCAGTGACAAGGCTGCACTCTCACATCCGTGTGACGTGTCGGGGTGCTTCCCGATTTTTCATGTTGGATCAGAACAAGATCTGTTCTTAATTTCACAGATCTCCCTCTCGGATCTGACATTTTAATGGATGTCTGAATAGATCCATTTATCTGAATGGGTCAGAATGCTGACTGATAAAAATTCGGTCATCACTTGAACAGTTGACGCGGATGTGTGAATGCACCCTAAAGCAAATATTTTGCAAATTCGATAACCTGCATGTTCCATGTGTAATGTGAGCAATTCTGTTTTTTCTAACTTTAATGGAATCTGTTCTTTTCTTTTTTAGGATTAAAACTTGACAACACAGCTAACTGACAAACAATGACTAGCGTTCTAGAATTCATTTCCAGAAGATCCCCCATTGTCTGCACCGGTGGATGTGTTGCAAGCAGCCAACCACTTGCTACACAAATTGGCCTAGGTATTCCATGTACAGTAGTTTTCAGTAAATATAAGTTGTCACACTGCCTTCTATGACCCATTTTTAAATGAAGTAGTCCCCTTGTAAAATAAAAATACAATATACTCACCTCCTGCACTGGCGTTGCTCCAGCAATGTTGGCCCTGGTCTCCCAAGGCTTTTTATGACATTGTTATGCTATGTGATCCCTGCAGCCAATCACCTTCCGCCAATGGGCTACTGTGCTCTTACTACTTCCGTTTTTCTGAGGTTCATTCTAAGGCCTGACTATTTCGTTTAAAAATTGGGGTGTCCAGGTAGCGGACCTCCCCTTTAATTTATTCCTTAAATAGGATCTATCACCTTCACACATACTAGAATGTATCTTGGGATTGGCAGCTAAGCCTGCTGTGTTCTAATGAAATGCCCTAAGATTCCAGGCTTACTGCTGGACCAAGCTGAGCTAAGGCCTACAGAGAAAAGGTATGTGCATACAGCATCTTTTTCAGGTGGATTTTGCCTGACAAAGCAAAACATAAAATTAACAAATCGATATTGCTGTGCACATGTTTTGTCTTATATAATTTTTCTTTACCACTTTAAAGTATGGAAACCCTGAAGCAGATAAAGAAGTGACATGCTCATTCTTCAGAAAGCTTCCACTTGAAACCACGCGATCACTATCCTTAAAGTGTAGCGTGAAAGGTGATGGCGGCGGAGACACCAGAAGAAAGACCTCAGAATACTATGGATCATGGGAAAGTCACATAGGCAGAGCAGGGGGCATGGGAACTTCCTAGAGGCAATTTTGCCTGAAGTCATCTGATTTGCATGATCGGAGCCAGCCATGAAAAGGAGTTTTTTTTCTCAATCTTGGTATAGCATTTGCTAATGACTTTTATGTCAAATTATTTATTTTGCTACAGCTGTTGTTAAAAAAAAAATAAAGAGGACATATTTTAGTAATTGGCCCTCCTTAAAGAGGGTGTCTTACAGCTGGTCACTGGGGGATAAGATGGCCATAATGTAATGATGGTATTACCCAACGATTTTGGCTAAACTGGCCAGACATCTAACGTCTCTGAACAGCAGGTATCCTCCACAGAAGGATGAGGCTGTTTGATTTCAACATGCCAATGCTTTTTATTATCAGGGAAGATGAGCCTCAACCAGAGGTGACCGACAGTGGCTCGCCTTTCTGCGTTCCGAACACATACACGCTTAGGCTAGTTTCACACTGAGCTGCGGAGGGCTGCAGACTACCTCTGTGAAGCCCCGCCCACGGTCGCACCTCCGCCGCTCAGCTCCGCCCACTTCCGCATGCGGCCTACGTACCTACCTTTAACACTAGGTACGCAGGTCGTGCGGATGTATGTGGATGCCTCCGCATGTGTCGTTTTGATGATGCGGCAACCCGCGTCAAACGCAGCTGGTTGGAATTTTTTTTTTCCTCTGCAGCGTCAAAACGACGCATGCGGAGGCATCCACATACATCCGCACGACCTGCGTACCTAATGTTAAAGATAGGTACGCAGGCTGCATGAACTTAGGTTCATAGATTGACTCCTGCAGTGTAAAGAACTTACGCCTCATTCTGAACTTTGTTTTTTTCATAAGTGAAAACAAAGCGGACTTCTTTCCATCAGTGTGCTGGGTCCTTGTGTGTCTCGTTTTGCCATCAGTGTTTCATAGTCTTTTTTTGACTTGCATTAAAAAAACTGATGTTTCTGAAGCAAATAGTCATTGAAAAACAGACATCACTAGCGATCAGGTAGGATGCTATCAGCAGTGCTCAGCATAAATGAGTACACCCCCAACAGATTTGTTACGGACGCTTATGCATTACATTTCTATACACTAAGCATATTACCCTTACAATACTTATTACAGTCTATCCTACCCTATACTTATTCCGTACGGAACACTACTCCCATTATGCATAACCTTTACATAACAAATCACATTATTTCCCGTGACTTCCTAATACATTTCAAAACCTCAGGACATAGCTTACACTTCACATGACACTATATACAGGATATAAAACATATGACATTATTCACATGATGCACTCGGTGTCTTCAGGGATAGGAGTGTGACAGCATACTCCACCACTCTTACAAATTCGCAGATGTACTACTTCATATATGCTACCATCACTCCATGCCCTTGATTGACATGCACTAATCAACATGACACTGATTCAAAACACACATTTAACACCAATGCAGCATTTATGAAGAAGAACAGGGTGAAAATAATCCAGTGGCCAAGTATGTCTCCTGATCTGAACTCACTCGAACACCTATGGGAAGTTCAGAAGAGACAAATTGAGCATCACTCTCCATCCAGGTTCTAAAAGAGATCATCTTTGAAAAGTGGAAAAAGACAGATATTATAGTATGTCACCAACATGTTCACTTCAGGCCTAAAAGACTTGATGATGTCCTTAAAAATCATGGCGGTCATACAAAATAATAGAGATAGCAGTTGTTGAAATGTGGTGTATTCATTTTTGCATCAACTAATTTGAGTAAAACTGAAGACTTTGTAATGAAAATGTTTTATTATTAATCATCTTACTTTTAAGTTATTGGTTAAAAGAGAAATTGTTTGAAATTGATTCTTGTCAAAATTGTGGAAATTATTCTTATCTTTTGTGAGATATTGATTAAAAATGTATTTTTCAAAGGGGTGTACTCATTTATGCTGAGCATTATAGGTGCTGACTGAGTTTTTTACAGACCCATAGACTTGAATTGGCAAATTTGAACTGTGACTCAGAAAAACCATGGGCCCGAGGTACAACGATTGTTCTTTCCTGGATGTCATTGGTTTTCTTGAACTATGATCACAATTGGATCAATTATGCATACATTGGAAATCCTGTAGTCTTTTTGTATGTACCTTATCATCACTGCTATGCTATGCCTTGTAGGTTTTACACAGTGAAACAGAAATGCTTCTTAGGATTCTTGTCTCCGGAGGATATTGATTAGGTCTGAGTGTCAGGAAGGTGGTAACAGTACCTGCATACTTTAGTTAATAGAGTTAATAGGTTTCATGTTTGGGGTGTGAACCAAGGTCACCATTCTTGGTTGTAGATGTGTTTATAAAGCGCACTATGTATCTATAGATTACAATGGACAGTGTTCAATTTCTCTGTCAAAGAGTTAGATGCTCCCCAGTGTGGGACTCTTTTAAAGAGAGTTCTGAGACATCAAAATTGCCATTTGCAACCTGTGTCATGCAAAGATCAGCAGGAGCCTGACCACTGAGAACCTAACAACCACCAGCATGATCCGGCACATGTCATCTAAGCATCTGACTCGGTGGGCAGAACGCCTGGGTACATGATTGGTGCCATTGGGTGACACCAGTGCCTTTTCCCCTGTGCTAGGTGCTTCCCAGTCCCCTGTCCAAAACACTGGCAGATGCCTCTTGTCCTACACGTATCCTTGCACTTTCTGACTTACCATCATGAGGGACTTCCAAATCCTTGTCCCAGCCTAGCTTTCAGCTGTCCCTACCTCAGTCCTTGGAAAGAAAAAGAAAGTTCCCAGCCACCCACCCAGAGGCCAAATGCTAAACAGGCACATTTCCAGGCTGCTTGCTGTGGAAATTTTGCCATTTAGGCTGGTATACACAGAGGATTTCCGCCGACTCATGGTGGCAGCTGTTCCTCGGTACTCAGTCCCCAGCCACCACTTTTTTCTCCCGGTATGGCGTCCCCGCCTTGTACCAGCACATGTTCAGGAACATCACCTGTGCCCTTACCAACGCACTTACTGGCATTTTCCACTTAACAACCGACATGTGGACAGTCTTTATGGCCGGGGACACTACATTTCCTTGATGGCACACTGGTTGAACATTGTGGAGGCTGGGGCCAAGTCACATACTGGTGCAGTGCATGTGCTCCACATCAACCGGAAGCTGGAAGCTCTGCAGCACTGCCTCAGTGAAGCAGCAACAGGCTGTGCTGGAGCTAAGTTGTCTAAGAGACAAACCGCACATCGTGGCAGAGTTACACAGAGGAATAACAGACCAGACAGATATGTGTTTTTTGACACTGCGCCTCCAACCAAGCATGGTGGTGTGTGATAATGGGCGTAACCTAGTAGCGGCTGTGAAGCTTGGCAAGCTCACATACGTACCATGCTCGGCACATGTGCTCAACTTGGTAGTTCTGCGTTTTCTGAAAACATACCGAGATTTTCCAAAGCTTCTGCTCAAGGTATGCCGCGTCAGGACCCATTTCCGCAAGTCGGCTACAGCTACCATCGCTCTGGCGCTGCTACAGCAGTGCATGCAAGTGCCAGCTCACCGACCACCCGGGGGGATCATAACAGACAGGCGCTTTCACCTGTCAACAGACAATGCAGACAGGGCTCACTCATAAAAATGAACAAAGCCTGCATTAGCCAACACTTTTTCACACCACCAGATGACAGCAGCACATAAGATGTTTGTAATATTGAATATTTTAATGAGACTCACCAGTTGTTGCGTTCAGGTGTCTATGGATGACCCTAATCATATTTTCTGTCTGGCTTTGCACTTTCTTCAAAGCCTTTATGACTTCATATGCACATCAACTACACTTTCAAAATATTTTCACTCGTGTTGTCAATGACTCATTCATACAGTTTAACATGGTAATTATTGCATTACGGTGGTATGTAAAATATACAAAAAGTGTAGAAAAATATTTCAGGATTAGATTACTCATTCATACAGTATTACATGCTTTATGTCACAGTTTTGTAGTTTATAACAGTAGAAAAAAGCATGTGTAAATTTTGCTTGTTTTTTCACATTTATTACCCATACACTATTCCGCGTTCTGTGTTACATTTATGTGATATGTAAGACTCCAAAAGAAATGTTTACAATTTTTGCTGGGTTATATTTCTCAGCCATAAAGTATTATGAATACTACAAAATACAACCTTTTCTCACATCCCCTAATAGCTCAGTGTAGTATTAGATTGATTCCCAAGTGAAAGGTCATTGGTTCAAATTGAGGAGCATCATCCAGCTCATCGAAAGCAGTCTCTTGGCAAAGAAAATGCCAAACTGCATCATATGAGTATCGTGACAGTTGAAAGAATACAAAATGAAGTTCCGTCCATCCATTCAGATGCAAAAAGGTGGACGTCCAGGCAAAATATCGGATTCAAAAAGTCAGCTCATCCCAAGGTCTACTAATTCTGGCGCGACAACCACGGCAGTGAAGGTGGCTCGTAGGCTTCATGATAATGAGATTAACCCCTTCATGACCGGGGGATTTTTCTTTTTTCCGTGTTCGTTTTTCGCTCCCCTCCTTCCCAGAGCCATAACTTTTTTATTTTTCCGTCAATTTGGCCATGTGAGGGCTTATTTTTTGTGGGACGAGTTGTACTTTTGAACGACATCATTGGTTTTAGCATGTCGTGTACTAGAAAACGGGAAACAAATTCCAAGTGCGGTGAAATTGCAAAAAAAGTGCAATCCCACATTGGTTTTTTGTTTGGCTTTTTTGCTAGGTTCACTAAATGCTAAAAATGACCTGCCATTATGATTCTCCAGGTCATTACGAGTTCATAGACACCAAACATGACTAGGTTATTTTTTATCTAAGTGGTGAAAAAAAATTCCAAACTTTGCTAAAAAAAAAAAAAAAAAAAAAAAAATTGCGCCATTTTCCGATACTCGTAGCGTCTCCATTTTTCATCATCTGGGATCGGTTGAGGGCTTATTTTTTGCGTGCCGAGATGACGTTTTTAATGATAGCATTTCGGTGCAGATACGTTCTTTTGATCGCCCGTTATTGCATTTTAATGCAATGTCGCGGCGACCAAAAAAACGTAATTCTGGCGTTTCGAGTTTTTTTCCCGCTACGCTGTTTAGCGATCAGGTTAATACTTTTTTTTATTTGATACATCGGGCGATTCTGAGCGCGGCGATACCAAATATGCGTAGATTTGATATTTTTTTTATTGATTTATTTTGATTGGGGCGAAAGGGGGGTGATTTAAACTTTTATGTATTTTTTATTTTTTTCACATTTTTTTAAACTTTTTTTTTTAACTTTTGCCATGCTTCAATAGCCTCCATGAGAGGCTAGAAGCAGGCACAACCCGATCGGCTCTGCTACATAGCAGCGATCTGCTGATCGCTGCTATGTAGCAGAATTGCACGTGTGCTGTGAGCGCCGACCACAGGGTGGCGCTCACAGCGACGGGCAATCAGTAACCATAGAGGTCTCGAGGACCTCTATGGTTACCATTCACAAGCATCGCCGACCCCCGATCATGTGACGGGGTCGGCGATGACGTCATTTCCGGCCGCCCGGCCGGAAGCGGTAGTTAAATGCCGCTGTCTGCGTTTGACAGCGGCATTTAACTAGTTAATAGGTGCGGTCAGATCGCGATTCTGCCCGCGCCTATTACGGGCACATGTCAGCTGTTCAAAACAGCTGACATGTCCCGGCTTTGGTGCGGGCTCACCGCGGAGCCCTGCATCAAAGCAGGGGAGCCGGCATCGGACGGTATAGTACGTCCGATGCCGGTAAGGGGTTAACAGACATTGATGCAAGCACCATGCAATGCACATTACAGAAGTCTGGAATGGTGGCCCGAAAAAAGGTGAAGAAGCCTCAACTTAAATATTGTCATAAGAACCGTCAGTTTGAGTGTGCAAACAAGTACAAAAAGTGGACAGTTAAAGATTTGAAATGGGTGATTTGGAGCAATGGCACGAAATTCAATAGACTAGGCTCTGATATGTGCAAATTGGTCTGAATGAAACAAGGGAAAAGGGGGCTAACGGTTTAAGAAATTGAAGGAAATGTCAAGTTCAGTGGAGGAAACCTGATGACATGGGGTTGTTTAAGGCTATGTGCCCACTATCTGGAAGTAGAAGCACTTTGGGCGCTGCGCATTTTCACTGCTTCCAAAATAATGCATTCTATTGAACGCAGTTAAATCCACATGTGTTCACAACCATGCGGACTTAACGCATCCAAAACATTCTATTGATGAAATCTCTGTTGTGGAGACTCTCGTCTCCGCAAGAGAAATTGACATGCTGCGGATCTGAAGGACATACCGCATGTCAGCTTCCACAGGTGATCCGCTGGCGACTATGCACGCATAGTGGACATGGAATTTATAGAAAGCCCATCCACTATGCTATAACATCTGACTGCTGCAATTTTGACACTGCATAAGTTGTGTACATACACTAATCGGTATTATATTGCTTACCCATAGACTATTCCAGGGTCTGGAGTACATTTCCTGGTGCTTAACCCTGAAAAGTGCATAGCCTTTACGAGTAGGCATACCAATACATGACAATTTGAACAGAATGTGTATGAGGCCCTCTTTTACGTCTAATACAGGGTGCATCTGAGTCCCTAATTTTTGGCAGTTCTTCCTTTATAAATTCAACTGAAATTTCCTATTTTTTTTAAATAAAAAAAAAACAAATTTTGGTTTGCTTAAGTTTAGTTTTGTAAAAAAAAATATTTTTTTTGCGTTATATACAAGTCATTATACAGAAAAAATGTTTCTTAACATTTGGAATGTTTTATTGTCACTTCTTAAAGTGGAGTAAAAGTGTGATACCATTGTTCTCCACAGCGACGTGGGAGTCAGAGATGCTTCCAGGGGTGTTTCCAATTCTGCTTTCCTTCTATACAGCACTTTTCCCATCCATTTGAACATTTTCACAGCCCCCCAGACCTCTTTGTAGGATCTGCCGGAAAAAATCTCGGCATTCCCTTTGACTCCCATTATACTCGTTACTCGAAATGAGCATGTGAGTATTAGGAATTGCTCAGTTCGAGCAACGAGCACCCGAGCAGTTTAGCGCTCACTCGTCCCTACTCATTGAGCTTCCTATATTAATTGTAAACCCGCCATCTGATTTTGGCACTAAGACTACGGGACTGGACCAACCACTCCTAGACTCTTTAATGACTTCCCGTCTCACCATCCTCTTCACCTCTTTTGAGATTACCTCTCAGCGTGCTTCTGGGATCCAATACCTTAAGTTCACCCGAACATGAGGCTCCATGAGATCTATGATCTGCATACAACCTGGTAATTCTGAGAACAGATCTCTGTTCCATGTAGCAATTCTCGGCACTGCTGCATTTGGGTCCATGACAACGACAACACCTTGACCTCTTTCACATTGACTTCAGACTTAGCCACCAAACACGGAGCTTCCATGGGTTCCCTATCTCGCCATGGCTGAATCAGGTTGAGTTGTTGCACCTGCCTTTCTCCCTTGTTGCTGGACTTTATAGTTGGTGTGACCAACCTTTTCAACTATTTTACAGGTACCCTGGGCAATTCTCTCTTGAATCTGGGCCACATGCTCGATTACACTCCTGTATGGTGTAGATTCCAAAGTCTCTTTTGCTACATCCAGGAGTCCACGAGGGTTTCGGCCATACAGCAGTTCAGAAGGGGAGAAACCAGTAGAGGCCTGTGGGACTTCTCTTATGGAGTACAAAAGGTACGGCAGTAGACAGTCCCAGTATTGGGCGTATTTCTCTACGACTTTCTTCGACATGGCCTTCAAAATTTTTTTTAAACCTCTCCACCAAATCATCCGTCTGTAGATGGTAAACTGAAGTCCTGAGTTGTGTGATTTACAGAGTTTTGCACAACTCTCTCACCACATTTGACATGAATGTAGTTCCTTGGTCTGTTAGGATCTCCTTGAGCAACCCAGTTCTGGAAAAGATATGGACCAACTCCCGAGCTATACACTTAGTGGAGGAATTTCATTCTGGAATGGCCTGTTGGTAATGAGTAGCATAGTTAGGACCACCAGAATATACTGATGTTTTGCAAGGACTATACCAAGGCCCCCACTAGATCTATGGCTATGCGATCAAAGGGGAGATTAATGAAGGTCAACGGCACTAATTTGCTAAGGAAGTGAGCCACTGGGAAGGTCATCTGGTAGGTGGGACAGGATCTACAATAATTCAGGATTTCTTGGTGACCACCGGGCCAGTAGAACCTCTGGAGGATCCATTTTTGGGTTTATTGTACCCTCAAATGACCACCTACACATGCATATGGACCATGTCTAACACCTTGCGTTTGTATGACCTTGGCACCAATAACAGTTCAATTATGGTACCTCACCTCTCTGCTTGGTGACCCGATATAATAACTCTCCATTTACAGAAAAATAAGTATATAGGGTGTCAAGTCCCCGCTCTTCAGCAACACCATTAAGTACAATTACAACAATAGCGATAGAATGGCACCAGGTGTTTCCTCCACAGATAAGATGTAACGTGGAGTTTGCCCAAATCTCAAATAACTGGCGTTGAAATACGGACCAGGTGGACTCAAATTAGAACCGCTGCGGCATGCGTTAATCCATAGCTTTAGGGTGGTGCTCAACATCCATAGCAATGTAAATCCAAAAAAATAAAGAGAAATGAGGTGGCACTCACCCGATATTGCTATACGAGAATGTCCTTTATTCAGAGCATACACTCACAGACATGTAGCGGAGAGGCGGCTTGGTGAAGAGAGGAGTGCAAGGGGAGGCAAGAGGACGACGGCCGTTTCGCGCCTGCGCGCGTTTCAACGGGTCCAGGTGCGTGAATTAAGAACGTCACATCCTATATAGGAGACTAAACATCTTGACGTAAACAGGTGATGCCATTAAAAACACATTAAGGTACAAGCACCAACTTATGTTGATAAGCAAAACAAAAGAAGATTTTTTATATACATATTATACGTATTACCATTACAATAATTATGATTCTTAAAGGAAAATAGACATATCGAGTTTGTCATTCAATCCTATTGCGCCTTGCACATTTGTTTCAATGATCCACCTCGCTTCACGTTGTAACAGTATCTTTCCACGATCTCCCCCATTTGGAGGATTTTTTACAACTTCCAGACCTGCAAAGCGCAAGACTTTTGGGTCTGCACCGTGCATATCACGCATATGTTTTATGAAGCGAGGGCAGCCCTTCCCAGAAGTGACCGAGTTATAGTGTTCTCTAAATCTATGGAACAATGGGCGGATGGTCTTGCCAATATAGAAAAATTGGCATGGGCACATAATTAAATAAACCACAAATTGTGATCTACATGTTATCAATTGACGGACTGTATGACAGATGGAACCAATACGAATTGGATTATCCAAAAGTCTAAACTGGCAGAAACTGCAACTTCCACATTTGTGGTTACCCACAGGTTGCAGTTCCCTCAGCCAATTAGAGTTATCGTTAGCTGTCAGACGATTTTTTACGAGGAGGTCCCCCAAATTTTTAGTACGTTTGTAAGCAAAAATGGGATGATCCTTTGTCAGAGATGATAAATCCCTATCTGACTGCAAAATATGCCAGTTTTTTTGTATAGCCGCATAAATTGCTTTATTCATCGGGCTATGCATAAATGTGAATACAAACTTATCATTACCACTACTACTAGGGGGGTGTTTAATTTTTTTGCGATTTTTGAGCAAATCCTCCTGCGCTAATTTTCTAACTCTGCTTTCAGCTGTTGACAGTATTTTAGGGGGATAATTTCTCTTCAGAAAATAGGCATTGAAGATGCATGGCTCCTTGCTAATCTGAATGAACCAACTACTATAATGCCGGATTTGAAAATAATTGCTGAAGCCACCCCTAATATCGAACCCTTTAAAGGAGGCACAAAATCAACGTTTATGCCCCCCATCTCTCCAGGAAATGTTGTAGACTTATTCCAGGATTTGGTTATAAAAGATGTGGAGGCCATTCTATATCGTCATCCCCAAAAAAATTCACCAAGCCGCCTCTCCGCTACATGTCTGTGAGTGTATGCTCTGAATAAAGGACATTCTCGTATAGCAATATCGGGTGAGTGCCACCTCATTTCTCTTTATTTTTTTAAGTACAATTACGTTATCAAATTCCCCTTTTAGAGTTAAATTTCTGAGCTGGGTGGTTCCAAAGTTTCCTCTGGACTTCTCCAGCTCAGGTATGTGGGGCTCTGAGGATGTTACCTCAACAACCGACAAGCACACAAAAAGCAAAACAGTCTGTTGCAGCCTGCGACAAGGTTTCGTTAGGAGTGACCTGGCTGTCATCCGAGCAACTAGGCGACCCCTCTTTTCCCCTCAAGTCCCAGAATAAAGAAATGCCCTTCCCTATTATAAAAGGGTGTTAGATCCTTGACTTTGCCAACCTCATAGGACTTGGTGCTACAGTTTGTGTCTATGACCACTCGGACCATAGAGTTCTCTTTAGCATCCCCATGGATACTGCGAACACCACCATCTTCCCAGGAATCAGCCGATGAGCAACTGTGGCCCTCACTAAAGTTAACATTGAGCACCATCGTCCTATTCTGCAGTCCATTGGCTTGGTGGGCAAAGGGTAGCTATGTGACTTAGGATGTGACACCTCCAACAAATCACGTTATTGGATGGGGCCTTTAGCAACAACTCAGAATCCTCCTGGGCTCTTGGACAGCCTCCAGATGTGGCTCTAGTTCCCCTTTGAGAGCCCCAGTACAGAGATGCTAAGACACTTTACTTCCCCCAGGAACTATCCTGGTACCTGCCCACCAGGTCATTGGCATTCGGGGGATCTCCCTGGGCTTCCAAGAATTGCATCCATCTCAGATGGGAGTGTCTGAACCTGAGTGACAACCCTCTCCACCATCTGTGCTGGGGAGGAAGATTCAGGTTGCAACCACTTTTGGACCAGGTGTAGGAGGTCAAAGATTTGGGACTGGGGAGGTTTGTCACCGCAATAGGCCCAATGGTGCACCCATTGTGCCCTAACAGTGACTCGTAAGCGCCACAAGATCTCAGTTTTCAACTTGGTGTACTCTGAGTCCTGCAAGGCCAGGTTATAATAGGCCTTCTGCTTTTCCCCTCTTAGATATGGCACTCGAACCTCCGCCCACTGCCTCTGAGGCAATTTCTTCTGTTCTGTCCCCTTTCAAAAACCATCAGGATAACCTTGGCGTCATCACCTGGAGTCATCTCTTGCAAGGCCCACCTTACCGTCTTCCTCACATGTGAGTCATCACCTTGACTTGGGGGCAGGGCGGTTTCCCAACCATGAATTGCCTCAGCTAGCAATTCTATCTGCTGCCTGTACTGCTGCTGCATCTGTTGTTTCTGCTGCTACCATAGCTGTTGCTGCTGGAGGTTAGGCTGCACCAGTTGCTTTATCAATTCCTCCATGTTGTTAGCTCTCACTCGTGCAGTTGCTTTTACCCAGGACTTGCAGCATCTCTGTGGCAATCACACTGCCCCTCGGGATTCATGTCTGTGCTTCTAGCACTAATTGTAGGGTTTCTGCTCACTCAGCTGCGGTTGAGGTAGGCACAGGAAGCGGTTTCAGTAAAATGTCCAGGTTGGTTTATTAAAACTTCATAAACCACTCAGCATAACCAAAAAAAAGACAGTCTACTGGTACAGATTGACCACAGAAAGTTAATAGTTCACACAGTAGTGTGGGATCGCCTGCTCAGGTTAGTGTCCAACTCTTGAGTCCATTAGCAAACACAAGCAATACTGGAGGCCTACACACCTACATACACAAACACTGAATGACACAACTGGTCTCCTTTTTACCTGCCATAACATGCCCATGGGGTGAGGATATGTGAGCATTAATTCCTACCCATGTCTTTGAATTCTCGTAAACCCATCTCTGATACGCCCTATTAATTCTCTCAGCACTATGCGTGCTGGAGCCTGGTGTCCCGGGTTTGCATCACTGAAGCTACCAACCTCAATGATACATATCTCCAGATTCTAGGCTTCGAACATTGTTCTACTTAATAACCAAGTTATATCATCAGATATTTTGTCAACATTTTATTTGGCACCTTCCTGAAGTTTTAACTACCTTTGCACAAGCAGATTAAATATTATTTTTTATTGTCCAATAAACCAGATTATATGATATTCTGGCACGTATCAAGTTTCATAGATGTCACCTTAAAAATAACTGTTTTATTTATATATGTGACCAATTCTGTGTATTAAAGAATTAATAAATTGAGCAACATAATACACTAGTGGGTGATATAAATCAATGATGTTTTTTTAATCTATGTTCCATGGTATATGGGGCTGTTTCACATTTGGGTAAATTATTACCTCAAATCAAATAGGGAGCAACCTATTAATCAAGCTTAGCTAGGAGAGGCGATCTAGGAGGCATTGTCATACCTGAGCTGAAACTTTTGCTAAGAAGTGTTCCCTCCCCTTCCCATAATGCGACAGTGTTTCTAAGTTAAAATTATCCTTTTTATCAGGGGTCATTTCTCCATCTCTTGCAGGCAGTGGTCAGGGCAGCATTATAGGGAATCTGTCACTGATTGGCAGCCTTCTGTGCACAATATGCATAGGCAGAAAGCTGCCAATCAGTGGTGTGTACGGGAGTTACTGTATACAGAGTTCAGCATTCAGAGAACTGGGGGATCTGCATCAGAGAAAACAGTGGTTTTATCAAAATTGCAGCAACCAGTGAAGTGAGTAATACATCGCTGGAATCAAGGACTCTGTCCCTACATTACGCTGCTCTTGTGGTAGCAGTGGTGTGGTGACAGTTTCCCTTTAACCTTTCAATCTGAAAGGTCCAGTCCCTTTGTCGTTTTGACTGTTAGTTTCTGTCTACCCAAAAAAGTCATCAAGTTTACCATTACATGTCACAGGAATGGGAATGTATTAAAGGTCAGTATCAGGAAAGTGAACTACACAACAAACATGTACTGGAAATATGATAGACAGACTGCAGGTTGCCCGTACATTAACCTTATGACTCGATCACATATGTCTCATGAAATTATTATCACATTCATAACTTTGGAAAGTGAACACAAATTTTGCACCACTCGGGCAGGATGCACTCGATCCAGAAGTAGCGCTTTGGACGCTGTGCATGTGTGCTGTGTCCAAAGCACTGCCGTCTATTGAATGCATGTGACACCGCATGTCCTCACTGAACCGTGTGGATTCAAAAGCACTGCCGTCTATTGAATGCATGTGACTCCGCATGTGCTCACTGAACCGTGCGGATTCATTGCGTCCAATACATTGTATGGGTGAGTTTTCTCCTGTGGAGACTCACGTCTCCACTAGAGAAATTGACACGCTGCAGTCTGGAAAGAAAAGCCGCATGTCAGTCTCCACAGATGATCCACAGGCATCTGTGGACGCATGGTGGGCATGGAATCTCTTGAAATACCATCCACTATGCTATAACAACTGGCCGCTGCGGGTTGGACACTGCATAAGTATGAAGCGTCAAACCCACAGCAACTCTGGATCGTGGGCATGTACCCTCACAGTTAATAGGGATGCTCGAGTACAGTTGGTACATGTAACACATGTTGTATTGTGTTGTACTTCCCGAGAATGTACTACTTTGTGTCTAAGGAAATAATGCCATTCGGTATAAAGCAGCTGGTGCTCCCGCAGCTATCTCCTGTGGCCTCATACATGCTGATTAGATTGATATCACTATATTTGCTCTTACAAAGGTCAGCGCAGTACTGGAGACCGACCAGAAAAGTTTTGCTTATTTGTTTCTTGGCATGAAATGAGTGACAGTGAACACTGAGTCATCTATTCAGTATGTGCCTTCTCTATACATCATGCGTCCCCGTTACTGTAATGTGGTGTTAGCAATTAAGTTTTGCTGTCTTTATTTGCAGATATTCTGAAGAAAGGTGGGAATGCGGCTGATGCTGCGGTGGCCGTCGCGGCTGCCCTTAATGTCACTGAACCCACCAGCACAGGGATCGGTGGGGATTGCTTCTGTTTGTTTTATAAAGCAGAAACTAAGAAAGTCTATGGCCTGAATGGGAGGTATGGATGCATCAGTATCTCTATGTGCGACCAATTTAAACTTGTATTTGATTTTGAATTGGAGATTTCGGACATATCACATACTTTCATAAAGGATTCAGGAAATAAATGTATTTACTTGTAACCATCTGCAAATCACATGTCTTGTATTAAGAAGAAAACGCTTTATCAAACTTCCTCTAGTTGCTTTTCACTCATCATAAAATACCACTTGCCACAGCTTTGCTGTTACAATAACTGAACGCATAACTGCTTGTAAAATTTTTATTTTTTTTCTTTCAATGCATTGTTTCCTTTCAACAATCTTTTTTTCTTAGAAATGTTTCTTGACAATAAAACAATCAGGAGATGCCCCTACTACTCATAGACCCAGCTGTAATACGTGGGGAACCATGGCAGCAGATGTGCCATTTTCCTGTAGCACTATCATTGCAGAAATAAAGTACTATATAAATTAGCTGCATTCCAGGTCCACTTATAGCTGCTCTTTATCAGGATGATGAATAGTCTAAACCTCGAATGCCCAATATTTGTTTAGTCTTCAAAAGACATGTAAATGGATATGGATTTTTTAAAAAAAAAAAAAAGACCACCCCTTTAAAGCACGAACTGTTGTATCCCAACATCAGAACTCTTCTGTTACATCCCTCCTTTAGGAAGGTTCACAAAAAGGGGGATTAAGGGACAAAACCAATGGGGTCATTGACTTTAATGAAGCAGATTGATCATTTTGTGCTCTATCTAGCCTCTGCTTTGGCAATGTGCACCTTCTTGAGGAGGGCACAAAAGCTTTTGTGCTCACCTCAAGAAGACGCATACTGATGAAATGGAGGACAGATGGACCATAAAGTTGCACTTGAATCTCATCTTTCGGGGCTTCAGATGGAAGCCCCAACAGAGCCACTGATGTGGGTAAAAAGCATAATGTCAGCATAGCCTTCAGACTACATAGACAGCTGACCACAACCGGCTGAAATGCTGCCTTGGGTGGCTAATGCTGCGTGACTGGTTACACGCCTGGACATTAGCATTGCGTTTTCAGCGGTATATGCTGGTCCTGCCCTGGAGTAAGAAATATCTGGAACAACCCTGTCATTTGAAATATCTTTAAATATTGGGTGACATGATGCTGCCTTGTAGAGCTAGGACTACTACTAAAAAAACGAAGTATCTGCTTGAACTCTATACCTCCGAATTATTCAGCTTGGTGCTTTGCTCTCCTAGCATATGCCACACAGGCCATCGATTCTTATCGCCTTTTCTTGCTGTTACATGTCTGTTGCATTATGAGAACATTGATTACAAATTGGCTAAAACTAAACTCTTCTACTATTTAGTTCAATGGGAATCAAACTGACGCCAAAGATTTTGTCTCCGTTTCGTCAGCACGTCCTATTTTATATTGAGGACTTGCATTTATCACACCTCAATGGTTATGTCCACTTGAGGCAGAAAGAATCTGTTGTGGATATCGATGCAATTTCATTGCAAACTTGCATACAATCCGCTAATTATAAATATTCTTGTACATTTGCCACAAATTTCACCCTATGCGTTAAGAATTGTCATGGCGTGAATTTAAAATTGATCAATTTACCTACTTTATGTAACTAGCGACCATCCTCCCTGACATCTGGACAGATAATCTGCCGGATTTTCACCTGGGGTGATTGTGGCCTATGAAAACCATGAAACACGGTATCCTCCATTTTTTTTATCCCATTTTAGATCACAGTCCCACTGCAGAATAAACAGCGCTTCTTTAATTGTTGCCAGTCCCCAGCTGTCATTCGTGCTGTCACATTTCATACAAAGTTGGTATTTCCGTAATGAAATTGAGGACAGGTACATTAATAGTGACATAATGTTATTTTGCTTCGACACTTGCTTCAAATGTACTTTAAAATGTATGTATAATAAAATACAAAATCAGAGGATCAATACACTCTTGGCCTGACTCCGTTTCACCATTTAGGCTTCTTCAGGAGCATTCAAAAAGAAGCCAAGATTTTTAAGAAAATTAAGAAGTTCTTGGCTGTGCATATACACGGGGCTTCAGAGTTGATGCAGCCACATTAAATGGATGAAGGGTATCATGCGTTTAGAAAATAGGATTTCTTCCCAGGGCTTCTCAGAATGTGGATGAAGAAAAGGAATTGTAATCTGTCTTGCCCAGAAATAAAAGCATTACTCTTAAACTGGGAGAATCTGGGATGATTGCAAGAGCAGAAATATTCCCACATCTATTAGTTCACGCAGCAGAGCCAAGCAAGTAGAAGCCACTGCTCAGCTGCCTTTCCTGTATGACCATAAAGGCACAGATGATTGGCCTCGGGGAGACCAAAACATCCAACACCGCGGAGACACCATCACGTGTTTCTCAATGCAGTGATTCCAGAACACTGCCCCCATCCCTTATGGGAAATATGCAGATGCATAGGTGGCTTTCCTTCATAGGATGCTGCCCTTCCCGTGGTTGTTCCTTCCCGGGGAAAGGCCTGGCTATTCACTGCTTGCGTCGAGAAACACGTGATGGTGTCTCCGCAGCTTCTTTACATGCATCTGCATATTTCCCATAAGGGATGGGGGCAGTGTTCTGGAATCACTGCGTTGAGAAACACGTGATGGTGTCTCCGCGGTGTTGGATGTTTTGGTCTCCCCGAGGCCAATCATCTGTGCCTTTATAGCCTTTTTACTAGGCACTGCTCCTAATAGCCAGATTCCTACTCCACACTGATGAGGGGCAAAAACCCCGAAACAGCTGTCTGTGGATGGATACCATGCTTGGCATAGGTGGCTTTCCTTCATAGGATGCTGCCCTTCCCGTGGTTGTTCCTTCCCGGGGAAAGGCCTGGCTATTCACTGCTTGCGTCGAGAAACACGTGATGGTGTCTCCGCAGCTTCTTTACATGCATCTGCATATTTCCCATAAGGGATGGGGGCAGTGTTCTGGAATCACTGCGTTGAGAAACACGTGATGGTGTCTCCGCGGTGTTGGATGTTTTGGTCTCCCCGAGGCCAATCATCTGTGCCTTTATAGCCTTTTTACTAGGCACTGCTCCTAATAGCCAGATTCCTACTCCACACTGATGAGGGGCAAAAACCCCGAAACAGCTGTCTGTGGATGGATACTATGCTTGGCATAGGTGCCTTTCCTTCATAGGATGCTGCCCTTCCCGTGGTTGTTCCTTCCCGGGGAAAGGCCTGGCTATTCACTGCTTGCGTCGAGAAACACGTGATGGTGTCTCCGCAGCTTCTTTACATGCATTTCCTGTATGACCAACGCACAATGCTGGCATAGGGGCAATAGAGTGTGTACAGTCATGGACAAAAATTTTGAGAATGAGACAAATATTAATTTTTCCAAAGTCTACTGCTTCATTTTTTCTAATGGCAATTTGCATATACTCCTGAATGTCAGAGTGATCAGCTTAACAGCAATTACTGTACTTGCAAAGTCAATATTTGCCCAGAAAATGAACTTTAACCCCAAAACACATTTCAACATCATTGCAGTCCTGCCTTAAAAGGAGCAGCTAACATCGTTTTAGTGATTGATCCATTAACACAGGTGTGGGTGTTGATGAGGACAGGGCTGGCGATCAATCAGTCATGATTAAGTAAGAATGACATCACTGGACACTTTAAAAGAAGGCTGGTGCTTGGTATCATTGTTTCTCTTCAGTTAACCATGGTTATCTCTAAAGAAACACGTGCAGCCATCATTGCACTGCACAAAAATGGCCTAACAGGGAAGAGTATCGCAGCTACAAAGATTGCACCTCAGTCAACAATCTATCGCATCATCAAGAACTTCAAGGAGAGAGCTTCCATTGTTGTCAAAAAGGCTCCAGGGCGCCCAAGAAAGACCAGCAAGCGCCAGGACCGTATCTTAAAACTGTTTCAGCTGCGGGATCGGACTACCAGCAGTGCCGAGCTTGCTCAGGAATGGCAGCAGGCTGGTGTGAGTGCTTCTGCACGCACTGTGAGGCGGAGACTCTTTGAGCAAGGCCTGGTTTCAAGGAGGGCAGCAAAGAAGCCACTTCTCTCCAGAAAAAACATCAGGGACCGACTGATATTCTGCAAAAGGTACAGGGAGTGGACTGCTGAGGACTGGGCAAAGTAATTTTCTCTCATGAATCCCCTTTTCAATAGTTTGGGACATCTGGAAAACAGCTTATTCGGAGAAGAAGAGGTGAGCGCTACCACCAGTCTTGTCTCATGCCAACTGTAAAGCATCCTGAAACCATTCATGTGTGGGATTGCTTCTCAGCCAAGGGAATCGGCTCACTCACAGTCTTGCCTAAAAACACAGCCATGAATAAAGAATGGTACCAGAATGTCCTCCAAGAGGAACTTCTCCCAACCGTCCAGGAGCAGTTTTGTGCCCAACAATGCATTTTCCAGCATGATGGAGCACCTTGCCATAAAGCAAAGGTGATAACTAAATGGCTCATGGAACAAAACATAGAGATTTTGGGTCCATGGCCTGGAAACTCCCCAGATCTTAATCCCATTGAGAACTTGTGGTCAATCATCAAGAGACGGGTGGACAAACAAAAACCAACAAATTCTGGCAAAATGCAAGCATTGATTATGCAAGAATGGACTGCTATCAGTCAGGATTTGGTCCAGAAGTTGATTGAGAGCATGCCAGGGAGAATTGCAGAGGTCTTGAAGAAGAAGGGTCAACACTGCAAATATTGACTTGCTGCATTAACTCATTCTAACTGTCAATATAACCTATTGGTACTCATAATATGATTGCAATTATATTTCTGTATGTGATATAAACATCAGACAAACACTAATAAAAACTACAGGGCAGCAGATCATGTGAAAATATAATTTTGGTGTCATTCTCAAAACTTTTGGCCATGACTGTATGTGTGAGGCACAGGGGCAATAGTGTGTGTATATGCTCTGTCCCCTGTGCAGAGACTCTCCCAAAAATTATATTTATATACGTTTATAAAAAAGTGTATTGCTTTGCAAAAGTAGTAAAATCTATATTCTATATAACTTCGTTATCTCCTTTGCTGTAACAACCCATACAAGTTCACTTTTCGTTTAGGTTGCATTCTGCAATAAATACTCTCCTCTCCCCCTGCTTTAAAAAGGAAAAATAAAACTTTTGTGGCATTTCTTTTATTTTTTCATGCTGCCCAGAGTAATTCAATTTGTTCACTCCGAAATGGTGGCATTAAAGACTCATCGAAGGGGGAAAAGAAAGCTCTTGTCTCTTGGTATACAGTGATGAAAAAGCAAAAAACTATTTTTAAAAAGATAAATCACGCCCCCCCAAAAATGCCTATTTGACATGTAACCTAAAGGATATGCTTTGAATATTAGAATGTATTTGTCATATCTACCAAATCAGACATGTATATATTCCCTCTGCAGCGGCCGGTGTCCGACAGCACTGAGTTTGGAGTTGTTGAAACAACAAGGGTTTGATGAGGAAAAGCCGCTGCCTCCCACCCACGCTCACTGTGTTACAGTGCCGGGGGCCGCCGCTGCCTGGGTCGACACTGTTACTCTGTTTGGGAGTAAGCAGGTAATCTACAATTGTATCTCATGTAATATGAAATACATAAATGCAGATGTGAGGAGCTCCGCCACTGCAGATGGTGGTGGTATGTCTCTGTATTCAGCAGGTGTTCTCTGAATCCAATGCCGGGGTTAGGGATGATGAATGTGTATTTCCTGGATTCAGCCGAGTGGTCACGTCAGTTGCCATCAGATGGGGGCCCTGTTGCAATGTGGCGCATATGTGACGTCATGAAAGCCTGGCTAATAAAATGAAAATTCGCTGATGCTGTTAGGTAAGAGGTGGTCTGATGGCAACAGTGACATGGCTGCTGGATCGGGTTATGCAGATCGATTTGCTCCAACTCCATCCAGAGGTCTTGCACTATTCATATCGTCTACAGGAAACTCCCATGGAATTAAACATGGTCATTATCCCTCCTGGTATTAGCCCACTGTGACTGTGTTAGGCCCCTTTCACACATCAGTTTTTTTTGCCGTCAGTCACAACCCGTTGGCTCGACGGATCCGTCGCATATTGTGAAAAACTGATACGACCGATTCTTTTTTTCGACAGATCCGACAAGCAGATCTGGCTAATTGGATCGGAGCATGCTCAGTTAAAAAAAAACGGATTCCGTCGCCAGATTCCGTCATTTGACAGATCCGGAGCCATAGGCTTCCATTCTAGCAAATCACGGACAGCGACGGATCCGTCGCTGTCCGTTTTTTCGATGTAGACAAAAAACGTAACTATGTCCGTCGTCTCCAGCCGCCGGACAAACAATTTTCGTAGGATCTGGTGAATGACCGATGAAACGTGAGGCCATCCGTCGCAATCCATCCCCAATACAGAGAGAAAAAAATGGATCCGGCGGCATCAGTCACAGGATCCGTTTTTTCAAAATTCTACGGATTGTGACTGATGGCAAAAAACTGATGTGTGAAAGGGGCCTTAGACAATTATCAGTTTGTCACTAAAATTCCATTCTACAATCTATAGTTTTCGTCTAAAGGTACAGTTTTGCCTTAAACTCATCAGTGATCATTGATAATCCTTTTGAGACATCAATCAATGCATTCATTGCACCGTACAAGTAAACTTTTGTGTAAAAAGTTAGAAAAAAAGCAGAATCATATTATAGCACCCTCTCCACCCTCCAGAATAGAGAAGTCGCTTTCTGGTAGTTGGCAGAGACACTGAAGGAACAAGATATTTCGTGTTTTTTTGCCACGGTGATGTGGGCACCCTGGCTGGCATTGTATATAGTCTGCCGCCACTATGAAAGCACCCTGCCACTGTCAGTAGGAGCACTCTGTCTGGCAGTGGCGCTGATAGTCTGGGCGCGCTAGTGATGCCATTGGGGAGCTTCGGCTGGCTATGTTAATAATAACACCTTGGGACTACCAATGAGGGACTGGCTGGTACTGTCAATGGGGACAGGGTGCTTTGTCTTTCGTTGCTGATGGCAATGTCTCTGGTGTTATGGTACTGTGTTCATTATCTAAATTGGGGCTGGTGGAAAAAAAATGAATTTATCTTCTACCTTCCCTTATGTCATGAACTAATAGCTGAGCCTTGGAGAAATTCTGCAGCCGGCTGTTGAATTAGCGGAGTCTGGATGTCCTGTATCTGAAGTGACAGCTTTTCAGTGGAAAGAAAAAGCCCATAAGCTCCAGTCTCCCAATAACAAGTTTGGGGCAGACCTGCTAATCCATGGACAATCCCCACAGCACGGGCAGCTGTTCAGAAACCCATCGCTGGCAAACACGTTTAAGGTACAGGCGGTATTAAATAATGTTTTTTAACCCTTTTTCCACTTGTGTTTCTTGTGAAACGTATTCCTGCATTAGTGCTATACGGTGTGTAATGTCTTATTACTAAAGATTTCCTTATAAAACGCAGAGAATGATTGACCACAACATAATATTGAAAACCCCTTCTGTGCTCAATGGTAAAAATCGAAACCTTTCCTTTCCAAAATAAGGAGCCTTGTAGCCTCAGCGCCTTTATATAGTTGTAACCTGACTATTTATATGCTTTGGAAAATAAATCCGGCTCTGATCATATCGGTGTCATGGCTTCAGTTTAGAACGAACGCTGTGTACAGAGGATCCCAGCAGTGTCTTACTGGTGCTATTGCCTAATGATTAGTTTATAATATTAGATGGTTTCCAAATCCATCAGCTAACACATAAATGCAAACATAGCGGTTACTTATTGAATATGATGTACCGTACCATATAATGAAGTTTTGTATTTTTGAGATGTAGCTTTGCCTTGTTCCGCAATAGCATTTAAAGAGAACATGTCATCAGGTTTTCTGGATCTAACCTGCTGCCATCAACTTCTGTGCCACTTAATAAGGATCATAACAATCCGTTTTTTACAAGCCAGCACCCTGGCGTACCTGCAGAAATATACCGTACTTAATATATCATTCTCCCTAATCAGCACTGAGCTGTCTGATTGGCTGGTACAGACAAACCTCCATGCTTGCTGTGAGCCTGATAATCGGGCCCCTGGTAAGCCGCGCTGAGTACCATGCAGAGACCTACAGGAAAGTGATGTATAATGTTCATTTCTCCAGATCTGCATACCTGAGGAGGAAGAAAATCCTGCTTAAGCAACACAGGAGGTGGGCACAGGAGCTTACATCGGTAACTAATGACATCGGTAACTAATGACTGCTTCCCTTCTAAAGTGTTGTCAAGTAAGGTTAACATTGTTGATATCACCTATAAGGGCATATGAACAACCTAGAGGCAGGTCCCCAGCTTGGGACTCCTCACTATAAATCATAACGGAGAGCAGTTTTATAGGAGCAACTTCTGTTTTTGCCATCCTTGCATTGCGAGGACAGTTATTCTTGGCTTCTATAAATGGCTTCTATATAATAACGTGATGCTGTATTTCCAATGCATCATTTCTGCAAGAGAAACACCTGTCTGGGTCTCCAAGTCAGAATTTGTGTTTGCCGAGGAATACCAAGAGCAGGACCCAGCAATCAGCTAATAACCCCGATGGCAGAATTTGTCACTTTTTCAACTATTTACCAATTATTTGATTCCTTTATTGTGTAACTAAAATAAAAGCCCATTTTTTTTCAAGGACCTATTTCTGTCCAAAATTGAGAGCAATTGACTATATATGGTAGTTGAAGGTACAAGGTGGTTGGTCCTTTTGCCATTGACTCCTGCCCACCTGTACACGATAGCATGGCACAATTGCATGGAGCAGAAGATTGAGCCCCAACTTTCCGATGCCACAGGACCAAGCCTCATCAGGCAGTTATGTATTACACTTGTTGCAGGCCTGTGTTGTACTACCTTCCCTGTGGTCATTTCAGCATTGCAGCAATTTTATGGGGTCCTAACAAGATTCTCTTGGGTGCCCACTCCCTGGGCCACTCCTGGCGGTTTTGCTGTCATAGCCGATCTGTGACCGTCTCCTGGTCAATCTGCTTCACCAACGAGCCGCCATCCAATTTCCATGACTGGCATCCACCTGCTCACTGGCCAATTAAAACTCCCACCCATCATAGTCCCTACACCTTCCACTTCCTACTGTCTGGGCATTACCAAGTATTTTTCCACAATGGGTTATGCAAGTTCCTGACGTTGCTCCACGGCTTCTCACTCAGCTTGCACCAGCTGTACCACCCTGCGCACCAGTTGATTGCCTCAAGAACACCGGCTGTGGTCAATTCAGGCATTATCAGTCACCATCCTGTTGAAGACTCACCACATTTTCCCTCAGCGGATCATTAGACCGGGTAGGCTGTTGTCTCTGATAATGTTGATGTCTATAGAAGACCGCACACAGCCTAGCCTGTCCTTTTGTCCTACTATGCTTGAATTTCCTGTAAGTTCAAGTTTCTGTCAATGCAAGCCATAGTGTACTGCCCTGCTTGTAACCTCCCATCTTCTCTGCTGGACCCCATGGCTCCTTGAGGAGGATGCGACCCCTGCTGCATGGGCTCTGACTTTAGCTCATACTGTAGCTGAGTTGCCAGACCTTGGTTATTGTTGTGGAACAATTGCCCAAGGCCTCTATTGCCCCTGGTAGTCTACCGCTGCCCACAGTGAGTCAAACCCTCCAGCTACAATGCACCATACCCAACCGATCAGAGGCGATCAGGCAACCATAGATCAGTTCATCATTCTGGGTTACGTCACGGTCTTGTACCCCTACTCTTAAATACTGCTGCCCACAGAAGTCAAAGCCTCGTTCCAACGCAGATTTGGACATCTATCAAGAAGGGAGGTTATTGATAGTCTTGTACTGGCAGTGAACGTATTCCTAGAGGTCACTGAGGCAGATCCCTCTCCTTCCACTGAGTCAGAGTCCTTTAGGAAGGGTAGACATACAGCTAAATGTATGTTTAACCACTAGGAGTTTTGTGAGGGTACTGGATGGGAGCATCAAGACAGGCATTTTCAGTGACATAAATGGATGGAGATATCGTACCTTTTCCCAGCAATGCTGGTGGCGACGTGGTCCTCTCCTCTGGTGGTGGATACTCTGGTGCCTTGTTTGTTGTGAACTACTATGGAGAACCAAGAAACCTTCGGATAGATGTTTTGAGTCCATGGCGAGGTCAGCGTTTGAAACTGCAGGATCTGCCCTGTGTCCTGCCTTTACTTCCACATGTTTTTTTTAGGGTAAGGTGTTCTCTTAGGGTAGGGTTGACAAGTATCTTTGTTCAGCGTCCTTGAATGTGTCTAGCTGCTCGACCATCAATATTGTGTCTATTTAGCATATTCTGTGGGTCAGCGGGTGGAAGGTGGCTCTTGCTGCTAAGAAATTCCTTACAGCCCTTCCTTTTCAGAGTTCTGATCTGTTTGGGACCATGTTTGACAAAACTATTGTGGATGCCACCAACTGCAGATGTATATTACTCCCTCAGTCCAGGTCTATCAGCCGGCTTCTGAGATGTTGGACTCATTGGTTAGGTCCATGTTGTCAGTTTCCATCAGGTAGTGACCCTAACAATCAGAGCAAAGTGGTGTAATGTGCATTCGCGGGGAAAGAACAAAGAGTGCCGACGCATGCTTTGCTCTGTCCTCAGCAGGACTCTGCGCATGAGCGCGATGCCAAGGACACTGTGTGGATGACATAGAACATGTCATCCACACGAAGCAGGAAGAGAGGAGACGCCGAATCAATAACAGCGGAGTCCATCATATGCATTGGAAACATATAGACAGTATTCTAGAATGCTGTCACACAGGGCTTACAGGTGCTGCCCCTAATTTATATGGGAAAAACCTGGTGACAGGTTCACTTTAAGGTTTATTGTTGATGTCAGACTCCAGGTTGCAGTGGACTTAATTCATGGTTCCGGTGTCCCCAATAAAGGCTGCAAGAAAGAGATTTTATGGTGAGTACCAAAAATCTTCATTTGAGTAGAATAAAAAAACTACAGCATTAACTCGTATTTACTATGGATCTTCTTTTTTTCTTTGATTGTATTGTATTTTTAGCATATTTAATACTTTTGCACACTCTCATGTTTTTTTTGCAACCATTCTCTCATGCTTTCCATTTAAATTATTTAAATGGTTGTCTCAAGGAATCTTGAAAGAATTTTTAAGTTTTCCTTTGTGTCTTGGAATACACCTTCATTTTCTGCCCTTTTTTGTCTCATTGTATGAACATTACTAAGCAATATGTAGGGTAAGTATCTTGGCTTTTAACAATGTAGCTGACTTGCTAACAGAAAGAAATTAACACAGGTGACTGGATGTTGACTCATGTAATGACTCTGGTAATGGGATCATTTCTTATGTCATTGATTGTACAACGGGGCTAATCTTAGCTTGACCTCGTGATCAGCTAATAAGCACTTCCTTGTGTTTCCTTTTTGGGCTTTCCACATTTGTTGTTTGCTGAACTCTATACCAAGAATTACATACACATACAAATACGGTAATTGTAGTTGTTCACTAGCTAAAAAATAAATATAAAAACAAGTGCAGCGATGAAACCGCCCAAAATCTACTTCACTTTTTTTCTACTCCGATTCTATTGTAGTGTACAACAAAAATAGGGTTAATTAATGGGGCCAGCCTGTTTTTCAAATTTGATGGCCAGATTGGTGGGGTTCAACATTGACATTTGATCCACGGAATGTTGAGGCTGGTAACAGGTAGGTGCAAAGAAATAAAGTACAGGAGGTAGAGGCAGAAGCAAAATAGAAAACAATTTAGGAAAAATAAACAGTGAATGAATTAAAATGTCAGAAACTGGACTGTACTAGTGTCTTTAAATGACTATTCGTGATGCGGTAGGATCTCCAAAAAGCTGATCCATACTATTATGGATAATTAGACACCTGTGTACCTTCCTCGTTTTGAAAGAGGAAGAAGCTTTTGAAAAAGCCATCAGTAGGGTTGTTTATCGACATTCTATATACAACAGTGAGCGGCTTCCAAGGGGAAGCTGCTTGAAGACTGGGACGACCACACAGGAACGCAACTTTGTGCGGTCGACGGGCACGTCAAAACGCTGCATCCGCATACAGCGCATGTCCCTGCGTACCCAATGTTAAAGATAGGTATGCAGGACGCATGCGGGAGTAGGCGGAGCTTAAGGGAGGACGTACGCAGCCATCCACAAACCGTCCACACGCAAGCGTGAACTTTGCCTTAGACATTTACCACACTGCTAATTTTGATAGGAAAAAAGGACTAAGAGAATAAAACAAATCAGTTCCGTGAAATGATGTACAATGTAATTCTATTGCAGAATCAGAAATGTCATGACTTTATGGTATATCACAGCTCCATTATGCAATGCATTGGAATGATTGAATTATTTGAAAGTTTCTTTGTCCCAAGCTCCATAGAATTACATTCCTTATACAGTGAGGGAAATAGTTATTTGATCCCTTGCTGATTTTGTAAGTTTGCCTACTTACAAAGACGTGAACAGTCTATAATTTTGAGAGATAACATTGAGAGATAGAATATCAAAAATTAAATCCAGAAAATCACATTTTATAAATTATATACATTTATCTGCATTTTGCAGTGAGAAATAAGTATTTTATCCCCTACCAACCATTATTAACCCCTTTCTGACATGGGACGTACTATCCCGTCCAGGTGGGGTGGGCCCCCATGACCACGGACGGGATAGTACGTCCAGCGCGATCGGCGGCGCTCACGGGGGGAGCGCCGCCGATCGCGGCCGGGTGTCAGCTGTTTATCGCAGCTGACATCCGGCACTATGTGCCAGGAGCGGTCACGGACCGCCCCCGGCACATTAACCCCTGGCACACCGCGATCAAAGATGATCGCGATGTGCCGGCGGTATAGGGAAGCTTCCCGCAGGGAGGGGGCTCCCTGCGGGCTTCCCTGACCCCCCGCAGCAACACGATGTGATCGCGTTGCTGCGAGGGTCTCACCTCCCTCCCTGCTTCCTCCAGCCCCGGATCCAAGATGGCCGCGGATCCGGGTCCTGCAGGGAGGGAGGTGGCTTCACAGAGCCTGCTCAGAGCAGGCACTGTGAAGGCTGCAGCGCTGCATGTCAGATCAGTGATCTGACAGAGTGCTGTGCACACTGTCAGATCACTGATCTGTGATGTCCCCCCCTGGGACAATGTAAAAAAGTAAAAAAAAATTTTTCAAAATGTGTAAAAAAAAATAAAAAAAAATATTCCTAAATAATGAAAAAATATATATATATATTATTCCCCTAAATACATTTCTTTATCTAAATAAAAAAAAAAACAATAAAAGTACACATATTTAGTATCGCCGCGTCCGTAACGGCCCGACCTATAAAACTGGCCCACTAGTTAACCCCTTCAGTAAACACCGTAAGAAAAAAAAAAAAAAACGAGGCAAAAAACAACGCTTTATTATCATACCGCCGAACAAAAAGTGGAATAACACGCGATCAAAAAGACAGATATAAATAACCATGGTACCGCTGAAACCGTCATCTTGTCCCGCAAAAAACGAGCCGCCATACAGCATCATCAGCAAAAAAAAAAAAAAGTTATAGTCCTGAGAATAAAGCGATGCAAAAATAATTATTTTTTCTATAAAATAGTTTTTATCGTATAAAAGCGCCAAAACATAAAAAAATGATATAAATGAGGTGTCGCTGTAATCGTACTGACCCGAAGAATAAAACTGCTTTATCAATTTTACCAAACGCGGAACGGTATAAACGCCTCCCCCAAAAGAAATTCATGAATAGCTGGTTTTTGGTCATTCTGCCTCGCAAAAATCGGAATAAAAAGCGATCAAAAAATGTAACGTGCCCGAAAATGTTACCAATAAAAACGTCAACTCGTCCCGCAAAAAACAAGACCTCACATGACTCTGTGAACCAAAATATGGAAAAATTATAGCTCTCAAAATGTGGTAACGCAAAAAATATTTTTTGCAATAAAAAGCGTCTTTCAGTGTGTGACGGCTGCCAATCATAAAAATCCGCTAAAAAACCCGCTATAAAAGTAAATCAAACCCCCCTTCATCACCCCCTTAGTTAGGGAAAAATTAAAAAAATGTATTTATTTCCATTTTTCCATTAGGGTTAGGGCTAGGGCTAGGGTTAGGGCTAGGGTTAGGGTTAGGGCTAGGGTTAGGGCTAGGGTTAGGGTTAGGGTTAGGGTTAGGGCTAGGGTTAGGGTTAGGGCTAGGGCTAGGGCTATGGTTAGGGCTAGGGTTAAGGCTACAGTTAGGGTTGGGGCTAAAGTTAGGGTTAGGGCTATGGTTAGGGCTAGGGTTAGGGCTACAGTTTGGGTTGGGGCTAAAGTTAGGGTTGGGGCTAGGGTTAAGGCTACAGTTAGGGTTGGGGCTAAAGTTACGGTTAGGGTTTAGATTACATTTACAGTTGGGAATAGGGTTGGGATTAGGGTTAGGTGTGTGTCAGGGTTAGAGGTGTGGTTAGGGTTACTGTTGGGATTAGGGTTAGGGGTGTGTTTGGATTAGGGTTTCAGTTATAATTGGGGAGTTTCCACTGTTTAGGCACATCAGGGGCTCTCCAAACGCGACATGGCGTCCGATCTCAATTCCAGCCAATTCTGCGTTGAAAAAGTAAAACAGTGCTCCTTCCCTTCCGAGCTCTCCCGTGTGCCCAAACAGGGGTTTACCCCAACATATGGGGTATCAGCGTACTCAGGACAAATAGGACAACAACTTTTGGGGTCCAATTTCTCCTGTTACCCTTGGGAAAATACAAAACTGGGGGCTAAAAAATAATTTTTGTGGGAAAAAAAAGATTTTTTATTTTCACGGCTCTGCGTTATAAACTGTAGTGAAACACTTGGGGGTTCAAAGTTCTCACAACACATCTAGATAAGTTCCATGGGGGTCTAGTTTCCAATATGGGGCCACTTGTGGGGGATTTCTACTGTTTAGATACATTAGGGGTTCTGCAAATGCAATGTGACGCCTGCAGACCATTCCATCTAAGTCTGCATTCCAAATGGCACTCCTTCCCTTCCGAGCCCTCCCATGCGCCCAAACGGTGGTTCCCCCCAACATATGGGATATCAGCGTACTCAGGACAAATTGGACAACAACTTTTGGGGTCAAATTTCTCCTCTTACCCTCGGGCAAATACAAAACTGGGGGCTAAAAAATAATTTTTGGGGGAAAGATTTTTTTTTTTCAATTTTCACGGCTCTGCGTTACAAACTGTAGTGAAACACTTGGGGGTTCAAAGCTCTCACAACACATCTAGATGAGTTCCTTAGGGGGTCTAGTTTCCAAAATGGTGTCACTTGTGGGGGGTTTCTACTGTTTCGGTACATTAGGGGCTCTGCAAATGCAATGTGACACCTGCAGACCATTCCATCTAAGCCTGCATTCCAAATGGAGCTCCTTCCCTTCCGAGCCCTCCCATGCGCCCAAACAGTGGTTCCCCCCCACATATGGGGTATCAGCGCACTCAGAACAAATTGGACAACAAATTTTGGGGTCCAATTTCTCCTGTTACCCTCGGGAAAATACAAAACTGGGGGCTAAAAAATAATTTTTGTGGGAAAAATTTTTTGTTTTATTTTTACGGCTCTGCATTATAAACTTCTGTGAAGCACTTGGTGGGTCAAAGTGCTCACCACACATCTAGATAAGTTCCTTAGGGGGTCTACTTTCCAAAATGGTGTCACTTGTGGGGGGTTTCAATGTTTAGGCACATCAGTGGCTCTCCAAACGCAACATGGCGTCCCATCTCAATTCCTGTCAATTTTGCATTGAAAAGTCAAACGGCGCTCCTTCCCTTCCGAGCTCTCCCAACCGCCCAAACAGTGGTTTACCCCCACATATGGGGTATCAGCATACTCAGGACAAATTGTACAACAACTTTTGGGGTCCAATTTCTTTTCTTACCCTTGGGAAAATAAAAAATTGGGGGCGGAAAGTTAATTTTTGTGAAAAAATATGATTTTTTATTTTTACGGTTCTACATTATAAACTTCTGTGAAGCACTTGGTGGGTCAAAGTGCTCACCACACATCTAGATAAGTTCCTTAAGGGGTCTACTTTCCAAAATGGTGTCACTTGTGGGGGGTTTCAATGTTTAGGCACATCAGGGGCTCTCCAAACGAAACATGGCGTCCCATCTCAATTCCAGTCAAGTTTGCATTGAAAAGTCAAATGGCGCTCCTTCGCTTCCGAGCTCTGCCATGCGCCCAAACAGTGGTTTACCCCCACATGTGGGGTATTGTCGTGCTCAGGACAAATTGTACAACAATGTTTGGGGTCTATTTTCTCCTGTTACCCTTGGTAAAATTAAACAAATTGGAGCTGAATTAAATTTTTTGTGAAAAAAAGTTAAATGTTCATTTTTATTTAAACATTCAAAAAATTCCTGTGAAGCACCAGAAGGGTTAATAAACTTCTTGAATATGGTTTTGAGCCCCTTGAGGGGTGTAGTTTTTAGAATGGTGTCACACTTGGGTATTTTCTATCATATAGACCCCTCAAAATGACTTCAAATGAGATGTGGTCCCTAAAATAAAATGGTGTTGTAGAAATGAGAAATTGCTGGTCAACTTTTAACCCTTATAACTCCCTAACAAAAAAAAATTTTGGTTCCAAAATTGTGCTGATGTAAAGTAGACATGTGATTTAATTGCATAAAAATTCAAAGTTGGAAAATTGAAAAATTTTCAAAATTTTCGCCATATTTCCGTTTTTTTCACAAATAAACGCAGGTAATATCAAAGAAATTTTACCATTGTCATGAAGTACAATATGTCACGAGAAAACAATGTCAGAATCACTGGGATCCGTTGAAGCGTTCCAGAGTTATAACCTCACAAAGGGACAGTGGTCAGAATTGTAAAAATTGGCCCGGTCATTAACGTGCAAACCACCCTTGGGGGTAAAGGGGTTAAGAGTTCTGGCTCCTACAGACCAGTTAGATGCTCCTAATCAATTTGTTACCTGCATTAAAGACAGCTATCTTACATAGTCACCTTTATAAAAGACTCCTGTCCACAGACTCAATGAATCAGTCAGACTCTAACCTCTACAACATGGGCAAGACCAAAGAGCTTTATAATGATGTCAGGGGCAAGATCATAGACCTGCACAAACCTGGAATGGGCTACAAAACCATAAGTAAGATGCTGGGTGAGAAGGAGACAACTCTTTGTGCAATAGTAAGAAAATGGAAGAAATGCAAAATGACTGTCAATCGACATCGATCTGGGGCACCATGCAAAATCTCACCTCGTGGGGTATCCTTGATCATGAAGAAGATGAGAGATCAGCCTAAAACTACACAGGGGGAACATGTTAATGATCTCAAGGCAGCTTGGACCATAGTGACCAAGAAAACCATTGGTAACACATTACGCCATAAAGGTTTAAAATCCTGCAGTGCCTGCAAGGTCCCCCTGCTCTAGAAGGCACATGTGCAGGACCATCTGAAGTTTGCCAATGAACACCTGGATGAATCTGTGACTGATTAAGAAAAGGTGCTGTGGTCAACTGAGACAAAATTGAGGTCTTTGGCATTAACTCAACTCGCCGTGTTTGGAGCAAGAGACATGCTGCCTATGATCCAAAGAACACTGTCCCCACTGTCAAGCATGGAGGTGAAACATTATGTTTTGGGGGTGTTTCTGTGCTAAGGGCACAGGATTACTTCACCACATCAATGGGAGAATGGATGGAGCCATGTACCGTAAAATCCTGAGTGACAACCTCCTTCCCTCCGCTAGGACATTAAAAATGGGTCGTGGCTGGGTCTTCGAGCAAGACAATGACCAAAACGTACAGCCAAGGCAACAAAGGAGTGGCTCAAAAAGAAGCACATTAAGGTCGTGGCGTGGCCTAGCCAGTCTCCTGACCGTAATCCCATAGAAAACTTATGGAGGGAGATGAAACTCTGAGTTGCCAAACGACAGCCTCAAAATCTTAATAATTTAGAGATGATCTGCAAAGAGGAGTGGACTGTGGACCAATATTCCTCCTGACATATGCGCAAACCTCATCAACTAGAAAAAACGTTTGAGTGCTGTGCTTGCCAAGAAGGGTTTTGCCACCAAGTTTTCAGTCTTGTGTGCCAGCGGGATTGCAAAATGCAAATCAATTATATCGTTTATAAAATGTGATTTTCTGGATTTTATTTTTGATATTCTATCTCTCAATATTAAAATTATCCTACCCTTAAAATTATAGACTGATCATGTCTTAATCAGTGGGCAAACTTACAAAATCAGCAAGGGATCAAATACTTATTTCCCCCACTGTGTATATTGTATATGAACTGTTGAATTGTAAAGTGCTATGGAATATGTTGGCGCTATATACAGTAAATAAAGATTATTATTATTTTTATATTCAGGGGCGAAACGATAATGGGTGCAGTGGTAGCAGTCACCTCCAGGTCCTGGAGAGTAGGGGGTCCTTTTGCCTCATATGAAAAGACTATTATTAAGCCCCATTGGATATTTAATATTAATAATAATAATTTTATTTCTATAGCGCCATATTCCACAGCACTTTACATTTTAGATTAGACTTGTACAGACAATAGACATTACAGCATAAAAATAATCACATAAACAACAGATACCAAGAGGAGTGAGGGGCTTGCTCTTAAGCTTACAATCTATGAGGAAATAGGGGAGACAAGAAAGGTGGATGGTAACAATTGCTTGCATTGTTCAGGCCAGCAATAGTGTAAGGAATCAGGTGTTCATGTAAAGCTGCATGAACCGTTTGTCAGCCAGAATATGTAAAAATACAGACATAGAGGGCTATTAACTGCATAAAGCATGTGAGAACATGGTAAGAGGAACCTGATTATGGTGAACATTTTGATTGGGGAAAAACAGGGATTGTTAAGTAAATGTGTTGAGGCGGTAGGCCAGTCTAAAGAAATGTGTTTTTAGGCCCGCTTAAAACTGTGGGTATTGGGGATTAAGCAAATTATCCTGGGTAGTGCATTCCAAAGAATTGGGGCAGCACGTGAGAAGTCTTGGAGATGGGAGTGGGAGTTTCTAATTATTGAGGATGTTAATCTCAGGTCATTAGCAGAATGGAGAGCACGGGTAGGGTGGTAGACTGAGACCAGGGAGGAGATGTAGGGTGGTGCTGATCCGTGGAGATTTTGCATTGGAGCCAATACTGTTACCCCACAGTATATATTGATTGCTAACCCCGTGCATACTATACATTGGTGATTATAACCTGTATTATAAGCTTCTAGGAACTCGATGAATGAGTGAAGCTGCTGATTATTTTTATTATATGTCATTTGAAAAGAGTAAATCCGTCCTGGTCATGTGAATGAGGTCTTATCAGTCTATCCCTCACTCAGAAGATGGGCTGTGCTCATGTTACCTTCATATAGGAGTCCTTAATCTCACAAGGTAACCTAGTAAGATGACAGTGCACACCTGGAATGTATGACGATAACAGGGCATAACGGTGTAAGCAGATACTGGCTGAGTTTCAGGAAACGCCTCGTCCTCTGACGTCAGGGTGAATTGTATGCAATGGAGGTAGCACATGATTTCTGACAGATAACTGTTCTGTCTGCTGTTGTGGATATCAAATCATATCGGTATATCTCTGGATATTTCCCATGAAGTAACAATCCTGAAGCATATTTTCTTACAACGCCCCTCTGTTACTCCTCTCGGAATTGCATGAATCCATTGACAACCGTGTTACTGTGTACCTCATCCCTATTTTTTTTTTAAAGAGGACCTTTCACTGGATTTTTTCAATTGCTTGTTTCATAGGATGTAACTTTGGAACGGAAGGGCAAAGTAGAAAAAGAATCCAGAATCTGTGGAGCAGCGGCAATTGGAAGATGTACTTGGTTTAAATGAATAAGTCCAGAAAAAGGTCCTTGTTTAAACTATGAGACTATCAGTACTGATTGTCTGAGTATGTACGGACATACTAAAGATAGCATCCAGTTGTCAATTTATTGTTAGATTTCTAGGAGGAAGAACAGCAGAAGTGTTTAGCATATAAAACATTATTGGGATATTCTCATCTACAAGATCCTCTCCCATATATCCTACAAGAGACATGGAGGCAATGGTGCACAGTGTGAACAACTGTTCACAAATCCACCATGTATCCCATGCCTGATACTTTTCTTGTGGATTTGTGAACAGTTGTTGACACTGTGCGCCATTGCCTCTACTTTTTTGTCTATCTAAGATGTCTACTGTTACCTTTTATGATCTTTAATAAAATTGTGATTTTACTATTTTCTGGATGTTTTACTCCATGTCTCTTGAAGATATATGTTATAGAGGAGTTTCCTAGCCTTTCTAATTTAGATCCATTACCTTGGTATAGATATGAGACCGTTTTTTGTCACTATATCCTGTTTGGATGATATTGATAGTATCCTATCCCAATATGTAGAAGGTATAATAATAATGTTAACAAACACTTCCAATTATAAATGTAGTATAGTTCTTCTGATTCTCTTTCCTCATGTGAACGGCATTGCAGTAGATTAGGTATCCCTGGTTACTACTCGACCGGCTAAGAGGTTTTTGATAAAAAGTGTTGTGAAGTCTTGTGAAGATTACATGAAATTTGCAAAAAAGCACATGGAATTCAAAAACCTCACAGAAAAAAAGACAGCTGTCTGTATTAACACCAGGACACAATAGTAATGCACTACACGATGCAGCAAGCCTCCATGATACAGGGGCAGCAAACGTGCAAAACAGTAATGAAGCAATTACCCACCGACCATTCACACGGATAAGGCTTGTATAGGGCGTCAGTCACTCCGATACGTGAGTTGCTTTTAATTTTAGTGTTGAGACTCGCGAGCCAATAAGGACCCTTCACGTGGGTAGCGAGACGGCATATTTCAGTCACATTATTGACCAATACTTCATCCATTTTTTACATCTATTTTTCATATTTTGCAGGGCAGCCTGATCTAATAGTATGGGCCTGAGCTGTGAGCCAGACACTGCGCACTACACATCTGTGTGACTGGCGACCTATACAAGTCTTACCTCTGTACATTTATAATATTAGGCGCCCCCTCCATGAATAGTCGGTGTGCCAGGGTTGTTTCAGAAGTATTTTGTTCCTGTGCTGCCTCCGTCTTTGTCATGGGGCTGCTGCATCCTGTAGTGCATTAGTATTGTGACCTAGTGTTGGTAAATATGGCTGATTTTCTCTGTGATGTGAAGACAACATGCTGGTTTTAGGAGCTTTATAAGCAATCAGTACTTTCTGTGAATAAAGGATGCAAATCAGCTCCTCTCCAGGTGAAGGAATCTGTCTCTTTTGTGCCTTTAGGCCTCTCACCAAGTCAACCAGGACCTTGCTTTTCACTGACAAGGCCCAAAACCACTGGCAATAGATGGCGGTCTTTCTTTTTTAAAGGGCTCTAAATATCCTAAGTCATCTCAAGTATAATTAAACAATGATATAGGACACCTACCTTCATTCGGTAGCCCTAAACAGCCAAAATTATGCCTCCATGGGGAGGAAAAGAGCATATATTATGGTCAGAAACTCCTGGAAAAATGTGGTTGTAATAATTAAATTGTTTAAATATGTACCGTACATAATGTTCAGAACCCTGAAGATTTGCTTTCTACTGACAGCTGGACCGATATTTTACCAGATTTCTTACTGTCATTGTAGGAACTGTCGAAATATGGTAAGAAAGGCTTCTATGAAGGCCGAATTGCCCAAGCCATTGTCCAAGTTGTACAGAATAATGGTGGGCTTTTGGACCTAAGTGACTTGTCCAATCACGTGACCAAAGAAGTGCAACCAATTTGCACAACGTACAAGGTATCTATCTGTTACATATTATTGCATTTTAATATTAAAGATCTGAAATACTGAGTTGACCAGGATTAGAGAAAATCACTAAGTTCTAGTGAAGGAACAACAGTGCCAGACACAGCCCATGGCCAGGAGTTGGGTTGTTACTGGAAGAAAGAAGAAGCTTTTTTTTAACCCTGTCCCCCATAAAATGTAATAATGTGAATCAGCATTTCGATCCCTATCTTCTCGCTTTCTATTCACTGTTGCTATACCAGGTTGTGTTCATATAGCATATTGCCAAAATATTTATTTCTTTATTTTACTAGTTTATATAATGCCATTAATTTCCTCCACACTTTAAAGATATCATCAAAATATGATTGCAAAATGGAGGGCAGACCTCCAGGAAATTCCTCCAATCCCAAAGGTTTGCTGTTTCCCTACCTTGTCACACTCCTCACATCATTTTGGTTTTGCTTTAGTCCTCTGCACAGCAGTTGGGGCAATGTGATCTATGCAGGGAGACATTGTGAAGAAGCAGTAGCACCTAAAGAGGCTGATCACTCCTGAATTAAAGCATATCCATCATACCAATTCACATTGGCCCCACTTGTAATGCTGCCTCGGTCACGGTACAGTGATTGGCTTCAGTGGTCACATGTGGAGTCCCGAGACCAGCGGAGGACACAAACAACATTAGAAGAGGATCAGAAAGGTGAGAACACACTGGACAGTGTGTGAAAATACTTACGTGGAAGGATTTCCCATTTAATTGGTACTGCAGTCATCCGATCTGAGGATCAGGAGGGGCAGGTAGTCAGTCAGATTTTCACTGACCATCCTTTGATATGCCATCACTAGTAAGGGTACGATCAAACGAATGTCTTTTCAGTACATGTGCTGTAAATGAACAAACACCACATGGACCCATAATGTACATAGGCCATTTTTCACATGCACCTTAGGTCCGTGTAAAATTTCAGCATTTTCTAGTTTGGTCAGACTTACGGACCAGACTAGTGCACGTAAATAGCAAGAAGGTCTTGCTATCATCCTCTTTGTGGGCATATCTTCACTATGTTTTACAATGGCCGCCCTATCTTAGTAGTGGAAAAACTCTTTTAAGTGCAAGTATCTAGTGGGACTAGTGATGCACTAGTTAATATGTTTATACATGTACCTTTTGTATGTAATCTCTAGTGTTATAGGTAACATTTGATATAGAAGAACAAATGCTCTATAACCGCTTACCATGCCCACAATACCTAAGCCAAATCTAACCTTGGCATCCGACCAAATGAGACAAACACACCCATCTTGATTGCTCTGAAAACAGAAAACCATGGGAATGTATGTGAACGCAACATAGCAGCTAAGTGCCATTCAATAATTTCTCTGGAGAATAGCTCAAGGTAAGCACTGACCAGGAGGAAAACCACTCTGATTACAATTTTGGATTGGGTGCAAGTCATCTGAGTCACAGTATCACCTACATCTCCAAAATAAACTAATTAGTCACTAATCAGGTCTCTAAAATGCAATAAGTACAATTAGGACTTGTTATCGAGCTTCACTAAAATGATTGCTGTAGTATCATGCTGCAATGCCGTGAGGACTAGACTTAAAGTCCATTTACATTGCACAATTACCGCGGCCGAGCATTTCTAGAAGTTCTAGTTTCATGCTAATCTTTCGATATAAACAGGCTGCCAATCACATGACAAAGGATCTAAACACTCATTTGTTGGTTGAAATGATCTTTTGGTAGGCTTAAAAGATCATTGTTCTCTGAGGTGGATCATCCAGTGTAAACAGGACTTACATTGACGACAGCAATGTCAGCCATGCTCACTGATCGATCTATTACAGATAATTTGTTCATTCGTTGCACATCTCAAGTGCAGTTTGCCTGTGTACACAGACTATTCACCCCTTTAAAAAAAGTAGCTGATTTGTTTTTTTCATTTTTTCCTAACCTTTTTCAAAGAGCCATTACTTTTTATTTTTCTATCAAAATAGACATATAATTGCTTATTTTTTATGTGACAAGTCAATTTATGTTACTTTAAACAAAAAAAATCCAAGTGTGGTAAACTGGTGGCAGAAAAATCTTAAGGGGGCTTCATCAGAGGGTGATTATCCAGAAAAGAAAAAAATTAGTTCTGTGTCATGCCAACAGTAAAGCATCATGAGACCATTCTTGCGTGGGGCTGCTTTTCTTCTAAAGAAAAGAAATTGCTCACAATTTTACCTACAATGACTGCCATGAAAAATGAATGTGATCTAAACATCTGCCAAAAGCAGCTTCTCCCAATGATCCAGGAGCAGTGGGGTGATGAACAATGCTTTTTCCAGCATGATGGAGACCAGGTCACAAGTCAAAAGAATAACTCACTGGACAAAACATTGAAATTTTGGGTCCATGGCCAGGAAACTTCCCAATTCTCAATTCCAATGAAAAGCCTTATTGAGTTCCGAAAAGACAGAAATTGTGCACTGATCAGACAAAAATGGGAAGTCATCAGTCAGTATTTTCCCCAGAAGGTGAGACCCAGCTGCCAGGGTGAAGGCCAAAGTCTTGAAATATCTAACTTGGTGTGTTTCTAATAAAAAGTTTAAAAAAAAAATACTTATGAAACATATGTTTGTAATTCAGTAGCCATGAAAAGATCTGTCTAAGGTTGGTTTCACATTTGCAGATGGAGGTGCTGCGGAGGGCTGCGTAGTCCTCCGTGAAGCTCCACCCACGGTCGCACGTCCTCCGGTCAGCTTCGCCTACGTCGGCATGTGTACCCTATCTTTACCATTAGGTACGCAGGTCATATCGATGTATGCGGATGCTTCCGCATGCGTCGTTTTAATGGTGTGGCAACCGCACCAAATTGCATCTTGTTGCGTTCGGCTGTAGTTGCTGCACCGTCAAAACGACGCATGCGGAGGCATCCACATACATCGGCATGGCCTGTGTACCTAATGGTAAAGATAGGGTACGCACGCCGCATGCCGATGTAGGCGGAGCTGACCCGAGGAGGTGCGGCGGTGGGAGGAGCTTCATGGAGGACATACGCAGCCCTCCGCAGCACCTCCATCAAAAGTGAAACCAGCCTAAAATATCTAAAAGCACCGAAGTAACAAACTGTGAAAAACAAATTTGTATTGGTGTCAAAACTTTTAGCCAGGACTGTAGACACTGAACAGAGCTGTACAACACCGTTCCTATCTGTAGCGGCTGCTGCCGAGAACAGAACCTCCACTCCTGTTCAAGGGAACAGGGGTCAATAACAGCTGACCATTAGAGGGGGGCAACCTGTTATTGATAAACTATGCTAAGAATAGGTTAATTATATGCCTGGACAACCCTTTTAAGGTGGCCAGAAACCTTAACTGTCAATTGAACATTCCTTCAGGCAACGGTTATTTTTCATGATCCTTCCCTCATACACATGAAATGTCAACTTGTAGATTGTGAGCCCTCGTGGGCAGGGTCCTCTCTCCTCCTGTACCGGTCGTGACTTATATTGTTTAAGATTATTGTACTTGTTTTTATTATGTATACCCCTCTTTTCACATGTAAAGCACCATGAACTTTCTCACACAGTAGTGGTGATATAAGGGAGATCACCGGAGCTGATAAGCTGATGAACTCCGGTGACCTCTCTCGTGTCAGCTCAGTGCTACACTGCGGGAGCAATTACCTCCTGTCAGTGTATCGCCGGCTGTCTTTGAGAGCAGTCACATCAGTCACTGCTCTCAAGATCATCAGGATCTTTGTGTGACATTATGGATTAACTTCTTTGCAGACAGGTGATGAATATTGTGGTTTGTTTTTTTGTTGCAGGAGACTTTGGCATCAGTGGATTAGGCGTTCGGTGAGTATGGTTTAATTTAGATTCAATAAAGGAGTCTGTATCATTATTTCAAATAAAGGACTTTGTTCTGGTTGTGTGTATGTGTTTATAATATCTCTATGGCGTTAGTAATGATGGCTTCTTATAGATTCCTCTCCATTACCAACCTTTGGGCTTGATGTCACCTGACTATAAAGGTGGCATCAACCCCCCCCCCCCCCAACTATTACCCCACTTGCCACCACTACAGGGCAAGTGGGAAGAGCGAGGCTAAGTGTCAGAATTGGCACATCTTATAAATGCGCCTTTTCTGGGACAGCTGAGAGCTGATGTTTTTAGTATAGGGAGGGGGCCAATATCGATGGCCCTTTCCTAGGCTATTAATATCAGCCCACAGCTGTCTGCCTAGCCTTTGCGGGTATTTTATGGGGGACCCCATGTCAACTTTTTTCTGGGGTCCTTCTGTAAACTAGCCAGTAAAGGCTAAGCTGACAGCTGTGAGCTAATAATAGTCTGGGAACCTTTATGGCTATTGGCTCCATCCCAGAATATTAACATCAGACGTCGGCTATCCCTCTGCTGGTTATGAAAATTATGCGGGAGTCCACACATTTTTTTTTCTTTAAATTAAGAGTTGCTGTTTGGTTACAGCCTATGTAGGTTCATTCTGTTAATGCTACTACATAGGCTGGTGACAATGTATGTGTGTGTGTGTTTGTGTTTACTTACTGCCTTAGTAGCAAGTGTGTCTGGCTGACACCTTTTCATTACTAAGCCTAGTGCTTGGTGTCTATGACAGTTGCTGACACCAAGAGCTAATCCCATTACTCTGATGCTACTGCATCAAAATGAAAAAGGTGGTGTAGGACCAAGAAAATACATCACAAAACTTTTTTCTTTTTATATCTTTATTTAGCTAAAAAAAAGACTTCATTGCTGTACAAAAACGCATGGAAAAACGCACCAGAAATCGACGCAAAACGCACATTTTTACTGCAGCATTTTTGCTGCCAAGAGATGCAGAAACCTTGCAAAAATTTCTGCAAGCAAATACTCAACGTGTGCACATCAGTGCAAATGACAAAATGTCACCATGGACCAAAAGTCGCTGAAAGCACAACCTCGACCACTCACTGTCTATATCAAGATTGCAATAAAATAGCAAATACCGTATATACTCGTGTGTAAACCGAGTTTCTCAGAACATTTTTTTTTTATACTGAAAACGCCTCCCAGAAAGCCGGTGGGGGAAGGGGAGCAGCGGGTCACAGAAGCAGGAGCTGGCGGCTGTGGCTAAAGCCTGTGTCGCTGCTAAAGAGAAATGAATATTCATTTCTCTTATAGCGCTCACCCGCAGCCGCCAGCTTCCAAAAGACATCCTACTCACCCTCCAGCGTGCCCTCGCAGCATCTCGTTGGTCCCGGCGCCCTCACAGCATCTCATTGGTTCTGGCTTTCAGCAGCTCTTCCTGTGCTGAGCAATCACGTGGCACCACTCATTAAGGTAATGAATATGCACACATCTCCACTTCCATAGGCGTGGAGGAAATATTCATTATCTTAATGAGCTGGGCTTCGTGATCGCTCAGCACAAGAAGAGCTGCTGGTGCCGGAATGATGTGCTGCGAGGGATCGCTGGAGGTTGAGTAGGAGGTATTTTTTGTAATAGGAAGCATGCATACAAGGATGGGAGGGGGGGAGCCATGCATACCAGGACAGATATGGGGGGGTGCTACACATACCAGGACCTCTAAGGGGGAGCCACACATACCAGGGCAGCTATGGGGGGAGCCACGCATACGAGGACAAGACAGGGGGAGCCACACACACCAGGACAGCTACGGGGGGAGCCACGCATAAAAGGACAGCTATGGGGGGAGCCACGCATACCAAGACAGGGATGAGGGAGAAATGCATACCCGGCTTATACTCGAGTCAATAAGCTTACCCAGTTTTCCGTGGCAAAATTAGATGCCTCGGCTTATTCTCAGGTCGGCTTATACTCCAGTATGTATGGTAGTTATCAGGAAATAGTTTGTCTCACTGACTGAGAATTAGTAATAAATAATTTATTTATATTCTGCAGCACTTTACAATTAAGTGGGGACCTTTACAGAAGAACAGTTTCAGGAGTGATGGCTGCTCACAAGCTTAATCAATCCACGTTGGTCTAAGGATATGTTCATATCATAAGTGTATGTGCACACGTCAAGTATCTGCTGCATTTTTTTTCGTTATTTTCCCCACTCAGTCTTACCCCAGAAGTACTGCATTTCCTAGTTCCAACAAAGTGAATGAGATTCCTGAGATCTCATGCACACGTTGCTTATTTTTCCTTGCCGATGTGAAGCAGTTCCATATATGCAACATGTTAATTCTTTCAGCATTTTTGTAGCATTTATCACCCATTCTAATGCATGGAAAAGAAATTTATCAAAAACGCACATAAAAAAAATGCGTCAAATGTGCATATTTTACGCTGGATTTTTCTTGCCAAGTGACACGTTTTTGGTACTGAAATGTCTGTAGCAGATACTTACATGTGAACATACCCTAAAATATTAGCAAAGTATTTCTTCTGTTTTCCTGCAGCTTTTGTATTCCTTACTAACGCTTTCAGAGGTAAATGATTGATTGAGATACTATCACATTATATGGTGACAGACTATGGATAAAAATATTCTTAAAAAGGGAATTCTCCTGCTGTTATCTATAGACCTTTAGCATGTAGTACGGCCACGGTTGTCTAATCTATGCGGGTATTCTATTGTCTGATAAGTTTAGATTATCAGAAAACTACAATAAAGATATAATGTCACAGGAAGAATGTTGTAGTCATCAGAACTGATAAATTTTTCACATGACACATCGTACAAGAAAAGCGGGCTTTATAGCAATATATATAGAATTGTTAAGGGTGGAGATGTCACCTAGAGGTATTCTAACACACGGATCCTATAGGGTTTCTGTATGGAAAGATTGAACAGATTTGTCATAGAAAAGGGATAACAAAGACATACCCCAGAACTGTACGTATTAGTACGGGGGCTGCAGGAGACCCTGATGAGCAGCACATAGAAGACATTGTACTAGGCAAAGGTCTGGAGTAATAGGAATAACATGAATATTTCAGTTCTCTTAGTTTTCGCTATGTGACCTGTCCTGTATATCTAGCTGTCTTGTTATTGTAATATCACTATGTAATATTCACTGTCTATGTTTTTTTTCCTTTACGTTTCAAAAGCGTGTAAAAGTTTGGGAAATCCCACCTAACAGTCAAGGAATCACGGTCCTCATGGCTTTAAATATGTTGGAAAATGTCTCTATGAGAGGTATGTGATAGGGAAATCGGTTTCCTACCTAGATTTACATACACTAAAAGCAATGACCCAGATACTGTCAGCGCCTTCTTGGCCTTCTTTTCTGCTGCCGTTAGTTCACCTTTGCCCAACAGTCTGGAATGTGGCGGTGCAATATACGTGACCGACGCAATCTTTTCCATGAGGTTGGCTCCTTATCCATCTCTGATTACTCCACTGAGCATCTCAAGGTTCGATTGGCACCAAACTTTTTTTATTATTATTATTATTTATTTATATAGCACCATTGATTCCATGGTGCTGTACATGAGAAGGGTTACCATTCAAATTACAGATATCACTTACAGTAATCAAACTAACAATGACAGACTGATACAGAGGGGAGAGGACCCTGACCTTGCGGGCTTACGTTTTACAGGATGGTGGGGAAGGACACAGTAGGCTGAGGGTTGCAGGAGCTCCGGTGTGGGTGAGGCGCTATCTCCAGTAGTGGTGAGGAGGCAGCGGGGTCGGCTGTAGGCTTTCCATAGGCTGTATGTAGACTTATGGCAAATGATAGTCTTAACCCCTTCCAAACTGGGCACTTTTGATTTTTTTTTTCTCTCCTTATTCCAATAGCCATAGATTTTCTATTTTTCTGTCTACAAAGCTTTATGGGGGGGCTTTTTTCTTTCGTAGGACAAAAGTTGTAATTTTAAATTACTCCATTTACTTCACCATATAATATTACGACGATGTCAAATACTCATCTTTATATTTTAGAGATTTCCAAAAAATTGTGAACTTTATTAAAAACATCTCACCGTGCTCTAAAATCGTGGACCCATGCGTGGCTTGTTTTTTGCATGGTGCACTGACATTTTTATTAATACTATTTTTGTTATGTAACTTAAGACATTTTGATTCCTGCTTATTGAATTTTTTGAGGATGTGTAGGCACCAAAAAATGTCACTTCTAGCATTTTGATTCTTTCTCTTTATGTTTTTTAGCTTATGGATTAATTTTATATTTTTCTTGGTCAGACGTTTGCAGGCATGGAGATACCAAATATATATTTTTTAAATTATTTCTTAAGTTTTTTATTAGGATAAAGAGGGATGAGTCAAAGGGGTATTCCCATTTCCAAGATCCTATCCCAATATACAATGCCCTGCACATGGGGTAAGTGACTTAGCAAATCAGAAGAACTATACTATATTTCTAATTGGAGGTATTTTCTAATATTATTAATATTACACCTACTGCACATTGGGATAGAATCTTAGAGATGGGAATACCCCTTTTAAACTTTTTGAAATTCATCTTTCAAAAATGTGTATTTTTATGTTTTGTTCCTCCTAGGAGATTGGAAACTGCAATAATTCAATTAGCTTTTTCTATACATCGCAGTACAAGGAGGGTATTGCAGTATAGAATAGAAATGATGAGCTCTTAGAAGCCCAATCTGTGGAGTACAAAGATGGCAGTAACAGGGGACCTGAAATTGGAACCTATCAGCACTCTGTGATAATATGTGCCAATGGCACTATCATGCAATTTCAGCTCTTAAATTCTGTCAGAAATTAAGAGGTATTTAGTGGTTAAAGGGAATCATCAGGACAGAATGACTGTACAAAGCAAGTACAGGCGCTCGGTGCATCATGGCGCAGTCAAACATTTTTTAGTCCTACTTCCCACCTACTTGTTTTGCATCCATCTCCTGCCTTCTCTTTTGCTCTATAAAGCCAGAGCTGTCAATCAAAGAAGAGGGGGGATCAGAAGCAGTGGGAAAACAAACAGATGGGAAGGTGCACTGAAATGTTCAGCAAAGCTAAGCAAATGCCTGTTTTCGGTTTGAACAGTCATTCTGTGCTGACAGAGTCCATATACACAACGTTGATCGGAGCTCTGGTGGCTGCTGTTAGTGGCAGGTGTTGACTGTGTAACAGCCGGCATCTGTCTTGTATGGCGCTCAGTCCGCTCCATAAGCCCTCATCTCATGTACACGTTTGTCACATGTTAAAAAAAGGTTGAACCTCATTTTTTGGTCTTTTTTTACTGTAATCATCATTCTAGAAAAAATAAATTCAGGCTAACTTTTTTGATTACATTCACAAGGAACTTTTACACTGCAGAACTTAGTAAGTGGAAAATCTATTGAATATTTGCTTTGCATCAGGTGAAATCTGCTGCAAAGTCCACTTTATAAATTGACATTCAGCACATTTCACGTCTGCAGCGCTGGTCCATTTACACTGCATGCTTTACTCTGCAGCCTGTGCAGAACCTTTTGTGAAATCTACGGTAATATGCAGCAGGTTTTTCCCACGTAAATCTGCAGCAGAAAAATCTCTTCAGATATCACTTAAGTGAAGATAGTCTAAAAATAGAAAAAAGGTGATAACCTGAAGTATAAGTGTTTTACGTTTCCTAAACTGGACATCTCATGCAGTCATTTACAGTGAGATACCGTATAATCACACAATAAGGGAAATGACAACCGCACCGCGTGAATAAACTAATGTCTTAACATTTCATTATGCATAGTCATGCACAAATATATATATATATATATATATATACTAGATGGTGGCCCGATTCTAACGCATCGGGTATTCTAGAATATGCATGTCCACATAGTACAGTTAGGGCCAGAAATATTTGGACAGTGACACAATTTTCGCGAGTTGGGCTCTGCATGCCACCATATTGGATTTGAAATGAAACCTCTACAACAGAATTCAAGTGCAGATTGTAACGTTTAATTTGAAGGGTTGAACAAAAATATCTGATAGAAAATGTAGGAATTGTACACATTTCTTTACAAACACTCCACATTTTAGGAGGTCAAAAGTAATTGGACAAATAAACATAACTCAAACAAAATATTTTTATTTTCAATATTTTGTTGCAAATCCTTTGGAGGCAATCACTGCCTTAAGTCTGGAACCCATGGACATCACCAAACGCTGGGTTTCCTCCTTCTTAATGCTTTGCCAGGCCTTTACAGCTGCAGCCTTCAGGTCTTGCTTGTTTGTGGGTCTTTCCGTCTTAAGTCTGGATTTGAGCAAGTGAAATGCATGCTCAATTGGGTTTAGATCTGGAGATTGACTTGGCCATTGCAGAATGTTCCACTTTTTGGCACTCATGAACTCCTAGGTAGCTTTGGCTGTATGCTTGGGGTCATTGTCCATCTGTACTATGAAGCGCCGTCCAATCAACTTTGCAGCATTTGGCTGAATCTGGGCTGAAAGTATATCCCGGTACACTTCAGAATTCATCCGGCTACTCTTGTCTGCTCTTATGTCATCAATAAACACAAGTGACCCAGTGCCATTGAAAGCCATGCATGCCCATGCCATCATGTTGCCTCCACCATGTTTTACAGAGGATGTGGTGTGCCTTGGATCATGTGCCGTTCCCTTTCTTCTCCAAACTTTTTTCTTCCCATCATTCTGGTACAGGTTGATCTTTGTCTCATCTGTCCATAGAATACTTTTCCAGAACTGAGCTGGCTTCTTGAGGTGTTTTTCTGCAAATTTAACTCTGACCTGTCTATTTTTGGTATTGATGAATGGTTTGCATCTAGATGTGAACCCTTTGTATTTACTGTCACGGAGTTTTCTCTTTACTGTTGACTTAGAGACAGATACACCTACTTCACTGAGAGTGTTCTGGACTTCAGTTGATGTTGTGAACGGGTTCTTCTTCACCAAATTAAGTATGCGGCGATCATCCACCACTGTTGTCATCCGTGGACGCCCAGGCCTTTTTGAGTTCCCAAGCTCACCAGTCAATTCCTTTTTTCTCAGAATGTACCCAACTGTTGATTTTGCTACTCCAAGCATGTCTGCTATCTCTCTGATGGATTTTTTCTTTTTTTTCAGCCTCAGGATGTTCTGCTTCACCTCAATTGAGAGTTCCTTTGACCGCATGTTGTCTGCTCACAGCAACAGCTTCCAAATGCAAAACCACACACCTGGAATCCACCCCTGACCTTTTAACTACTTCATTGATTACAGGTTAACGAGGGAGACGCCTTCAGAGTTAATTGCAGCTCTTAGAGTCCATTGTCCAATTACTTTTGGTCCCTTGAAAAAGAGGACGCTATGCATTACAGAGCTATGATTCCTAAACCCTTTCTCCGATTTGGATGTGGAAACTATCATATTGCAGCTGGGAGTGTGCACTTTCAGCCCATATTACATATATAATTTTATTTCTGAACATGTTTTTGTAAACAGCTAAACTTGTGTCACTGTCCAAATATTTCTGGCCCTAACTGTATATTGCCCAGCCACGTAGTATATTGCCCAGCCACGTAGTATATTGCCCAGCGACGTATTATATTGCCCAGCCACGTAGTATATTGCCCAGTCACGTAGTACATTGCCCAGCCATGTAGTATATTGCCCAGCGACGTAGTATATTGCCCAGCCACGTAGTATATTGCCCAGCGACGTAGTATATTGCCCAGCCACGTAGTATATTGCCCAGCCACATAGTATATTGCCCAGCCACGTAGTATATTGCCCAGCCACGTAGTATATTGCCCAGTCACGTAGTACATTGCTCAGCGACGTAGTATACAGCACAGAGCATATTGCCCAGCCACGTAGTATATTGCCCAGTCACATAGTATATTGCCCAGCTACGTAGTATATTGCCCAGCTTGCCCAGTCACATAGTATATTGCCCAGCCACATAGTATATTGCCCAGCTTGCCCAGCCACATAGTATATTGCCCAACCACATAGTATATTGCACACCCACGTAGTATATTGCCCAGTCACGTAGTATATTGCCCAGCGACGTATATTGCCCAGCCACGTAGTATATTGCCCAGTCACGTAGTACATTGCCCAGCCACGTAGTATATTGCCCAGCGACGTAGTATACAGCACAGAGCATATTGCCCAGCCACGTAGTATATTGCCCAGTCACATAGTATATTGCCCAGCGACGTAGTATATTGCCCAGCCATGTAGTATATTGCCCAGCGACGTAGTATATTGCCCAGCCACGTAGTATATTGCCCAGCCACATAGTATATTGCCCAGCCACGTAGTATATTGCCCAGCCACGTAGTATATTGCCCAGTCACGTAGTACATTGCTCAGCGACGTAGTATACAGCACAGTGCATATTGCCCAGCCACGTAGTATATTGCCCAGTCACATAGTATATTGCCCAGCTACGTAGTATATTGCCCAGCTTGCCCAGTCACATAGTATATTGCCCAGCCACATAGTATATTGCCCAGCTTGCCCAGCCACATAGTATATTGCCCAACCACATAGTATATTGCCCAGCCACGTAGTATATTGCCTACCCACGTAGTATATTGCCCAGTCACGTAGTTTATTGCCCAGCGACGTATATTGCCCAGCCACGTAGTATATTGCCCAGCCACGTAGTATATTGCCCAGTCACGTAGTACATTGCCCAGCCACGTAGTATATTGCCCAGCGACGTAGTATACAGCACAGAGCATATTGCCCAGCCACGTAGTATATTGCCCAGTCACATAGTATATTGCCCAGCTACGTAGTATATTGCCCAGCCACATAGTATATTGCCCAGCCACATAGTATATTGCCCAGCCACGTAGTATATTGCCCAACCACGTAGTATATTGCCCAGCCGCGTAGTATATTGCCCCGCCACGTAGTTCGCGTAGTATATTGCCCAGTCACATAGTATATTGGCCAGCCACATAGTATACAGCACAGAGCCACGTAGTATACAGCACAGAGCCACGTAGTATACAGCACAGAGCCACGTAGTATACAGCACAGTCACATAGTATACAGCACAGAGCCACGTAGTATACAGCACAGAGCCACGTAGTATATTGCCCAGCCACGTAGTATACAGCACAGAGCCACGTAGTATACAGCACAGAGCCACGTAGTATACCGCACAGAGCCACGTAGTATACAGCACAGGGTCACGTAGTATACAGCACAGAGCCACGCAGTATGTTGCCCAGCCACGTAGTATACAGCACAGTGTCACGTAGTATACAGCACAGAGTCACGTAGTATACAGCACAGAGTCACGTAGTATACAGCACAAAGCCACGTAGTATACAGCACAGAGCCACGTAGTATACAGCACAGAGTCACATAGTATACAGCACAGAGCCACGAAGTATATTGCCCAGCCACGTAGTATACAGCACAGAGCCACGTAGTATACAGCACAGAGCCGCGTAGTATACAGCACAGAGTCACGTAGTATACAGCACAAAGCTACGTAGTATACAGCACAGAGCCACGTAGTATACAGCACAGAGCCACGTAGTATATTGCCCAGTCACATAGTATATTGCCCAGTCACGTAGTATGCACCATATCCCTGTTAAAAAAAAGAATTAAAATAAAAAAGTTATTTTCTCACCTCCTGGAGTCTCCGGATCGAAGCGGCCGGTTCCAGATGCTCGTAGCGCGCTCCGGTCTGAAGATTGCATTGCGGTCTCGCGAGATGATGACGTAGCGGTCTCGCGAGACCGCACGTCATCATCTCGCAAGACCGCAATGCATGCAGCGGTCACTGGGGCGTCGCGCGGAGCGGGAAAGGCCAGTTCCTGATCCGGGGGGGCCACTGGAGGGTGAGTATGTAACTATTTTTTTTTTTTATTATTATTTTTAACATTAGATATTTTTACTAAAGTAAAAAGTTGGTTACACAGGGTTAATAGCAGCGTTAACTGAGTGTGTTACACCGCTGTCAATGCTGCCATTAACCCTGTGTGAGCGCTGACCGGAGGGGAGTATGCGGATGCCGGGCACTGACTGCGGGGAGGAAGGAGCAGGCATTTTCTTCCGGACTGTGCCCGCCGCTGATTGGTCGTGGCTGTTTTGCCACGACCAATCAGCGACTTAGATTTCCATGACTGACAGAGGCCGCGACCAATGAATATCTGTGACAGACAGAAGGACAGACAGACAGACAGAAGTGACCCTTAGACAATTATATATATAGATGTATATAATTGTCACAACTCTGTTTTCGGGTGTCCCAGGACCAGGGTCTCCTTCCCTGTTCCAAACTATAGGGGCGACCTAGCTCACCATGTTCCCTGGATTACTTCTAATGGTGGAGACGCCGGGGACACGTACCTTGCCTTAGCTCCTGAATCCGCCCTCAGTCTGTACCCTTCCTCCACCCAGGGTAGAGGAGAGTAGTAGTGTACCGTAATATGCCAACCAGACTTACCAGGAAATACGAATAGGGATAAAGGAAAATGCCAATCATACATATAAACACACATAACAGGAATGCATCGGGGAGTGGAGGATAGGGTTAAACCAAAGTAGGAGAAGAAAGGGAATTTACACACACTCAAAATCTAGCAACAGTGACAGACAAATCCACCAAACGCCTTCTCCATTAGCAGCTACCGACAACCTCCAGCAATGCAACATAAGCTAGCTCTGACAATGAGTGCCGGCCAGGGCCCAGTTTATATAGGAGATGAGTGGCTAACAGTGAACAGCTGAGAGCCTTAACACAGGAAAGCTTCCAGGAGCTCTCAACTGAGCAAATTAACCCCTGCACTACCAAAAAAGAAATTTACACCATTTAATTTGAAGGTAAATTGCTTCTAATCATTGTAGGAGAAATCTGACTCTGCGATCTCCTGGCGCCTCTCTGTCGCGATAAACCCGTGAAAATAACATTTTTTTTCTATTCTGGCAAGAAAGTTTGCTGTACCTTTGGAGCTAGCCTATTCACTGGTAAGCACAACAGGCACTGCCTACATACAGGTTTAGGATTAATTCACACAACCTGATGGTGGCTATATTTTCAGATCTGTATTACAGTGCATCTCATAACCCAAACTAACAGCCTTGTAGACATTTATGACACAGTTACCAGTTATGATGCTGTTAGTGTGGGGCTTTTTGCTGTTAGGTAATTCTCATATAGATCACAGATCCTGATCTTTAATATTCACTATCAATCTGATCAATAGCTGTTAAAATATAACAGATTGTTTCCCCAGATGATTAGTTTGACACAGTGGAGCATCATGTTTAATACTGGTGCAGTATGGCGTATGGGGTCTTACCTCCACTATTTTTTTTAAATAGGGGTTTGGGGGATCAGTGAATAGAATATTCAGCCTGAACAATTCTTTTCAATGTGTTTGGTCCACTAAAGAGTAATTATATCAATAAACAGCATACCTCAATCTGTCAGACCAATATGGCTTTATTTTTCTTGTAGTTACAGTATGTTGTTCCCTAATTATTCTATAATTTGTCACTTTACAGCTCTGGGTCATAATAGCGCAGATTACATCCATACTGTAACCGAGGTTCTGAAACGTAGCACAGCAGATGCAAGCTGGTACTGTGCGGATAGTGCAGTTCTTCCCGTACCCACAGAGGAGCTCCTCAGTAAGGTGTACTGTACAAAACGTGGGAAAGATATTGATATGAACAGGTAAGCGTTAGCTGAGACTTAGGTAATAATGTCCATATCTAAAAAGTAATTATGACACTTAATCTAATCTGTGGACCGATTAGTACTGCAACATGTATAGTAAGTCGGGAAGAGGAATATCGGATGAAATGTGAATCCTGCAAGCCAGCTTACAATACATTTTGCTAATTTGTACTTAGTCTTAATTTAATGTAATCATTTTTGTGGTAGTTAAAATTATCAAATGTATAAGGAAAATGTTCTGAGATTGCATGTGGCTATAAACCTTTGAGGATACTGTAAGGGGGGGTTTGGAGGGGAATAGCCTTGGAGAATATAAGAAATGCATAATGTCGCAGATCGGCTCACTCAGCTGCTCAAAGAGGTAGTCACAGGAACACTCTCTGTTTAAGTTTTCAACTGGTTTATCAAAAACATATTGCATAAACCAGTGCAAAATTAGGTAACAAACATGGCTCTTCTGGCATAACAGGAAAAGCAAAATAGCATGTAGTACAGTCTGTGTGGCTTTGGGGTTTGCTCTCTCAGGGAACAACAAATTGACATATATAATACAGTCTGTGTGGCTGAAGGGTTTTCCCTCTCAGGGAAAAAGCAGATTCTTCTCTCTTTAACACAAACACAGCTCTGGAGATCTCATCTCCAGACACACAGAACGCTGAATGAGTCCAAAGCCTCCACATTTAGGCTATGTGCACACGTTGCAGATTATTTGCGGTTTTTTAGCGTTTTTGCGCTATAAAAACGCTATAAAACCGCAAATAATCTGCATACATTAAGCATCCCATCATTTATAATGGAATCCGCAATTTCTGTGCACATGATGTGCGTTTTTCCGCATGAAAAATGCATTGCGAAAAAATAATGAACCTGTTCATTATTTTTGCGGATTTCCCACTGTCTAATGCATTGGGAAATGTCTGGGAAAAAACGCGCAAAAACCATGCAAAAAAACGCGCAAAAAACGCCCAAAAACCGTGTCAAAACCGCACAAAAAAACGCATGCGGATTTCATGCGGAAATCTGACAGAAATGTCCAGATTTCTACAAGAATTTTCTGCATGAATTCCTGAACGTGTGCACATAGCCTTACCTTCTGGACCACACCCTCGAGTGGAGATATGGTGAACAACCTCCCACCCACTCTTCAGGTTTTTCCCCAAAAAACCCAGCCCTATTATAGCTGATTACCCCCTCTCAGCACATAACATGTTGGAGTATACTTCTGGGTTCATAGCACTGAGGCTATGAGGTTAATGACACATTTCTTCCCTTCACTGTTTTACCATTGACCTTCTCACAATAAACATGATCTGATAGATTATTGTAGTTATCCTACCCAGGGCTGAGATGGAAGTAATGTATGTTGTCTGTCTTTTCAGATATGGGAGTTTCTCATTTGTAGCTTTTATATATTTAGGGTGGTTTTATGCATAGTGGGGTTTTTTTTTGCATTGCTGTTTTACTTGTATTTCTTTGTCTGGGCCTTATAGCAGACTGTTATTGTTACTATATATTGCAATACTGTGGTATTGCAGTGCATAAAAAATCAACACAGATTCAGGTTCCCTATTGGGACTAAAAAATGTGGTATAAAGTAAAAGAAAAGATGATTTTAAAAATGTAAAAGCAAAAGTTTAAAAAAAAACAAGATAAAAATTTAATTCATTCACCTCTTTTCACAAGTTAAAAGTAAAAAAAGCATATTCCTTATTGCCGTGTCTGTAAAAGTTTGATCCAACAAAATATAAAATAATTTGACCTGTACAGTAAACACAAGAAAGAAAAAAAAAAAAAAAGTGGAAAACCTTGAATTGCCGTTTTCCAGTTTTTGCATCTCTCCCAAAAAAATGCAATGAAAAGCAATGAAAATGTTGTATATGTACCCAAAAATGGTGTCAATAAAAACTAAAGCTTGTCGTCAAAGAAAAAGTCTTCACACGGCTCCATCATGGAAAAGTACGAGTTATTTTAAGGTTTTTTTTTTCTTTTTAGGTCGTTAAACAATTAAAAAAAAAAAAACTAGACAAGTTTGGTATTTCTGCACTGAACTGAAAGATCATTTTTCCCAGGTCTAGTTCACTGAATTCTTAGAAAGAAAAAAACTGAAATAATAAAAACAAAAATTGGCTGCGTCCATTTTGGATCCAGATATACTTTCTACTACTTAGGCCAGGATCACACGAGTGTATATTCTGTCCTAGAGAATCGGACCGATTATGATAATAACGCTCTGATCCAAGTTTGATCAGTGTGTCTCACCTCAGTGTGATCCCATAGATGAGGTCTGAAGATCGGGACAAAATTTCTACATTGTCCGAGTCCGTGTTCCATGCATCCATAGAATTTAATGGGTGAGTGGCTTCCGATTTCGTAGTGAAATCTCAGCAAGCTGCAATTTTTTTTTCACAGATTCGGACCAGGGGAAAAAAAAAGGAAAAAAGGAATCGGCACTGTCCCATTACCTAACATTGGTCTGAATGCTACTTGATAAAAACTTGGATAGTACTCGTCCTATAAGTACAGTGGTGTGAACGAGCCCTTAGAGACATACTCTGGGGGAAGAGTGCATGGACCTTGGAGATAAGGGCCGTTTTATTTAGTGATACATTTTTGTTGTTTTTCAGAGGTAGTGTGCCTCACAGGGTAATATTACAGAGCAGCCTAAAGACATGCCCCCAGAAAATCCAGAGAATGCAATGTTCTGTTGGTAAAGACCAGAAAGCTTAACACACACAAAATCTAGCCTTACATGAATACACAGGTGTTAGGCTATGTGCACACATTGCGGATTTTGCTGAGGATCCGCAGCGGATTTGACGCTACGGATCTGCAGCTGTTTTCCGTGCGTTGTACAGTACCATGTAAACGTATAGAAAACAAAATCAACAGTGCACATGCTGAGGAAAAAACGCGCGGAAACGCAGCGGTGTTTTTTCCGCAGCATGTCAATTCTTTGTGCGGAGTCCGCAGCGGTTTACACCTGCTCTTCAATAGGAATTCGCAGGTGTAAAACCGCAGGTGGAATCCGCACAAAAACCACGGTAAATCCGCTGCAAATCCGCGGGTAATCCGCAGTGCAGTTTAACTGCACATCAATCCGCAACGTGCGCACATAGCCTAAGTACGCTGTGGTTGTAGTACAGAATAAAAAAAAACACAAAAGTAATTGTAATAATACGCAAGAAAATCCTAAAATTTTCTGTACAAATTGGGAAATAAATTGGGAAATAAAAAATCCTCCATATCAACGAAGCCTAAAGACCATTTCTGTTATTAAGAAGGTGCTTGTACCTCTTACGTTACTATTGATGTCATATTCGACCTGTTTGATTGCATACACTGCTGTTTGGATGTTTTTTAATAAATTGACAGTAATATAGTCATGGCAGTGTCACTGGTAAAATATTAAAGAAGACTTATCACCAAGTCAAAGCTGACCACTACTTGGTCTTATTTTATTTTCACTGCTCACCTGAATATTCAGTTTTTTTCCTTTTTTAAATATCTGCCATACGGTTCCAGAGATGTAGGCCTTTTTCTTTAGTTCTCATTTTTCTGGTCTTTAGCAACAGGACGTGGCTCACGGGGTTCTCTGGGTGCGTGTCCTTAGGCTCCTCTGCATCATTACCAAATAAGCCAAGTTCCTTTGATGAAGACCATAAAAATTAGCAGTAAATGAACAGGCCCCTATATCTAAAATCAGATAAAAAAAACCTTTATATTCAAGGGGGCATTGGGAAGAAAATCAGAGCAAATAGTGGCCACTTTTGTACTGGTGAGAGATCCTCTTTAAAATTCCTCTCGTGCAAGTAATGCTGTGAATAGTCATTGCATAAGAAATTCATAAAAGTGTAGAAATTAGTTGGGTAACTAATGAACATTAATAATGGCCGTAGTCATGCCCCTTCAATGCTTTTCTCTTATTTGGGGACCAGCGAAATAATAGGGTTGCTTCTCTTAGGCTATGTGCACACGATGCGGATTTTGCTGCGGATTCGCAGCGTTTTCGCAGCAGTTTCCCCTGCGTTTACAGTTCAATGTAAACGTATGGGAAAAAAAAACGCTGTGCACATGCTGCGGAAAGAACCGCACGGAAACGCAGCGGTTTACAATCCGCAGCATGTCACTTCTTTTGTGCGGATTTACAACTGCCCTTATGGAAAACCACAGTTGTAAATCCGCAGTGGAAACCGCAGGAAAACCGCGGTAAATCCGCGATAAATCCGCAGCGGTTTTCCACTGCGGATTTATCAAATCTGCTGGAATCCGCTGCGGAAAAATTCGCAGTGGACCCAAACTACGTGTGCACATAGCCTTACTGTGCCTTATTTATATAGATAATGTGGAGCAAAGTCCTCACATATTATTATCCCAGAGTCCATTGTTGGCGCAGCTTCTGCCCTTTCAGGCTGTAAAGTGTCGTAGGCAGAGGATGACTTCATGACCACAGCGGGGTGGCCTGTGATGCTGGTACCAGTGTGTGTAAGGTTGCTTTGTGTGCTTTAGATAAAGCTGTTTACTTTACTTGCTGGCTGCTCCATGGATATTACCTGGCCATAAATCTATTGCAGACTTTGGAACCTTTTTGTGTTTTGGGATGAGACATAAGGTGAGACCGCAGTGCCACCTAGGAAACCCCTACGCATATATAGCATTTTTCCACTGTCCTTGCTCTTAAAACTATGATAAAAAAGTTAATGTGTGTAACAATGTACTGATTATTAGTGCTACGATATGAAGACATCCTCTCTTGATTGCTTTGTGATCGAGTTTTTTTATTCAGAGGTTGTGAAATGTCTTAAAAGGTGTTGTCCAGGTTGAATATATATCCACATTTTCAGAAGGCAGTGTATAGGTAACATTGGGTAACATTTTCAGTCCAAATTGTCATTCTTTAGCCCATTTTTATCTAATTTGTATGGGAGGCTTAAAACCATTCAATGGGGAATACATTATCATTCTCTCTATACATTCCATATACAGTTACATAGGTTGAAAAAAGACTCGGGTCCATCGATTTCAACCTTTCTCCACTAATTATTTAGGCTAAAAGAAAAACCTTAAATTTCAATAGGAAACCCTGGGACAGCATGTCGATAAGACCATCACCGATTCCTAGAACAGGACCCTCTTCACTTTCTGCTTGTTTCCAAGTCTACGTACTATATAGAGAATTATAGCCTAGATTTATTCTATACATAGAAGATTACCATTAATTTACCCCTCTACTCACCAGTCAGATATTAAGATTCAGTATTAGTATCCAGGTAATCTGACTTTTCTATTGATTTCAGTAATATAAATTTAGTAATAATGAAGCCCTTGTCCTCTTAGCATTTTTACATTGCCTTCCTCTTATTTCTTAAGGGCCTCAGAAGCTACTAACCATGGAAATCCTTTTGAAATGGGAAGTGACACCGTGTACTTCACCGTGGTGGATGAACACGGCAATGCCTGTTCATTTATTAATAGCAATTGCATGGATTTTGGCACAGGACTTGTACCGGAAGGTTGTGGGTTCACTTTGCAGGTTAGTAATTATTTTATTACATTATGTGTTTCACTTTGGCAATAGTCCTTCTAGTTGACGTTCTTCTACAGTGTTCACTGTTAGGCTAGGTTCACATTAGCGTTCGGCTGAGCTGCGGAGGGCTGCATACTTCCTCCATTAGGTGGAGCTAAACGGAAGAAGTTCGGAAGTAGGCAGAGCTTAAGGAAGGAAGTACGCAGCCCTCTACAGCTCAGCCGAACGCTAATGTGAACCTAGCCTGAATCCTTAGTCCAATTGCTTTACTGAGGTTCTTGGGACAGATTAACAAAACAAAGTGCTAACCTTAGCAAAAAATTTCTATTTTTAAGATCTTGCTCCCATACAAAGTAGGTGGTTTGACAATCCCACCAATGATCTTTTTTTATAAGTATGGGGACTTTAAAGGTTTATTCCCGTTTTCTTAGATGGGTATGTTTTCTTAGTGCTTGTAAAAAAAATGCAACTCTGCAATTGACTTCTTATTAAAATTTGCCCTTATTCTCCCTGTAACTTTGCCTTTTCGAGAATATTGTTTACTTCCATCGTGCAGAGGTTCCAAGCGCTTTTCTGCTGTGCTTGTAAGCACAGCGCTGAGGCTATACCCTATCAAGCAAAGCTCTGTCTATTTTTTTTAAAAAAAGGGCCAGGCACAGTTAAATTTAAAAAAAACAAAACTCAAAATACTGACATATATAGATGTAAGGAATTCTCCCACCTCCTGCTCTATGGCGAATTCAGTTTTAAGTAAAAGTAGTAACTTCAAAATTGCAAACCACCCCCAAAAGAATTCCTGACAAAAAGCTTGAAAATCAGATCTATTAAAATAATGGTGAATACTTTTGTATAGTTCCATAACACACAGGTATAACTTGTAAGGTGGACCCAGAAGTGTTGGTACAAGCGTGGTGTGTTATATTTAGATAAAATGATAGCTTTCTGTAGATGTGATTTATAGGACTGAGTGCACATGTGTAAGTGTACGGCATGTTCTGCACTTAATGATTCGGAGCCAAGCTTTGTAATGTTTCCGTAATATAAAGCTGGTTACCAAATCATTATCCAAGACAGTTTTGAAGTATAGTTTATTTATTTTTCTTGCTTAGATAGCGCCATTAATTCCATAGTGCTTTACATACATTATCGGCACTGTCCACATTGGGGCTCACAATCTAAATCCTCTACCAGTATACCTTTGTAGTGTGGGAGGAAACCGGCGTACCCAGGAGAAACCCATGCAAACACGGGGAGAACATACAAACTCCTTTCAGACGTTGTTCTTGGTGGGATTTGAACCCATGACCCCACTACCAAGCAGTAATGCTAACCATTGAGCCACCTTGCTGTCCCCCCAATAATGCACTCCAAGTTAAGTTTATGGAGTTATCACTCTACATAACAGAACTTTATATAGAATTATAACAACACATTTTTTATAAACCAGAAATAATATGAAAATGGAATAGAAAAGTCTGGGGAAACACCGTTTCACTACAGCTTCCCAGCAACCATGAGCAAACATAAGATTTGGCCATCACCTTGTCTTTTGTGCCATAGCCACAATTCATGCTGTTATAAACTGCAGACCGTCCCAATGGCATAGTCCTATTTTGTTGCAAAATGGTAACTTATGCCTGATAATGATGAATTTGTCCTAGTTCACATTGCCGTAGGGTTGACATGTTGAAAGTGTCAGTTCTGCTTACTGATTTATTCCAATCCCATAACTGTATGATTGGTGGTGGTCTGCCCACTGGTACCCCTCTGATCTTGCGAATGAGAGGGTTTAGCACAGATTCAGCACTATGGCTGCAGCTCGCGGTCATTTTCCTGAGTGCATCGTTCGATCCGCTGAGGGCAGTTTTCACTCTATACTGGTAAGAGAGAGCAGGCGGCTTCCAAGCTCAAATAATGAGCTTCTCACTTCACTTAACTGCTCCAGGGTCTCTGATCCAAAAGTGGTTAAAAGAAGTGACATTGATCATGGGCACTATGTTCATTTAATGGGGCACATTGCGGGGCTTTTTCAGGCAGAATCTGGAAGAAATCCACCTGAAAAAATGTGTGCACATGCCCTTAGTCTTACATGTTTAAGAGTCTTGGATTTCTTCAGACATGACAAAATTTACATGTGCTTTTTTGAGTTGCAAATTATCCTCATCAAATCTGCAGCCGAAACTTCCCCCTTTCTCCCTATCCATTTTCTCTGTAAATGACAAATCCTTTTAGAAAGATATATTTGTGATGAGAATAAAAACTAAAATAAACTTTATAAAATATGCCTAGCACTGTCCAGCTTTATTTCTTGTAGAATAATTTTACTGACACCTGAAACATAGTCTATTTTATATATTTATCTTGAAGTTCTGAACTTTCTCCCCTGATTGTCGATATATCCAAGTCCTGCAGGAATATTGACCTAAAATTACGAAACGTTAAGCACGAGAAGCTGGAAGCTGGGAGCGGTGTGATAAGATTTACCTGCTCTACCTTGTGACGTCGCGGAACACTCCCTAACAGAGAACACACATGATCTTTGTTCATCATCATCCTATAGCTTTTATCTCACACATTATATAAACTGTATGTCACATTAATGTGAACCTGACACACCAGGACTGACCCTTTTACCTGCACCACTTGTTCCATGCAAAAAAAAAAATAATAAGCCAACAGGAGCAGACTCAGCAAATGAGAAAATGCAAGATTACTATCCCTGACCCTTCTAGTATTCATATTTGATTTCCACTACCACTTTATTAGTGGTTGGTGTTATAGCAATCACTTCACAGCTTTCCTTTTTCAAGCAAAATAAATTGTATTTGCTGTATGTGCAGTATCTCACCAACATAGCAATCATTGTTCATTGGTAGTACGACACACAGATACACAGATAAATGTCTGTGTCATATACAAGGGAAAAGCATACATCTTTTTAAAAAAATGGTGAATCGAAATGTATACACAAAAAAGTGGAAAACATTGTGGAACACTTCTAGGTTACCGCCATTGCATACCACACATCAGTATCCAAAATGAATACAGCATAGAGTATTAAAGGAGGTTTCCCACACTGGGAATCCAACCATGGGGACATTCCACCAATCATTAAAATGGAGGACTCCAAAGCATTTGTCCCAAGCCGTTCTTTCACACTGAGTGCACAATGTGGAAGAGCTAAAATGGAATGATAGCAGTGCTACTCCATTCATTGTATATGGTACTAATGTATGCAAATAACCTCTTCTGAGAAGAAGAGAGCAGGAAATCTAGCACCACCTATTGGAGGTAGCAATCCTAAAAGTTAATATCAACCCTTTTAAGGGCTTTTGAATATGACTTGGGATGTTACGCTCCTAGGTGGCGCATGTGGTTCATAGACCCACTGTGCCATGGACGAGACTTGCCCTGGACTGGCGTGACTAAGCAGCCCCCGGCTTCGCTGGAGCCTCTAGTGGTGAGGTCAGATTTGTGCGGCAGGTATCTGCCAGGTGCCACTTCGGTGCGACGTCCGACCGTAGCTGCTGACCCCAAAGTGCAGAGACACTACTTCTGCTTCTCGGACAGAGCAGGACGGCCTCTCGGGACAAGTTATTATTATTATTATTTATTTATATAGCACCATTAATTCCATGGTGCTGTACATGAGAAAAGGGGTTACATACAGGGTTATAGATATTGTTAACAGAAAATAAATTTACAATGACAGACTGGTACAGAGAGAGGACCCTGTCCTTGCGGACTTACATTCTACGGGGTTCACAAAGTTCACACAGGACGGCCTATCAGGCCAAGTTCACACAGGACGGCCTCTCGGGACAAGTTCACACAGGATGGCTTCTCGGGACAAGTTCACACAGGATGGCCTCTCGGGACAAGTTCACACAGGACGGCCTCTCGGAACAAGTTTACACAGGACGGCCTCTCAGGACAAGTTCACACAGGACGGCCTCTCGGGACAAGTTCTCACAGGATGGCCTCTTGGGACAAGTTCACACAGGACGGCCTCTCGGGACAAGTTCACACAGGATGGCCCCTCTGGACAAGTTCACACAGGATGTCCTCGGGACAAGTTCACACAGGACGGCCTCTCGGGAGAAGTTCACACAGGATGGCTCTTGGGACAAGTTCACAAAGGACGGCCTCTCGGTACATGTTCACACAGGACAGGCTCTCGGGACCAGCTTACTAAAGATGGCCTCTCAGGACAAGCTCACACAGGATGGCCTTGGGGACAGGTTCTCCTTGTGCAGACAGCGTGGCCACGAGGATGAGTTCACAGTTCTCGCCTGGGTATTCAACCCCCGGGGTAAAAGACAGGTACCGCCAATGCGGATGTAGGATTCGGCCAGGGCCAGGGTTGCTGACATGGCAGACATTAATCCCTGTATCACTCCCTGGCTCCCTCCCGGCACAAGATCATGTTTCTTTCTCTGAGCACCTCAGTGCTGCTTCTCTGCGTCATCTGAGATCTCCCGGTACGAGAGTGTATTTTCTACAGATGGTTCCGCAATTAAAGAGTCACAGTCCGGCTTCACTTTAACTTCAACTTCTTTACTTATCACAGCATTATCTAGGACACATTCATTCCTTACAATTGGCAACGCTTTCCCTTGCCTCTTCTCTCTGCCGCTAAGCCTGTCCCCGGGATAGTACGTTTCCTCCGGTCCCTCAATGTCCTCAATGCCTAGAATTCCTGCTTCTTGTGGGGGTATTCTCTGCCATTTCGCCCCATCCTAAGAATAGCGGCACACGCAAAAATCTGCCACCTTGCTCCCATTCCGCTTAACTTTCTTTCTGTAGCACTGCAGTCCCACTTTACTGCACTGCTATCGCTGATGTTACTGAGCTTCGTGCTGTACTCTGGCTCCATGGATACTATCTGCTGGGCCCATTCTTAGAAGAATGTTGCAGGGCACGGTGTTGTCCTGGGCTAGCCAGCCCTGTGTCCCACATGGGCACCCCGGCCCCAACTAAAACAGGAAGCCCTCACTATTTTATACCCGCTGTGCCCCTCTTATGCTAACTATTTTTCTATAATGTCCCTATCTAGTGGCCAACTTGGGGTACTACTCCCCTAACACTATACCTAATAACTGGCCCGGGGTAACACATTATACATAAGGATTATGTAACACATTGGGTTATGTAACACATTATACATAAGGACATTACTGGTAATACACATAAGTGTAGCAGTACCAAGAAATACAGCAGTGATAATACACCGACTAGTGTAGCAGTATCACTTAATTAAATTAAGGGACATTTGGCAAAACATATTAAAACATAATGTCACATTCCCTACATTCCCCCTTTCTTTCAATATGGTTGTCCCCAACCATTGCAAAACTTTAACAACACATATATATACTGCTAAAAAAATAAAGGGAACACTTAAACAACAGAATATAACTCAATGTAAATCAAACTTCTGTGAAATCAAACTGTCCACTTAGGAAGCAACACTGTTTGACAATCAATTCCACATGCTGTTGTGCAAATGGAATAGACAACAGATGGAAATTATTGACAATTATCAAGAAACACTCAATAAAGGAGTGGTCCTGCAGGTGGGGACCACAGATCACATCTCAGTACCAATGCTTTCTGGCTGATGTTTTGGTCACTTTTGAATGTTGGTTGTGCTTTCACACTCGTGGTAGCATGAGATGTACTCTACAACCCACTCAAGTGGCTCAGATGCAGCTCACCAAGGATGGCACATCAATGCGAGCCGTGGCAAGGATTATTTCTTTTTTTGTCAGCGTAGTGTCCAGAGGCTGGAAGCGCTACCAGGAGACAGGCCAGTACACCAGGAGACGTGGAGGGGGCCATAAGAGGGCAACAAACCAGCACCAGGACCGTTTCCTCAGCCTTTGTGCAAGGAGGAACAGGAGGAGCACTGCCAGAGCCCTGCAAAATGACCTCCAGCTGGCCACAGTTGTGCATGTGTCTGCACAAACGATTTGAAACCAACTCCATTAGCATGGTCTGAGTGCCCGACATCCACAGATGGGGGTTGTGCTCACAGCCCAACACCGTGCAGAATTTGCCACAGAACACCAGGATTGGCAAATTCGCCACTAATGCCCTGTGCTCTTCACAGATGAAAGCAGGTTCACACTGAGCACATAAATACGTAAGGTCTTCATCACCGACCGCTGTGGCGCTGTCTTTCTTCTATTTTGGGATACGGTTTGGCAGTAGGTCAGTATTGGTGTTGGGTGGCATTTCTTTGGAGGGCCGCATAGCCCTCCATGTGCTCGCCAGAGATAGCCTGACTGCCATTAGGCACCGAGATGAGATCTTCAGACCCCTTGTGAGACCATATGCTGGTGCAGTTGGTCCTGTGTTCCACCTAATGCATGACAATGCCAGACCTCATGTGGCTGGAGTGTGTCAGCAGTTCCTGCATGATGAAGGCATTGAAGCTATGGACTGGCCCACCTGTTCCCCAGACCTGAATCCGATTGAACACATCTCCTTTGCTCGGAAGGACGCGTAACAGTCCTTCATCATCATTTTTAGTGCAACAGCACAGCACGAACCACTGTCCTGTCTCTACTCCTTTATTCCATTCCTGACTTCGGGATATGGGTGGCTTTGCAACCGCAGAAACCATGGATTGCCTCGATAAAACCATTACGGTAAAGGGCCTAAAAGAACAAACTCTGCGGGCATCTGATTAGGCCACACTCAATCCCCCATACTGCTTCACCTGCTGCACAAGGTCATCGCCACAGCATAATAGCCCCGAGGGCAGTTCTCTTTATAGAAGAAGACCCAATCCCCTTCTTCCAGGGGTCTCCCGAATTTCACTGAGGCCGCGTTCACATAGACCTTCTGGCAGGTCTCAACCTCACAAATAAAGCCGTCTCCTCAGCCCGACTATACATATGTCAACTAGCCGAAAGTGCGGCGTCTGGCCATAGCCCACCTCCTGGCTGGCGCAACTCAGACAAGACCTCCTCCGTTTTCTTCTTCTGCTCCACTATAACAGCTATCCAGGTCAGCTGGTCGGGAAAAGGAAACGGCCCCTCGGTGACAGGGGCAGGACATGCGGCCCCCTGGGACGCCTGAGAGCCCATGACGTGCCTTCCCTGCAACACCCGGCGAGCTTTTGTACACTCCGGGACCTCTGACTCCTTTGGCGAAGGTCGGTCGGCCACAGCAGGGGTAAGTGACTTAGGGCGGGCTCCAGGGGTAAGTGACGGGGAAGGGATCTCACTCGCTTGGGCCATGGGTCGAGGTACACTCATCGCCTCTGGTTGTCGTCTCCGAACCACGTCCTCTCCGCGACCGCTATATCCTTCCGTGAATGTGGTGTGGACTGATCTTTCCGGAAGTAGTCCCAGCTGCGGCCTAGCTTCTGGTCCAGGCTCCTATGGATGTGAGGACTTCAGCCTTTCAACCGACGGCCCTGGTCTCGACGGACGTCCGGGCTCTGACTCCACAAGCTACCGATGTTGATCGCTTTGTCCCACCGGACTTTGTCGCTTGTCTTCATCCGGATGGCACACGACTTCAGGCAGCCGCTGAGGTCCTCCGGCTTCGGGTAAGGGCTTTCCCCACTCCTCGCGGCTCCGCTGCATGAACCGGGCCCAATCCCTCTCCCATCGCCATTGTCACTCCAGGCGGCTCACTCCTCCGCTGCCACTGGACCGATGCATTGCTGCCGGTGCCGGGTCGCATAATGGCACTGTGCAGCTGTACCCATGATTTTCTTTGGGGCCCCACCTGTTTCAGGGTGGGGTCGCTTCCTGTCTTTCCTCCCTTTCTGTCTCCAGTTGTCTCAGTAGGCGTAGGGCTAGATGTCTTCGGCGCATTCTCAGGGGGAGAGATCTTCGCGCCATTTCCGCACAGTTATGCCCAAGAAGGGTGTAGTCACAGCAGTAGCCTTCCATTTTGGCGCCATTCCCTGCCATCATCGCCATGTTTGTTTCATCAGTCCTTTGCAAATTTGTAGTCACATCCAGATTGTTTGTCATCTCCAGGACATCCGTTCCTCCTGAAGCCTTGACTTTAGTCATATCCAGTATAGTTACAGTCTTTCCTCCCTTTTCCTCCGCGTCGGCTTCACTGCCATATGGGGCAGATCCTGCCGATTACGCCAAGTGTAGGATTCGGCCGGGGCCAGGGCTGCTGACATGGCCAACAGTAATCCCAGTATCACTCCCTGGCCCCCTCCCGGCACAAGATCATGTTTCCTTCTCTGAGTACCTCGGTGCTGCTTCTCTGCGTCATCTGTATTTTCTACAGACGGTCCCACAATTAAAGAGTCACAGTCCGGCTTTACTTTAACTTCAACTTCGTTACTTATCACAGCATTATCCAGGGCACATTCATTCCTTACAATTGGCAACGCTTTCCTTTGCCTCTTCACTCTGCCGCTAAGCCTGTCCCCTGGACAGTACATTTTCTCCAGTCCCTCAGTGTCCTCAATGCCCAGAATTCCTGCTTCTTGTGGGGGTATTCTCTGCCGTTTCACCCGGTCCTAGAAATAGCGGCCCAAGCAAAAATCGGCCACATTTTGGATACCTTGCTCCCATTCCGCTTAGCTTTCTCTCTGTAGCACTGCAGTCCCACTTTTACTGCACCGCTATCGCTGATGTTACTGTGGTTCCTGCTGTACTCTGGCTCCCTGGATACTATGTGCTGGGCCCTGTGTCCCACACAGGCATCCCGGTCCCAACTAACTAAAACAGGAAGCCCTCACTATCTTATACCAGCCGTGCCCCTCCTAAGGTAACTATTTTTCTATAATGCCCCCATCTAGTGGCCAACTTGGGGTACTACTCCCCTAACACTATGCCTAAGAACTGGCCCTGGGTACTTCCCTTTCCTTTTAAACATTATAACAATAATTGTATAGACATATTATACATAAAGACATTACTGGGAATACACATAAGTGTAGCAGTACCAAGAAATAGTGTAGCAGTATCACTTAATATAATTAAGAAACATTTGGCAAAACATATTAAAACATAATGTCACATTCCCTACACGGCCATGGGATACAGACACTGCCAAAGCAGTTACAGGAATACAAGGGCAACTATGATGGACTCACGGGTAATCAGGATACTGGATAAGGGACACAATCAGACTAGGGAAGGGTATCTGACAACATATAGTTACCACCAACCACCTAACAGAACTATAGGTATTACTCAGGCACCTCCCAGTAGGGGAGGGTGCCTTTTATGCAAGTTGTCTCTCAACTATTGTTTGGGAGACACGTTGCAGGTTCAAGCACATTTACTGTAACTAAATGCCTCCCAGCAGTTGCTGGGGGCATTTACCATGTGCATGTGATGTCCCTTTAATAACAAAGGATAACGCACACACCCATGCCCTAGGCACGCTGCCGAGACACAAGGTGGTATGCACAGAGAAGGGCAGAAGCAGGAACCAGAGCACACCGGGCATCGCGCTGTGGCCTAGGGAGGTGAGTAAGCCGACATCCCTGCATGGTAAGGCTGGAGTCACACTCGGCGTAAGACAATACGGTCCGTATATTACGGCCGTAATACGCTGAAAAGTCCCCAAAATAGTGGTCCATAGCTCCTTCGTAGGCAGGGTGTTTCAGCGTTTTTTGCGCATGGCATCCTCCGTATGTAATCCGTATGGCATCCGTACTGCGTGTTTTTCTCGCAGGCTTGCAAAACCAACATACGGCTATACAAGGGATACATGTGTTAAAAAAAATATATATATATATATACTGTCTATATATATATATATATATATGTGTCATTAGACACATACAGTATATGTATATATATTATTACTTCATACAGCGCTAGATAGCTTTAAAGCCGGTAATTCAATTACCGGCTTTTGCTTTCTCCTTCCTAAACCCGACATGATATGAGACATGGTTTACATACAGTAAACCATCTCATATCACCTTTTTTTTGCATATTCCACACTACTAATGTTAGTAGTGTGTATATGCAAAATTTGGCCGTTCTATCTACTAAATTAAAGATTTAAATGGCGGAAAAAATTGGCGTGGGCTCCCGCGCAATTTTCTCCGCCAGATTAGTAAAGCCAGTGACTGAGGGCAGATATTAATAGCCTGGAGAGGGTCCACGGTTATTGGCCCCCCCCTTGGCTAAAAACACCTGCCCCCAGCCACCCCAGAAAAGGCACATCTGGAAGATGCGCCTATTCTGGCACTTGGCCACTCTCTTCCCATTCCCGTGTAGCAGTGGGATATGGGGTAATGAAGGGTTAATGCCACCTTGCTATTGTAAGGTGACACTAAGCCAAATTAATAATGGAGAGGCGTCAATTATGACACCTATCCATTATTAATCCAATAGTAGTAAAGGGTTAAAAAAAACACAAACACATTATTAAAAATTATTTTAATGTAATAAACACAAAGGTTGTTGTAATATTTTATTCAACACCCAATCCAATCACTGAAGACCCTCGTTCTGTAACAAAAAAAAAAATAAACCAACAATATCCTTACCTTCCGAAGATCTGTAATGTCCAACGATGTAAATCCATCTGAAGGGGTTAAAATATTTTGCAGCCACGAGCTTTGCTAATGCAGCGTTGTTCGTGGCTGCAAAACCCCGGGGAATGAAGGTAAAGTAGGTCAGTGACCTATATTTACCTTCATTTGCGGTGAGGCGCCCTCTGCTGGTTGTCCCTAGATCGTGGGAACTTTCCTAGAAAGCTCCCAGGCTCGAGTTCATAAGAGGCGCTCTCTGCTGGTTGTCCTCATATGAACTCGAGCCAAAAAAATGGGGATATGAGATGGTTTACTGTATGTAAACCAGGTCTCATATCATGTCGGTTTTAGGAAGGAGATAGCAAAAGCCGGTAATTGAATTACCGGCTTTAAAGCTATCTAGCGCTGTATGAAGTAATAATATATATACATATTTGTGTCTCAATGACATATATATATATATATATATATATATATACCTATTATATGTGTCCACATTTATTCTACCTATTCTATTGTAACCTGTCAGTGTGATTTTACTGTACACCGCACTGAATTGCCGGCTTTTCTCTCTAACACCGCTGCGTATTTCTCGCAAGTTAGACTGCTGGTCCGTGTGTGATCCGTATTTTTCTGGCTTCCATAGACTTTCATTGGCGTATTTTTTGCGCAGTACGGTGACAAACGCAGCATGCTGCGATTTTCTACGGCCGTAGAAGCCAGTATAATACGGATCACTAAAATACGGCAGATAGGAGCAGGGGCATAGAGAATAATTGTGCCGTTTGTTTGGCTAGTTTTACGGACATATTTTCTGCGCTCTTACGTCCGTAAAACTCGCTAGTGTGACTCCAGCCTAACAGAACAGGACAACATGCAGGGGCGCCAAGCATAGCGCTACATAGGATAAGAAGCTAAACCAGAATCTATGCTTGCAGACACTTGTTTCTGTGTTTGCTGCTCATTATTATTATTATTTATTTATATAGCACCATTAATTCAATGGTGCTGTACATGAGAAAGGCGTTACATACAGAGTTATAGATATTGTTTACAGTAAACAAATTTACAATGACAGACTGGTACAGAGGGGAGAGGACCTTGTCCTTGTGCACTTACATTCTCATCAATGCAAAGCACGAGAACTGGTTTAGCTGTGTGTATTTTGTGAATGTTAAAAGGCCTTCTGCTTTGCACTAATGAGGAGTTATGAAACCTGAGACTGCTATCAAATGGAGGTTTTTACTTTTTGGAGGAGATTCTGTTTGGACTTTATCTCTTAAGTCATGTGGCAAGGTCAAGGGAACCTGTCACCCCAAAAATCCAAGAGGGGCGGCAGCCACCGGCATCAGGGGCTTATCTTATCTTTGGAATGCACTACCTAGGTTAATACGATTAATCCCCAATCCCCACAGTTTTAAGCGTGCCCTAAAAACTCATTTGTTCAGACTGGCCTACCGCCTCAATGCATTAACCTAACGATCCCTGTGTGGCCTATTTATAATAAAAAAAAAAAAAAAAAAAAGGTTCCTCGCATCATGTTCTCATACACTTTATGCAGTATTAGCCCTCTGTGTCTGTACTGCTACATACTTAGGCAGTTAACTGGTTCATGCAGCTTTACATGAACACCTGAGCCTTACACTATAGCTGGTCCGAATAACTAAAGCAATTGTTACCATCCACCTCTCGTGTCTCCCCTTTTCCCCATAGTTTGTAAGCTTGCGAGCAGGGCCCTCACTCCTCCTGGTATCTGTTTTGAACTGTATTTCTGTTATGCTGTAATGTCTATTGTCTGTACAAGTCCCCTCTATAATTTGTAAAGCGCTGCGGAATATGTTGGCGCTATATAAATAAAATTATTATTATTATTTATTATTATCTACAGCATTCCGTAATGCTGTAGATAAGCCCCAGATGTATCCTGAAAGATGAGAAAAACAGGTTATATTATACTCCCCCAGGGGCGGTCCAGCTGCAGTCCGGGTCCGATGGGCGTCGGCGTCCAGTCCGGGCCTCCTATCTTCTTACGATGATGTCATCTTCTTTTCTTCACGCTGCAGTTCCGGCGCAGGCGTACGTTGCCCTATTGAGGGCAGAGCAAAGTACTGCAGTGCACAGGCACCGGGAAAGGTCAGAGAGGCCCAGCTCCTGCTCACTGCAGTACTTTGCTCTGCCCTCAACAGGGCAGACAAAGTACGCCTGCACCGGAGCTGCAATACTAATAAATATGTATACACCGCACACTCTAATGACAACGTGTGATTAACGCTTAAATATTTATTAGTCACAAAATAAATTTGGATAGGGGAGCGAAACAGAAATATAATGCTGGAAGCGATATGTATAAAAAGCAAACGTTTCGGCTCAACCAGAGCCTTATTCATTGAATCGCTGAAAGAACAAAAAAATCATAAATCACCAAATGACAAAATAACAAACTAAAAAATAATACACAAATGTAGTATAGTGATGGTGTACTTATTTGAAAAAATCCCGTGATCCTAGGAGTAAAAGACAACATATAAACCAATAAACGAATAATATATACATTATATACAGTAATAGGCTCATAGGTAGACTAGTTCTGGCAAATGAAAACAGGAAACATATGGTTACCTTATCCACAAGAAGAAGTGGAGTGAAGTGGAAAGGGTAGATATCCCTCAGTGCCAAGATTACAGCTGCAAAGAATGGCATCATAGTTAGAAAAGAGGTCTAGCCCACTATGTTATAGACTGAGATATAGAGATCAGAGGGAATGGGGTACCTATAGCTGAGGTAAAGGTTATGAGTCCTCAAGGGTGCTGGCCTGCATGCAATATATGTTGTAGCCTATGGGGGGAAGGGGAAAAGGCCAAATAGATCAATATGTATAGGGACAAATGAAAGGCCGTTTTGGCGCTACTGTGTCCTAGATAGTGTGGAGGCGCACATTACCTGCGGAGTAGTGGATATCAGCGGCGCTCCCGCGCCTTGCTATGGACAGCAGCGTGCCTGCAGCCCCCATGACGCTGTGTTATATGCGGCGAGGAGCGCCGAAACCGGAAGTCCCGGACCGGAAGTGACGTGGCGCTGACTGGCCGGGACACACTGCGCAGGTGCCTGTGTGTATCCTGTCGTCAGGGTAACCCAGAGGAGAGCGGTAGCGCTGTGAGAGCGCTGTGTAGTGGCCACAGGACGCTGCAGTGTGTGAGACTTAACAGTATGAAATAGGAAGGAGGGCTATATAAAGGGCTGAGTGAAAGTACAACATGGGAAGCTAAGTAAGATGATGAAAGGATAAATCATAAGGGGAAAGAGCTAAGGTACTGGAGTCCCTAATGGATATATATCTATTATCAATAGTGTCCAGAGGATAAGGACATAGTGTGGAGAAGACTAGACCCGGGGTATATGGCTAAGAGGGAACAGGGAAATCCAGAGACAGAAACCAGAGGGTGGAGGGGGAAGAAAGCAAAGGGAGGCGGGGGGGTGGGGGGGGGGGAAAGGGGAGGGAGGGGGGGAAAAGAGGGGTAGGGGTTGGTTGGGGAGGGAAAGAACGGGAGGGGGGGGGGGAAAGGAGTGGGAGGGGGGGAGGGAAAAAAGAGCTATATATGAAACTCACCTACACAGATAGTAGTCTAGCGGGTCTGTAAAAGCAATGGGATAAGAGATTATTCATAGGAGCCAATCTATGTCTCTATTAAGACCTTTAGGGGCTAGAGTGTCTAATTTATGGATCCAATATGTCTCTCTTAACTTGAGTAGTTTTACATGATTGCCACCCCTACGGGGGCGGGGGACATGTTCTATAACCTGGAAGCGGAGTTGAGCCACAGAGTGTCCCGATTTAGAGAAATGTTCTGGTATGGGGAGCCAATTTTTATTACAACGGATGGTCGATTTATGGCTCGCAATGCGATCCCTCACATGTTGGGTAGTCTCCCCCACATAGAGGAGACCACACGGACATTTCACCAGATACACTACAAAATTAGAATTACATGTGTGAAAACCTTTGATGAGAAAAGATTTGCCTGTCCTAGGATGGGTTATACTGTCAGATTTGATGACGTTAGAGCAAGCTGCACAATTGAGACAGGGGAATGTCCCCTGTCGGCGAGTCGTCAGTGTCCTCTGTATTGAAGTAGGCCTAGAGCTCCCCACATCAGCTCTAACTAATTTGTCACGGATATTAGAAGGTCGTTTGGTACAGATCAGGGTGGGTGCCTTAAATGAGTCTATTTCAGGATATGCTTTAGACAGCAGTGGCCAGTGTTTCCTAATGATAGAGTATACCCTGGGCATTGTCGGATGAAATGTATGTACAAAGGGAATCCGATCCCTGGGGTACATAGGAGGTTGAGGGGAAGGCGGACTTAGAGCCCTGGTCTTTTCAGAATCCAGTAATTTGGGTGGGTAGTGTCTCTGTTCGAATTTATGGGCCGTGGTATCCAATCTTTCTTTGCGAATTTCAGGGTTGGAAACGATACGTGACACTCTATCGAATTGTGAGCGTGGCAGGCTATTTTTCGTAGTCCTAGGGTGGCAACTTGAGTAGTGCAAGAGGCTATTACTGTCGGTGGGCTTGCAGTAAAGGTCTGTGGAAAGATTACCTTCAATGTCCTTCACAACCAGTGTGTCCAAGAATGGGACTGATTCCATACTATGGTGTAGTGTAAACTGTAACTCCGGATAGATAGAATTCAATTGTGAAAAAAATTCAAGCATAGAATTAGATGTACCTGTCCAGATGAAAAAGATATCATCGATATATCGATGATATCCCAAGGCAAATCGTGAAAAGAGATCATTAGGAAAGACATTATTGATTTCAAAGAAATTCATATAGGCATTAGCGTAAGCCGGCGCTACGTTCGCGCCCATCGCAGTGCCGCATCTCTGGACATAGAATGTGTCCTCGAATAGAAAATAATTTTCCCGTAGTACTATGTCGAGTAGGTCTAGACAAAATTGTATAGAATCAGCAGACATATCTGATGATTCGAGAAGAAATTTAGTAGCTTCAACCCCTTTGTCGTGTGTAATCGAGGTATATAGACTGTTGACGTCTAAGGTCACTAAGATACTCTCTGTAGGTACAGTACTCAAATTTCGTATGATCCTTAAAAAATGTCCTGTGTCCAGGAGGTATGATTTGGTATTTTTCACCAGAGGTGTCAGTATTTTTTCAAGGAAAACCGAGAGTGGAGATAAAACTGAGTCAGTTGAGGCGACTATCGGTCGTCCTGGTGGATTTTGGAGGGACTTGTGGATTTTGGGTAAGATATAAAAAACTGGTGTAATAGGATGGGGATTAATGAGAAAGGAAGCAGTTTTTTGGTCAATCGTGTGGCGATCAAGATAATCATTTAGGACGCTCTTGATTCTAGTGGTGATGTTGGTCACTGGGTCCCTTTGGATAATGCCATAGGTATTGGAGTCGGACAGTAGTCTAATGACTTCCTTCTTATAATCCATGTGGTTCATCACCACTATGGCGCCCCCTTTATCAGCTGGCTTAATTGTGATGTTTTTATTGTTTTGAAGAGATGAGAGAGCCTGTTTCTCCACCAAGGAAAGATTGGAGTGGACAGGATAGAAGCCCAGATGTTGTTCATGAGAGAATTGTTTGACCTCACGGTCCACCAGTGAAATAAAAGTTTCTGTTGCATGGTAAACGCGTGGAGGATTATACTTACTAGGTGTACGGAGGCCCAGAGACGTGATAGAGAGTTTAGGAGTCACAATATTAACAGGATCATGTGTCACCTCCCCCCTAGTATTATCTGATAGCCCAAAATGTGTTTTCAGTCTTATAGTCCGAAAAAAACGTTCGAGGTCTTTCTCCAGTTGGAAGGAGTCCCATGCCGGGGTGGGGCAGAATGATAAGCCCTTTTGTAGGACAGTCAATTCAGCCGGGGAGAGGAGATAGTCCGAGATGTTAATAACTAGATCCGGTGTCTCACCTGTGAGCGGGTGGCCATTCTTTCCCCTTGATCTCCTGGTGGGTCTGCGGTTGGTTGTCCTCCCTTGCGGCCCTTTGATAAAAAATGCTGTCTGCCGGAGGTCGTGGAGGAATCGCTCCCTGAGCTGAATGATCCATATCTCCGTTGGTTTCGGGGTCGGCGCCATGTTCCTGTATTGACGGAAGTATCGTTCCATTTGTAGACTTTGTTCAACAAATAGTCCTCCGTGTCACGTTGGAATTTTTGTCTCTTGCGTTCCTGTAGAGACTTCTGATGTTCCGTGAGTGATTTCTCTGTCTTGCTCTTGAGAGAGGTCCACTCCGTAGAAGATAGAGCGGTTGATAGTTGTGCTTCGATAGCCTGTATATTCTGTTTGGTCTCCACAATAGTTTTTTGTAGATACTCTATGGTGAGTAATATTATATCCAGAGAGCACTTATTCAGTATTCTTTTGTATTTCTCACAGTAATCAGGGTTGTCAGAAAAGAGGGTTGGGCGAAGGTTACTCCTAAGCCCTCTGGGAATTTTACTCTGCCTGTGATATTCGGCCAGAGTTGTGCAATGCAGATCATAGGAGATCAGCTTGCGTCTTTCTTTTTCATAATCCCTGGTTCGTAATTCCTGAGCGGGGGTCCTCAAAAATTCGTTAGAACCAGTCACCTGGGATAAAATATTCGAGGTGGTTGCCAAATCGTAGGCAAACGTGTCAGTAGACATGTATACTGCAGGGGAGACTAGGGGAGTAACGGAAAAACCGGTGCAAAAGCGCCAAAATGGTACGTCACAAATATAATAATGGCGTGCACTCAGTCAGAATTTGCGAGGTGCTGGTGTAATGGATCAGAAGATAGTAACTATGTTACTATATACAATTATTAGGTTCTGTAGAAGGACGTAGATCTGGGTATTTATTATGATAGAATATAGGCTGAACTGGATGGACAAATGTCTTTTTTCGGCCTTACTAACTATGTTACTATGTTACTAAGATCCTGAATACTAATAAATATGTATACACCGCACACTCTAATGACAACGTGTGATTAACGCTTAAATATTTATTAGTCACAAAATAAATTTGGATAGGGGAGCGAAACAGAAATATAATGCTGGAAGCGATATGTATAAAAAGCAAACGTTTCGGCTCAACCAGAGCCTTATTCATTGAATCGCTGAAAGAACAAAAAAATCATAAATCACCAAATGACAAAATAACAAACTAAAAAATAATACACAAATGTAGTATAGTGATGGTGTACTTATTTGAAAAAATCCCGTGATCCTAGGAGTAAAAGACAACATATAAACCAATAAACGAATAATATATACATTATATACAGTAATAGGCTCATAGGTAGACTAGTTCTGGCAAATGAAAACAGGAAACATATGGTTACCTTATCCACAAGAAGAAGTGGAGTGAAGTGGAAAGGGTAGATATCCCTCAGTGCCAAGATTACAGCTGCAAAGAATGGCATCATAGTTAGAAAAGAGGTCTAGCCCACTATGTTATAGACTGAGATATAGAGATCAGAGGGAATGGGGTACCTATAGCTGAGGTAAAGGTTATGAGTCCTCAAGGGTGCTGGCCTGCATGCAATATATGTTGTAGCCTATGGGGGGAAGGGGAAAAGGCCAAATAGATCAATATGTATAGGGACAAATGAAAGGCCGTTTTGGCGCTACTGTGTCCTAGATAGTGTGGAGGCGCACATTACCTGCGGAGTAGTGGATATCAGCGGCGCTCCCGCGCCTTGCTATGGACAGCAGCGTGCCTGCAGCCCCCATGACGCTGTGTTATATGCGGCGAGGAGCGCCGAAACCGGAAGTCCCGGACCGGAAGTGACGTGGCGCTGACTGGCCGGGACACACTGCGCAGGTGCCTGTGTGTATCCTGTCGTCAGGGTAACCCAGAGGAGAGCGGTAGCGCTGTGAGAGCGCTGTGTAGTGGCCACAGGACGCTGCAGTGTGTGAGACTTAACAGTATGAAATAGGAAGGAGGGCTATATAAAGGGCTGCAGTTCCGGCGCAGGCGTACGTTGCCCTATTGAGGGCAGAGCAAAGTACTGCAGTGCACAGGCACCGGGAAAGGTCAGAGAGGCCCAGCTCCTGCTCACTGCAGTACTTTGCTCTGCCCTCAACAGGGCAGACAAAGTACGCCTGCACCGGAGCTGCGGCATGAAGACAAGAAGAGGACGTCATTGTAAGAAGATAAGAGGCCCCGGACTGGACCACGGTGCCCATCGGATCCAGACCGCAGCGGGACCCCCCCTGGGTGAGTATAATCTAACTTGTTTTTCTCATCTTTCAGGATACATCGGGGGCTTATCTACATCATTGCAGAATGCTGTAGATAAGCCCCTGATGCCGGTGGCCGCAGCTCAGCTCATCTTCGATTTTGGGGGTGACAGGTTCCCTTTAAAAGGCCAATATTGATTTCTATTATTGCTGCTTCCAATAGGTGGCACCACAGGCCCTGCTCTTTTCCTTTGTGATGAGGCTATTGGTATACAGGGATCATTGCCTGGGCTACAATTCTCCCTATGCCAGCTTGGCACTCTTCTCAAGGAGACCTTTTTAATGCCCCAAACCTGGTTTAGGATAAACATTTGCATATTTGTTCAGTTACTATATACAGTGCCTATACAGTGTATTCATACCCTGTGAACTGTTGCACATTTTTTTATGTTACAACCACTATCTTAAATGTATTTTATTGGGATTTTATGTGATACACCAAAACAAACATACACTTTTTTGTGAAATGTAAAGGAAATGATACATGGTTTCTAATTATTAAAAAAAAAAATATATATATAAATACGAAAATTGTAACGTGCTTTTGTATTCAGCCCCTGTAGTATAATACCTTTCAGTAAAATCCTCAATGACCACATGCCTCCAGAAGTCACATAATTAGCAAATTATGCCCATGTGTGTGTAATTTACTCTTAGTATAACTACAGCTGTTCTGTGAAGGCCTCAGAGCTTTATTTGAGAGCATTAGGGATCAAACCGCATCATTAAAACCAAGGAACACACCAGACAGGATGGGATAAGGTTGTGGAGAAAAGTAAATTAGAGTTAGGTTATACAAAAATAATCCAAGCTCTGAACATCTCACAGACAACTGTTCAATCCATCATCCAAAAACGGAAGGAGTATGGCACAACTGCAAACCTACGAAGACGTCGGCCATCCACCTTAACTGAAATCCCAAGCAAGGGGAGCACTAATTTGAGAAGCAGCCTAGAGGCCCATGGTCACCCTGGAGGAGCTACATAGATCCACAGCTTGGGTAGGAGAATCTATCCACAGATCAACTATTAATCGTGTACTCCACAAATCTGGCTTTTATGGAAGAGTGGCAAAAAAACATATTTGAAAGCAAGCCACAAGAAGTCCCTTTGCAGTTTGCAAAAAGCCACAGCTTGGGGAAACAGCTGGCATGCGGAAGAAGATTCTGTAATCAGATGAGACCAAAGTAGAACTTTTTAGTCTAAATGCAAAATGCTATGTGTGGTGGAAAACTAACACTGCAAATCACCCTGAAAATACCATCCCCACTGTCAAACATGGTGGTGGCAGCATCATGCTGTGGCAATTATTTTCCTCAGCAGAGACAGGAAAGCAGGTCAAAGTTGATGGGAAGATGAATGACGCTAAATACATGGCAATCCTGGAGGAAAACCTGTTGTAAGCTGCAAAAGACTTGAGAATGGGGCACAGGTTCTCCTTCCAGCAGGACAGCGACCCTAAACATACTGCCAGAGCTACAATGGAATGGTTTAGAGCAAAGAATATTTAGAACAAACCAAGAGCTAAATCCCATTGAGAATATGTGGCAAGACTTGAAATTTGCTTATCAGTCGCTCTTCATCCAATAACCCTGAGCTAGATCTGATTTGGAAAGAAGAATGGGCAACAATGTCAGCCTCTAAATGTGTGAAGCTGGTAGAGACATACCCCAAAAGACTTGCAGCAGTAATTGCAGAGAAAGGTGGTCCTACCAAGTATTGACTCAAGAGGGTGAATACAAATGGACATCACAATTTTCAAATTTATATTTTTAAAAAATTAGATACTGCTACTTTATGTTAGTATATCACATTAAGTCCCAGTAGAATACATTTTAAGTTTGTGGGTGTAGCATGAAAAAATGTGGAAAAGTTTACAAAGTATGAATACTTTTTCAAGGCACTCAGGATTTATTAAGATATTCCATAAGGTACAGAAATATGGACTGTTCCCTGCTGATTGGACACACAGCTCCATTTTTGGGGTTGCTTCTACTGAACGATCTGTGCTCCTAGTTCACTTTTAAATCCACTAGTTTACTGTAGATACAATACTGGAATATGTTTAGTGAGGAAAAAAAAAACATACGGTACTTATATTTGGTTTGGTTTGAATATTTTAGAACCGAGGGAATTATTTCTCCCTTTCCTCTGGACACCCCAACTGTTTGGCACCTGGAAAACGTCCTTTTCACACGATCATCCCGGCTATGGCCACTAATGCTCACACTGAAGATTTGCTGTGCACGTTTGGTGTTATGGGAGGATTCATGCAACCTCAAGGACACGTGCAGGTAAATATGGTGACATGAATTTTGAAAAAGTTCCAGCATCATCACCTTGCCCAATGCAGATCCGCGATTCATCACTGAATATGACCTTCATCCAGTCATCCACAGTCCACGATTGCTTTCCCTTAACCTTGTTTTTTCTATTTAGGTGTTAATGATGGCTTTCGTTTAGCTTTTCTGTATGTAAATCCCACTTCCTTTAGGCGTATTCTTACAGTTCGGTCACAGACGTTGACTCCAGTTTCCACCCATTCGTTCCTCATTTGTTTTGTTGGGATTTCCTGTTTTGGAGACATATTGCTTTAAGTTTTCGGTCTTGACACTTTGATGTGTTCCATGGTCTACCAGTATGTTTGCCTTTAACAACCTTCACATGTTGTTTGTATTTAGTCCAGATTTTAGACACGGCTGATTGTGAACAACCAACATCTTTTGCAACATTTTGTGATGATTTACCCTCTTTTAACAGTTTGATAATCCTCTCCTTTGTTTCAATTGATGTTGGAGCCATGTCATGTCAGTCCACTTGGTGCAACAGCTCTCTAAGGTGTTTTCACTCCTTTTTAGATGCAGACTAACGAGCAGATCTAATTTGATGCAGGTGTTATTTCTGGGTATGAAAATGTACAGGGTGATTCCATAATTTTTTCCTCAGAATTGAGTGATTCCATAATTTTTCCCCTATGCTTGGTTAAAAAAAGTAACCATCACTGACTACCACATTTTTTGTTCTTGATTTCTTTTAGTGTTTCTTAAAGCCAGAAAGTTGCCATTTGAAATGACTTTAGTTTTGTACCATGTCTGTGATCTGCTTTTTTTCTACAAAATTAAACAACTGAATGAACATCCTCCAAGGCAGGTGATTCCATAATTTTTGCCAGGGGTTGTATGTGCACATGTTGAGAAAAAATTCTGCACCTTTTCTGCAGCTCTTGGCAGGAAAACGCAGCTGAAAAAAATCGTGCATTTCTGCTGCATTTTTGCTACATTTTGCCCTGATTTGAGTGAGGTCAATGGTGAAAAACGCACAGAGAATTCACATGCTGCAGATTATTTTCTGCACCAAATCTGCAGGTGGTCGATCCAAATAATACCTAGCCCCAACATTTTTAAGCGTTCTTTAAAAGCACATCTCTTTAGAAAAGCCTATCACCTCACTTCAATAATCTAACACTTCCCCATTCCCTTGTACTAAATTTTCCTCAAAATCTGGTCCTTCTACTCAAATGTCTCCCAATCCTCTGCACCCAATAGTACTTGGTAACTGTACTTGGACAGATACTGGCTGGTGACCGGATTATGCAGCTTTATTTGAAATTCCCTATTTATTATAATGATGGCTGGACCAAACATGACGAGCACGTTTTACCTATTGTATCCGCCTATGTCCTTTTAGACTGTAAGTTGGGAGCAGGGCCCTCACTCTTTCTGTAAGGCTGGGGTTACACTTGCGAGTGTGATGCCGCTGTCATTCGGGACTGGAACATGCGGCTGCATAGAAATACATGCAGCCGCACACTCCGGTCCCAAATGCTGGCCGGCAGTGCCGATTATTGATGCTCGAGTTTTTCGCATCACACTCGCAAGTGTGAAGCCGGCCTAACTGTTGAACTATGTGTTACCCGGCATTGTCTTTATTACCTGTACATGTCTTTGCTTAATTGTAAATTGCTACAGAATTTGTTGGCACTATATAAATAAAAATTATAATTATTATTACACACTGCTTCGCCCAGTGGTTTTCTATGTCTCCACCTCCCGCATTTATGATTGACAGCACTGACTTGTCTTGACTGAGAACTGTGTGCAGAGAAAGCTCAGACAAGTCAGCACTGTCATTCACCAGTGAGGGACGTGAGGATATCCAAACCAGTGGGCGGAATGGGAACAGTTCGCTGAGTCTCTTGGACACAGGAGTGCACCAACTACTCTAATTTGCCCGCATGATTAAGCTTCAGTTTCTGCAGAGCAGCGGCAGTTAGTAGACCACCAAAGGCGAGATTTTTGCAGAGCCTCTATCCCCTTAAGGCTATGTGCTTAGTTCACACTGTGCATTTGGGCTGACAAACTTTCTTTCACTTTGACCCATTTAATTTGATAAATTTTTCCTAATGACTGATTACATGGCTTTAATTACATAACTGACCACTCCTATACACAAATCTCAAAGTTCAAGTCTATTTTACCTATCATTTTGCTTATTTCAAAGGTTCTTCTAAACATGGTAGAATTTGGGCTGAACCCTCAGCAAGCACTGGATTCCCCTCGGTTCTATGTGGAATATATTAAGAAAGGTAAAAGTCAGTTACTCACATAATGTACCTTAAGTTACCACTAAAGAGAGGCAATTACTAAATCATGTGTTAGTAAGGTAGTGGACTGGTGATTCAGCCATTTTTTCCTATCAGAAGGTGAAATAGAGATCATGACAATGCTCACAATTATAGTCTGTTATAAAAGACTGCAGGACTGGGTTCACACATGCAGTTTATTTGAGCCAAGGACAGTACTAGATCCAATTGAAAAAAATGGTATAATGTGTTTTTACATTTCCTCTTTGTTGTATGTACTACCAACTTAATTTTATTAAAACTAAAAATACTTTAAAAATTGTATGTATTCATACCTCCCAACTTTTGAAGAAGGGAAAGAGGGACAAAGTTTGCGGCGCGTGCAGCGTGCCGTGGCAAATTTTAGGCCACACCTCTGATCACACCCATTTCACTACTAGTCACACCCATATCCACACCCCAACCACACCCATTTAGCACTGCTGATCACACTATTTCATAAACAATAATTATAAACAAAAAAAATGGCCACATAGTGCTCCATACTGTATAATGGCTACACATAGTGCTCCATACTGTATAATGGCCAAACATGGTGCTCCATACTGTAAATTGGCCACACATGATGCTCCATACTGTATAATGGCCCTACATGATGCTCCATACTGTATAATGGCCACACATGATGCTCCATAGTGTATAATGGCCCTACATGATGCTCCATACTGTATAATGGCCACATTTAGTGCTCCATACTGTATAATGGCCACACAGTGCTCCATACTGTATAATGGCCACACAGTGTTCCATATTGTATAATGGCCACACATAGTGCTCCATACTGTATAATGGCCACACAGTGCTCCATACTGTATAATGACCACACAGTGATCCATACTGTCTATTGGCTACACATGATGCTCCATACTGTATAATGGCCACACATAGTGCTTCATACTGTATAATGGCCACACATGATGCTCAATACTGTATAATGGCCACACAGTGCTCCATACTGTATAATGGCCACATATTATGCTCTATACTGTATAATGGCCCAACATGTTGCTCAATACTGTAAAATGGCCACACATTATGCTCTATAATGTATAATGGCCACACATGATGCTTAATACTGTATAATGGCCACACAGTGCTCCATACTGTATAATGGCCACACATGATGCTCCATACTGTATAATGGCCACACATAGTGCTCCATACTGTATAATGGCCACACATAATGCTCAATACTGTATAATGGACACACAGTGCTCCATACTGTATAATGGCCCCACATGATGCTGGGTACAGTATAATGGCCACACATGATGCTGGGTACAGTATAATGGCCCCACATGATGCTGGGTACAGTATAATGGCCCCACATGATGCTAGGTACAGTATAATGGCCCCACATGATACTGCGTATAGTATAAAGGCCACACATGGTTACCCCACCCCCATCATTGCCCTCACACCCCCATCATTTTCTTCTCCAACACTGCACACACACACCTACACAAACAAACCTTTCAAAGTGCTCCCTCGTAGCAGCCGGCAGCTTCCACTTCCATGGCGCTGAATGATGTCATCCAGCCGCGCCACTGACTGCTCACGTCGCTGCAACTCCGCTACGCCACTGATAAAGACCTCTCCGTGTCTCCTGTGCCAGTCAGTGTCAGAGCAAGGAGCAAAATCTGCTCCAATCCGACACAGCTAGCGTCCGCTCCGTACATCTCGTACACACGCGGCTCTGGTTCGTACACTTCGTACACATACACGACTCCGCTCTGTACACCTTGCACACAATGCTCCGCTCCGTACACCTCGTACACAGGCGGCTGCTCTCAGATCACCTCCTACACATGCGGCTCCGCTCCGTACACCTCGTACACACGCTGCTGCGCTCCGCACACCTCGTACACACGCGGCTCCGCTCCATACAATTCGTACACACACGGCTGCGATCTGTACACCTCATACACATACGACTGCGGTCCATACACCTCGTACACACGTGGCTCCACTCCGTACACCTCATAAACACGCAGCTCCACTCCGTACACCTCGTACACACGCGGCTCTGCTCCGTACACCTCGTACACATACGGCTCTGCTACATCCACACTGAAAACACCTCCTGACCCCACAAATAAACTTAACCTCATCCAGCACCATGAAAACTAGCAGAGTCCTGCATGCATACACGGAGGCTCCGATCATGTGACCCCTGACTCCTACCTGCCTGTGACCTCATCACAGGGCCTATGCGCACAGAGCAGCCATATAATAATAATAATAATCTTTATTTATATAGCGCCAACATATTCCACAGCGCTTTACAGTTTAACAGTTTCAAACACAACAGTCATAGGTAACAACGTTAAAATACAATAAAGCAAAATAAGACGACCCTGCTCGTGAGAGCTTACAAACTACAATGAGGTGGGGAAGATACAAAGTGCAGGTGTGTATTTACAATGATGTATTTACAATGATGGTCCAGCCATCTTCAGGGGGTGGGGGGTAGATGGAGATAGTGAATGGGCTACACACACAAACATGAAATGACTTTGATTAGTTAACATGGTAGGCCGCTCTGAACAAATGTGAGCGAGCGCCTAAAACTATGCAAGTTGTGGATGGTCCTAATATCTTGGGGTAGAGCATTCCAGAGGATTGGCGCAGCGCGGGAGAAGTCTTGGAGTCGGGAGTGGGAGGTACGGATTTGTGCAGAGGTTAGCCAAAAGTCATTTGCAGAGTGCAGCGGTCGGCTAGGCCGATAGACCGAAATGAGGGAGGAGATGTATGGGGTTGCCACTCTGTGGAGAGCTTTGTGGGTGAGAACAAGTACTTTGAATTGTATCCTGTAATGAATGGGCAGCCAGTGTAATGACTGGCGAAGAGCGGATGCATCTGAGTAACGATTAACCAGATGGACAACCCTGGCTGCTGCATTAAGGATGGACTGGAGAAGGGAAAGTCAAGTGATGGGGAGACCAATTAATAGAGCATTGCAGTAGTCCAGGCGGGAGTGGACCAGGGTGACAGTGAGGGTTTTTTTTGCCTCCATGGTGAGAAAAGGGCGGATTCTAGAGATGTTCTTTAGGTGTAAGCGGCACGAGCGGGCAAGAGATTGTATGTGGGAGGTGAAGGAGAGATCGGAGTCAAACATAACACCCAGACAGCGTTCCTGCAGCCGGGGTGTTATTATGGTGCCACCCACGGAGAGGGAAATGTCAGATTTAGGGAGGTTAGTAGAAGGTGGGAGCAGAAGAAGTTCAGTTTTGGAGAGGTTGAGTTTCAGATGGAGAGCGGACATGATGTTGGAAACTGCAGACAGACAGTCAGTGGCGTTCTGTAGTACAGCGGGGGTAAGGTCAGGGGATGACGTGTATAGTTGTGTGTCATCAGCATAAAGATGGTACTGAAAGCCAAATCTGCTGATGGTCTGTCCAATTGGGGCTGTGTAGAGGGAGAAGAGAAGGGGGCCAAAGACTGAGCCCTGAGGTACCCCAACAGTGAGAGGAAGAGGAGATGAAGTGGAGCCAGAGAACAGAACACTGAAGGAGCGGTCAGGTAGGTAGGAGGAGAACCAGGAGAGAGCAGTGTCCTTAATACCTAGTGACTGGAGCCTAGAGAGTAGGAGAGGGTGGTCAACAGTGTCGAAAGCTTCAGAAAGGTCGAGGAGAATGAGCAGAGAGTGGTCACCGTTACATTTTGCTGTCAGAAGGTCATTGGTCACCTTGATGAGTGCAGTTTCTGTTGAATGTAGGGGGCGGAAACCGGACTGTGAAGGGTCTAGGAGGGAATGAGTGGAGAGGTAACGGGTAAGGCGGGAGTAGATCAGGCGCTCCAAGAGTTTAGAGATGAAGCGGAGATTGGAGACTGGTCTGTAGTTGTTTGTGCAGGATGGGTCGAGGGTGGGTTTTTTGAGTAATGGAGTAATGATAGAGTGTTTGAAGGAGGAGGGGAAAATGCCAGAGGAGAGGGAGAGATTAAAAATTGTAGTTAGGTGAGTTGTGACGACTGGAGAGAGAGACTGGAGGAGGTGTGAGGGAATGGAGTCGGTGGTGCATGTAGTTGGACGAGAAGAGGAGAGGAGCTTGGAGACTTCTTCTTCTGTGATGGGATCGAATGTGGAGAGTGAGCCAGGGGAGATGCAGGGAGGGATGGGAGTCATTGCACTTGGTGTCTGGGAGCGGATTTCCTGACGGATATTGTCTATTTTCTCTATAAAGTGGGAAGCCTGGTCATGAGCACAAATGTCTGTGATAGGGTCTTGTACTTTTGGCCTGAGGAGGGAGAGAAAGGTGTTAAAAAGTTTCTTGGGGTTGTTGGATAGTGAGGAGATCAGGGTGGTGTAGTAGGTCTGTAGGTAGTAGGTCTGTTTGGCAAGTAGAAGGGCAGAGTTATAGATCCTTAACATAAATTTGAAGTGTATGAAGTCTTCTGGTGTGTGAGTTTTCCTCCATAAGCGTTCAGCACTCCTAGAGCATCGCTGGAGAAATTGGGTTTGCGATGTGAGCCAGGGCTGTTTCACTCTGTGTTTGGAGGTTCTGAGGGTGAGGGGAGCTACTTGGTCAAGGGTGCTTCTAAGAGTGTCATTGTAGTGATGTACAGCCAGATCAGGACAGAAAAAAGAAGAGATTGTGGACAATGATGAGTGTAAGGAGTCTGAAAGTGTATGAGGGTTAATTGCATGTAGATTTCTGAATGTGTGGTAGGTAGGAGAGTGCTGGGGTGGGCGAGGAATTGTCAGTGTGAAGGATAGAATGTTGTGGTCAGAGAGGGGAAGCGGTGAGTTATCTAGGTAGGAGATTGAACAGAGCCAGACAAAGACCAGGTCCAGGGTGTTACCATCTCTGTGTTTCAGAGGTTGAGAGCTGTGAGAGGCCTAGAGAAGTGGTTAGTGATAGAAGCTGGGATGCAGATGTGGAAGTGGGGCTGTTAATGGGGATGTTGAAGTCTACCAGGAAAAGGGTTGGGAGCTCTGAGGACATGAAGTGCGGCAGCCAGGCAGAGAAATGGTCTAGGAAGTGGGTGGGTGAGCCTGGGGGCCGGTATATGACCGCTACTCTGAGGGAGAGGGGACGGAAGAGCCTGATGGTGTGGACCTCAAAAGAAGGGAATGAGAGTGATGGAACTGAGGGTATAACCTGGAACGTGCATTGTGGGGACAGCAGTATGCCGACTCCACCACCAGGTCTGTTTGTGGGTCTCAGGGAATGGGAGAATTGTAAGCCACCATGGGAAATGGGAAATATATGTTGTGTGCTGCTCTGCGGGTGGAGGGATGAGGCTGAGGCTGACATTGCAGTGCGGGAAATCTAATGTCCGCCCATGACCACGGGGCAGTCCCGATTCTGACAGTCTGGATCCGGGACGGTTGGGAGGTGTGTGTATTATTCCATCAGATTCACATTTACTTTTGATGAGGATTTTAGAGCAAAATCCAAAAAAAATGCTTAAAATAAACTCTGCACAACCTTCCTAACAATCATTGTGCACATGCTGGTGTTTTTTTTTCCACAACTTCTTTTCAGAGTATGAATAAATGCAACAATATACAGAAAAAACATTAATTAACTAGTTACGGAGAGTCCATAGACTTTAAATGTCCTGCGATCTAAAACGTTACTGTATAGTAGACTATCAACATGTAATTGTGCAGGTGCTGGGACAGGGCAGCTGTCAAACACTGCCAAGCCCCCCGTAGACAAGGCACATTAATGTATTACCATCTTTGTCATCTCGATCACTGTATATACAGTGCTGAACAAGTGCTGTTTGTACAGTAATAAAAAGCATTAATAGTGCGTCCTCCTCCGGAGCCAGTGACCATGTGATCACTGTGGGCGTAGCTAGTATTTTGGTTCGGGGGGGGACAAAACTACTGAGTGGGCCCCTAACCAGGTAACCTTGATTACAACTCAGTGACACACCCTAATAGTAGAGGAGGACCTCAGCAGATGACAGCGATGTTGCTAAAAATAATCTCTATACAAAGACCAACATGGATATATTACCGCCATATGGTCAGTGGTATATACCAGTCCTATGGAACATATAAGAGATCACAGTATAGTTACAGATAATCTCTTACCGCTGACGTTCTTGCTGATGGAATTGTTCATTTTTCCCATCTTTTCCATCTGGCCCAGACTGACATGACAACTTCTTCCAGCCAGAACTCAGCTGCAGAGATTACAAGAAAGACACCTTTCACTTCTCATATTCCAGCCCCATCACCATCTATTCCCAACCTGCACAGACTCCTCATCCTGCTGATACCCCAATACTGAGCCGCTGCTGCCGTATGTGACACTATTACTGCCCCGTGGGCCGGACTGAGACAGCCAGTGGGCCCGATGTGGCCCGCGGGCCGCACTTTGCCCAGATCTGCTCTATAATATAGTAATGCCGGGTGCAAGTGCCCTAGAAAACAGTGCCCATATTTTGTCTCTAGAAAGTAATAATTCCCTCTGTGTGCCCCTTTGATAGTCACAGTAACCCGAGTTCCCCTTTAACAATAAGTGCCCACTTTACATTAAATAATGTCCTGAGTCTCCTCCCCTATACACAGTATGATGGTCTCTTATACACAGTATAATGACCCCTCACTGTAGTACCACCCACACAGTATACTGACCCCTTAGTAGCCTCCAAACTGTTTGATGGCTCCAACCCTGAAGTATAAGGCAGATTAGAGATGCCCTTAATCTGGTAGACTGGGACAATATCCTCAGAAATAAGAATACAGATAATAAATGGGAAATGTTTAAGAACATCCTAAATAGGCAGTGTAAGCGGTTTATACCTTGTGGGAATAAAAGGACTAGAAATAGGAAAAACCCAATGTGGCTAAACAAAGAAGTAAGACAGGCAATTAACAGTAAAAAGAAAGCATTTGCACTACTAAAGCAGGATGGCACCATTGAAGCTCTAAAAAACTATAGGGAGAAAAATACTTTATCTAAAAAACTAATTAAAGCTGCCAAAAAGGAAACAGAGAAGCACATTGCTAAGGAGAGTAAAACTAATCCCAAACTGTTCTTCAACTATATCAATAGTAAAAGAATAAAAACTGAAAATGTAGGCCCCTTAAAAAATAGTGAGGAAAGAATGGTTGTAGATGACGAGGAAAAAGCTAACATATTAAACACCTTCTTCTCCACGGTATTCACGGTGGAAAATGAAATGCTAGGTGAAATCCCAAGAAACAATGAAAACCCTATATTAAGGGTCACCAATCTAACCCAAGAAGAGGTGCGAAATCGGCTAAATAAGATTAAAATAGATAAATCTCCGGGTCCGGATGGCATACACCCACGAGTACTAAGAGAACTAAGTAATGTAATAGATAAACCATTATTTCTTATTTTTAGGGACTCTATAGCGACAGGGTCTGTTCCGCAGGATTGGCGCATAGCAAATGTGGTGCCAATATTCAAAAAGGGCTCTAAAAGTGAACCTGGAAATTATAGGCCAGTAAGTCTAACCTCTATTGTTGGTAAAATATTTGAAGGGTTTCTGAGGGATGTTATTCTGGATTATCTCAATGAGAATAACTGTTTAACTCCATATCAGCATGGGTTTATGAGAAATCGCTCCTGTCAAACCAATCTAATCAGTTTTTATGAAGAGGTAAGCTATAGGCTGGACCACGGTGAGTCATTGGACGTGGTATATCTCGATTTTTCCAAAGCGTTTGATACCGTGCCGCACAAGAGGTTGGTACACAAAATGAGAATGCTTGGTCTGGGGGAAAATGTGTGTAAATGGGTTAGTAACTGGCTTAGTGATAGAAAGCAGAGGGTGGTTATAAATGGTATAGTCTCTAACTGGGTCGCTGTGACCAGTGGGGTACCGCAGGGGTCAGTATTGGGACCTGTTCTCTTCAACATATTCATTAATGATCTGGTAGAAGGTTTACACAGTAAAATATCGATATTTGCAGATGATACAAAACTATGTAAAGCAGTTAATACAAGAGAAGATAGTATTCTGCTACAGATGGATCTGGATAAGTTGGAAACTTGGGCTGAAAGGTGGCAGATGAGGTTTAACAATGATAAATGTAAGGTTATACACATGGGAAGAAGGAATCAATGTCACCATTACACACTGAACGGGAAACCACTGGGTAAATCTGACAGGGAGAAGGACTTGGGGATCCTAGTTAATGATAAACTTACCTGGAGCAGCCAGTGCCAGGCAGCAGCTGCCAAGGCAAACAGGATCATGGGGTGCATTAAAAGAGGTCTGGATACACATGATGAGAGCATTATACTGCCTCTGTACAAATCCCTAGTTAGACCGCACATGGAGTACTGTGTCCAGTTTTGGGCACCGGTGCTCAGGAAGGATATAATGGAACTAGAGAGAGTACAAAGGAGGGCAACAAAATTAATAAAAGGGATGGGAGAACTACAATACCCAGATAGATTAGCGAAATTAGGATTATTTAGTCTAGAAAAAAGACGACTGAGGGGCGATCTAATAACCATGTATAAGTATATAAGGGGACAATACAAATATCTCGCTGAGGATCTGTTTATACCAAGGAAGGTGACGGGCACAAGGGGGCATTCTTTGCGTCTGGAGGAGAGAAGGTTTTTCCACCAACATAGAAGAGGATTCTTTACTGTTAGGGCAGTGAGAATCTGGAATTGCTTGCCTGAGGAGGTGGTGATGGCGAACTCAGTCGAGGGGTTCAAGAGAGGCCTGGATGTCTTCCTGGAGCAGAACAATATTGTATCATACAATTATTAGGTTCTGTAGAAGGACGTAGATCTGGGTATTTATTATGATGGAATATAGGCTGAACTGGATGGACAAATGTCTTTTTTCGGCCTTACTAACTATGTTACTATGTTACTATGTTACCCCATAGGCAGACTCTGTAGTATAAGGAATCCCCCCCATACGCAGACTCTGTAATATAAGGCAGCCTCCCATAGGCAGACTCTGTAGTATAAGGAAGCCCCCCATAGGTAGACTTTGTATTATAAGGCAGCCACCATAAAAAATAAATAAATACTCACCTCTCTTCTTCCTGGCTCCTCCGCTGGTCCGAGCTCCCGCACATCTCCGGACAGTGGGAGCCGGATAGTTACGCCATAGCACCCGCTGTCAGTGTCGGCGTTGGTGACGTCAGACGCTGACAGGGGGATGATGGGAGAAGGAGCATAGCGCTCCTCTCATCAATACGGTCAGCTGTATCGGCATGCAGCCGATACAGCTGAACCTGCGATGATAGGCGGGGCCTATCATTAATGGCATCGGGCCCCCCACCGCCTGCTCAGAGGCCCCATAGCGGTCGGGCGGCAGTGCAGGGAGATCGATTCTCCCTGCTCTGCCACAGAATGTAACTGTATGCTGCATACACCAATACAGTTACAGTAGCATAGCTCCAGGTGGGCCTCCTCAAAGTGGGGGGCCCGGGGAGATGGCCCCCTCTGCCCCCCCCGGTAGCTACGCTACTGGTGTATAGGTAGGGAGCAGGAGCTGCTGAGTCCTAGGAGACCCACTCAGCTCTGCTATGCGGCCAGGAACCTGCATTTCCACTGTAACTGGGGTTAATATACCAGCCCTAGATACAAGGGAAATCAGTTGATAAAAACTATAAGGTTTTACATGACACTAGATGGTGGGCTGATTCTATCGCATAGGGTATTCTAGAAGCGGGGTTTAAATCCCGCACCAATATCGCTGATTGGTCACGGCCGGCCGGGCGCGACCAATCAGGGAAGCGTTGTTCAAATCCCACGCCAATTCGCGGCCAGACTGCTTCTGACGCTAATTGGTCGCGGGCGACTGGTGCAACCAATCAGCGACGCGGGATTTTCGATACAGACAAACAGACAGAATTAGATGATTATATAGTAGATTATGGGGGGCACAATATGTAAAATAAATAAATAAAAATCATGTAAAAAAAAAAAGTCACCGCCAATCCAAATCAATGTTATTTGCCCTGTTTAAAAATTGTAAGAAAAATGTGCCCAATATATTTAAAAACAATTTTTTAAATGTATTTCAGTGGTCTTTTGTGATCATAAAAAATGTGAAAAACATACACGCATGCCCTTTATTTTTCCACCAATATTGGCAATATATGAAAAAAGAATATGACAATGACATAAAAAATAGGTAAGCACCACGTATCACGAAAAAAAAAAATGACAAACTAATTTCAATATCCAAACTAGAAAAAAAGTTTAGGTCTTTAAAACTGCATCTACGGAAAAAAAAACATGAAAATGTGTCTGCTCGGGAACAGGGGTTATGGGCCTAGTCTTTATTTAGTTAAAAAAAAGGCTCAAGCTTTCCACAACAAATTTTTCTAACAAAAAATCCTTGTCAAAATATTTTGTGTGAACCTACCTTGAGTACGTTCATGTGATTTTTTGGGTCTGTGTGCTGTGTATGTGCAGACCAACTGTGTGCACCGCAGACCACACACAGTACAACTATGTGCATAACGGGTCACACACAGACCAACTATGTGCACAGCGGATCACACACAGACCAACTATGTGCATAACGGATCACACAGAGACCAACTATGTGCACAACGGATCACAAACAGACCAACTATGTGCACAGCACCACACACAGACCAACTATGTGCATAATGGATCACACAGAGACCAACTATGTGCACAACGGATCACAAACAGACCAACTATGTGCACAACGGATCACACACAGACCAACTATGTGCATAATGGATCACACAGAGACCAACTATGTGCACAACGGATCACAAACAGACCAACTATGTGCACAACGGATCACACACAGACCAACTATGGGCATAACGGATCACACACAGACCAACTATGTGCACAACGGAATCACACACAGACCAACTATGTGCACAACGGAATCACACACAGACCAACTATGAGCATAACGGATCACACACAGACCAACTATGAGCATAACGGATCACACACAGACCAACTATGTGCACAACGGTTCACACACAGACCAACTATGTGCACAGCACCAGACACAGACCAACTATGTGCATAACGGATCACACAGAGACCAACTATGTGCACAACGGATCACAAACAGACCAACTATGTGCACAACAGATCATACACAGACCAACTATGAGCATAACGGATCACACAGAGACCAACTATGTGCACAACGGATCACAAACAGACCAACTATATGCATAACGGATCAGACATAGACCAACTATGTGCATAACCGATCACACACAGAACAACTATGTACACAGCGGAACACACACAGACCACCTATGTGCATAACGGATCACACACAGACCAACTATGTACACAGCGGATCACACACAGACCAACTATGTGCACAGCGGATCACACACAGACCAACTATGTGCACAGCAGATCACACACAGACCAACTATGTACACAGTGGATCACACCCAGACCAGCTATGTGCATAACGGACCACACACAAACCAACTATGTGCACAGCAGATCACACCAGACCAACTATATGCACAGCGGATCACAGACCAACTATGTACACACGGATCACACACAGAGCAACTATGTGCACAGCAGATCACAGACCAACTATGTACACGTGGATCACACACAGACCAACTATGTGCATAACGGATCACACAGAGACCAACTATGTGCACAACGGATCACAAACAGACCAACTATGTGCACAGCACCACACACAGACCAACTATGTGCATAATGGATCACACAGAGACCAACTATGTGCACAACGGATCACAAACAGACCAACTATGTGCACAACGGATCACACACAGACCAACTATGTGCACAATGGAATCACACACAGACCAACTATGTGCACAACGGAATCACACACAGACCAACTATGAGCATAACGGATCACACACAGACCAACTATGAGCATAACACATCACACACAGACCAACTATGTGCACAACGGTTCACACACAGACCAACTATGTGCACAGCACCAGACACAGACCAACTATGTGCATAACGGATCACACAGAGACCAACTATGTGCACAACGGATCACAAACAGACCAACTATATGCATAACGGATCACACACAGACCAACTATGTGCATAACCGATCACACACAGAACAACTATGTACACAGCGGATTACACACAGACCAACTTTGTACACAGCGGAACACACAGACCAACTATGTGCACAGCAGATCACACAGAGACCAACTATGTACACAGCGGATCACCCACAGACCAGCTATGTGCATAACGGTTCACACACAGACCAACTATATGCATAACGGATCAGACACAAACCAACTATGTGCATAACCGATCACACACAGAACAACTATGTACACAGCGGAACACACAGACCAACTATGTGCACAGCAGATCACACACAGACCAACTATGTACACAGCGGATCACACACAGACCAGCTATGTGCATAACGGATCACACACAGACCAACTATGTGCATAGCGGATCAGACACAGACCAACTTTGTACACAGCGGATCACACACAGACCAACTTTGTACACAGCGGAACACACACAGACCAACTTTGTACACAGCGGAACACACAGACCAACTATGTACACAGCGGAACACACAGACCAGCTATGTGCATAACGGATCACACACAGACCAACTATGTGCATAGCAGATCACACACAGACCAACTATGTGCACAGCGGATCACACACAGACCAGCTATGTGCACAGCAGATCACACACAGACCAACTATGTACACAGTGGATCACACCCAGACCAGCTATGTGCATAACGGACCACACACAGACCAACTATGTGCACAGCAGATCACACCAGACCAACTATATGCACAGCGGATCACACACAGACCAACTATGTGCACAACGGATCACACACAGAGCAACTATGTGCACAGCAGATCACAGACCAACTATGTACACGTGGATCACACACAGAGCAACTATGTGCACAGCAGATCACAGACCAACTATGTACACGTGGATCACACACAGACCAGCTATGTGCATAACAGATCACACACAGACCAACTATGTGCACAGCAGATCACACACAGACCAACTATGTGCACAGCGGATCACACACAGACCAACTATGTGCACAGCGAATCACACACAGACCAACTATGTGCACAACGGACCACACACAGACCAACTATGTGCACAGCAGATCACACAGACCAACTATGTGCACAGCACCACACACAGACCAACTATGTGCACAATGGATCACACAGACCAGCTATGTGCACAGCACCACACACAGACCAACTATGTGCACAACGGATCACACAGACCAATTATGTTCACAGCTCCACACACAGACCAACTATGTGCACAATGGATCACACAGACCAACTATGTGCACAGCAACACACATAGACCAACTATGTGCACAACGGACCACACACAGACAAACTATATGCACAGCGGATCACACAGACCAACTCTGTGCACAGCACCACACACAGACCAACTATGTGCACAATGGATCACACAGACCAACTATGTGCACAGCAACACACACAGACCAACTATGTGCACAACGGACCACACACAGACAAACTATATGCACAGCGGATCACACAGACCAACTATGTGCACAGCACCACACACAGACCAACTATGTGCACAACGGATCACACAGACCAACTATGTGCACAGAACCACACACAGACCAACTATGTGCACAACGGATCACACAGACCAGCTATGTGCACAGCACCACACACAGACCAACTATGTGCACAATGGATCACACAGACCAGTTATGTTCACAGCTCCACACACAGACCAACTATGCAAACACGGATCACACAGACCAATTATGTGCACAGCACCACACAGACCTACTATGTGAACACAGATCACACAGATCAACTATGTGCACAGCGAAACACACAGACCAACTATGTGCACAGCAGACCATACACAGGCCAACTTTGTGCACAGCGGATCACACATAGACCAACTACGTGCACAATGGATCACATCTAGAGCAACTATGCACAAACCAGCCAGACACAAACCAACAATGTGCACAGTGGACCAGAAACTAACCAACTATTGTATATGCACAGCAGACCACACACAGACCAATATGTGCACAACGGATCACACACAGGCCAACTATGTGCATAACAGATCACACACTGGCCATATGTTGCTTAGTGGACATTTTTTTACGTGAGCCTCTTCTTGGAAAAAATCGTAAGCACACTGTACCCTGATCCGGTTCATGGACCAGGTTAGTGCCAGTAAATATGAGGCAGCTTCTTCACCCGTCCGTTATGCAACAAGTGCTCGGAGCTACACATGGGGCAGTGGGTGCATCAGTTTTCACGTTGGAGCAGTTTAGTTCATAGCCCTGCTAGATCAGAATTACTACATTGTCTAAACAGTTGAGATAAACTTCTGTTGACAATCTCCGCATGGACTTTCGACTCGGACCACCCCTCTTCTATCCTACAAGCAGATGTCGGGAAAAGCAGGGATTAAATAGTTGGTATTTTTTAATGCCTGATGCTTTGTTCCCAGGTAGATAAGTCACTGATGACAGAGGTGTCATCTTAATCAAATAAGCAGCCACATTGGGCTGGACCTACAGCAAAGGTTTATAATCTTTAATTAGAACATTGAATTAGTAAAACCAATTCAAACTGTCCCAGTCTTGGGTATAACAATAGATTAAAGTCATCTGGACATGGTGAATTCAAGTGATGAAGACGATGTTGGGTCAGAGAGGGATGAATGTAAACTCTTTCGTTCCCAGGTAGATAAGCAGCCTCCACATGAGTGGTGTATGGGCACCATTAGGCTGTTACCTTTCCAAATAACTTTCCACATCTATACATATCACATAATCCTGTGGTAATATATATATTTCTTATGTATTATATGTTTATTTCTTGTACTATTTGTATGTTTGACTTTTTGTTCATTTTCAGAACATAAATGGCACCTGTATCTGGAGGACGGCCTTCCAGGCAACATTGCAGAAGACTTAAAAGCAAGGGGTCACCTGGTACACTGGCCTATCACTGGTCATGACAGGAAACTTTTTGGACGTGGACAAATTATTACTAAAGGGGATTGGTGGAAATCATGTGAAATCTTCTCAGACAGCAACATGGTGTGGTGGGCTGGCTCTGACCCCAGGGGCGATGGCTGCGCATTGGGTTATTGTAGTGTAAATGGCAGCTAATTGTTACAGCCAAAGGTCTCCTATCTACAAAGTGCTATTATTATATATTTGCCAAATATGAGAAAAGAAATACACTCGCACTGTGAACAGGAGAAAGCACAGCAGCTCTTTTATTCTCACAGTCAGTGGATGTCCCAAAACTGGACTCACACCTATCATAAACCAGTGTAAACAGGTCCTTCTCAAAAAATTAGCATATAGTGTTAAATTTCATTATTTACCATAATGGAATGATTACAATTAAACTTTCATATATTATAGATTCATTATCCACCAACTGAAATTTGTCAGGTCTTTTATTGTTTTAATACTGATGATTTTGGCATACAACTCCTGATAACCCCAAAAACCTGTCTCAATAAATTAGCATATCAAGAAAAGGTTCTCTAAACGACCTATTACCCTAATCTTCTGAATCAACTAATTAACTCTAAACACATGCAAAAGATACCTGAGGCTTTTATAAACTCCCTGCCTGGTTCATTACTCAAAACCCCCATCATGGGTAAGACTAGCGACCTGACAGATGTCAAGAAGGCCATCATTGACACCCTCAAGCAAGAGGGTAAGACCCAGAAAGAAATTTCTCAACAAATAGGCTGTTCCCAGAGTGCTGTATCAAGGCACCTCAATGGTAAGTCTGTTGGAAGGAAACAATGTGGCAGAAAACGCTGTACAACGAGAAGAGGAGACCGGACTCTGAGGAAGATTGTGGAGAAGGACCGATTCCAGACCTTGGGGAACCTGAGGAAGCAGTGGACTGAGTCTGGTGTGGAAACATCCAGAGCCACCGTGCACAGGCGTGTGCAGGAAATGGGCTACAGGTGCCGCATTCCCCAGGTAAAGCCACTTTTGAACCATAAACAGCGGCAGAGGCGCCTGACCTGGGCTACAGAGAAGCAGCACTGGACTGTTGCTAAGTGGTCCCAAGTACTTTTTTCTGATGAAAGCAAATTTTGCATGTCATTCGGAAATCAAGGTGCCAGAGTCTGGAGGAAGACTGGGGAGAAGGAAATGCCAAAATGCCTGAAGTCCAGTGTCAAGTACCCACAGTCAGTGATGGTGTGGGGTGCCATGTCAGCTGCTGGTGTTGGTCCACTGTGTTTCATCAAGGGCAGGGTCAATGCAGCTAGCTATCAGGAGATTTTGGAGCACTTCATGCTTCCATCGGCTGAAATGCTTTATGGAGATGAAGATTTCATTTTTCAGCACGACCTGGCACCTGCTCACAGTGCCAAAACCACTGGTAAATGGTTTACTGACCATGGTATTACTGTGCTCAATTGGCCTGCCAACTCTCCTGACCTGAACCCCATAGAGAATCTGTGGGATATTGTGAAGAGAAAGTTGAGAGACGCAAGACCCAACACTCTGGATGAGCTTAAGGCCGCTATTGAAGCATCCTGGGCCTCCATAACATCTCAGCAGTGTCACAGGCTGATTGCCTCCATGCCACGCCACATTGAAGCAGTCATTTCTGCCAAAGGATTCCCGACCAAGTATTGAGTGCATAACTGAACATTATTATTTGATGGTTTTTTTGTTTGTTATTAAAAAACACTTTTATTTGATTGGATGGGTGAAATATGCTAATTTATTGAGACAGGTTTTTTGGGTTATCAGGAGTTGTATGCCAAAATCATCAGTATTAAAACAATAAAAGACCTGACAAATTTCAGTTGGTGGATAATGAATCTATAATATATGAAAGTTTAATTGTAATCATTACATTATGGTAAATAATGAAATTTAACACTATATGCTAATTTTTTGAGAAGGACCTGTATATTGGCAATATGCCCACTCTGTAGGATAGGAAAGCTATTCTGGCAGCTGATGAACTCTGGCTACGATGAATTTTCACTTTGACACCAATTTTTCTGTTTGCAATTAAACTCCAATCACAGTAGTAAATGTTTTCTTCTAAAGGAATGTAAACATTTTCAGACACATTGAATAAATGGGAAAAGTCATACTGTGGAATATTGGGCTTACTTTTATAACATACGGTACATTCATTTGCAATTTTATTTATGTCGGTTTCTAAATTATGCCCATACTGCAAAGATGGCAATCATACAGTGATTACATTTATTACAACTCGTGCAGGCAAGATGGACGAAGTGACGTAAGTAGAGCCCTACGGGCCTAAGTGTATGTTTTGGACCTGGGCCCACACCAGCATTTTGGTCAGATATATGGGCCCGTGTTATAATGTCCCCCATCATGACCCCCATCCTGTAATATTTATGTTCACATGTAAATTGCCCTATGGAATAAATGGTGCTATAATAATAGTAAAGTCCCCATCCTGTAATAATGTCCTCCACCCTGGCATATATCCGGCCATAATGTCCACCATTTTATAATAATCTCGTGGGTCCCATCTTGTAATAATGTCCCCCTTCTTGTTGCCTATCCTGTAATATTATCTCCCTTCCTGGCATCTATCCTGTAATACTGTCCCCCTTTTTGTAAGAATGTCCCTGTCCTGGTCCACATCCTGTTTTACTGGACCCTATATGTAATAATGATCGCCAACCTGGTGCTTTCCTCAAACACATTTAAACATAAAAGATAAAAAATTCTTCTTACCGTTCCTTCCTCCCATAGCACGCAGGGTCATAATTCTCCTCCGTAACCACTGCAGAGGGGTGGGTGGCACATGAAAGTGACTTCAAGTACCGTCCGCAATGGGCACGCTGACGTCAGCTGTCGGCCTCTGGTCGGCGGGCACTATAGCTATTGCGGCACAGGAAGCTGGTGATTCTCTGCTCCACAACACATGTCAGCTGAATTTGTGTCCAAGGACGCTCATTCAGTTGAGAACTCTTCCTGCACAGACCCAGTCCCGCCATCTGTGACCGCAATAGTTACGCCCCTGGATGGAAGGTATTGTGACTAGCTCTAGTCAGATCATTGTTTCCTTGTCTAACCTGAGAGAAGTAATCTGCTTGTTGTGAACAGCGCCTCCTTTTTGTCAGATTGATTGAGTGTATGTTTTTTGTGTTAAAAGTAAAAAAGAACATTTTTGTATAAATATTAAAGGAACGCAGATTTCAAGATACGCACTGAGTGACTTTCAGCTTCTTCGTTCTATTCCCCATTTTTTGCTGTGGTGAAAGTCCGTACTGTGCCCTTTACAGTAGAGTGTCACCCTGGAGAGGTATGCCATCATTGGCACCTTTCCTAATGTGCTTTATGTTTTAACGAGGCTTGTCGGGCTCAGTATACCTGTGAATATTACCTGATATTCCTAGTCTACTCACTCATGGTTTAGTTTGTATTCATTCTCGATGGGCTTATGTCCAACAGTCAATCTGAGCTGGTAGTATTGATAGCTACAGCTAGGACCAGAGAAATCTCCAATCCCGGCCTCTGCAGTCAGTACACAGCTCCAGCTAGAAGACCACTATTAGGACATAATTATATATTTATGGGAGGGGGTGAAATAGATTTGCTGTTAGGCCACGATCACACGTTCAGTATTTGGTGAGTTTTTTACCTCAGTATTTATAAGCCAAAACCAGGAGAGGAACAATTAGAGGAAAAGTATGATAGAAACATGTCACCACTTCTGTATTTCTCACCCACTCCTGGTTTTGGCTGACATATACTGAGGTAAAATACTGACCAAATACTGAAAGTGTGAACGTGGCCTTAGACTGTGTCTATGATAGCAGTAATATTAGTGTGAGGCATATGGTATTTCATTAGGTAATGTCAGCTTACAAAAGTAGAGGACAGAAACAGAATAACGTGACAGAAAAGGGCAAATGAGAGATTTATAGTCATACACAGGATTGCATCGTAACAAACCTGTGCTTTGCAGTTTGGCGAGTTAAATCTGTACTTTCCCTGCTGAACACGATCACTCCTACATATGTGTAATTATACTTCCAAGGGAGTTGCCGAAATGACTCAACATAGTACAAATTTCCCTGAATCACATGCCTATACAATGTGATGTGGACGCAACATATTAAAGCTTCATTAATATTATTCATGACGTGAAATTAGAACGATTAGTATGTCACCTCACTCTATATATGATTACTGGCAGACAGGGTGGATTTGATTTAAATCTAACTGATTTAAATCACGATTTAAATCACGATTTAAATCACTAGTCAGTAAGGCTTGATTTAAATCAGTGATTTAAATCAAAGTTTCTACCTAAACTAGTTCTTGCTACTTTAACATGCAAGTAGATGAAGATTTTTAGAATCACTTTTTATATTACTTTTTTCTCCCCAGTTTAATGGGTTAATCATTCATATTTGGACACCACTGTTCTGTTGTACTTAGGAAGGAGAAAAATAATCCTGACCTTAATAACAATTTAAATAGATTTATTCAACTGAAACAATAACAACATTACAGCATAAGTTATTTGCTTAAACAAACATCCATGTTTGTTAACTAATTTGGCTAAACAAAATATATATATATTATAAGAAACTTAGACTGTCAGCCCAGCCGACACATGAAAAACTTAAATACTACTGTCCCTGCTGTCCTCTTTAGCTCACTTGTCGTCATCTTCATCATCATCTTCTTCTTTGTTCCTATTCATAATCTGGAAAAGAAAAACAAGCTTTCCTGCTTTATTGGGTCCCAACCGATTTCTCAATTTAGAATGAATGAGTCCAAAGGAAGCGAATATTCTTTCAACGCCTGCAGAAGAAGCTACTGCTGTTAAAAGTGAAATCATTACTTGAACAGTCTCTAAATCCAAGCGCTTAAGTGACTTCCACCAGTTTACTGGTGTGACCTTCCTTAAAATATCTTCAGCAAACATATATTTCTTGAATGGTTTCCCCTTAGCCCTGAAGTTTATTATAGTTGGCATTAAAGATGGATGATTGCTGGATACCCATGTCATAGCTAACTCCTCTTCCTCAGCACTTAGGTTTTGACCCTGATATTGGATATTGACAATATTTGCCAAAAAATGAGCTGGAGTCAGTGCTTGTCCCATTCGTTTGTTTACTGCTTGTAATTTAATTCTGTCCATGTGTAGTTCTGTTTTTAAGTGTTCACTCAGTTCCTTCCAAATTTCAACAGCATCCGCAATAAAACAGCTATTTTTCTGTATTTTGTTTAAAGCTTGAGAGATGGGTTTCAGGAAGCTCAGCATATGTTCAACATTTCTCTTAAGCCCAATGTTGAGGATTTTGGCCGTGAGAGTGCCATCTATTTTATCTCGATTTTCTTCACAAAGTGTCATCAGAATAGGCCAGTTTTTGATATACTGCTCAAAACAGTCCACCACAGAGTTCCATCTAACATCTTGTGGGAGAGTTAGCTTGGTTCCACCCATCCTTTTCAGAGCTGCTGCAGCAAAATGATTATTACGGAAGTATTTAGCAATTTCAACAACATTAGCCTTTATTTCTGGAACACTTAAGTCTTTGGCTAAGAGGTGCAGCAAATGAGCACTGCAACCATATGTTATTAGCAGCTTTGTATTCCCTCCCTGCTCTTCTAAATCTCTTCTCATCTTGGATACGTTTGCAGCATTGTCAGTGACCAAACTGCGTACTAGACATTTGAATTTTTGTTCACATGTTGTTATAGCTTTTACTGCCACTTCTTGTAAGTATTCTGCTGTGTGTGCATTTCCTGACGTATCAGTTGTTTGTGCAAGGAAGACTTTACCTTCTTCTGTTGTTATACAAGCACATACAATAGGATCATTGTGGGCATTACTCCACCCATCAATACTTAGGTTAACAATTTTACCCTCCAGAGCTGTTGCACATTGCTCCATTTCTCTGTCACACACTTGATCCAGCAGTTTCCTTGCAACATCAGCTCTGCTGGGTGGACTGTATCCTGGTCTCAGTGACTGAACCATATTAATGAAATGTGGGTTCTCAGTCAGACGGAAAGAAGAGTTCGTTGCATAAATAAACTGGGCAATTTTTTCATCAATCAACTCTTTTTCTAATCTGCTAGTTCTTATCACAAACCTATCTATGGTGGTTCCAGGAGGTAAAGGTTTTTTCTTCCTTTTGGGTGATGGTGATATGTGGCTGTGGGTGTCTGATGATGATGCTGCTGCTAATGAAGCACTATCCTGGATGGATAACTCTGAAACTGTAGAACAGGATGATGGTGATCTTGGAGGTGGATAGTTTCCAGAATCCATGAATTCCCCTAAACAAAAAAAGTCAATGCTGTTATTTTATTGTTTATACAATTTCTGCTTATTGTACACAACACATCACTGCCCCTGCCCCAAAAGGAATATTTGTTTTTCTTCATAACTGTACCAAATGACAGTAACATGCAGTAATAATAAGAAATATAATTTTTCTCACACATGACAGTTCAGTCTTTAGAAATAGGATTCAATAAAAATGTTTACCAACCTGAAGATCCTGCCGGTTCAGAAGTGTTTCTTTGGTCATCTTCATCACCGCACTTCTCATGATGTTGCCTCATTCGCGCCACCAGGCCTTGTATCTCTTTGTTGCATCGTTTGCATTTTGCACGCATGCCTGCCTTACCGATAGGCGAAGGAGCTTCATTAAAATATTCCCAAACTGGGTCTCTTTTACGGCCTGCCTGCCATTATAAGGAAAGAATGTAATAAACCTCAGATCGTACACACAAACAGATCCAGACTTGTCTGTCTGTGGCTATGCTGCAGTATTGTGCTCAAAGTTTCACTTTCATTTTCTTGTCTGCTTGCCCTTCCTCCTCCTCACACTTAGATTCACATTCTTCTTGTGTTGTGCAGATCTATTCCACTCCAAACAATCAGAAACATATTGTCTAACTTCTTGGACTTGGCACTGAAGGGGTTGATTCTGTATTCATAGGTTTGTAGAACAATAGGATTAAGGTCTTTTTCTCAACTCTGTTCATGTTGTAACATTTTTGCCATGAAGAAGAGGCTGGGACCTCTGCGGAGTCAAATTCAGTTTTGAGAACTGCGTAAGTAAAGCGAGCGTCTGTGATAATATAGGAGAGAAACTGCCCACTAATCCTACAGAAACCTCTGGAAGAGCATGGCATTGTGAATGTTACACATATACAGCCTTTATTCTACTGAGTTAAACAACTCAGCTTTATCTCATGATGGAAGAACCTTTGGATGGTAAAATATTTTCCTCAAAAAGCAGTTTATTGAAAAAAATCCGATTTTTTTGATTTTTTTAAAAAAAAACATTGATTTTTATCCACCCTGCTGGCAGAGCCAACTCACAATGTCACCACTTTCTGCTGATAAAACCAGTCAGTTTTTTTACCTGGTTCACAGCTCTGCATGATGACAGAATGACAAGGACATGAATCATGTGTTGGTGATTCCATTTCAGACTTTTTGTTTTGTTGATTTTAGGATGACTTCTTCATTCTCATCTAGATCGCATGATGAGACATTGAAATTTGAAACATTACTTTAAGGGGTTGCGCAGGCACTTAACAATGATGGCTTATCTAGAGGATATTCCATTAATATTAGATCAATGGGGGTCCAACTATTGGCATCCCATGATTAAAAGTTTAAAGAGGCTGCGTGGCCATGTTTACAGCAGTGTGCCGGCTGGTTAGTATTTGACTGTGCTCTATTTTTCACAGCGGTGGTGGAAGGTATTATAATGATTAGGGATGAGCTGACCAGTGGATCTTTAGGTTAATCAGGTTCAGTTTAACTGTAGTCCAAAGTTCGATTTGGGCATCAGAACTTGACCCGAACCCAATAGAAGTCAATGGGAAATCGAAATTTGCTGCTGTACAATGTCTGTAAAATGGTCTTAGTATGGGCTAGGTGGCTGCAAAAGGAAGCAAAATGGGGGTAAGTGCAGGACAATTGCCCTGCAAACAAATTTAGATATGAAAATGACTTAAAATAACATAGAATAAAAAAAGTTAAAAATAATAATCTTGAACTAAGGGGTGGAGGTCTAAGTGGAGGAGGAGTTAGAAGAGGAGGTGGACATGGCGGTGTAAGTGGAAGAGTCGAAGGAGGAGGTAGCCAACACAGTTTTTTATTTTGAGCATGCACTCTGAAAACAGGCTCTCTGTGGCCACTCTACATACATTTAGTGTAATAATCTGCTTGCCACTCTGTCTCTGCACACAGGCCAGGTAATACTCTGGACTTTTTTGGGGTGCAAAGAATGATAACATCAAATAGGGGAAGTGACTGTGGTGGTTCTTCTGCTGGTGGTGTAACTGCTGCAGGTAAAGAGCACGTGGTCCATCTGTGCCTGCTACGCGCCAAAGTGAAACACCTTCCACTTGTGCACGTAGGCGACAGAACATTCTGCATAATTTTGAAGGCTTGAGTACTTACTGTCGAATGAATGGTGAGACCAGAACAAGTGGAGGCGGTTTTAGATTGGATGGCTGAGAGTACCTCCAATTCCTTTGCTTTGTCTTCCACCCGATCACCTGCTGCCCGTGAGCATCTGTCTTCCACCTCACCCCTTTGCAAATCATTCAACCAGTCTGAGCCCCAAGTCATGTAGCAATTATTTCTGCTTTTTGATGACTCTGCTGGCGGTGGTTCCGTGGGCCATCCCACCTGTCCCTGTCCCAAAAGTGGAAGAAATTGAGTGCACTGATGCGACTTGTTCTGTTTGAGCATGAATACGTGTGAGGGGTAGTGCAAAAGGTCAGCGCACCACCGCAGCACATCTTTGATGATGATGAAACTGTCAGTGTGACACCCCAGGGTCTTGGTTGTCACAGTGGCATTGCTTTCCTCACGGGGAGAGTTATATCACGCTTGGAAGTGATTGAAGATTCCTTTTAACAGGTAATTAGCATATACAACACCGTTCTGACTCCAGGCCAGAAAGGGGAGCTCTACACCCGACTTCAGGGGAGCTGCTCTCTCTGGTCGGGAAGAGGCGTTAGTTTCTAGGCAGTTGGGAAGAATTAGTCAGTTGGTGCCGGACAGCAGACTGGAGCAGTCAGAGGCAGAAGGATGAGGGAGGGGCCATGTAACCTGAAATGCTGCAGCTCCTAGATAGCAAGATACAGAAGGAAGAACAGCTTGTAGCGAACGTGCCAGAGAGTGAAGCACAGGAGAGTGACAACAAGGGAAAATAGAAGCGACTGGGCTACCTCCCTGACAGAGCGCAGATACCGGTAACCGGAAGACCGAGGTTGTGTCATACTCTAGGAGGCACAGCAGAAACCGGTAGGACAGCTAGACTACATGTATCTTGTCCACCCTAACACCCTGGAGACACAGTGACACACAAAGGCTCGAGACACCTGTCATACGAGTTTGAGTCCTACCTAAAGGGGGACAGAGAGGAACTGTGAGGACCTTATCAGAAGCCATAGGCAGTAAGGGGCTACAACACCACCGCGCTTTGAGGAAGACTTTCATCTCCACCTGGTGAAAGGGACTCTGGATTCGCTTCCAAGCCAGTCGGACCCTGCCTGTCCTGTGATCTGGTGCCCTGGACTGCGGTTGCCTGAAGCTACAGTAAACCAGGTAAAGAGAATGCAAACCTGTGTCCTTGTTTTTCACTGCACTTCTCACCATCTTCACCTATACACCGGGAGCCCTGGGGACATACTTCACCTGTAAGAAGTTATACCATCTAGCTGCCATACCATCACCTCAGAGGACTCCTTTAAGCAGCATCGGTCCCTACTGACCAAATACCACAGGTGGCGTCTCAAACATAAACTTTAATCCATATCCCTTTTACATGGGTGCCCAGGGCCATGGACCAGGTCGCCGCCGTGACACGTCTCCTTAAGTACTGGACCCGGTACCAAGTACCCCACAGCCCAGGCGGGCGACTCATCATGGGTGTGTCAGAAGCTGCAGACAGTCGCACTGCATCTAGCTGCAGAAGGTCTCTGCGTTTGGCCTTGCAGACACCTTCTTTACCCTTCTGATTCTTTGACCCAGTGGCAACCTTTCTCCAGCTCTAATTGATACACACCTGGACCTAGGTGCTTATAGACTTCCAGCCTTCTGCTGGGAGTTGCTGGTGATATTTCCATTTCCCCCGTTGAGGCTTGGAGCTATAGCTGTAGGCTATCTTCCTATTTGATGTTGCTGGAGGACATCTGTGCTACATCTCTGAGTCTACTTAAGATAAGTGTTTCCCTTGTTTGTCTATCCCAGCTGTCTTTAGTGATAGTGGGGATCTACTAGTGCACTCCCATCATTCCCTAAGTAGGGCTTATCGCCAGGGTCAGGCAGGGATTAGGTTCCTGCTCGGTGATAGATGCAGAACCTATATAGAGTCTCCAGTCCCCCCCTTCCCTAGTGTTGGGTGGAATATCATGCAAGGAAATATTATTATTATACTCTTTTAGAGCACCATTGATTCCATGGTGCCGTACATGAGGAGGGGTTGCAAGAAAACATAAATTGCAATTATGATGAACAAACTACACTGTGTGCAGAATTATTCGGCAAGTTGTATTTTGATCACATGATAGTTTTTATACATGTTGTCCTACTCCAAGCTGTTCAGGCTTGAGAGCCAACTACCAATTAAGTAAATCAGGTGATGTGCATCTCTGTAATGAGGAGGGGTGTTGTCTAATGACATCAAAGCCCTATATAAGGTGTGCTTAATTATTAGGCAACACCCTTTCCTTTGGCAAAATGGGTCAGAAGAGAAATTTGATGGGCTCTGAAAAGTCCAAAATTGTGAGATGTCTTGCAGATGGATGCAGCCGTTTTGAAATTGCCAAACTTTTGAAGCGTGATCACGGAACAATCAAGTGTTTCATGGCAAATAGCCAACAGGGTCGCAAGAAGCGTGTTGGGCAAAAAGGCACAAATTAACTGCCCACGAATTGAGGAAAATCAAGCGTGAAGCTGCCAAGATGCCATTTGCCACCAGTTTTGCCATATTTCAGAGCTGCAACGTTACTGGAGTAACAAAAAGCACAAGGTGTGTATGACAGCGTGTCAAACACTGTATTGTTGCACCCCCATTCAAGTGAATGGGGATCGGGTCCGCTCTGCTGGATGACAGACTGCATGGGCGCATCATGCAGCCTGCCATCTAGATGTAGCAGAGCCGAGTGTGACATCACATCCGTCTCTCCTTGACTTTTCTGCAGCAAATACACTGCAAGAAAAGTCAACCTTGCGTGTTAGCAGCGTTTTTTCTCCATCCATTCAAGTCAATGGGTGGAAAATGCTGGAAAAATGCTGAAAGAAGTGGCATGCCCTATGTAAAAAAAAACGCTGCAAAACACAAAATCATGATGACAAAAAACAATGTGTGTGTATGAGATTTCTGAAGTCTCATAGGCTTTGCTGGTACTGTAAAAAGCAGCTGAAAATTAGCATACAAAAATGCAGCAAAAATGCCCTGTGTGAACTTACCCTAAGGGTCCCCATACTCGTCCGAAACTGCCAAGACGAGGTCACCACCTAATGTGTATGTAGGCCTCCAGAAACTCCCCAACAGTGTTCAACATCTGTTGTGTATGCCCAACTTTATTTTTTCTTGGATGAATACTTCTCTGCTTGATGATTCTTTTTGCAAATCTAATATTTTATTGGAAATTTTTTTCTAGGAAATTTTAGCACAACGTTTATTATAAAAGTCCTGCCGAGAGATATGCACGTACTAATAGCCCACATAATGACAATTCAGATACAAGCCTTTTCCTCATTACAGAGATACCCTCAAGTGGAACTTTCTTTATTGAATAAATGAGTGCAAAATCTCGCAACTCTTATGCAGAACAAAAGAAACCATTTCACAAGTATGACATAGGAGAAGCAGCTACTCTACCTCTACCATCATGTCTCAAGGCTTGTTAAAGGAAATCTGTCAGGTGATTTTTCTGTAGTATACTAATAATATCCTGAAATGGGTCTTAGGCAGCTCTTTCAGGATATGTATCTTATTTCTGTACGTGGCCTCATGTGTTGCTGTATGCACCGAACAAATTTATTGTCTCGCACTGGCAAGTCAAGCATATGTAAATGACAAATGAATGTGCACCTCTCTGTTGGGGTCACTGATTAGCCAAGTGTATATATGCTTAGTAAATATTCACCCCGTTTCCCTGCTCATAATCCTACCCATCCCTCTGTGCACTGGCGCCGGTCGGCTTTATACTGAGGATCACATTGCAATCCTCGGACTGGCCATCTCCTCTCCTGACCTGAGGGTGACAACTGCATAGACATACAGGCTGTCACACTCAGGTCAGGAGAGCAGATGGCCAGTCTAAGCATTGCGTTGCAATCTTCGGGCGGGTAACTCAGCAGTCTGACTGAATCAGTGATGCCGGACGGGAGGGGTAGGTGGGATTATGAGCGGGGCAGGGGTGAATATTTCTTTTGTATTTACATGCTCACTGTAAAATCAAGTGTATGTAAATGCAAAATTATTATTCACCCCTTCCCTTGCCCATAATCCCACCTACCCTTCCTAGCTAGCAGTGCAGATTCAGTCAGACTGCTGAGATACTGGCTCAGGGATTGGATCGCAATACTTAGACTGGCCGTCTGCTCTCCTGACCTGAGTGTGACAGCATGTATGTCTATGCAGTTGTCACTCTCAGGTCAGTAGAGCAAATGGCCAGTCCGAGGATTGCGATGTGATCCTCAGCATAAGGCAGTCTGACTCATTCAGTGACATCAGTGCAGAGGGGTGGGCGAGATTATAGGTGCGGAAAGTGAGTCAATATCTACTATATAATTGTCTAAGGGTCCGTCTGTCTGTCACGGATATTCATTGGTCGCGGCCTCAGTCTGTCATGGAAATCCAAGTCGCTGATTGGTCGTGGCAAAACGCCCACGACCATTGCCACGACCAATCAGCGATGGCCAGAGTCTGGCAGCGAAATGGCCACTGCTTTACTGGCCTGTAGTCAGCGCTGAGCGCTCACACAGGGTTAATGCCAGTGTTAGGCCGGGTTCACATTGCGTTAACAGCAGCCTGTTCAACACATACGTTAACAGGCTGCTGTTAACGCAAGTGCTGACATTCCATCGCGCTAGCGCAGATAGAGCATCTGCTAGCTCTATCTGCGCTAGCAGTGACAGACCCGGAAACGCTGCAGCCCGCGTCTCAGGGTCCGTCACTCAATGACGGCACATCGCTAGCGAACGCCCATTCTGGGTATGCCTTAGCGATGCATCCGACATAGGAATTAATGGCGGCATTAACGGACTGCGTTACACCGCTTTATGCCGCGGTGTAACGTAGTCTGTCTAACGGACGCCAGCAACGCAATGTGAACCCTCTGTGACCAACTTTTTACTATTGATGCTGCATATGTAGCATCAATAGTAAAACGATCTAATGTTAAAAACAATAATAATACAAAAAATTTTAAAAAAAAGGTTATTCTCACCCTCCGAGGTCGCGCGCTGTCCTCGGCAGTGCAAGCGGCAGGTTCCGGTGCCAAGGATGCTATGCGAGAAGGACCTGCCATGACGTTACGGTCATGTGACCACGACGTCATCACAGGCCCTGCGCTCATACCAACCCTGGGACCGGAAGCTACCGCGTGCACCGCACACAGGGTCCAGGACTACAAAGGGCCCTCGGAAGGTGAGTATATGTTTATTTTTTATTTTAAGTCTTTTTTAACCACGCATATAGTGCCCACATTGCTATATACTACATGGGCTGTGTTATATACTGCGTGGGCTCTGTTATATACTACATCTTTGTGCTATATACGATGTAGCTGGGCAATATACAACGTGACTATGAAATATATTATGTGATCTGTGCTATATACTACGTAGCTGTGCAATATACTATGTTGCTGTGTCGGTTCTGTTACATACTACGTCGACTGTGCAATATAATACGTGGCTTTGTTATATACTACGTGGCAGTGCAATATACTACGATATACGACGTGGTTATGTTATATACTACGTGGCTCTGCTATATACTACGTGGCTCTGCTATATACTATGTGGCTGACCAATATACTACGTGCCTGTGCAATACACTACGTGGCTATGTTATATACTACGTGGCTGTGTTATATGCTACGTAGCTCTGCTATATACTATGTACGCTGTGTTACATACTACGTAGCTCTGTTATATACTACGTCGGTTGTGCTATATACTACGTCACTGTGCAATATAGTAGGTAGCCTGTGCTATATACTACCTACATATTCTAGATTACCCGATACTTTAGAATCGGGCCACCATCTAGTTAAGCATAAATACACTTGGCTAATCAATGACACCTGCTAAGGGTGGGCAGGATTATGGGGAGGAGGGGTGAATATCCATTTGGCATTCATCTACTGTATGCTTGAAATCCGGGGTAAGACAATAAATTTTTCCGGGGCTTGCCACAACACAAGAGGGTCAAGTACAGAAATAAAAGTTTCATATCCTGAAAGAGCTCCCCAAGCCCTATTTCAGGATACTATTAGTAAACTTCATAAAAATGCCCTGACAGATTCCCTTTAGAGGGTTGGACATTGGCTTTAAGGGTGACTTCTTCTGCTAGGTGCTGCTTGCAAGATTGATACTTTTATTTCGAGATAGCTAATGTGCATACATTGGCAGTAAATGTACCGTCACACTCAGCAACTTTGCAACGAGAACGACAACAATCCGTGACGTTGCAGCATCCTGGATAGCGATCTCGTTGTGTTTGACACGCAGCAGCGATCTGGATCCTGCTGTGCCATCACTGGTCGGAGCTAGAAGTCCAGAACTTTATTTCGTCATCAGGTCGGCGTGTATCGTCATGTTTGACATCAAAAGCAACGATGCCAGCAACATTTTACATGGAGCAACAACCAGCGAGAACGATAAGTGAGTCGCCGTTACGTCACTGGATCGCTACTGCATCGTTCTGGAGTTGCTGTGTTTGACGTCTCTACAGCGACCTAAACAGCGACGCTCCAGCGATCGGCTCGTTGTCTATATCGCTGCAGCGTCGCTGAGTGTGACGGTACCTTAAGACTTGATTCTCAGCTTGTCTCGATGTACACCCATGTCTGCTCTTTAAGCTGTTTTATATGGTCATTTGAAAGATAGTTTTTACTTATGCAAGCTGTTCCTCCCTTCAAGGCTTCAGGGCTTTAGGTGTACCAAAGCAATTCCCAAGCCTTTACCTCTAAGGGTATGTGGCCACATTCAGGAATTGCTGCAGTTTGGATCAGGAATTGCTGCTGTGGAAATCCCATGTCCACTATGCGTCTTTGTGCACCTGTAGAAACTGAAATGTAACATGTCTTTCAGGACTGCAGCATGTCAATTTCTCTTGCGGAGATGCTAGCCTCCGCAACAGAAATTTAATCAATAGAAGTGTATGGAATGCAGTAAATCTGCATAGTTCAGTGAGCTTATGCGGATTTACCTGCATCTAATAGAAGGCAGCGCTTTGGACGCAGTGAAAATACGCTGCATCCAAGACGCTGCTACTTTCTGATAGCGGGTGCATAGCCTAAAATCTCTTTCTTGGCTCTATTCACCACCCAACCAGCTTGCTTGTCCTTGACTGATAGCTCAGTGGCGATTTAGTCAAGCCAGTGAGCTCTTAGTCAAGCAGAAAAAGGTGGAACTGGGTGATGAATAAAATTACACCATTAAGTTGCAGATATAGAGTTAATCTGAAGGTTAATTTTGTTAGAAAGATGAACGGCGACTGTAATGAAAGGGCAGCACCCGGGAGAAAACTAACTGTATTCTTCCTGGCACCCGCCAGCTTTCAGTCCTCCAGGTGTTCTGCCACATCTAAAGTCACCGATTAGAACACACCCTGGCACTTTGACTGACAGCTGGCTCTGCACTGATGAACTGCAAATCCAGCTGTCCGTCTAAGAGACTGGGTGTACTGACAGCCACCACTCACAGTGCTGTGAGCAATGACTGAAAGCCGGCGGCTCATGTGAGCAATAAAGTTCATAAATACAGTGGCAGGCACCTTGCTAATGCTTTTTACCTGCAGATTAACCCTATAGCTGCAGGTAAATATAATTATCCCGCATGACAGGTTCCCATTAATGGATGCAGGCAAATCGTAGCGATGTCTCCATGGATATGAAAACTGTCTTAGACTTTATCCAAACACATACATAAGCAATGTGATTGACAACAGGTAATGGAAACAAAAGCGTAGAGCCTGTAATCTCTAAATAAATGACAGAGAACATTAGTAAGTCTGCAAACAGGCATCACGTGAATGAATCTCATACAAAACTAATATGATGTCACAGTTTTGCCTCTGATAGGTTATACCAAGTTGTAAGACAAATACCTGCATCTTGCCCCACCTTTCTTTTGTTTGTAGGTTCCTAAAAAAATGACATACTTTGTTTCTGCAGTAAGCAGTGCTGGTATTAATAGGTCTGACTTTAGTGACTAACACAGTCCTGGGTATTTAAGAGCTTGAGCAACAGGTGCACATTATATTTATTCATAACAGCACCGGCAAAGGATATAGCAGGTCCGCACCCAGGAACAGCAGAGATGTGCTTTGGGAAATGTGCAAAGTGTATTGGCTATTTTCTTCTCATTCTAGCAGTACTTTCCATTGTTGCTAACATCTTGTTATACTTCCCAAATGGAGAAACTAAGTACGCCCGAGAAGCCCACCTGTCCAGATACGTATGGTTTTTTGAAGGTATCGGAGGAGCTGGACTCCTTGTAAGTATACTTTTTAACATTAGCACTACAAAAGATGGAAACAAATGATTTTCTTTGTGTTTATTTTGAGTTGCAAAAACAAAGATACAATCTTCTAGATTGTTATGAAGATGGCAACAATTTTATTAGATTATATTTTAGGATGGTTTCCCGCACAGCATCATTTGGGGAAAAAAAGCACAGTTTTTGTAGCAGTTTTCTGAACCTAACCCAGGAGTGGATTCCTAAATGATGCGAATTTACGAAGGTCATATACCTCTTTATGGATCCATTTCTAGCTCTGACTCGTTCGGTGATTTCCCCCTAAATTGCTCTCTTTGAAACAACCATAGCTACTAAAAAAGAAAAGAAGAGAAATCCTGTATATGGACATATCTTATAAGTTACAGGGTTTTTTTTTTTTTACAACACACCATTTGTAGTATATTAACTATAAGGTTATGTTCACAGTGTATTTTTTTTTCAGCGGCCAAAAATGTCCAGGGTTTGAATGTAAACCACTTCAGGAATTGTTCTTTTTTTCTGGCTTTTTCGCTGCGGTTTTTTTTTACTATTTCTTGGTTAATTTCCAAAATAAATGCTTAAAAAAAAACTCTTAAAACTTTGCCGTAGCTTCTTCCAGGCATTTTTTGTAGCCTTCCCATTGCCTGAAGAATAGACATGTCATTTGTTTTAAACGTTTGGCGATTTTTGAAAACCCGAAGGGTTTAAAAGACCCTCAAAAGCCTGAACATATGTACAGTCAGTCGTTTTGCATAGAAATGTCCATTCTTTTTAGTATTTTGTTACATTTTACTTGTTTTTTTCTGGAGCAGAGTTACCACTAAAAAGCCGGGAAAAGATGTAAAATCTGTAAAAACTAAATTCATTATTTTATTTACTAATTTATCAAAATCTAAAACTAGAATTATAGATATTCAGACAACACATCTAACTGTGTACAGCAGAAAAGTTGTATAATGCAAAGTTAGTCAATGTTTTGTCGGTTAGCTCTCAGCCCAATGTTATACTATGGGGCAATGCCAACCAGTACTTATTTTCTCATGCTGCGAGTGCATCCGATAATTGGATCATGCGCACCCATACAAATCTGTGGGTGCATGTAAAACATTCGAGTGTACTGTGATGCAGGGCCAGCTCCATGTTTTCGAGGGTCCCAGGCGAAAGACTCTCAGTGGGCCCCCTTAACACATACCACAATTCATGATGCACAGATACGGCAGAGACATATAGGTATAGTACAATGCCAAAGATTTCACGTCTTACATTACATGAGTGATATCTATTGGAAAGTCTACAATGTCATACCGCAGAGTGGACTCAGGTGATCCAGGGTCCACTGGTCTCATGGTTTCAGTGACTGTAGTATTAGAGGTAAATGGGATATTGATAAATGTATCCTACCAGTAGAAACTGCCCTCAGCAGTGTACCCCTTACAAAAGTCATTTTCCTTCTATATAGTCCTCCATACAGAATTGTGGGCACCACATAGTCCTCCATGCTGTATAATGGGCCCTATTTAGTGCTTCGTACAGTTTTATGGGCCCCATATAGTGCTCCATTCAGTATAATGGGCCCCATATATTGCTCCATTCAGTATAATGGGCCCCATACATTGCTCCATTCAGTATAATGGGCCCTATATATTGCCCCATTCAGCATAATGGGCCCCATTTATTGCTTTATTCAATATAATGGGCTCCATATATTGCTCCATTCAGTATAATGGGCCCTATATATAGCTCCATTCAGTATAATGGTCCCTATATATTGCCCCATTCAGCATAATGGGCCCCATTTATTGCTTTATTCAATATAATGGGCTCCATATATTACTCCATTCAGTATAATAGGCCCCATTTATTGCTCCATTCAATATAATGGGCTCCATATATTGCTCCATTCAGTATAATGGTCCCCATATATTGCACTATTCAGTATAATGGGCCCCATACATTGCTCCATTCAGTATAATGGGCCCTATATATTGCCCCATTCAGCATAATGGGCCCCATTTATTGCTTTATTCAATATAATGGGCTCCATATATTACTCCATTCAGTATAATGGGCCCCATTTATTGCTCCATTCAATATAATGGGCTCCATATATTGCTCCATACAGTATAATGGGCCCTATATATTGCTCTATTCAGTATAATAGGCCTCATATAATGCTCCATACATTAAAAATGAAAAACAAATACCTCTCCCCATTCCCCCTTGGCTCTGGTCTCTGCAGTCTCCGATCTTCTGCCCCTCTGCACTGCTCAGCACAGAAGGTGCACTGTACTGATGTTATCGTACTGATACGTCACAGTAGTCAGACGCAGAGGGGGAATGATGGGAGAATGAGCGTCAGCAGACTTCTCCCTCTCCCATCATTATTTTAAACTGTATCGGCATCCAGGATGCCAAAATAGTCCAAAGTGCGAAGCATGGGGGCAGCCGTTATTAACATGATCTCATAAATTTTATTAACTGATGTTGTATAAAAACGGATGCCATACGGACAACAATACAGATGGAAAATCCTGCATTTTTTTTCTGAATGGAAATCATGCAATTTTTTTTATACACTTGTGTGAACTTAGCATAACAAGGATAATGTGAGATCCAACACCAGGTAATAAAGTGTAATAGTGGAAAGCATAAATTCCATGTGACACCAGAGTGACCCTACAGGGTGGGTGGTCTGTAGATCCCCGATGCGTATCACCAGGCCACACGTGACCTCCTCGGTAACTCTACCACGGCTCATGGATGATCAGCCTCTGCAGCCTACAGTAAGGTAACGCATAGCACGTCTTTACACCTGCTAGTAACGCCAGTGCTAGAAGAGATCAGACATGAGAAAACCATACACTGATGGTAGAATAGTTTGTTTCCTCCCTATAAGCAGAATATAGGCTGCCTTATATAGTAGCCTGTATTCTGGGGGCAGATTTGGCTACAGGGGGTGTTCCCTCACGCTACCTTGAGCAGTATTGTACAATGGTTTCATCTAACTGGAAACTTTTAAGCAGGTACATGTGACTCCTGTTTTTCCAGTGACCCTGCCCTCCTCTTACATGTCTGTGCACGTTGGTCAGATTACTAATACCGTTCTCCAAACACAACCTTTATTTCTTCATACCTCCCCAACAACAGTAACAATGACCTTCCTAAGGGCGCAGCACTGTGGTGAAGAAACATGCAATTTACCCACAAACAATCCTACAATTCAGAGCTTTGTGTCATGGAGTAAGCGACTGCTGACATAATGAGTGTCTCTGTCCTTTACCAATGTGACTGCAGTAATAGCTGGCTTTGCTTTATCCTGGAGATAAGAGTACAGATGTCATCTCCAGAGACACTGTACTGATGATATATAAATTCAGCCTATTATCAGTGCTGGCTAGTGTCAGTACCCGCCACAGCTGGGCTGATGCCAGGGCACACTGCCTTTAGGTCTGTTCACATATCCAATTGTTACAAAAAAAAGAATGGGAACTTTAATGCATGCGTAGCATCTGTCTTTGTTCCATTGGTAACGCATCTGTTTTTAGTAGAGTTGTCTCTGAATACCTAGGGTCGATTCATTAAGTCCGGCATTGCTGACGACAGCCTAATGTAGGGCTCCCTGGAGTATGATACCCCAAATTCATTGAGAGTGACTGGTATAACATTTCTGGTGTCGAAAACCGCCAGCAGTTGTGATGACTTTGAGCATTGGGCGTAACCACTTTCTACCCATTTTGGTAGAGATGCTTCAAGCTTTGGTGAAAACGCTAAAATTTGAATACGTTTTGTGCAATTTAATATTGTGCTAAAACATTGCCACTTTTCAAAGTGTTTTACGCCAATTTTCTGCAGAAAGCTCTTTGGCCGCCCTAGGATTCCGCCATGTGTAGCGCTAAAAAACTGATCCACTCAAGGATGACATAATGGATGACCATCTGTTATGATCCATTTTTATTATACCTCAATGTTAAAAAAAAGTATAAATCCAGTTGCTATCCATTTCTTTGGCCGGGCTAAAAAAAAAAATGTGTAGACTGGTTTTTGATCCAGCTAAAATGATCTCTAGATGAAGATACACTTGGAACAGAACTTCCTAAGTTATAAAGGACAGTCATGATTCATAGAAGAGGTTAGTTCAAGCACAAATTATTCCGGAGCCTAGCTATTCCATAAAAGAAGCCACTTGATTTTTGAGTAGAATATACAACGATGAAGGCAATTAAACAATCTCATGAAAACTCAACCACGATGCACGGTCCACCGGGTTTGGCTGGTGGGCCGTGGCCTACCTGAGAAAACAAATCAATCCACTCTAACTGCATCATAAGGGAATCTGTCAGTAGGTTTTTGGTATTAATCTAAGAGCAGAATGATGCAGAGACATAGACCCTGATTCTAGTGATGTGCCACTTATTAGGCTGTGTTCTGTAGTTTTAATCTGTGTTTTAGCAGCAGGAGATTATCACTAGAAGACTAGGTGTTGAGTGCATGCCAGTCCAGCTAATCTATGTCCCCGCTCCCCACCAGTGACTATAACCTATAAAAATAAAGCCAATCAGTAAGCAATGGTCTCAAAGTCGGTTTTAAACATGATCGCTTCACCTTTTGGAATCCATCTTGTCAGAACCCAGGCCTACTGGAGGATACCCTTGTGGGTAATATGACCCTGATGACTATAAAGAACTGAATCCGGGAAATTGTGGTCATGGTAAATTTCTGTTCCAACACCTTCAGGAATGTTTTGGCGAGTGTTGGGCGAGGTGGGGACGGATGCAGTCACTGGCACATAAGATCGAGAATCAAATTAGATGTCTACTGCTGATCAAATATATATAAAAATATCCTTTCTTGTAATTTACATGTCATGTAGATCAAATATTAATGTGATAGTTTTTTTTTGTAGATGCTGCTGCCAGCATTTGTGTTCATCGGACTAGAAGAAGAAGACTGCTGTGGATGTTGTGGCCACAGGACCTGTGGGAGAAGCTGTGCAGTAAGTGCTTTACACATATAGAAAATGTCACTTATTTCCAATCAGGAGAGCTCAGATAGGACACTGATGTCTTCTTTATTACAGATGCTGGGGTCTGTGGTGGCTGCATTAATCGGAGTCGCTGGTGCTGGATATTGTGTCATCATTTCAGCATTGGGCTTAACAGAAGGACCATTATGTCTTAGTAATGGCGTGTGGACCTATCCATTTGCGGGTTCTAATTCAAAGTATGTATCTTTTGTATATTAATCAGTACCATGCTTGACCCCACTGATATCTGCCATCGGGGACAGATTGAAAAAGTCTGACTATCCCATCTAAATCTTCTATCTCAATTCTGTGGCCAGCCGTGAGTCCATAGATGATCCAACTATTCTGCACTCATCATTCAATGTGACAAAGCTTCACATTTTGTCATTACAATTTAACTTTCATGTTTCTTACCCAGTACTAAAATGTATGTATTTTGTTGATTTGATGGTACTGAGAAGGTTAAGAATATGTGCACACATTGTCTCTCTTGGCATTGAGTCTTTCCAGAGGAAACCTCTTTGAGAAACATCACCTTTTTTTCTGAAGCAACTTCTTTACCATTTCTTTTTAGGGTGCTTTCCTGAGCATTTTTTGACATTTTTGGCAGCAGTTTTTCTTAGCAATTGGGAGTCTTCAAAGCGGAAAACACCTTCTTCTTTTAACCTTTTGGAGTCTTTCGCAATCTGAAGTGGTTAAAAGACCCTTGAAAGCCTCAAATGACACAAATCATTTTTACATAGAAATGCATAGGTTGATTCCTTTGATCGTTTTATATGCATTGTTTATGGAGCGGAATCTGTCTGAAAAAAACCCATTATGTTCACATATCCTAATATTGATTTACGAAAGATATAAATATATTTTAAAGAATAATTATTTAATATTTTCTACATTATATAACTTACCGTGTCTGTCTTACAGCTATTTGGCTGACCATTCAACTTGGTCCCAGTGTACAGAACCAACAAATGTTGTTGTATGGAACGTCACCCTCTTCTCCATCCTTTTGGGTCTCTCTGGAATTGAAGTCATTTTGTGCGTAATTCAGGTCATCAATGGTTTAATTGGAGGAATATGTGGAGCTTGTTGCTGTCAACAGAAATCACAGGTAATGAAATGTTTGTCTGAGAATTGTCCATAAATTTTACCGTGATCATTGCGATTGTGTCCAAAATGTTCTGTTTGCATAGATTCCTTGATGGAAAAGCTTCTATGAATATATTAAATTATGGATGTATGTGGGTTTGGTTTGCATTTTGTATTTACAAGGGTTGTCTCCTTAAAATAGGCAGAGCAGGATTTAGCAAAAAAGGCTGAGACCATCCATAGAACAAAAGAAAATTATAATTTACACTGGAAAATTGTCAGAAATGATACAAGAATATTTAAGCCATTTCATAGCTGGTATTGATTTAATTTTCTGGCTCATGAAAAACCCAGATAAGAAATGTTCTGCTCCGAAAAACATTTAGTTACTCCAGTGAGTGTTTTGTACAGGACTGGTGTATGAAACGCTTCCAAAGTCACTAAGGTTAATAAACACACATGTCCATCACATTCCACCTTTCTCAGGTCAGTCATTGATCAATTACTTATTATCCTGAATATCAGGAAAGACATTGCCACATTCTAAATTAAGTGCAATGTAATGTACTAAGAAGGGCAAATTCTACATTTTGAAAGAAGGGTCGATTTTTGGCGAGAAAAACAGTAGCTTTTATCCATTTTTTTTTTAATCTGTGGGTTTTTTCGCATATGAGAGACAAACGGCACAATGTAGGTAGAAAACAAAAGAAAAGTTTGCAAGTTTTTCTTTCTGAACAAATCCATTGACTTGAATGGGAGATCTGTATCTGCAAATTGGATCAAATCAGACATGAATCGGTGTTTTTCTTTTTTCACACTATAACGGGTATGTGTTCTTGCTGTGAGTAAAATGGATTCAAATTGTCGCTTCAGAGAGGAAGAGGACTTGAACTCTAGTGCCACCTATTGGAAGTATCAATCCTATAAGTCATTATCGACCCTTTAGCGAGCCTTGAAATATGGCTTAGGATAAAAGCCAAATCACAATCTCAATTTGTAGACAGTGTGTTTCCGGGTATTGCCCCTTATCAGTACAAAGTATGAGATCTGGTTTGGCTGAGTGAGATGCTAAGACTGGGATCTAAGGGGTAAGGGTTTTTTTTGTTGTTGTGGAGAGTGACATGCCAGGTCTGGCTCGCCAGTATGAGAAAACCTAAACGCCTTGCATGCTCTTCTGGGAAATTAAAAATGTAGAGAGTCTCTCCAGAGATGAAGAGGACTTGAACTCTAGTGCCACCTAGTGGAAGTAGCAATTCCTCTCTGAGGAGACAATTTGCATGTCACTCTCCACAAGGAGAAACCTTACCCCTCAGATCCCAGTCTTAGCCTCTCACCTAGAAAGATCAGATCTCATACTTTGCACTGATGATGGTCAATACCGCAAAACCCCGTATCTACAAATTGAGATTCTGATTTGGCTTTTATCCTAAGTCATATTTCAAGGATCGTTAAATGATAATGACTAATGATAATAATGACTTGTAAGATCACTATTTCCAATAGGTGGCTTTAGAGTTCTAGTCCTCTTCCTCTCTACAGAGACAATTTGCATATTTAATTACCCAGAGGAGTATGCAAGGCATTTAAGTCTCCTCATACTGGCATGCCAGACCTGGCACGTCACTCTCCACATGGAGAAACCTTACCCCTTAGATCTAAAATCTATAGAACATGTACGTTAAACAAGGAGATGTGAACAAGGTCTATAGGATGCCTATCCATATACATCATTACATTTTATCATTATTTTCTGTAGATACCAGATATGTATTTTCTTGTCTTTGTATTAGAGGAATCGTGACTACTGCTCTGAAGTAATTGTTTTTTCATTTTTTTGTAGCAATATGTTTGCTGATGAAGTTTCCTGGATCAAGTTGGCATGAATGACTTTGTGGATTTTTGCTATATAAATTGTATATGTACTTGTACAGAACTATGTATTTAATATGTTTGCTTATTGGATGTGTAATAATGTAACTTTTTATACTGAAATGTTGAAACTGACTGATAATAAAGTAAAGGCAGATATAGTGTTGGGGATGGCATTATCAAAGCAAGACTATACAATCCAATGGTCTCACTTTATGATGCTGAAACTGCACGTGCAGCTCCATTTTCAATTGTTCTTGACTTCATAGTTGTAATATAAGTGTTAATATTTCTGCCTGTTTTGTCTTTTTATTACACACTTTTCCTTACTGTAATATTATTAAGAACAAATAAACAACCATAAAGAATATGCTGGTGAGCTAAATGTATGTACCAGCTGCCCACTATATGAGGGTGAACGCAACTTCTCAGGAAGATGTGTGCACTGCTATGTGTGTGACAACACCCTTGAAATTGTTCCAGAAAATGAAGTATTTCTCCCAGATAATTCTTACTATTACACATGTTTTGTTATGCACGTTTATTTCCTTTGTATGTATTGGAACAACACAAAGAAACAAAGGAAAAAAAGGCAAGTTGGACAAAATTTCACACAAAACCCCCAAATTGGCACGGACAAAATTGTTGGCACCCTCAACTTAAGATTTAGTTGCACACCCCTTGGAATAAATAGCTGAAATCAATATATTCTTTTAACCATCAACAAGCTTCTTACACCTCTAAACTGGAATTTTGGACCACTCTTCTTTTGTAAAACTGCTTCAGGTCTCATATTTGAAGGGTGCCTACTCCTAACAGCAATTTTAAGATGTTCCCACATGTGTTCAATGGGATTTAGAGCCAAACTCATTGCTGGCCACTTCAGAACTCTCCAGCACTTTGTTTCCATGCATTTGTGGGTGCTTCTTGAAGTAGGTTTGGGGTCATTGTCCTGCTGAAAGACCCATGACCTTGGACGCAAACCCAGTTTTCTGACACTGAGCACTACATTGCCAAGTAAATTCCGTTGGTAATCTTCACATTTACTGATGTCTTGCACACAGTCAAACAACCAGTGCCAGAGGCAGCAAACAATCCCAAAATATCTATGAACCTCCACCATATTTGATTTGAGGTAGTGTGTTCCTTTCTTTGTAGTCCTCATTCCATTTTCTATGCAACAGGGCTCGCCTTCCTGCCTTCATGGGCCCATCCAGTATGTGGGTTCCAAGGCCTAATGGGGTGCATTAGACTGACTATGCAGCAGGGCTAGTCTTGCTTCCAATGTGTAAAACAAAGGAGTATGGGAGTACAAAATGCAAATTGTGAAGTGGATTTTAATGGGCTTGGCAGCCCATCCACTCACAGCATAGGCTACAACAGCTTAGGAGACCCACTGTTTCATATTGGCCCTTTACGAAGAGTAATGCAGCCTGATGCACCAGTAAAAATAGGCTCTGTGACTTTGAGTCCTTCCTTCGTACATGAAACAAGTTGGGTCTGCTTATGTGTCACAAACCACATGGCCAGCTAGGGTTGTTAAATGTTACAATTACATTTCCCAGTGAATGAATTTGTAGTGGTTGAAAGCAATGTTAAAGTTGAAAAACGCTGCGTCTGAACTAAGCCTAAGTGGGAGAGGAAATTTTCTGTCTGGGGTTAAATATTTGGCCTTGCAGGTAAGTCGTTAACCTACAAAGGATGTACCTTGACATATTTCCAAGCAAAACCCATTTTGGTTTCGTTTTAATGTGTTTTTTGTGGCACCGGGAAAATGGCATGAATCTCGGAAAAAAATGCTTAAAGCTGTGAACTAGGAGTCAGGAATGCTTCCAGGGGCGATCCCCATGATGTCCCTGTGTCATTTGAGCAGCGTTTCCATCATTTTCATGACGTTTTTAGACCTTAAAAGGACCCCCAGGGGGATCGCGGAAAAAATACTCCCATAGACAAGGAATATGGGACTATGGGAATAGTGTTATGAACTGGTGGTTTAGAAACACAATGGACCTGGTGGTTAAGAGCACACAAAGTGACCTGATAGTTACTAATAACATAGGACGAGCTCTGAGACGTGGGAACTCTGCTGACCGCAATCCCTAATCCTATCACACCACACTAGAAGTAGCCGTGGAGCGCTCCTGACCAGACCTAGGCGCCTCGGCACAGCCTAAGAAACTAGCTAGCCCTGAAGATAAAAAAATAAGCCTACCTTGCCTCAGAGAAATTCCCCAAAGGAAAAGGCAGCCCCCCACATATAATGACTGTGAGTAAAGATGAAAATACAAACACAGAGATGAAATAGATTTTAGCAAAGTGAGGCCCGACTTACTGAACAGACCGAGGATAGGAAAGATAGCTTTGCGGTCAGCACAAAAACCTACAAACAACCACGCAGAGGGCGCAAAAAGACCCTCCGCACCGACTAACGGTACGGAGGTGCTCCCTCTGCGTCCCAGAGCTTCCAGCAAGCAAGACAAACCAAAATAGCAAGCTGGACAGAAAAAATGGCAAACAAAAGAAACACAAGCAGAACTTAGCTTATACAGGGAAGACAGGCCACAAGAACGATCCAGGAGAGAGCAAGACCAATACTGGAACATTGACTGGAGGCAAGGAGCAAAGAACTAGGTGGAGTTAAATAGAGCAGCACCTAACGACTTCCTCACCACCTGAGGAAGGAAACTCAGAAGCCGCAGCCCCACTCACATCCACCAGAGGAAGCCCATGGACAGAACCAGCCGAAGTACCACTCATGACCACAGGAGGGAGCTTGACCACAGAATTCACAACAGTACCCCCCCCTTGAGGAGGGGTCACCGAACCCTCACCAGAGCCCCCAGGCCGACCAGGATGAGCCAAATGAAAGGCACGAACCAGATCGGCAGCATGAACATCAGAGGCAAAGACCCAGGAATTATCTTCCTGACCATAAACCTTCCACTTAACCAGGTACTGGAGTTTCCGTCTCGAAATACGAGAATCCAAAATCTTCTCCACCACATACTCCAACTCCCCCTCAACCAAAACCGGGGCAGGAGGATCAACGGATGGAACCACAGGTGCCACGTATCTCCGCAACAATGACCTATGGAATACATTATGGATGGAAAAAGAAGCTGGAAGGGTCAAACGAAACGACACAGGATTAAGAACCTCAGAAATCCTATATGGACCAATGAAATGAGGCTTAAACTTAGGAGAGGAAACTTTCATAGGAATTTAACGAGACGACAACCAAACCAAATCCCCAACACGAAGTCGGGGACCCACACAGCGCCTGCGGTTAGCGAAACGTTGAGCCTTTTCCTGGGACAATGTCAAATTGTCCACTACATGAGTCCAAATCTGCTGCAACCTATCCACCACAGTATCCACACCAGGACAGTCTGAAGACTCAACCTGCCCTGAAGAGAAACAAGGATGGAAACCAGAATTGCAGAAAAACGGCGAAACCAAAGTAGCCGAGCTGGCCCGATTATTAAGGGTGAACTCAGCCAAAGGCAAAAAGGACACCCAATCATCCTGATCAGCAGAAACAAAGCATCTCAGATATGTTTCCAAGGTCTGATTGGTTCGTTCAGTTTGGCCATTTGTCTGAGGATGGAAAGCCGAGGAAAAAGACAAATCAATGCCCATCCTAGCACAAAAGGCTCGCCAAAACCTCGAAACAAACTGGGAACCTCTGTCAGAAACGATGTTCTCCGGAATGCCATGTAAACGAACCACATGCTGGAAAAACAATGGCACCAAATCAGAGGAGGAAGGCAATTTAGACAAGGGTACCAAATGGACCATCTTAGAGAAGCGATCACAAACCACCCAAATGACCGACATCTTTTGAGAGACAGGGAGATCCGAAATAAAATCCATAGAGATGTGTCCAGGGCCTCTTCGGGACCGGCAAGGGCAAAAGCAACCCACTGGCACGAGAACAGCAGGGCTTAGCCCGAGCACAAGTCCCACAGGACTGCACAAACGAACGCACATCCCGCGACAGAGACGGCCACCAAAAGGATCTAGCCACCAAATCTCTGGTACCAAAGATTCCAGGATGACCAGCCAACACCAAACAATGAACCTCAGAGATAACTCTACTCGTCCATTTATCAGGGACAAACAGTTTCTCCACTGGGCAATGGTCAGGTCTATTAGCCTGAAATTTTTGCAGCACCCGCCGCAAATCAGGGGAGATAGCAGACAAAATAACCCCCTCTTTGAGAATACCCGCCGGCTCAGGCAAACCCGGAGAGTCGGGCACAAAACTCCTAGACAGGGCATCCGCCTTCACATTCTTAGAGCCCGGAAGGTACGAAACCACAAAGTCAAAACGGGAGAAAAACAGCGACCAACGAGCCTGTCTAGGATTCAACCGTTTGGCAGACTCGAGATAAGTCAGATTCTTGTGATCAGTCAAGACCACCACGCGATGCTTAGCTCCTTCAAGCCAATGACGCCACTCCTCGAATGCCCACTTCATGGCCAGCAACTCACGATTGCGAACATCATAATTACGCTCAGCAGGCGAAAACTTCCTGGAAAAGAAGGCACATGGTTCCATCACCGAGCCATCAGAACTTCTTTGCGACAAAACAGCCCCCGCTCCAATCTCAGAAGCATCAACCTCGACCTGGAACGGGAGCGAAACATCTGGCTGGCACAACACAGGGGCAGAAGAAAAATGACGCTTCAACTCCTGAAAAGCTTCCACAGCAGCAGAAGACCAATTGACCACATCAGCACCCTTCTTGGTTAAATCAGTCAACGGTTTAGCAATACTAGAAAAATTATTGATGAAGCGACGATAAAAATTAGCAAAGCCCAGGAACTTTTGCAGACTCTTCAGAGATGTCGGCTGAGTCCAATCATAAATGGCCAGAACTTTAACAGGGTCCATCTCGATAGTAGAAGGGGAAAAAATGAAACCCAAAAATGAAACCTTCTGAACACCAAAGAGACACTTGGACCCCCTCACAAACAAAGAATTCGCACGCAGGACCTGGAACACCATTCTAACCTGCTTCACGTGAGACTCCCAATCATCCGAGAAGACCAAAATATCATCCAAGTATACAATCAGGAATTTATCCAGGTACTCTCGGAAGATGTCATGCATAAAGGACTGAAATACTGATGGAGCATTGGAAAGCCCAAATGGCATAACCAGGTACTCAAAATGGCCCTCGGGCATATTAAATGCTGTTTTCCATTCATCGCCCTGTTTAATACGCACAAGATTATACGCACCACAAAGATCTATCTTGGTGAACCAACTAGCCCCCTTAATCCGAGCAAACAAAATCAGACAGCAGCGGCAAGGGGTACTGAAATTTGACTGTGATTTTATTAAGAAGGCGGTAATCAATACAAGGTCTCAACGAACCATCCTTCTTGGCCACAAAAAAGAACCCCGCTCCCAATGGCGACGACGACGGGCGAATATGACCCTTCTCCAAGGATTCCTTTACATAACTCCGCATAGCGGCGTGCTCAGGCACAGACAAATTAAACAGTCGACCTTTAGGAAACTTACTACCAGGAATCAAATCGATAGCACAATCGCAATCCCTATGCGGAGGTAGGGCACTGGATTTGGGCTCATCAAATACATCCCGGTAATCCGACAAGAACTCTGGGACCTCAGAAGGGGTGGATGATGAAATAGACAGAAATGGAACATCACCATGCACCCCCTGACAACCCCAGCTGGACACAGACATAGATTTCCAATCCAATACTGGGTTATGGACTTGTAGCCATGGCAACCCCAACACGACCACATCATGCAGATTATGCAACACCAAAAAGCGAATATCCTCCTGATGCGCAGGAGCCATGCACATGGTCAGTTGGGTCCAGTACTGAGGCTTATTCTTGGCCAAAGGCGTAGCATCAATTCCTCTCAATGGAATAGGATACTGCAAGGGCTCCAAGAAAAACCCACAGCGCCTAGCAAACTCCAAGTCCATCAAATTCAGGGCAGCGCCTGAATCCACAAATGCCATGACAGAATAGGATGACAAAGAGCAGATCAAAGTAACGGACAAAAGAAATTTCGACTGTACCGTACCAATGGTGGCAGACCTAGCGAACCGCTTAGTGCGCTTAGGACAATCGGAGATAGCATGAGTGGAATCACCACAGTAAAAACACAGCCCATTCCGACGTCTGTGTTCTTGCCGTTCAGCTCTGGTCAAAGTCCTATCACATTGCATAGCCTCAGGTTTATGCTCAGATAATACCGCCAAATGTTGCACAGCTTTACGCTCACGTAAGCGTCGATCGATCTGAATGGCCAAAGACATAGACTCATTCAGACCAGCAGGCATAGGAAATCCCACCATGACATCCTTAAGGGCTTCAGAGAGACCCTTTCTGAAAATTGCTGCCAGCGCACATTCATTCCATTGAGTGAGCACAGACCACTTCCTAAACTTCTGACAATATATCTCTACCTCATCCTGACCCTGACACAGAGCCAGCAAATTTTTCTCTGCCTGATCCACTGAATTAGGTTCATCATAAAGCAATCCGAGCGCCAGAAAAAACGCATCAATATCACATAATGCAGAATCTCCTGGCGCAAGGGAAAATGCCCAGTCTTGAGGGTCGCCACGTAATCAAGAAATAATGATCTTAACTTGTTGAACTGGGTCACCAGAGGAGTGGGGTTTCAAAGCCAGAAACAGTTTGCAATCATTTTTGAAATTCAGAAACTTAGCTCTATCTCCAGAAAATAAATCAGGAATAGGAATTCTAGGTTCTAACATAGATTTCTGAACCACAATGTCTTGAATTTTTTGTACTCTTGCAGTGACATGATCCACACAAGAAGACAGACCTTTAATGTCCATCACTACACCTGTGTCCTGAACCACCCAAATGTCTAGGGGAAAAGAAAGACAAAACACAGTGCAGAGAAAAAAAAATGGTCTCAGAACTTCTCTTTTCCCTCTATTGAGAAGCATTAGTACTTTGGGCCTCCAGTACTGTTATGAACTGGTGGTTTAGAAACACAATGGACCTGGTGGTTAAGAGCACACAAAGTGACCTGATAGTTACTAATAACATAGGACGAGCTCTGAGACGTGGGAACTCTGCTGACCGCAATCCCTAATCCTATCACACCACACTAGAAGTAGCCGTGGAGCGCTCCTGACCAGACCTAGGCGCCTCGGCACAGCCTAAGAAACTAGCTAGCCCTGAAGATAAAAAAATAAGCCTACCTTGCCTCAGAGAAATTCCCCAAAGGAAAAGGCAGCCCCCCACATATAATGACTGTGAGTAAAGATGAAAATACAAACACAGAGATGAAATAGATTTTAGCAAAGTGAGGCCCGACTTACTGAACAGACCGAGGATAGGAAAGATAGCTTTGCGGTCAGCACAAAAACCTACAAACAACCACGCAGAGGGCGCAAAAAGACCCTCCGCACCGACTAACGGTACGGAGGTGCTCCCTCTGCGTCCCAGAGCTTCCAGCAAGCAAGACAAACCAAAATAGCAAGCTGGACAGAAAAAATAGCAAACAAAAGAAACACAAGCAGAACTTAGCTTAAGCAGGGAAGACAGGCCACAAGAACGATCCAGGAGAGAGCAAGACCAATACTGGAACATTGACTGGAGGCAAGGAGCAAAGAACTAGCTGGAGTTAAATAGAGCAGCACCTAACGACTTAACCTCGTCACCTGAGGAAGGAAACTCAGAAGCCGCAGCCCCACTCACATCCACCAGAGGAAGCCCATGGACAGAACCAGCCGAAGTACCACTCATGACCACAGGAGGGAGCTTGACCACAGAATTCACAACAGAATAGTCTCCCATAGACAGGGCCGTATTTGCCACTAGGCACTTGAGGGCACTTGCCTAGGGCGGGACGATGCGGGGGGTGGGGGATGGCGGCACCTAAGCAAGTTTTTTCTTCTGTTTTGTTTGTTTAAATTTAAATCCGGGGTCTCCTCCCCACTTGCACCTGCCCGCCTCCCACCTCACAACTCCCCCGCTTGAGGACGTCATGCTCACCTACTCCAGCGATGCCAGGTCTCAGCACCTGCAGCTCGTCCTGTGTGAGCGGTCACGTGGTACCACTCATTAAGGTGATGAATATGGATGCATATTCATCACCTTAATGAGCGGTACCACGTGACCGCTCACGCAAGAAGAAGTTGCCACACCGGGAAAGAGCTGGGTTCGGCGCGTTGTGGAAAGGTGAGTATGACAGCCAGGGAGGACGGGGGGAGGATGAAGGAAGGCAGAGGGAGGATGGGGGAGCGAGCCATGCGTGCAAGATGGAGCAGGAGCTGGGGAAAGCTGAGCCATTCATACAAAGGGGGATAGCTGAGCCATTCATACAAGGGGGAGGAAACAGCCATTCATACAAGGGGGGACGAAAGCTGGGCCATTCATACAAGGGGGGACGAAAGCTGGGCCATTCATACAAGGGGGAAGAAACTGAGCCATTCATACAAGGGGGGGAAAGCTAGGCCATTCATACAAGGGGGAGGAAACTGAGCCATTCATTCAAGGGGGAGGAAACTGAGCCATTCATACAAGGGGGAGAGAGCTGAGCCATTCATACAATGGGGAGGAAACTGAGCCATTCATACAAGGGGGAGAAAACTGAGCCATTCATACAAGGGGGGGGGGGAAGCTGAGCCATTCATACAAGGGGGAGGAAAGCTGAGCCATTCATACAAGGGGGGAGAGCTGAGCCATTCATACAATGAGGAGGAAAGCAGAGGTGCGGTGGCAGAGGTGCGGTGGCAGAGGTGCAGCGGCAGAGGAGGCGCAGTAAGCGGGGTCCCTTTCCCCGGTATGGTGATTCAGCAGCCCGGTAAGCAGCAGAGCCGGGTGAATCCTGTTGTTATCGGTGGGCACGGCCATTTTCCCGAGGCCGCGCGTGCGCAGATGGAGCGCTCTGCTTCCCGGGGCTTCAGGAAAAAAGATGTTACAATATAAGACAATTGAAAATATGTACAAGGTAATTATAAAATAAAGGGATTAAATAAGAAAAGGTACAACTCACATGTTCTCAGTTCATATCAGGCAAAAAAACCATGCTGCATGCAGAGCCCAGATGTCCCAATGCATCGTACAGATCCAGTCCTCCGGCAACAAAACTCCAACTGCCGGCTGGGTTAAGTGTGAGGGCTTATATACTCCAGCCTTGGGACATCACTAATGATATTCACTGAGGTCTCCGAGATATTTTTGAGACTCTCGAGACAAAGACATTCCTGACTAAGAAGGGAGGGACCACAGGTGGCTTTGCATTATTGGTCACCTGCAGTGTAAGGCTACACCCTGCTCACACACAAGTTTCAGGTTACCCAGTGTTTGTCCTAGGGCTGGTTGGTTGTATTCAGGAAGGCGAAAGAGAGGGAGGTTTTACAGCTACCATGTGTCTTTCAGCACCATGGTTAGAAGTGCAAAACTCCCCCAGCTATGGTGCTAACAGGCAGAGAAACTACTACTTATATTATACATTTTCCTCACAGTGTGTATGCAGGTGCTGGGGCTTATGTATATACAGGTGCTGGGGCTGATGTATATACAGGTGCCGGGGCTGATGTTTATATAGGTGCTGCGGCTGATGTGTATAAAGGTGCTGAGGCTGGTGTGTATATAGGTGCTGGGGCTGATGTATATACAGGTGCTGGGGCTGATGTATATATAGGTATTAAGGCTGATGTGTATACAGGTGCTGGGGCTGGTGTGTATACAGGTGCTGGGGCTGATGTATATACAGGTGCTGGGGCTGATGTACATACCGGTGCTGGGGCTGATGTATATACAGGTCCTGGGGCTGGTGTATATACAGGTGCTGGGGCTCATGTGTATACAGGTGCTGGGGCTGATGTATACAGGTGCTGGGACTGGTGTATATACAAGTGCTGGGACTGGTGTATATACAGTTGCTGGGACTGGTGCATATACAGTTGATGGGGCTGATGTATATACAGGTGCTAAGGCTGATGTATATACAGGTGCTGGGAATGATGTATATACAGGTGCTGGATTTGATGTACAGTATATACAGTTGGTGGTGCTTGGTATATACAGGTGATGGGGCTGGTGTATATACAGGTGCTGGGGCTGAGTATATACAGGTGCTGGGGCTGGTGTGTACAGGTGTTGGGGCTGGTATATATACAGGTGCTGGTGCTGTTTATATACAAGTGCTGGGGCTGGTGTATATACAGGTGCTAGGGCTGGGTGTTTACAGGTGATCGGGCTGGGTATATATAGAGGTGATGGGGCTGGGTATTTACAGGTGCTGGGGCTGATGTGTATACAGGTTCTGGGGCTGATGTATATACAGGTGCTAAGGCTGATGTATATACAGGTGCTGGGAATGATATATATACAGGTGCTGGGGCTGGTGTATATACAGGAGATGGGTTTGATGTATATACAGTTGGTGGTGCTGAATATATACAGGTGCTGGGGCTGATGTATATACAGGTGCTGGGGCTCATGTATATACTGGTGCAGGGGCTGATGAGTATACAGCTGCTGGGGCTGATGTATATACAGGTGCTGGGGCTGATGTATATATAGGTGCTAAGGCTGATGTTTATACAGGTGCTGGGGCTGGTGTATATACAGGAGCTGGGACTGATGTATATACAGGTGCTGGGTATATACAGGTGTTGGAGTTGATATATATTCAGGTGCTGGGTATATACAGGTGCTGGGGTTAGTGTATATACAGGTACTGGGGCTGGTGTGTATGCAGGTGCTGGGGCTGATGTATATATAGGTATTAAGGCTGATGTAGAGAACAAAAAGAAAGATGATCAAAAGGCCAAAATATGAAAAAATGCCAAACTTTATTAAATAACAACCATATAAAAGCATATGATCACAGTGTAAAATACAGGGAAAGCACACCCACCCATAAGATACCATCATACATAAAACGCACACCCACAGGATATATATGACAACACACGATCATATATTGGGACAATGTAGGCACCCAGACTAACCAAATAGAACTAATACAGATCTATAATGACCCCTAGCCCAATCACTGCCCACGGGGAAACCTCGCTTAGTCATATGGAATTTACATCTGCACAACAGACCTCATATCCAGTATATCCTACTACCCAAAGTATCCCCATGCCCCCATAGTCTGTAGCATACACGGCTCCAAAGCCCTATAGTACCTAAATGATATCTGCATAATCACCTGCTCCAGACAGTGGGGGAAGTGTTGTCAGTCCTGCGGTAGCGCGTCCGCAGGACTGACAACACTTCCCCCACTGTCTGGAGCAGGTGATTATGCAGATATCATTTAGGTACTATAGGGCTTTGGAGCCGTGTATGCTACAGACTATGGGGGCATGGGGATACTTTGGGTAGTAGGATATACTGGATATGAGGTCTGTTGTGCAGATGTAAATTCCATATGACTAAGCGAGGTTTCCCCGTGGGCAGTGATTGGGCTAGGGGTCATTATAGATCTGTATTAGTTCTATTTGGTTAGTCTGGGTGCCTACATTGTCCCAATATATGATCGTGTGTTGTCATATATATCCTGTGGGTGTGCGTTTTATGTATGATGGTATCTTATGGGTGGGTGTGCTTTCCCTGTATTTTACACTGTGATCATATGCTTTTATATGGTTGTTATTTAATAAAGTTTGGCATTTTTTCATATTTTGGCCTTTTGATCATCTTTCTTTTTGTTCTCTATGTAGTAATTGATGATAGGCTCTATTGTCCTATTGTTTCTAGCATGGTATATGATTTGGTATTTAGTGATTGATTTTCAATTTTTATATTACCATGTTTTTGTGTCATATTCACCTTTATATTAAGGCTGGTGTATATACAGGTGCTGGGGCTGGTGTGTATACAGGTGCTGGGGCTGATGTATATACAGGTGCTGGGGCTGATGTATATACCCATGCTGGGGCTGATGTATATACAGGTCCTGGGGCTGGTGTATATTCAAGTGCTGGGACTGGTGTATATACAGTTGCTAGGACTGGTGCATATACAGTTGATGGGGCTGATGTATATACAGGTGCTAAGGCTGATGTATGTACAGATGCTGGGAATGATGTATATACAGGTGCTGGGTTTGATGTACAGTATATACAGTTGGTGGTGCTTGGTATATACAGGTGATGGGGCTGGTGTATATACAGGTGCTGGGGCTGAGTATATACAGGTGCTGGGGCTGGTGTGTGTACAGGTGTTGGGGCTGGTATATATACAGGTGCTGGTGCTGTTTATATACACGTGCTGGGGCTGGTGTATATACAGGTGCTAGGGCTGGGTGTATACAGGTGATCGGGCTGGGTATATACAGGTGATGGGGCTGGGTATGTACAGGTGCGGGGGCTGGTGTGTATACAGGTGCTGGGGCTGATGTGTATACAGGTTCTGGGGCTGATGCATATACAGGTGCTAAGGCTGATGTATATACAGGTGCTGGGGATGATATATATACAGGTGCTGGGGCTGGTGTATATACAGGAGCTGGGTTTGATGTATATACAGTTGATGGTGCTGGGTATATACAGGTGCTGGGGCTGATGTATATGCAGGTGCTGGGGCTCATGTATATACAGGTGCTGGGGCTGATGTTTATACAGGTGCTGGAGTTGATATATATACAGGTGCTGGGTATATACAGGTGCTGGGGCTAGTGTATATACAGGTACTGGGGCTGGTGTGTATGCAGGTGCTGGGGCTTGTGTATATACAGGTGCTGGGGCTGATGTATATACAGGTGCTGGGGCTGATGTATATATAGGTATTAAGGCTGGTGTGTATACAGGTGCTGGGGCTGGTGTGTATACAGGTGCTGGGGCTGGTGTGTATACAGGTGCTGGGGCTGATGTATATACAGGTGCTGGGGTGATGTATATACCAGTGCTGGGGCTGATGTATATACAGGTGCTGGGGCTGGTGTATATACAAGTGCTGGGGCTGATGTGTATACAGGTGCTGGGGCTGATGTATACAGGTGCTGGGACTGGTGTATATACAAGTGCTGGGACTGGTGTATATACAGTTGCTGGGGCTGATGTATATACAGGTGCTAAGGCTGATGTATATACAGATGCTGGGAATGATGTATATACAGGTGCTGGGTTTGATGTACAGTATATACAGTTGGTGGTGCTTGGTATATACAAGTAATGGGGCTGATGTATATACAGGTGCTGGGGCTGAGTATATACAGGTGCTGGGGCTGGTGTGTGTACAGGTGTTGGGGCTGGTGTATATACAGGTGCTGGTGCTGGGTATATACAGGCGCTAGGGCTGGGTGTATACAGGTGATCAGGCTGGGTATATACAGGTGATAGGGCTGGGTATATACAGGTGCTAGGGCTGGGTGTATACAGGTGATCGGGCTGGGTATATACAGGTGCTGGTGCTGGGTATATACAGGTGCTAGGGCTGGCTGTATACAGGTGATCGGGCTGGGTATATACAGGTGATGGGGCTGGGTATGTACAGGTGCTGGGGCTGATGTATATACAGGTGATGGGGCTGATGTATATACAGGTGCTGGGGCTGAGTATATACAGGTGCTGGGGCTGGTGTGTGTACAGGTGTTGGGGCTGGTGTATAGACAGGTGCTGGTGCTGGTGCTGGATATATACAGGTGCTAGGGCTGGGTGTATACAGGTGATCGGGCTGGGTATATACAGGTGATGGGGCTGGGTGTGTACAGGTGCTGGGGCTGATGTGTATACAGGTGCTGGGGCTGATGTATATACAGGACCTGGGGCTGATGTATATACAGGTGCTGCGTATATAAAGGTGCTGGGGTTGATGTATATACAGGTGCTGTGTATATACAGGTGCTGGGTCTGGTGGATATATAGATGCTAGGGCTGGGTATATACAGGTGATGGGGCTGGTTATATACAGGTGATGGGGCTGGGTATGTACAGGTGCTGGGGCTGATGTGTATACAGGTGCTGGGGCTGATGTGTATACAGGACCTGGGGTTGATGTATATACAGGTGCTGCGTATATACAAGTGTCGGGGTTGATGTATATACAGGTGCTGGTGCTGGGTATATACAGGTGCTGCGGCTGGTGTATATACAGTACAGGTGCTAGGGCTGGGTATATAGAGGTGATGGGGCTGATGTGTATACAGGTGCTGGGGCTGATGTGTATACAGGTGCTGGGGCTGATGTATATACAGGTGCTGGGTATATACAGGTGCTGGGGCTGATGTGTATACAGGTGCTGGGGCTGATGTATATACAGGTGCTGGGGCTGGTGTGTGTACAGGTGTTGGGGCTGGTGTATAGACAGGTGCTGGTGCTGGATATATACAGGTGCTAGGGCTGGGTGTATACAGGTGATCGAGCTGGGTATATACAGGTGATGGGGCTGGGTGTGTACAGGTGCTGGGGCTGATGTATATACAGGTGCTGGGGCTGATGTATATACAGGACCTGGGGCTGATGTATATACAGGTGCTGCGTATATAAAGGTGCTGGGGTTGATGTATATACAGGTGCTGTGTATATACAGGTGCTGGGTCTGGTGGATATATAGATGCTAGGGCTGGGTATATACAGGCGATGGGGCTGGTTATATACAGGTGATGGGGCTGGGTATGTACAGGACCTGGGGTTGATGTATATACAGGTGCTGCGTATATACAAGTGTCGGGGTTGATGTATATACAGGTGCTGGTGCTGGGTATATACAGGTGCTGCGGCTGGTGTATATACAGTACAGGTGCTAGGGCTGGGTATATAGAGGTGATGGGGCTGATGTGTATACAGGTGCTGGGGCTGATGTGTATACTGGTGCTGGGGCTGATGTGTATACAGGTGCTGGGGCTGATGTGTATACTGGTGCTGGGGCTGATGTGTATACAGGTGCTGGGGCTGATGTGTATACAGGTGCTGGGGCTGATGTGTATACAGGTGCTGGGGCTGATGTATATACAGGTGCTGGGTATATAGAGGTGCTGGGGCTGGTGTATATACAGGTGCTGGGGCTGATGTGTGTACAGGTGCTGGGGCTGATGTGTATACAGGTGCTGGGGCTGATGTATATACAGGTGATGGGGCTGATGTGTATACAGGTGATGGGGCTGATGTGTATACTGGTGCTGGGGCTGATGTGTATACAGGTGCTGGGGCTGATGTGTATACAGGTGCTGGGGCTGATGTGTATACAGGTGCTGGGGCTGATGTATATACAGGTGCTGGGTATATAGAGGTGCTGGGGCTGGTGTATATACAGGTGCTGGGGCTGATGTGTGTACAGGTGCTGGGGCTGATGTGTATACAGGTGCTGGGGCTGATGTATATACAGGTGCTGCGTATATAAAGGTGCTGGGGTTGATGTATATACAGGTGCTGTGTATATACAGGTGCTGGGTCTGGTGGATATATAGATGCTAGGGCTGGGTATATACAGGCGATGGGGCTGGTTATATACAGGTGATGGGGCTGGGTATGTACAGGATCTGGGGTTGATGTATATACAGGTGCTGCGTATATACAAGTGTCGGGGTTGATGTATATACAGGTGCTGGTGCTGGGTATATACAGGTGCTGCGGCTGGTGTATATACAGTACAGGTGCTAGGGCTGGGTATATAGAGGTGATGGGGCTGATGTGTATACAGGTGCTGGGGCTGATGTATATACAGGTGCTGGGGCTGATGTGTATACAGGTGCTGGGGCTGATGTATATACAGGTGCTGGGTATATACAGGTGCTGGGGCTGGTGTATTTACAGGTGCTGGGGCTGATGTGTATACAGGTGCTGGGGCTGATGTGTATACAGGTGCTGGGGCTGATGTATATACAGGTGCTGGGTATATACAGCTGCTGGGGCTTATGTATATACAGGTGCTGGGGCTGATTAATACACAGGTGCTGGGGCTGATGTATATACAGGTGCTGGGGCTGATGAACTGTATGTCACACAAAATAGTTAATAAATAACATTACCCACATGTCTACTTTATATCAGCACAATTTTGGAAACAAAATTATTTTTGTTAGGAAGCTATAAGGGTTAAAAGTTGACCAGCAATTTCTCATTTTTACAACAATATTTACAAAACCATTTTTTTAGGGACCATCTCACATTTAACCCCATAATGACTGAAAATACGTCTTTCAACTGACCTGAGATATAAGAGAATAGCCTCCCCATACAGGTGACAATCCTCTAGCTATCAGCTGTACGCTATAGCTGACAACTTCCTGCATCAGCCACGATCAGTGTTTGCACAGTCCATATCTGTTTAACCCCTTAGATGCTGCTGTCAATAGTGACTATATCGTATAAATGGTTAACAGAGTGTGGGGGCTTCCTCTTTTTCCCAATTGGTGCCCTCAGATCATTATTTTGTGGTCCTGATGTTTGCCATGGCAATTCATAACCAAATAGCGGCCTTAGAGTCTGACTGCTGTTGTAACCTGTTCAGAAGTTAGAGGCATTTAGGTGGTAGAAATACACATTTTCATTCCTGTAATGCCACTTTGCATTAATTCCTGTAAAGCACCTGAAGGGTTAATAAACTACCTGTCAGCAGTTTTCAATATGTCAGGGGTGCTGTTTTTAAAATGGTATCACTTTTGTTGGTTTCCCAATATATGGGACCCCTAAAGTAGCTTCAAACCTGGATAGGCCCCTAAAAAATAAATTTTGTAAATTTCCTTGAAAAAATGGAAAAATTACTGCTACATTTTTAAACCTCCTAAAATGCTAACAAAAAGAACATTTTACAAATTGTGCTGAAGTAAAGCAGACATGTGGGAAATGTTATTTATTAATGTTTTGTGTGGTGGTATGACTATCTGGATTAAATGGATAATCATTCAAAGTTTGAAAATTGCTATTTTTTTTAACATTTTTCTCAAATTTCTGATATTTTTTATAAATAAACACAAAATCTATCTATCATGTTGCATTTGCATAGCTCCTGATGTACCTAAACAGTAGAAAACCCCCCACAAGTGACCTCATTTTGGAAACTAGACCCCCCAAAGAGCTTATCTAGATGTGTGGTGAGCACTATGAACCCCCCAACTGCTTCACAGAAGTTTATAATATAGACGCATGAAAATAAAAAATATTTTTTCCACAAAAAATATCTTTTCACTCTCAAATTTTTACTTTCACAAGGGTAACAGGAGAAATCGGACCCCAAAATTTATTGTGCAATTTATGCTGAGTATGCTGATACCCTATATGTGGGGGGGGACCACTGTTTGGGCGCATGGAAGGGAAGTAGAAGTAGAAACCTTCCACAAGTAACCCCATTTTGGAAACTAGACCCCCCAAGGAATATATCTAGATGTGTGGTGAGCACTTTGAATCCCCAAGTGCTTCACAGACGTTTATAATGCAGAGTTGTGAAAATAAAAAATATTTTTTTTCCACAAAAATGATTTTTTTAGCTCCCGATTTTTTATTTTCCCAAGGGTAAGAGGAGAAATTGGACCCCAAAAGTTGTTGTCCAATTAGTCCTGAGTACGCTGGTACCCCATATGTGGGGGTAAACCACTGTTTGGGCGCACGCGAGAGCTCAGAATGGAGGGAGCACCATTTGACTATTTGAGTGCAAAATTGGCTGTCGCATTTGGAGACCCCTGATGTATCTAAACAGTGGAAACCCCCCCATTCTAACTCCAACCCTAACCCCAACACAACCCTAGCCCTAATCCCAACCCGATCCATTATCCTAATCACAACCCTAACCAAAACCCTAATCACTACCTAAACCCCAAAACACCCCTAACCCTAATCCCGACCCTAACCATAACCCTAATCAAAACCCTAAACCCAACACACCACTAACCTCAACTCTAACCTCAAACCTAATCCCAACTCTAATCCCAATACACCCCTAACCCTAATGCCAACCCTAACCTTAACACTAATCCCAAATGTAATCCTAATCCCAAACGTAACCCTAATGCCAACCCTAACCCTAATGCTAACACTAATCCCATCTCTAACTCTAACTTTAGCCCCAACCCTAGCCCTAACCCTAACTTTAGCCCCAACCCTAACTTTAGCCCCAACCCTAACCCTATCTTTAGCCCCAACCCTAACTTTAGCCCTAACCCTAACTTTAGCCCCAACCCTAGCCCCAACCCTAACCCTAGCATCAACCCTAATCCTAATTGGAAAATGGAAATACATACATTTTTATTATTTTATTTTTTCCTAACTAAGGGGGTGATAAAGGGGGGGTTATTTACAATTTTTTTTATTTTGATCACTGTGATCGGATCTATCACAGTGACCAAAATGAAACGAGGAAGAATCTTCCTCTGCCGGCCGGCAGATCACAGCAGGTGCACTGCGCATGCGCCCGCCATTTTCTTACCGGTGGGAGAAGCCGGCAGCCAGGAGAGGAAGCAGCAATACCCAGGGACACCGGTAAGTATGACAGGGTCCCCGATCCCCCTATTTCTCTGTCCTCTGATGTGCGATCACATTAGAGGACAGAGAAAACACACACCACACTTTTTTTGCCGTCGCCAGTAAACGGTTAATTACCGGCGATCGCACAACATGGGTCGGTAAAAGCTGCCCTCCTGCTTCTTCCTCGCTCCCCGGCATCTCACTCCTGGGCAGACGTACTTCTCTGCCCTCAGAGTAAAGTACTGCAGTGCGCAGATGCTGGGCCTCTCTGACCTTTCTCGGTGCCTGCGCACTGCAGTACTTTGCTCTGCCCTCAACAGGGCAGATCAGTACGCCTGCACAGGAGCGCGACACGCATGAAGATGAGAGGCGCCGGACCTGGACCTGCGACACCCATTGGGCTTGACCGCCACCAGGTGAGTATAATAAAACTTGTTTTTGTTATCTTTCAGGATAGAATGGGGGCTAATCTACAGCATTATAGAAAGCTGTAGATAAGCCCCAAAAGACAGTGGCCACATCTTATAGCGGCAAAACGAGGTGACAGGTTCCCTTTAATAAATAAAACAAAATACTAATATTACTATAAGTGTCATTATACACAGGAGCTCTGTACATAGTATACAGAGTCAGTGTACAGGTAATACAGTGATCTCCAGTGCCATGATACACAGGAGCTCTCTATATAGTGTCAGTGTACAGGTAATACAGTGATCACCAGTAACATTATACACAGTACAGGTAATACAGTGATCACAAAAGATATTATACACAGGAGCTCTGTATATAGTGTCAGTGTACAGTTAATACTAGATCGCATACAAGATTTCTCTCGCACATCACCCCTACTCTTCAATTCTCTACCGCAACATATCAGACTCTCGCTTACCCTCGAAACCTTTAAAAAGATCCTGAAGACCTACCTCTTCCGACAATCCTACAACCTGCAGTATCCACCGATCGTCCAAACCATTGCACGACCAGCTCTACCCTCACCTATTGTATCCTCACCCATCCCTTGTAGATTGTTAGCCCTCACGGTCAGGGTCCTCTCTCCTACTGTACCAATCATGACTTGTATTGTTTAAGATTATTGTACTTGTTTTTATTATGCATACCCCTCCTCACACGTAAAGCGCCATGAAATAAATGGTGCTATAATAATAAATAATAATAATACAGGGATCATCGGTGATATTATACACAAGAACTCAGTATATAATACACAGTGTATAGTGTAAGTATACATGTAATACACTGACTCACCAGTGGCATCTCTAGTTGAAGTCTTTCATCTTTGCTTTTCGTCTTCATCAGCACAGACCACCATTTCTTGTAGCCAGGAATCGTCTCTGCAGGAAATAACACAGTTATCTAGAGCCTCGCTTACACATCACATTATTTATTTTTTTCCCTACACTACACCAGATGAAGAAAAAAAGGCAACATGTCAGTGTCACCCTACACATTACCAGCACCCTCCATTGAAAGCAGTATCCTCAAAAACAAAGTACATCGTTGAAGTAACAATATCCCTTAATTAGCCCTTACAGTAATAATATCCCCCATCCTGGCCCCCTTGTGTATCATTCCTTGCTCCAGCCATATGTTCCCCCATTCTGGCACCATATGTTCTCCCATCCTACCCTCATGTGTCTCCATTCTGCCCCCCTGATATCCCATCCTGCTCCATATGATCTCCCCATCCTGCTCCATCTGTCTCTATCCTGCCCAATGTGTCCCATGATCATGTCCCATGATCCTGCCCCATCTGTTCCACGATCTTGCCTCATCTATCCCATGATCCTGCTACATGTGTCCCATGATCCTGCTCCAGGTGTTCCATGTGTATCAGATTAAGGTTCAGTTACTGCACTGGTTGGATGCTCCTGCCCCTGGGGCCCGGTGAGCAAAAAATGGGGGGCCTGGTCCAAGCCCTCTCTGCTCACTGGGCCCAATACACCAGAAAGGGCAGTAATGCCCTGATGGCGGCCCTGCCCACTGATCAACATACTAATAATAAGGTACAACCATGAGATACTGTTGTAACAGAACACCAAAGTTACAATAAACAATGGCTCAAAATGATAAAATAAAAGCAAAAGCCTCCAGCACTGACAGCCATAGAAACCAAAAAGTGAGCAAAAATATCAGATCATGGTAATGACCCAATAAAAGAAAGCGGGAGTTGTATGAAAATCAAAAAATAGTGCAAAAGTGCCAGCATGTAAACAGTATAGAAAGATAAATTAACAAGTGGAAAAAGTGAAAATACAAACTTAGTGGAGACTTGGGAATAGCCGACAGGCAGGGAAAGACTTGGTGTCACGAGTGACTCTGTCAGGGGCTCCTTCTCTGTCTCTAACACTAGGGGGCGGCCTAGCTCGCCTTGTTCCCCAGGTTACTTCTGAAGGTGACTTCCACTTGTCTATGTATCTTACTATATTCTTATACTCTGTTTACATGCTGTCACTTTTGCACTAGTTTTTGCAGTGTTTTCCTATCATTCCAGTCTTTTTTTATTAAGTCATTACCATTATCTGATATTATTGCTCACTGAGTTTTGCTCACTATGGTTGTCAGTGCTGGAGGCTTTTGTTATCATACATTGTTTTATCATTCTGAGCCACTGTTTATTACAATTATTATTTTGGTGATCTTTATCTTACCTTTTCACTAATATTGTTCTGCAGAGTGGGTGTAGGTATGGTCATTTGTACATTTTTGGCATACTCCATATTTACTCCTATTTATTTGGGATTTCTAAGTGTTTTCATCTATGTTTATCTCTATCTTTTTGATATATAAAAATGATCTGTTATATTTTATCTGTGATCCTCCATATAAACACATCTCTTCTTGTTTTCTGTTTTGTTGTACTTTTTTAGCATGTTATGAGTAGATCCACGGAGATGCCACTTTTTTTCCTTTGATGCTTATTGGATAGGGGAGCGCAGTCAAATATGCTACTGAGATGAAACCGCATCTCTCCATCACTATTACATCAGAAGGATCACCTAGCATGGTCTCCTCACGTGCACCAACGTTCTGCACCCCATGGGGGCACGAAAGGTCAGCTTGGTGCAGTTTTACACAGACACCCACTGTCCACACAGGACCAGGGAGGAACGGGGAGTGAGAAGATGTGGCCCTCAGCCCCGCAGTGTCTTCTGATTTATTCGCACTGTGGGGCTGGGATTCACAGGCAGGGCGGCCGCACCGGCGCAGTCAGCGAGACTGCATATGAGGACAGACGGGCAGCGCTCACTGCGCCTGCCCCAGGCATGACAAAAGAGGGCAGGCGCCGGCTGATTTCAAAACAGCGCTGAGGAGGCGGCGCCCGGCGCCAAGAAGACTTGAGCGACAGCTGTGTGGCGTCTGCAGCAGGGGGGAAAGGCCTGCCTCCAGGACTGAAGACAGGTATTTAGGACAAATTACAAAACTGATTATTTCTGCAGTTACAGCACCAATTACTAAAAGAGCCATCTTGTCAGAATGTAGCATTACTGCTGCACAAGTTGGCTCTTTTAGTTTCAAACGCCTGGGGGGGGCGGGGGGGTGACGGTTCCCTTTAAGTAGTTGCGGTTTCTTCTTCAGTCCAGATCTCCCATAAATACTACCGTCACTTATGTGTCTGCTGTACTGTTTGTGAGTCAGCGATTGTGTGTGCTGGTTCATCTCCCAGCAACTTGCTCGTTCAGCTGCTGCTTTGTCCACTTACTCAACCACTTGCAGAAACCATAGTGATGTTATACAAGCCCGACCGCTCTGTCTATTAGTTCGTTGCTATTCAAAGATGTTTCTTAAGAATTGCTCAGAATATTCCATTCTTGCTGTTATTCCTCTGGCCGTATGGAGCATTGTTGTGAATATCCTGCTATACTTTCCAAATGGGGAGAACACGTATGCTGCCAACAATCAGATCACAAATTATGTCTGGTATTTCCAAGGTATCTGTTTTGGGGGCATTTTGGTAAGTATCATGTTATATGTCTTATTGCATTTACTGCTGAGTACACTTAATAATGTGAAGCTATGTGGGAATTAGAAAATAGGGAAGACTAGTGAGCAAGACGGGAAGTTTTCTATAAGATTAGGACTTTACACATATGACTGCTACCAGGTAACAAGCACTTGCCGGCATCTATCTATCTATCTATCTATCTATCTATCTATCTATCTATCTATCTATCTATCTATCTATCTATCTATCTTTATCTAGAAAAGGAAAAACAAGAGCAGCACAAAAGAAAAGAGAGTCAGGGTGCAGAGCCCCCCATGCAGATATCAAACCTCAATTGTAGAGCTCCAAAAATCAGAGGCAGCACACCGTTTGTAGTGAAAAAAATATATATTTAATTAGCCCATCTTAGCAGCGACGTTTCGGCCCAAAAAGATGTGAACCTTTCTCAAGCCTGTGGCAAGTGCCACCCGCATACCTTTTTCACGGACTGTGCAATGTCAGTTGTAGCTTTGCCTAAGCTGGATGTGTTTGCTTAGCGCTGTATCTCTTTCCTCTGACCCTGGTGCCAGACATAGGGTTTTTTGTGACTTCTCATGTGGATTCTCCCTACTGCTTTTGATACTCTGACTTTAGTTGTCTGACCCTGGAATAGGCTTCTGACTATATGTTTGTTGTGCCCCCTGGTTTTGATGGACCCTCCTAGCATTTGACCCTGGACTGTTTCCTGACCATGCCTTTGACTTATCCCTCTGTACTTCGAGCCCTCCTGGTAAGTGACCTCGGACCTCCTGACTACCCTGTCTCACTGCTTGCCCATGAGAAGTGACTCAGTTTCACCCCGTGCGCATGGAGGAATTCACTGTGGGTGTATCATACTGTGTTTGGGGGCACTTTTGTTTGCATCATACTTTTTATTATAAGTTTTTCTATCCTTTGTGATAACTTTTTTAAATTAGGCCATTGGGCCATATCCTTTTAACTGCTCTTACATAACATATTATTCCAATATTTTATTCTAAGATCTATTAACTAAAATGTACTTTGTTCGTGAGACAACCCCTTTAAGTTTGTTTCCACATTAAAAAAAACTCATTGTTATATTCGATGATAAGGAATAACGCCCTCAAGTGTAAACATCTTTTTAATAAATATCAAGGTTGGCCCACAATTTTGTCCCAGCTTTTAATTTTGGCCCTCTGTGTATTTGAGTTTGACATCCCTGTTCTAGAGGAAAGAAGGTTTAATGGTGATTCTTTACTGTAAGGGTATGTTCACACGTTCAGGATTTCCATCCTTTTTTTTTCCTGACTGAAACCGCAGGTCTCTGCAGAAAACGCAGGTGCGTTTTTTGGTGCGTTTTTGGTGCGTTTTTTTGGTGCGTTTTTTAGTGCGTTTTTTAGTGCGTTTTTTGATGCAGTTTTGTCTGCAGATTGTCTGTGTTTGACAGAAATAAAGTTTACTGCAGTGGGGGGAAGAAAAAAAAAAAATGATGTCATTTCCTTGTCCAACCCTTTTCTTCTTCCATCCTCCATTTTGGAACTTACACATCAAAATGAGTGGACGTGCAGAGCGTCGTCCAGATGACAGCCCACGGATCCAGCTCCGCACGCCACACCGGATTGCGATCCTGGGGTTGATGCTTCTAATTCTGAATCGACATGCACGTCAGGTAAGCAGATGTCTGTTTGTTTTATATATTGGGTTATGGGTACTTGTCCACATTCTGGAAACGTTGTATGTTTGGCGCTGCGTGTGGCCGCAGCGCCAAACATGCAGCGTCCACATGTCAGCATACTGGAGGTGATGTCATGAAATCACGTGTCCACTGTGTGTCATCCGTCAGCCCTGCGACTCCGGACATGCTGCGCGTCTTTTATGATCACAGCATGTCTGTGTTCCTTGTTGTGAAACTGCGGCTCCGCAATGAATAAAAGAGGACCCTATACGTCGGGTGTGATGATGCTGGATTTGTACAATGAACACATCTGGCATCATTGCGTACTAGAATGGGGTGGGCCTTCCTGAATGTGGACACGTATCCTTACATAATCGACATTGTTTTCCTTGCATGTTTGATATATTTTTCTAATTGTTGTGTTTACGAAATATTTTTTTATTTTTCTATTTAGCGGCGGCCGAGAAGACGTGTGCAGAAACGATTGTGGGTGCACCCGCTTGTAGAAGACCGAACTGAGAAGGGGCACTTTCATGTGCTGTACAATGATTTGAGGAGGTAAGTAGAAATATATAGAATGACTAATTTACCTTTTTTGGCTAGCAATACTTGTGAAGTAACCCTTTTTTGTTGTTCTTTTGCAATTTTCAGATATCCTGAAAAATTTATATCGTTTTGTCGGTTACCAATTATTGCCTTTGACAGACTGCTTACCATCCTGGCACCCCATTTAACACTGCAAGACACAGTGATGAGGAAGTCCATCTCTGCTGAAGAAAGGCTGCTCATCACCTTGCGGTAAGTAACAATTTTTGGGGGGAATGTTGTTAGGTCTGTATTTTACTTGTGTGTGTGTCCAGTATGTGTGATTAAACCCACCCAGTCCTCTTTTTGGACAGGGGGCACACATACACACACACACGTGAGATACGGGCGAGTGTTGCATGGTAAACCCCGGCTCTGCCGCCTGCACTCTGGAGCGGAGTCTGCACCCACATACCAATACATGGAGCCGCACGCTCCACAACGGAGTGCATGCAGCAGGTCCGGGGATTACCATGCAACATTTGGTCATATCTCGCATGCGTGTGTGCACAAGTCCCATCAGGCCTTTTATTAATGTTTTTTACACCCTTTGTGTTGTGCTGGGTGTTAATGCCAGCATTATTGAATGGTGCTGGACGCATATAATAGCGGCCTTAACTTGTGACATGTTGTAATTACCTTTTTGTGTGACATTTCTAATTTTCTTTTTTGTTTCTTTTCAGATTTTTGGCCACAGGAGAGAGCTATACATCCCTGCACCTCCAATTTAGAGTTGGTAAATCTACCATCTCTAACATTGTGAGGTGTACATGTACCGTCATCTGGCAGAAGTTGCAGCCCATGGTGATGCCTTCCCCAACCGAGGAGACTTGGCTGCAGGTTGCAGCAGGCTTTCAGTCTGTGGCCAATTTCCCAAACTGCATAGGTGCAGTCGATGGTAAACATGTTCGGGTTCAGCAGCCACCACGATCAGGATCACGCTTCTTTAATTATAAGAAGTATTTTTCAGTGGTCCTGATGGCGGTGGCTGATGCCCATTACAAATTTGTTGCCATTGACGTTGGTGCCTATGGTAGTACTGGGGATTCTCGGGTGTTGCGAACGTCACAGATTGGGATGCAAATTCTTCGAGATGGCGGCACGCTCCCAGCCCCACGACCTTTGCCGGGTTCCACACATCCAGTGCCGTTCGTGATGGTATCGGATGAGGCGTTTCCCTTAACGACAACCCTGCTGCGCCCATACCCACGAAGGGGACTGGATGCCCGACGGAGGATTTTTAATTATCGGCTGAGTCGTGCACGCAGATATGTGGAATGCACCTTTGGGATCATGACTAGTCAGTGGAGGATCTTTCACACTGCCATTCAGTTGGACACAGACACCGTTGATGCTGTGATAAAGGCTTGCTGTGTACTCCACAACTATGCTCGTGAATACAACACTGACGTTGATGTGGAGTACCAGCAGCCAGTATTTAATCCAGTTGACAACGGGGGTCTGGGTAGGCCGTCCAACTCTGGTGTGCGTGTGAGAGAATCCTTCACTGACTACTTTATGAGTCCTGAAGGTGCCGTGCACTGGCAATACTCCTGTGCTGGTGTTGAGCAGCCTGACCAGCAGAGAAGGATGCATCTACACTGACCCCCCCAGAAATGTTGCCGACATCGCTGATAACAGTTTTGACAACATCCCGAAGAATGAGAAACGCCAGCAACCAACACAAAAGTTTGAAAAAAAATTTTTTTGTTTCATGTTACCAAAAAAACTGTGTTAAATAATTGATTGTAATATCAATAAAAAATCTATTTGGGTGTAATTAATTTTTTTTTTTTTTTTTGGCTACAAAAAATTGGGTGTTTTATGAAAATAATAGCAATATGACGTATACAATTGTTAACACATCAACACATAAACCACTAATTGATAGCCCATAAACCCAGGATAGCGGCCTTGACCGCATTGTAATAAAGAAGAGAATAGTCTGTTTGAAATGTAATATATTTAAAAGAACACAAATTCTTTGCAATATTTACAAAAGATTTTTCAATTAGAAAAAACAAAAAAAAGCCCCTTTCAAAGCCAACCGGCAACTGGAGCTAAAAAACAAACCAAAAAAAACTCGGTGCCACTGAAAATTTTTGCCCATGTTCAATTCAGAAAAGTATATTCTGGAGAATAGAGGAAATTTGATCCCTCTGATTGATATGATGCTCCCCCCATATGCTGCGAACTTCCTCTATCTCCAGAAGTAACTTGGCTGTGGGCCAAATACTGGGGTCTGGTAGCTTGTGTTTCCGGTGTTCGGTGTCGGGGCCTGAAAAGTCCCAACACCCCCATCAGAACTTCATTGTATGGAGATATCGGAGCAGGGTCCTCCAGAGCAGTGAGGGACATCTGGACCATGGACATGAAAAGAGATTGTCTATCCGGTGGCAGGGAGCGTGTTTTTCTTGCCACAGTTATTGCGAAGGAGTCGCAGTGGTCATCAGAACTAGATTTTTTTAATAGATCTAACGTGTCGCAAGCGATTTGGACAGTTTGGTCATCTTGGTTTTTCTTTGTTTTTTTTTTTTTTTTCTCTGCTGCCACCGGATAGACAGCTCTCTTCTCCACTCTCACAGCTTCTGCGGAATCAGATGCTTCAGCAGCTGCTGAACTAGATGTTGATGCAGCAGCTGCTGAAGTGGATGCTGATTCAGCAGAAGCTGTGGGAGTGGAGGTAGAGATGGTCCCTCCCACTCCAGAGGAACTGCCTGCTCCATCCTCTTTGTCGCTGTCCTCCAAATCAGCTACCGACATGTTTCCTTCCGTCCTGTTGGAGAAAAAAAAAACATCAATTTTTCGCACAACATATTATATTTAAATAATCATGTGGAGTGGATTTTAACTTACTTTCTCAATGTCCTACTGGACACAAGAAACTGCAGCTCTTCGCTAAATGGAAATTTACTTTTGCTCGGCGAAGAGCCACTCTTAGAACATTCGTTCAGGAACTTCGTGAAACGGTCTCTGATTGAGCGCCACCGTTTCCTCACATCGTTATCTACCAAAAAAAGGTTACAAAATACAACATTTTTTGTGAGATCTAAACAAATTATATTTTTAATATACTCAAGGTTTACTAAATAAATTTAATTAAAATTACCAATTTGCTGCTGTGTACTCCCTGGATACTTGTCCCAATCTGGGATAAGGTCTCGTACAATTTTGGTCCAGGCTAGTTCCCGGAAATATTTATCCTTGTAGGATTCATCGGCTGGGTCCCACAAGGCCGGATAATCCCGAACCTACAATAAATACAATAGTGTCATCTCATAATCTATAGCGCGACCAAGTAATGTTACACAATTGCTGGAAATATTTCAAAGTAACCCCTAATAACTGAACACAAGCACAAACTGAAAACACAAACACCAATAAAAACGCTTGTGTGCAGTTGTTTTACCACTAGCTCTGTCGCCGTCAATCCTGAGTGGTTCGTGCGACAATCAACAACATTCATTAAAAAACACACTATAAAGTGAAATAGTTAGGGTAGGGTTAGGGCTCATAACCCTAAGCACTCTACCCCAAAAGGGATCCTAAACATAACACAACCACAAAAGGGATCCTAACCCTACAGGGATCCTAACCCTAACCCTACAGGTATCCTAACCCTAACCCTACAGGTATCCTAACCCTAACCCTAACCCTACAGGGATCCTAACCCTAACCCTACAGGGATCCTAACCCTAACCCTAACCCTAACCCTACAGGGATCCTAACCCTAACCCTACAGGGATCCTAACCCTAACCCTAACCCTACAGGGATCCTAACCCTAACCCTACAGGGATCCTAACCCTAACCCTAACCCTACAGGGATCCTAACCCTAACCCTAACCCTACAGGGATCCTAACCCTAACCCTAACCCTAACCCTACAGGGATCCTAACCCTAACCCTACAGGGATACTAACCCTAACCCTAACCCTACAGGTATCCTAACCCTAACCCTAACCCTAACCCTACAGGGATCCTAACCCTAACCCTACAGGGATCCTAACCCTAACCCTAACCCTACAGGGATCCTAACCCTAACCCTAACCCTACAGGGATCCTAACCCTAACCCTAACCCTAACCCTACAGGGATCCTAACCCTAACCCTACAGGGATACTAACCCTAACCCTAACCCTACAGGTATCCTAACCCTAACCCTAACCCTAACCCTACAGGGATCCTAACCCTAACCCTAACCCTACAGGGATCCTAACCCTAACCCTAACCCTAACCCTACAGGGATCCTAACCCTAACCCTAACCCTACAGGGATCCTAACCCTAACCCTAACCCTAACCCTACAGGGATACTAACCCTAACCCTAACCCTACAGGTATCCTAACCCTAACCCTAACCCTACAGGGATCCTAACCCTAACCCTAACCCTACAGGGATCCTAACCCTAACCCTAACCCTACAGGGATCCTAACCCTAACCCTAACCCTACAGGGATACTAACCCTAACCCTACAGGTATCCTAACCCTAACCCTAACCCTAACCCTACAGGGATCCTAACCCTAACCCTAAAGGGATCCTAACCCTAACCCTAAAGGGATCCTAACCCTAACCCTACAGGGATCCTAACCCTACCCCTAAAGCTATTGTAAGGTGGCATTAAGCACGGTTAGTAATGGCGAGGCGTCAATAAGACGCCGATCAATTATTAATCCTAAGGTTTACTATAATATATGTGGACCCCCCTAAAAAAAAAAAATGTGTTGGGGTCCCCCTATTTTTTTAGGCCAGAAAGGCTAAGCAGACAGCTGTGGGCCAATATTTGACGCCCGGGAAGGGGTTAAAATACCCATGGCTGTTCCCAGGCTATGAATATTAACCCACAGCTGTCTGCGTAGCCTTTCTGGCACTAAAAAATAGGGTGACCCGAAAAAAAAAAACGTGTTGGGGTCCCCCTATATTTTTAGGCCAGAAAGGCTAAGCAGACAGCTGTGGGCCAATATTTGACGCCCGGGAAGGGGTTAAAATACCCATGGCTGTTCCCAGGCTATGAATATAAGCCCACGGCTGTCTGCGTAGCCTTTCTGGCACTAAAATATAGGGGGCCCCGAAAAAAAACGTGTTGGGGTCCCCCTATATTTTTAGGCCAGAAAGGCTACGCAGACAGCCGTGGGCTTATATTCATAGCCTAGGAAAGGGGCCATGGATATTTGCCCCCCCCTGGCTACAAATATAAGCCCGCAGCCGCCCCGGAAAAGGCGCATCAAAAAGATGCGCCAATTCCGGCACTTAGCCCCTCTCTTCCCACTCCCGTGTAGCGGTGGGATATGGGGTAATGAGGGGTTAATGCCACCTTGCTATTGTAAGGTGGCATTAAGCCCGGTTAATAATGGAGAGGCGTCAATGAGACGCCTATCCATTATTAAGCCAATGAAAGGGTTAAAAAAAAAAACACAAACACTAGAAAAAATATTTTAATGAAATAAAGACACACACTTTTTGACAATTCTTTTATTGCACGCTCAATCCATCCTGAAGACCCTCGACCTGAAAAAAAGGCAAAACAAAAAAACAAATTCATACTCCCTGGCCCTGTCCGCAGAAATCCATCGAGGGTCCCACGAAGATCTTCCATGGAGAACAGACACATCCAGAGATGTGTCTGCTCTCCACGGCTGCAGCAACACACTGACAGGAGCCATAGTTCCTGTCGGTGTGTCACTGCGCATGCGCGAGCGAGTTTACCGGCGGTCATTGACCCCGGTACTCTCGCTTAACGGCAGTGCTGCGTGGGAAAGTTCAACGCAGCTGTACTGCCGTTAACCGAGACGCCGGCGCCATTGAGCTCCGGGACAGTACGCGATACACTGCTAGGAGCTTCGCTCCTGGCAGTGTATCACCGGAGAGCAGGAGATCGGCGTGGGACACTCGGTTATGGATTCTGCGGACAGGGAGTATGGATTTGCTTTATTATTTTGGGATTTTTTCATTGAGGATCGAGGGCTTCGCCTACAAGTGTGGTGTATGGTGAGTATATACTCTATGTTATGTGTTGTATGTACTGTACTGTGTGTCATGTTTGTGTATTGTGTGTTTGTGTTTGGTGTGAACTTTAGTATTGTGCTAAGTCGCCGGACACAGGGACAACTCTCCCATCCTAAATACCGGATGGGAGTAGTAGTCCGATACGGCGACTTAGCACAATAGAGGCATATCGTCGCATGGGGACGGACACACAGACTTACCAAATCAATCAGACGCCCGACATCGATCCCCATGCAACGGTATGCCTCCATGGTGACAGTCTCTTCGGGATACAGTCAGGACCACACACGCCGCCCACGGACTTCCGCCCACGCACTTCCGCCCGCTTCCCCGAACTTCCTGCAGCAGCGGTTCTGCACATCAAACCGCAGTAAAACACGCAGATATATTTTTGATCTGCGTGTTTTACTGCGATTTTGACCTCACAATGGAGGTCTATGGGTGCAGAACCGCTGCGGCTCCGGAAAAAGAATTGACATGCTCCTTCTTTTTTCCGGGAGCTATTCAGCGCGTCTTTTTTTTAACAATTTCCGGACCATGTGCACAGTGTGTCCTGTTTTCCATAGGGTACAGTGTACTGTACCCTGCATGGAAAACAGCTGCGGAACCGCAGCGGCAAAACCGCCGCGGTTCCGCGGTAAAAAACGCACTGTGTGAACATGGCCTAAGAGCAGTGAGAATATGGAACTCTCTGCCACAGGTTCAAGGAGGTCCTTGAGCACTAGATTGTGTGATGGGATGTTAATCCGCAGATGTGGAGTTGGGAAACATTTTTTCCCCTAGTATGAGGTAATTAGCATCTGCCTTCCTCTGGATCAACAAGTTAGGCTCTAGGCTGAACACAAAGGACTTGAGATTCCTCTCAATCTTAAAACTATGCACAAAACTATGTCTTTAATAATAAAAATATTCTTTAAAATATTTTTTTATGCCTGGTTTATTCTCATTACAGATGATCATTTTATCCATTGTCCTCCTGTTGGTAGATTTCTATAAATGCAGCTCAACTTGCTGTGCTGAAAAACATGTGTACCGCATGCATTGTTCTGTGAGTATGATATATTTTGATTTCTGCCTTGTACATGATTGGACAATTCATTTCTATGGCGTCCATGTAAGATATGTAATTATATATAGTGGGGAAAAAAGTATTTAGTCAGACACCAATTGTGCAAGTTCTCCCACTAAAAAAGATGAGAGAGGCCTGTAATTGACATCATCGTTAGACCACAACTATGAGAGTCAAAATGAGAGAACAAATACAGAAAATCACCTTGTCTGATTTGGCAAGTTTTATTTAGCAAATTATGGTAGAAAATAAGTAGTTGGTCATTAACAAAAGTTCATCTCAATATTTTATTATATATCCTTTGTTGGCAATGACAGGGGTCAAATGTTTTCTGTAAGTCTTCACAAAGTTGGCACACACTGTTAGTGGTATGTTGGTCCATTCCTCCATGTAGATCTCTTCTGTTTTGGGCCTGTCGCTGGCCAACATGGACTTTCAACTCCCTCTAAATGTTCTCTATGGGGTTGAGATCTGGAGACTGGCTAGTCCACTCCAGGACCTTCATATGATAATCCGAATGCTCTCTAGCAAACTTCAGACGGGCCCGCACATGTACTGGCTTAAGCAGTGGGACACGTCTGGCACTGCAGGATCTGAGTCACTGGGACGTAGTGTGTTACTGATGGTAGCCTTTGTTACAGTGGTCCCAGCTCTATGCAGGTCATTCACTAGGTCCCCCCGTGTGGTTCTGTGATTTTTGCTCACCGTTCTTGTGATCATTTTGACCCCACCGGGTGAGATCCTGCGTGGAGCCCCAGATCGAGGGAGATTATCAGTGGCCTTGTATGTCTTCCATTTTCTTATTATTGCTCCCACAGGTGATTTCATCACACCAAGATGCTTGCCTATTGCAGATTCAGTCTTCCCAGCCTGGTGCAGGGCTACAATTTCGTTTCTTGCGTCCTTCGACAGCTCTTTGGTCTTCACCCAAGTGGAGTTTGGAGTGTGACTGTTTGAGGTTGTGGACAGGTAGCTTTTATACTGATACCAAGTTCAAACAGGCGCCATTACTACAGGTAATGAGAGGAGGACAGAGGAGTCTCTTCAAGGAGAAGTTACAGGTCTGTGAGAGCTAGAAATCGTGCATGTTTTTAGGTGACCAAATACTTATTTTCTACCATAATTTGCAAAATAAATCTTGCCAAATCAAACAAGGTGATTTTCTGGATTTGTTGTCTCATTTTGACTCTCATAGTTGTGGTCTACCTATGATGTCAATTACAGGCCTCTCCAGTAGCGTAGCTACTGGGGGGGCAGAGGGGGCCATCGCCCCGGGCCCTGTCACATGAAGGGGCCCACTGGGAGCCGGCACTGCCACTTCCGTGATGAGGCACAATACAGCACAGGAGGAGAGCAGCAAAATGCCTGCTCTCTTGCCTGACGGAGATTCTGCACGCTGGCAGCACAGTGGCCAGTTGCAAATCTCCCTCCTGCACTGTATTGTGCTGACCGACCTCCTCCCAGGCTAAAGGTTTCTTCCCAAGTTCCCTCCGTGTGCACGCTGGGATTGGCTCAGGGCAGGCACGCTGGGTCCTAGTGCCCACCTGCATTTCACTCAGATACTTCCTGGTCCTGCTGCAAACGTCATTGGTAAGTGCTGTTCTGGGGATAAAATGCATTAAATTGATAGGCATGTCAGTCACTGGGGGGTAAATGTGAGAGGATGGGGGTGTTGTGGGGGCTTAGGTGGGGGAGGGGGACAGGGCACTGGGGGGGGTGAATGTGAGAAGATAAGGGTATTGTGAGGTCCGAGGTGGGTGAGGGGCAACAACACTGAGGGGCTGATTATTATATGGTTTTGTTAAGGCTACTTTCACACTAGCGTCGGAATCTCCCGGTCGCAATGCATCAGGGAGAGATTCCGACGCTAGCGTTTGCTGCATTGCACAATGGGTGCAGCGGATGCATTTTTCCGGCGCATCCGCTGCCCCATTGTAAGGTGCGGGGAGGTGGGGGCGGAGTTCCGGCCGCGCATGCGCGGTCGGAAAAAGCGGTCCGTCAGGAGCAAAAAACGTTACATGTAGCGTTTTTTGCTCCCGACGGTCCGCCAAAGCACGACGCGTCGTCAATACAAGTCTATGGGGAAAAAACGCATCCTGCAATCACTTTTGCAGGATGCGTTTTTTCTGCAAAACGACGCATTGTGACGGATTGCAGAAAACGCTAGTGTGAAAGTAGCCTAAGAGACTATATGCACTCCATCACATGTAATAGTTGTTCTCTGGGAAGGGGAGGTAGGGGGCATATTATACTTATCAGCTGGGTAAGCCATGAGCTGCATCACATTTAAAGCATCACTGCAGCATTTTTTGTTATTTCACCGCTGGAGTGGCGCTTTAAGGCTATGTGCACACGTTTCTGCAGCTGCGGATCCACAGCAGTTTCCCATGAGTCTACAGTTCAATGTAAACCTATGGGAAACCGAAAACGCTGTGCACATGCTGCAGAAAAAAACGCGCGGGAACGCCGCGGTTTACAATCCACAGCATGTCACTTCTTTTGTGCAGAATCGCGGCGATTCTGCACACATAGGAATGCATTGATCCGCTTACTTCCCGAATGGGGAATTAAAATAAAAAATCATGATATACTCACCTCTCAGCACTGCATGCGGCCGTCCGGTGGCAGGGTTGCTATGCGAGCAGGGCCTGTGATGACGTCGCGGTCACATGACCGTGACGTCACGAAGGTCCTTCTCGCACAGCATCTTTGGAACCGGACCGCCACGTGCAGCGCCGAGGAGATCGGGATGTCAGAGGGTGAGTATATAACCATTTTTTTAATTATTTTTAACATTACTATTGATGCTGCATATTGCTGCATATGCAGCATCAATAGTAGGAGTAATCCCGCAGCGGAAACCGCAAGACAAACCGTGATAAATCTGCAGGGATAACCACAGCGGTTTTGCCCTGCAGATTTATCAAATCCGCTGCGGGAGAACCCGCAGGGACCCTTCCTACGTGTGCACATAGCCTTAGGCTATGTGTACACGTTGTGGATCCGCAGCGGATTTCCATCAGGTTTACAGTACCATGTAAACCTATGGAAGACAAAATCCGCAGTGCACATGCTGCGGAAAATACAGCGCGGAAACGCTGCGTTGTATTTTTTCGCAGCATATCAATTCCGCAGGTGTAAAAACACAGGCGAAATCTGCACAAAATATGCAGTAAATCCGCTGGGAATCCGCAGGTAAAACGCAGGGTGTTTTTACCTGCGGATTTTTCAGAATCCGAACGGAAAAGTCCGCAATGTTATCCGCAACGTGTGCACATACCCTAAGAGGCGCAGTTACAGCTGCTGTGACTGAAACAGTACGGCGCCGCCCCCTAGGCTGCAGTGAGGAACGAAGTTAATTTCCTCCTGGCATCATGACTCTCAGTGCAGCCGACGCACGGTGTCAGAACACTATTAACTATATACTGTGTTTTGTATAGGGGAGCTGTGGGGGCATTATACTGTGTATAGGGAAGCTGTGGGATCATAATATTGTCTATAGAGTAGCTGTGGGGGCATTATACTGTGTATAGAAAAGCTGTGGGCTCATCATACTGTGTATAAGGGAACAGTGGGGACATCAAACTGTGTACAGGGAAGCTGTGGAATCATCATACTGTGTAGAGGGGAGCTGTGTGCTCATTATACTGTGTATAGGGGAGCAGTGGGGACATCATACTGTGCATAGGGAAGCTGTGGAATCATCATATTGTGTATAGAGGAGCTGTAGGGGCATTATACTGTGTATAGGAAAGCTGTGGGCCCACCATACTGTGTATACGAGTAGTCAATACGAGTAGTATACAAGCTCGTAGTCAAGCTGTACATGGAGGCTACTTAGGGGACATTATTAAATGTTAAGTGGGCACTTAAACATTATTGTTATTGGGGCACTCAGAGCACTGAGACCATCAAAATTTCATATGTGGTATTATTACTTTTTAGGCACAAAATGTGGAGGGCACTAGCACAGGGCATTAGTGTTTTCTAGGGGTGAATTTTATTATCTAGAGAGCACAAAGGAGTCATTATTACTATGTAAGGGGCACAGTGGTGGCATTTTTATGTGGGGCGGCACCATTATTGTACTACACAGCAGGTGCAGTAATAGGGACACATACAGCAGCAGCGGCTCTGTATTGCGGTATCAGCAGAATTATTAGCTTGTGCAGGTTGGGAATAGATATGGACGGTGCTGGAAATGTGGGACGTATGATGTGTCTTTGTTGTAGTCTCTGCAGACAAATCCTGGCTGGAGAAGTTCTTACGTTGCTCTGGGCCAGATGGAAAAGATGGGAAAAGTGAACAACTCCATAAGAAAGCCCATCAGCTGTAAGTCACCATCTAAAACTGTCCAGTGATCTTTTATATGGTCTGCAGGACTGGTATCTACCACTATATGGTCTCCATATAGTAATATCAGTGTTCGTTTTTGTCTAAAAAGATGTTTTTTTCAGTCAGAGTGCGGTCATCTGCTGATGTTCCTCTATGCTCACAATTAGGGTGCACCACATAGCTGTAGTCAGGGGTACCTGGTTAGGGGCCCACTCAGATTTTTCGCCTCCCCTAAGCTAAAACCCTAGCTACGCCTCTGGGCCTCTCTCATCTTTTTAAGTGAGAGAACTTGCACAATTCGTGGCTGACTAAATACTTTTTTCCCCACTGTACGCATTACTATTAACTAGATGCGATGATGTTAGATTCAGATACTATTTTTTCATTATATGTTCTGTTCAGAGGAATAAAGCTGATTGTAAGGCCCGATCACATGTCAACTATTTGTTATATTTCAGAGACTGGGGTCTGCAATTTTCGCTCTTCTGGGTGTGTTGTTTTCTGGATATTCCTTGATTATCTCCTCACTGGGATTGTCTCAGGGCCCATACTGCAAGACAGAGACTGGATGGAGTTACCCCTTTGTGAACACAGCTGGAGGGTACGTTCCTTTTCTAATTAAATGTGTAGAAAGCAGAAAATGTTGGCTCCCAGGCGATGACTGTTATAAAAAAAAACTGGGCTTAAACCTTCCCTTAAACCTTCCCAAGTCAAGCGCCGAGTCTCTGCTGCTGCTTCCAGTGTCTGGAATTGGCTGCCATGCTGATGTCACATCAACAGCACCCAAGGATGTGTGTTGGGTTTTTCTGAACGGGTATAACCTCTTTAAAGGCTTATTTTCAAGTTGTGCCTTGAGCAGCACACTGGTCTCCAGTCTCCTTACTTCCTTATTACTGGGGAGTACTCCTCTGTGAGTGCCAGTTCTGGTGCAATAGCTTCATCAAACTGCTGAAACACATTAAGGCTATGTTCACACTCTGCAGATTCCACTGCGGATTTTTCCGCAGCAGAATTGCAAAATCCGCAGTGAAAACCCATCGCGGTTTTTACTGCGGATTTATCGCGGTTTTTACTGCGTTTTCTTCTGCGGATTTTCATCTGCAGTTTTCTATTGGAGCAGGTGAAAATCCGCAGAAAAGAAGTGACATGCTGCGGAATGTAATCCGCAGCGTTTCCGCGCGGATTTTTCTGCAGCATGTGCACAGCGTTTTTTGTTTCCCATAGGTTTACATTGAAATGTAAACTCATGGGAAACTGCTGCGGATCCGCAGCGGTCAAATCCGCTGCGGATCCGCAGCAAAATCCGCAAAGTGTGAATATAGCCTAACAGTGCTTGCTCTGAATTTGCATCTAGAGATAACAGTGCCTTTGAATAAGCAAAAATTGCATAAGTGAAAACTGGTGATGGTGAGGGCCAGGATGGGAGTTTGTGATTACTCAAGATTGATAACAGGTTAGTAGCTGACAGTCAAGGGGAAGGTGAGGAGCTAACTGCTGTATAGAAATTAGTCGCCTGGAGAGAGGTGGCTGGTATCTCAGGAGTTAACTCCTCTCCTGGAATGTAACTTCTGTGCATCCTTGGCCAGGTTTTGGTGGCAGAGCTCCTTTTCAATAAGCTGTATGCTACATAAGATAAAAGCTCTTAAAGCAAGAGAATGAAAGCAGATATAAAAGCAAATCAATTGCAAACTGTCTTATTGTGACGCTGTTCATCTAACTATACCAATTTCATAACAAAAGAATACCCCTTTAAGCACCTGAAAACGCAGCCTGGCATTTAAAAGTAATACACATGTACAATCCTACCGTAATGGAGCAAATCAGAAGAACCTCAACAGGTTAACCCTGCAAATGCCACAACCCTTATCACTGCATAAAGATGGATAAAGTGAGTGGAACCTCCGTTTTAACACAAAACTTTTTAACGTGATTGAAGCTTATACCTATCATAGTCAAAAAGCCCAAGGTCTACTGAAAGTCCCCATGGCCATCTGGCAATATTTACTGGTGTTAGGACAGACAGCTGTCTGTGTACTTTTAGGAGAAAATGTGAAGCAAGAAATATGAAAATTATGATTCGTAAAAGGAAAAATTAATAAAATATTCTGCTCCTCAAAACTGGCAAAATTGGCTTAGTCCCTAAGTGTCAAAGGAGAGGATATTTAGTACAAACACAGTGAAGTCTTTGAGTAGTAAATAATATGCGACTTTTGTATGATGAAATATTCAGCTAAGTGCACACAATATTGCTCATAGATCAGGAAATGGAGTGAAATAATCTATATGCATTCAGATGCAGCAGAGCTGACAAGATAACTCAATCATTTGGCAGCAAGCAATTGTATTGTACTAACTAGGGTTGAGCGAAACGGGTCGAACATTTTCAAAAGTAGCCGACTTTTGACAAAGTCGGGTTTCATGAAACCCGATCCGACCCCTGTGCGGGGTCGGCCATGCGGTACGCGACTTTCGCGCCAAAGTCGCGTTTCAATGACGCGAAAAGCGCCATTTCTCAGCCAATGAAGGTAAACGCAGAGTGTGGGCAGCGTGATGACATAGGTCCTGGTCCCCACCATCTTAGAGAAGGGCATTGCAGTGATTGGCTTGCTGTCTGCGGCGTCACAGGGGCTATAAAGGGGAGTTCCCGCCGACCGCCATGTTACTGCTGCTGATCTGAGCCTAGGGAGAGGTTGCTGCCGCTTCGTCAGAAGCAGGGATAGCGTTAGGCAGGGTCCATTAACCACCAAACCGCTTGTGCTGTAGCGATTTCCACTGCCCAACACCACCTTCGGTGTGCAGGGACAGTGGAAGCTACATTTTTTTTTTTTCCCCTCAGCACTGTAGCTCATTGGGCTGCCCTAGAAGGCTCCCTGATAGCTGCATTGCTGTGTGTACGCCGCTGTGCAAACCAACTGCTTTTTTCAAAGCACAAATCCTCTTGTTCCTTCCTTTCTGCACAGCTATCTTGTTTGTTTGTCCACACTTTTTTAATTTGTGCATCAGTCCACTCCTTATTGCTGCCTGCCATACCTGGCTGAGATTACTGCAGGGAGATAGTAATTGAAGGACAGTTCCTTTTTTTTTTTTTTTGTGGGAGATTAAGATTGGCATTTCTGCTAGAGTGCCATCCCTGTCTGTGTCATCTCTCACTCAGTGGGCCATAGAAAGCCTATTTATTTTTTTGCTTGATTTGGGTTCCTGAAAAAATCAATAAATCAATCAGTGGGAGATTAATATTGGCCTTTGGGCTTGTGTGCCAGTCCTAAGCGTGCCATCTCTCTCTCTCAGATAGTGGGCCATAGAAAGCCTATTTATTTTTTTGGTTGATTTGGGTTCTAAATTCTACCTGAAAAAATCAATAAATCAATCAGTGGGAGATAAATATTGGCCTCTGGGCTTGTGTGCCACTCCTGACTCCTGTGTGCGTCCTCTCTCACTCAGTGGGCCCTAGAAAGCCTATTTTTTGTTTTATTTGTTTTCTAAATTCTCCCTGAAAAAATCATTTTATTTTATTTGGTTTCTAAATTATTCCTGAAAAAAAACATTTTTTTTGTATTTTTTTTTTCTAAAGTCTCCCTGAAAAAAAAAAAAATAATCAAATCAGTGGGAGATTAATATTGCCCTTTCTGCTTGTGTGCCAGTCTTGACTCCTGGGTGTGCCATCTCTCTCTCTCCAATTGTGGGCCATAGAAAGCCTATTAATTTTTTTGCTTGATTTGGGTTCCAAAATCTACCTGAAAAAATCACTAAATCAATCAGTGGGAGATAAATATTGGCCTCTGGGCTTGTGTGCCACTCCTGACTCCTGTGTGCATCCTCTCTCACTCAGTGGGCCCTAGAAAGCCTATTTTTTGTTTTATTTGTTTTCTAAATTCTCCCTGAAAAAATCATTTTATTTTATTTGGTTTCTAAATTATTCCTGAAAAAAATCATTTTTTTTGTATTTTTTTTTCTAAAGTCTCCCTGAAAAAAAAAAAAAAAAACAAATCAGTGGGAGATTAATATTGCCCTTTCTGCTTGTGTGCCAGTCTTGACTCCTGGGTGTGCCATCTCTCTCTCTCCAATTGTGGGCCATAGAAAGCCTATTAATTTTTTTGCTTGATTTGGGTTCCAAAATCTACCTGAAAAAATCACTAAATCAATCAGTGGGAGATAAATATTGGCCTCTGGGCTTGTGTGCCACTCCTGACTCCTGTGTGCGTCCTCTCTCACTCACTGGGCCCTAGAAAGGCTATTTTATGTTTTATTTGTTTTCTAAATTCTCCCTGAAAAAATCATTTCATTTTATTTGGTTTATAAATTCTTCCTTAAAAAATCATTTTTTTTTTTTTTTCTAAAGTCTCCTTTTTAAAAAAAAAAAACACAAATCAGTGGGAGATTAATATTTACATTTGCGCTTCAGTGACAGTCCTGCGTGTGTGGCATCTCTCTCATTTGTTGCCACCAACAACAGAGTGTGTAACATTGTGCCTGATTTTCGTTGTGGTCTCACCCACCTGTAAAGGGGTAGCTAAATCATACTGAAGTTATAGCTCACCGTGTAAGTTGTGTGACTGCAACAAATACCGTTAGTTTGGTAACGTTTTTAAAACAATGAGGAAGTCTGGTGGAAGAGGTCGTGGCCGGGGGCGTTCATTGTCAGCTGGTAATGAGGGTAGTGGTAGTGGTGGAGCATCAGGTGGTCGTGGGAAAAAAAATATTGCACCTAAGTCTGGAGCTGTGGAGCCAGGTTCGTCGTCTGGCTACACAAGGCCTCGAACGCTCCCTTTTCTGGGAGTAGGAAAACCGCTTTTAAAGCCGGAGCAGCAAGAGCAAGTTTTGGCTTATCTTGCTGACTCAGCCTCTAGCTCTTTTGCCTCCTCTCGTGAAACTGGTAAAAGTAAAAGCAGCGCGTCGTTAGTGGATGTTCACGGTCAGGGACAAGTCGCTTCCTTGTCCTCTTCAGCAAAAACAACAACAGAGAAGAATGCAGCAGGCGACACAATGGGTTACTCCATGGAGCTCTTTACACATACCGTCCCTGGCTTAGAAAGTGAAGCAGTTAACAGTCCATGCCCATTACAAGTTGAATCTGACATGGAGTGCACTGATGCACAGCCACAGCCAGACTACTATGCTGGTCCTTTGACTCAGACCACAACATTGCCCTCGCAGGGTGCTGATCAAGAATCAGACCCTGATGAGACTATGTTGCCCCATCACGAACGCTATACCACCGACCGACAAGGTGACACAGACGAAGTTGCACACGAGCTACAAGAAGAGGTAATAGATGACCCAGTTCTTGACCCCGATTGGCAGCCATTGGGGGAACAGGGTGCAGGCGGCAGCAGTTCTGAAGCGGAGGAGGAGGGGCCGCAGCAGGCATCAACATCGCAACAGGTTCCATCTGCCGGGCCCGTATCTTGCCCAAAACGCGTGGCAAAGTCAAAACCTGTTGGAGGACAGCGTGGCCATCCGGTTAAAGCTCAGTCTGCAATGCCTGAAAAGGTATCCGATGCTAGAAAGAGTGCAGTCTGGCATTTTTTTAAACAACATCCAATTGATCAGCGCAAAGTCATCTGTCAAAAAATGTTCAACTACCTTAAGCAGAGGGCAGAATCTGAAAAGTCTCAATACAAGTTGCATGCATAGACATTTAACCACCATGCATTTGCAAGCTTGGACTAACTACCAAACGTCCCTTAAGGTTGTAGCACCCTCGGCCAATGAAGCTAGTCATCAACGCAACATCCCTTCCGGCAGTGTAGGGCCACCATTTTCTGCACCACCTGCAGTATCTGTGCAGGTTTCTTTGCCAGGCCAAAGAAGTCAGGGTCAGGGAATCACCAGTTTCGTAGTAGGAAACACTGCATCTAGGGCACCGGCGGCAACAATACCATCTCCCACCGTCTCTCAGTCTGCCATGTCCACCGGCACCCCCGCTAGTTCCACGATCTCCAGCTCTCCAGTCCAGCTCACCCTACATGAGACTATGGTTAGAAAAAGGAAGTACTTAGCCTCGCATCCGCGTACACAGGGTTTGAACGCCCACATAGCTAGACTAATCTCGTTAGAGATGATGCCCTACCGGTTAGTTGAAAGCGAAGCTTTCAAAGCCCTGATGGACTACGCTGTACCACGCTACGAGCTACCCAGTCGACACTTTTTTTCCAGAAAAGCCATCCCAGCCCTCCACCAGCATGTTAAAGAGCGCATCGTCCATGCACTCAGGCAATCTGTGAGCACAAAGGTGCACCTGACAACAGATGCATGGACCAGTAGGCATGGCCAGGGACGTTACGTGTCCATCACGGCACACTGGGTAAATGTGGTGGATGCAGGGTCCACAGGGGACAGCAAGTTTGGGACAGTTCTGCCTAGCCCACGGTCTAGGAAACAGTTGGCTGTAGCCATTCGCACCCCCTCCTCCTCCTCCTCCTGCAGAAGCGAGACCTCGTCCACAGACCGCAGTCGCACAACCACTCCATCCGCAGCTGCCACTGTTGCACACCAGGTCTCCCATTATGGGGCAGCTACTGGCAAACGTCAGCAGGCTGTATTGGCTATGAAGTGTTTGGGCGACAACAGACACACCGCTGAAGTTCTGTCCGAGTTCTTGCAGAAAGAAACGCAGTCGTGGCTGGGCACTGTAGATCTTGAGGCAGGCAAGGTAGTGAGTGATAACGGAAGGAATTTCATGGCTGCCATCTCCATTTCCCAACTGAAACACATTCCTTGCCTGGCTCACACCTTAAACCTGGTGGTGCAGTGCTTCCTGAAAAGTTATCCGGGGTTATCCGACCTGCTCCTCAAAGTGCGTGGACTTTGCTCACATATCCGCCGTTCGCCCGTACACTCCAGCCGTATGCAGACCTATCAGCGTTCTTTGAACCTTCCCCAGCATCGCCTAATCATAGACGTTGCAACAAGGTGGAACTCAACACTGCACATGCTTCAGAGACTGTGTGAACAGAGGCGGGCTGTTATGTTTTTGTGGGAGGATACACATACACGGGCAGGCAGTAGGATGGCAGACATGGAGTTGTCAGGTGTGCAGTGGTCGAAGATTCAAGACATGTGTCAAGTCCTTCAGTGTTTTGAGGAATGCACACGGCTGGTTAGTGCAGACAACGCCATAATAAGCATGAGCATCCCCCTAATGCGTCTGCTGATGCAAAGTTTGACGCACATAAAGGATCAGGCGTCTGCAGCTGAGGAAGAGGAAAGCCTTGATGACAGTCAGCCATTGTCTGGCCAGGGCAGTGTACAGGACGAGGTAGCGGGCGAAGAGGAGGAGGAGGACGAGGAGGATGATGGGGATGATTATATTTTTAATGAGGAAGCTTTTCCGGGGCCAGTGGAAATTGTTGGCGCGGCAAGGCCGGGTTCTGGTTTTTGGAGGGACACAAGTGACGTGGATTTGCCTGAAACTGCCCCTCAACCAAGCACAACCACAGATTTGAGAACTGGAACTTTGGCCCACATGGCGGATTATGCCTTACGTATCCTCAAAAGGGACACACGCATAACAAAAATGATGAACGATGACGATTACTGGTTGGCCTGCCTCCTTGATCCTCGCTATAAAGGCAAATTGCAAAATATAATGCCACATGAGAACTTGGAACTAATATTAGCAACCAAACAATCAACTCTTGTTGACCGTTTGCTTCTGGCATTCCCTGCACACAGCGCCCGTGATCGTTCTAACACGAGCTGCAGGGGCCAGCAGACCAGAGGTGTTAGAGGGGCAGAAATCAGAAGTGTCGTTAGCCAGAGTGGTTTTCTGACCAGGTTGTGGAGTGATTTTGCTATGACCGCAGACAGGACAGGTACTGCAGCATCAATTCAAAGTGACAGGAGACAACATTTGTCCAGTATGGTTACTAACTATTTTTCATCCCTTATCGACGTTCTCCCTCAACCGTCATTCCCATTTGATTACTGGGCATCAAAATTAGACACCTGGCCAGAATTGGCAGAATATGCATTGCAGGAGCTTGCTTGCCCGGCAGCTAGTGTCCTATCAGAAAGAGTATTCAGTGCTGCAGGTTCAATACTAACAGAAAAAAGGACTCGTCTGGCTACCCAAAATGTAGATGATCTAACCTTCATTAAAATGAACCACAACTGGATTTCGAAATCTTTTGCCCCACCTTGCCCGGCTGACACCTAGCTTTCCTATGTAAAGGTCTTGCCTGTGGACTATTCTGAACGACTTTTCCAATCTTGTAATTTGCAGCACCTGATTGTCCAGCATCCGACATGTTAACACCTCCCTAGATGGCCAAAGTCCCCACACGGGGCCGTGGTATCGCCACTTGGCGCCAGCACCCGTGAGAGTACTGTTTGTCTGAAGAGGTGGGTGTGCCCGCTTTTGGTCGACGGCACTGCCACTAGGTCCCTCATAGTACAATAAAGTGTCTGGCGGTGGTGGTGCGCACCCAACGTCAGACACACCGTTGTAATATGAGGGGCCCTGGGCCTGTACCGCCGGCCACAAGACAGTCCCCCCCCCCAGGTCAAACAGTGCTCTACCACTTGCAAAATTTTCTCTCACAGCTCCACCAATGTTTAGTCTATGCGCTGACATCCTTCAATGCCTGGCACTGTCAATACCATTGTATTGACATTTTTCTTATGTTAGGCCTTCGAAGCCTGTCTGCGGTCACTCCTTCCACTAGGCCTCCACTGACCTGTCTACTGCTGCCCGGGTTCCCCTGGAACCAATTTTAAATTGCCTACAGCCAGCCCAATTTATTATGTTAGGGCTTCGAAGCCTGTCTGCGGTCCCTCCTTCCACTAGGCCTCCACTGACCTGTCTACTGCTGCCCAGGTTCCCCTGGAACCAATTGTAAATTGCCTACATCCCAATTTTTGTTATGTTAGGCCTTCGAAGCCTGTCTGCGGCCCGTTTTTCCACTACTACTACACTGACCAGGCCACTGCTGCCCGTGTTCCCCTGGAGCCAATTTTAAATTGCCTACAGCCAGCCCAATTTATTATGTTAGGGCTTCGAAGCCTGTCTGCGGTCCCTCCTTCCACTAGGCCTCCACTGACCTGTCTACTGCTGCCCGGGTTCCCCTGGAACCAATTTTAAAATGCCTACAGCCAGCCCAATTTATTATGTTAGGGCTTTGAAGCCTGTCTGCGGTCCTTCCTTCCACTAGGCCTCCACTGACCTGTCTACTGCCGCCCGTGTTCCCCTGGAACCAATTTTAAATTGCCTACAGCCAGCCCAATTTATTATGTTAGGGCTTCGAAGCCTGTTTGCGGACCCTCCTTCCACTAGGCCTCCACTGACCTGTCTACTGCTGCCCGGGTTCCCCTGGAACCAATTTTAAATTGCCTACAGCCAGCCCAATTTATTATGTTAGGGCTTCGAAGCCTGTCTGCGGTCCCTCCTTCCACTAGGCCTCCACTGACCTGTCTACTGCCGCCCGTGTTCCCCTGGAACCAATTGTAAATTGCCTACAGCCAGGCCAATTTATTATGTTAGGGCTTCGAAGCCTGTCTGCGGTCCCTCCTTCCACTAGGCCTCCACTGACCTGTCTACTGCTGCCCGTGTTCCCCTGGAACCAACTGTAAATTGCCTACATCCCAATTTTTGTTATGTTAGGCCTTCGAAGCCTGTCTGCGGCCCGTTTTTCCACTACTACTACACTGACCAGGCCACTGCTGCCCGTGTTCCCCTGGAACCAATTTTAAATTGCCTACAGCCAGCCCAATTTATTATGTTAGGGCTTCGAAGCCTGTCTGCGGTCCCTCCTTCCACTAGGCCTCCACTGACCTGTCTACTGCTGCCCGGGTTCCCCTGGAACCAATTTTAAATTGCCTACAGCCAGCCCAATTTATTATGTTAGGGCTTCGAAGCCTGTCTGCGGTCCCTCCTTCCACTAGGCCTCCACTGACCTGTCTACTGCCGCCCGTGTTCCCCTGGAACCAATTGTAAATTGCCTTCAGCCAGGCCAATTTATTATGTTAGGGCTTCGAAGCCTGTCTGCGGTCCCTCCTTCCACTAGGCCTCCACTGACCTGTCTACTGCTGCCCGGGTTCCCCTGGAACCAATTTTAAATTGCCTACAGCCAGCCCAATTTATTATGTTAGGGCTTCGAAGCCTGTCTGCGGTCCCTCCTTCCACTAGGCCTCCACTGACCTGTCTACTGCTGCCCTGGTTCCCCTGGAACCAATTTTAAATTGCCTACAGCCAGCCCAATTTATTATGTTAGGGCTTCGAAGCCTGTCTGCGGTCCCTCCTTCCACTAGGCCTCCACTGACCTGTCTACTGCCGCCCGTGTTCCCCTGGAACCAATTGTAAATTGCCTACAGCCAGGCCAATTTATTATGTTAGGGCTTCGAAGCCTGTCTGCGGTCCCTCCTTCTACTAGGCCTCCACTGACCTGTCTACTGCTGCCCGGGTTCCCCTGGAACCAATTTTAAATTGCCTACAGCCAGCCCAATTTATTATGTTAGGGCTTCGAAGCCTGTCTGCGGTCCCTCCTTCCACTAGGCCTCCACTGACCTGTCTACTGCTGCCCGGGTTCCCCTGGAACCAATTTTAAATTGCCTACAGCCAGCCCAATTTATTATGTTAGGGCTTCGAAGCCTGTCTGCGGTCCCTCCTTCCACTAGGCCTCCACTGACCTGTCTACTGCTGCCCGGGTTCCCCTGGAACCAATTTTAAATTGCCTACAGCCAGCCCAATTTATTATGTTAGGGCTTCGAAGCCTGTCTGCGGTCCCTCCTTCCACTAGGCCTCCACTGACCTGTCTACTGCCGCCCGTGTTCCCCTGGAACCAATTGTAAATTGCCTACAGCCAGGCCAATTTATTATGTTAGGGCTTCGAAGCCTGTCTGCGGTCCCTCCTTCTACTAGGCCTCCACTGACCTGTCTACTGCTGCCCGGGTTCCCCTGGAACCAATTTTAAATTGCCTACAGCCAGCCCAATTTATTATGTTAGGGCTTTGAAGCCTGTCTGCGGTCCCTCCTTCCACTAGGCCTCCACTGACCTGTCTACTGCTGCCCGGGTTCCCCTGGAACCAATTTTAAATTACCTACAGTCAGCCCAATTTATTATGTTAGGGCTTCGAAGCCTGTCTGCGGTCCCTCCTTCCACTAGGCCTCCACTGACCTGTCTACTGCTGCCCGTGTTCCCCTGGAACCAATTGTAAATTGCCTACATCCCAATTTTTGTTATGTTAGGCCTTCGAAGCCTGTCTGCGGCCCGTTTTTCCACTACTACTACACTGACCAGGCCACTGCTGCCCGTGTTCCCCTGGAACCAATTTTAAATTGCCTACAGCCAGCCCAATTTATTATGTTAGGGCTTCGAAGCCTGTCTGCGGTCCCTCCTTCCACTAGGCCTCCACTGACCTGTCTACTGCTGCCCGGGTTCCCCTGGAACCAATTTTAAATTGCCTACAGCCAGCCCAATTTATTATGTTAGGGCTTCGAAGCCTGTCTGCGGTCCCTCCTTCCACTAGGCCTCCACTGACCTGTCTACTGCCGCCCGTGTTCCCCTGGAACCAATTGTAAATTGCCTACAGCCAGGCCAATTTATTATGTTAGGGCTTCGAAGCCTGTCTGCGGTCCCTCCTTCCACTAGGCCTCCACTGACCTGTCTACTGCTGCCCGGGTTCCCCTGGAACCAATTTTAAATTGCCTACAGCCAGCCCAATTTATTATGTTAGGGCTTCGAAGCCTGTCTGCGGTCCCTCCTTCCACTAGGCCTCCACTGACCTGTCTACTGCTGCCCGGGTTCCCCTGGAACCAATTTTAAATTGCCTACAGCCAGCCCAATTTATTATGTTAGGGCTTCGAAGCCTGTCTGCGGTCCCTCCTTCCACTAGGCCTCCACTGACCTGTCTACTGCCGCCCGTGTTCCCCTGGAACCAATTGTAAATTGCCTACAGCCAGGCCAATTTATTATGTTAGGGCTTCGAAGCCTGTCTGCGGTCCCTCCTTCTACTAGGCCTCCACTGACCTGTCTACTGCTGCCCGGGTTCCCCTGGAACCAATTTTAAATTGCCTACAGCCAGCCCAATTTATTATGTTAGGGCTTCGAAGCCTGTCTGCGGTCCCTCCTTCCACTAGGCCTCCACTGACCTGTCTACTGCTGCCCGGGTTCCCCTGGAACCAATTTTAAATTGCCTACAGCCAGCCCAATTTATTATGTTAGGGCTTCGAAGCCTGTCTGCGGTCCCTCCTTCCACTAGGCCTCCACTGACCTGTCTACTGCTGCCCGGGTTCCCCTGGAACCAATTTTAAATTGCCTACAGCCAGCCCAATTTATTATGTTAGGGCTTCGAAGCCTGTCTGCGGTCCCTCCTTCCACTAGGCCTCCACTGACCTGTCTACTGCCGCCCGTGTTCCCCTGGAACCAATTGTAAATTGCCTACAGCCAGGCCAATTTATTATGTTAGGGCTTCGAAGCCTGTCTGCGGTCCCTCCTTCTACTAGGCCTCCACTGACCTGTCTACTGCTGCCCGGGTTCCCCTGGAACCAATTTTAAATTGCCTACAGCCAGCCCAATTTATTATGTTAGGGCTTTGAAGCCTGTCTGCGGTCCCTCCTTCCACTAGGCCTCCACTGACCTGTCTACTGCTGCCCGGGTTCCCCTGGAACCAATTTTAAATTACCTACAGCCAGCCCAATTTATTATGTTAGGGCTTCGAAGCCTGTCTGCGGTCCCTCCTTCCACTAGGCCTCCACTGACCTGTCTACTGCTGCCCGTGTTCCCCTGGAACCAATTGTAAATTGCCTACATCCCAATTTTTGTTATGTTAGGCCTTCGAAGCCTGTCTGCGGCCCGTTTTTCCACTACTACTACACTGACCAGGCCACTGCTGCCCGTGTTCCCCTGGAACCAATTTTAAATTGCCTACAGCTAGCCCAATTTATTATGTTAGGGCTTCGAAGCCTGTCTGCGGTCCCTCCTTCCACTAGGCCTCCACTGACCTGTCTACTGCTGCCCGGGTTCCCCTGGAACCAATTTTAAATTGCCTACAGCCAGCCCAATTTATTATGTTAGGGCTTCGAAGCCTGTCTGCGGTCCCTCCTTCCACTAGGCCTCCACTGACCTGTCTACTGCCGCCCGTGTTCCCCTGGAACCAATTGTAAATTGCCTACAGCCAGGCCAATTTATTATGTTAGGGCTTCGAAGCCTGTCTGCGGTCCCTCCTTCCACTAGGCCTCCACTGACCTGTCTACTGCTGCCCGGGTTCCCCTGGAACCAATTTTAAAATGCCTACAGCCAGCCCAATTTATTATGTTAGGGCTTTGAAGCCTGTCTGCGGTCCCTCCTTCCACTAGGCCTCCACTGACCTGTCTACTGCCGCCCGTGTTCCCCTGGAACCAATTGTAAATTGCCTACAGCCAGGCCAATTTATTATGTTAGGGCTTCGAAGCCTGTCTGCGGTCCCTCCTTCTACTAGGCCTCCACTGACCTGTCTACTGCTGCCCGGGTTCCCCTGGAACCAATTTTAAATTGCCTACAGCCAGCCCAATTTATTATGTTAGGGCTTCGAAGCCTGTCTGCGGTCCCTCCTTCCACTAGGCCTCCACTGACCTGTCTACTGCTGCCCGGGTTCCCCTGGAACCAATTTTAAATTGCCTACAGCCAGCCCAATTTATTATGTTAGGGCTTCGAAGCCTGTCTGCGGTCCCTCCTTCCACTAGGCCTCCACTGACCTGTCTACTGCTGCCCGGGTTCCCCTGGAACCAATTTTAAATTGCCTACAGCCAGCCCAATTTATTATGTTAGGGCTTCGAAGCCTGTCTGCGGTCCCTCCTTCCACTAGGCCTCCACTGACCTGTCTACTGCCGCCCGTGTTCCCCTGGAACCAATTGTAAATTGCCTACAGCCAGGCCAATTTATTATGTTAGGGCTTCGAAGCCTGTCTGCGGTCCCTCCTTCTACTAGGCCTCCACTGACCTGTCTACTGCTGCCCGGGTTCCCCTGGAACCAATTTTAAATTGCCTACAGCCAGCCCAATTTATTATGTTAGGGCTTTGAAGCCTGTCTGCGGTCCCTCCTTCCACTAGGCCTCCACTGACCTGTCTACTGCTGCCCGGGTTCCCCTGGAACCAATTTTAAATTACCTACAGCCAGCCCAATTTATTATGTTAGGGCTTCGAAGCCTGTCTGCGGTCCCTCCTTCCACTAGGCCTCCACTGACCTGTCTACTGCTGCCCGGGTTCCCCTGGAACCAATTTTAAATTGCCTACAGCCAGCCCAATTTATTATGTTAGGGCTTCGAAGCCTGTCTGCGGTCCCTCCTTCCACTAGGCCTCCACTGACCTGTCTACTGCTGCCCGGGTTCCCCTGGAACCAATTTTAAATTGCCTACAGCCAGCCCAATTTATTATGTTAGGGCTTTGAAGCCTGTCTGCGGTCCCTCCTTCCACTAGGCCTCCACTGACCTGTCTACTGCTGCCCGGGTTCCCCTGGAACCAATTTTAAATTACCTACAGCCAGCCCAATTTATTATGTTAGGGCTTCGAAGCCTGTCTGCGGTCCCTCCTTCCACTAGGCCTCCACTGACCTGTCTACTGCTGCCCGTGTTCCCCTGGAACCAATTGTAAATTGCCTACATCCCAATTTTTGTTATGTTAGGCCTTCGAAGCCTGTCTGCGGCCCGTTTTTCCACTACTACTACACTGACCAGGCCACTGCTGCCCGTGTTCCCCTGGAACCAATTTTAAATTGCCTACAGCTAGCCCAATTTATTATGTTAGGGCTTCGAAGCCTGTCTGCGGTCCCTCCTTCCACTAGGCCTCCACTGACCTGTCTACTGCTGCCCGGGTTCCCCTGGAACCAATTTTAAATTGCCTACAGCCAGCCCAATTTATTATGTTAGGGCTTCGAAGCCTGTCTGCGGTCCCTCCTTCCACTAGGCCTCCACTGACCTGTCTACTGCCGCCCGTGTTCCCCTGGAACCAATTGTAAATTGCCTACAGCCAGGCCAATTTATTATGTTAGGGCTTCGAAGCCTGTCTGCGGTCCCTCCTTCCACTAGGCCTCCACTGACCTGTCTACTGCTGCCCGGGTTCCCCTGGAACCAATTTTAAAATGCCTACAGCCAGCCCAATTTATTATGTTAGGGCTTTGAAGCCTGTCTGCGGTCCCTCCTTCCACTAGGCCTCCACTGACCTGTCTACTGCCGCCCGTGTTCCCCTGGAACCAATTGTAAATTGCCTACAGCCAGGCCAATTTATTATGTTAGGGCTTCGAAGCCTGTCTGCGGTCCCTCCTTCTACTAGGCCTCCACTGACCTGTCTACTGCTGCCCGGGTTCCCCTGGAACCAATTTTAAATTGCCTACAGCCAGCCCAATTTATTATGTTAGGGCTTCGAAGCCTGTCTGCGGTCCCTCCTTCCACTAGGCCTCCACTGACCTGTCTACTGCTGCCCGGGTTCCCCTGGAACCAATTTTAAATTGCCTACAGCCAGCCCAATTTATTATGTTAGGGCTTCGAAGCCTGTCTGCGGTCCCTCCTTCCACTAGGCCTCCACTGACCTGTCTACTGCTGCCCGGGTTCCCCTGGAACCAATTTTAAATTGCCTACAGCCAGCCCAATTTAATATGTTAGGGCTTCGAAGCCTGTCTGCGGTCCCTCCTTCCACTAGGCCTCCACTGACCTGTCTACTGCCGCCCGTGTTCCCCTGGAACCAATTGTAAATTGCCTACAGCCAGGCCAATTTATTATGTTAGGGCTTCGAAGCCTGTCTGCGGTCCCTCCTTCTACTAGGCCTCCACTGACCTGTCTACTGCTGCCCGGGTTCCCCTGGAACCAATTTTAAATTGCCTACAGCCAGCCCAATTTATTATGTTAGGGCTTTGAAGCCTGTCTGCGGTCCCTCCTTCCACTAGGCCTCCACTGACCTGTCTACTGCTGCCCGGGTTCCCCTGGAACCAATTTTAAATTACCTACAGCCAGCCCAATTTATTATGTTAGGGCTTCGAAGCCTGTCTGCGGTCCCTCCTTCCACTAGGCCTCCACTGACCTGTCTACTGCTGCCCGTGTTCCCCTGGAACCAATTGTAAATTGCCTACATCCCAATTTTTGTTATGTTAGGCCTTCGAAGCCTGTCTGCGGCCCGTTTTTCCACTACTACTACACTGACCAGGCCACTGCTGCCCGTGTTCCCCTGGAACCAATTTTAAATTGCCTACAGCTAGCCCAATTTATTATGTTAGGGCTTCGAAGCCTGTCTGCGGTCCCTCCTTCCACTAGGCCTCCACTGACCTGTCTACTGCTGCCCGGGTTCCCCTGGAACCAATTTTAAATTGCCTACAGCCAGCCCAATTTATTATGTTAGGGCTTCGAAGCCTGTCTGCGGTCCCTCCTTCCACTAGGCCTCCACTGACCTGTCTACTGCCGCCCGTGTTTCCCTGGAACAAATTGTAAATTGCCTACAGCCAGGCCAATTTATTATGTTAGGGCTTCGAAGCCTGTCTGCGGTCCCTCCTTCCACTAGGCCTCCACTGACCTGTCTACTGCTGCCCGGGTTCCCCTGGAACCAATTTTAAATTGCCTACAGCCAGCCCAATTTATTATGTTAGGGCTTCGAAGCCTGTCTGCGGTCCCTCCTTCCACTAGGCCTCCACTGACCTGTCTACTGCTGCCCGGGTTCCCCTGGAACCAATTTTAAATTGCCTACAGCCAGCCCAATTTATTATGTTAGGGCTTCGAAGCCTGTCTGCGGTCCCTCCTTCCACTAGGCCTCCACTGACCTGTCTACTGCCGCCCGTGTTCCCCTGGAACCAATTGTAAATTGCCTACAGCCAGGCCAATTTATTATGTTAGGGCTTCGAAGCCTGTTTTCGGTCCCTCCTTCCACTAGGCCTCCACTGACCTGTCTACTGCTGCCGGGGTTCCCCTGGAACCAATTTTAAATTGCCTACAGCCAGCCCAATTTATTATGTTAGGGCTTCGAAGCCTGTCTGCGGTCCCTCCTTCCACTAGGCCTCCACTGACCTGTCTACTGCTGCCCGGGTTCCCCTGGAACCAATTTTAAATTGCCTACAGCCAGCCCAATTTATTATGTTAGGGCTTCGAAGCCTGTCTGCGGTCCCTCCTTCCACTAGGCCTCCACTGACCTGTCTACTGCTGCCCGGGTTCCCCTGGAACCAATTTTAAATTGCCTACAGCCAGCCCAATTTATTATGTTAGGGCTTCGAAGCCTGTCTGCGGTCCCTCCTTCCACTAGGCCTCCACTGACCTGTCTACTGCCGCCCGTGTTCCCCTGGAACCAATTGTAAATTGCCTACAGCCAGGCCAATTTATTATGTTAGGGCTTCGAAGCCTGTCTGCGGTCCCTCCTTCTACTAGGCCTCCACTGACCTGTCTACTGCTGCCCGGGTTCCCCTGGAACCAATTTTAAATTGCCTACAGCCAGCCCAATTTATTATGTTAGGGCTTTGAAGCCTGTCTGCGGTCCCTCCTTCCACTAGGCCTCCACTGACCTGTCTACTGCTGCCCGGGTTCCCCTGGAACCAATTTTAAATTACCTACAGTCAGCCCAATTTATTATGTTAGGGCTTCGAAGCCTGTCTGCGGTCCCTCCTTCCACTAGGCCTCCACTGACCTGTCTACTGCTGCCCGTGTTCCCCTGGAACCAATTGTAAATTGCCTACATCCCAATTTTTGTTATGTTAGGCCTTCGAAGCCTGTCTGCGGCCCGTTTTTCCACTACTACTACACTGACCAGGCCACTGCTGCCCGTGTTCCCCTGGAACCAATTTTAAATTGCCTACAGCCAGCCCAATTTATTATGTTAGGGCTTCGAAGCCTGTCTGCGGTCCCTCCTTCCACTAGGCCTCCACTGACCTGTCTACTGCTGCCCGGGTTCCCCTGGAACCAATTTTAAATTGCCTACAGCCAGCCCAATTTATTATGTTAGGGCTTCGAAGCCTGTCTGCGGTCCCTCCTTCCACTAGGCCTCCACTGACCTGTCTACTGCCGCCCGTGTTCCCCTGGAACCAATTGTAAATTGCCTACAGCCAGGCCAATTTATTATGTTAGGGCTTCGAAGCCTGTCTGCGGTCCCTCCTTCCACTAGGCCTCCACTGACCTGTCTACTGCTGCCCGGGTTCCCCTGGAACCAATTTTAAATTGCCTACAGCCAGCCCAATTTATTATGTTAGGGCTTCGAAGCCTGTCTGCGGTCCCTCCTTCCACTAGGCCTCCACTGACCTGTCTACTGCTGCCCGGGTTCCCCTGGAACCAATTTTAAATTGCCTACAGCCAGCCCAATTTATTATGTTAGGGCTTCGAAGCCTGTCTGCGGTCCCTCCTTCCACTAGGCCTCCACTGACCTGTCTACTGCCGCCCGTGTTCCCCTGGAACCAATTGTAAATTGCCTACAGCCAGGCCAATTTATTATGTTAGGGCTTCGAAGCCTGTCTGCGGTCCCTCCTTCTACTAGGCCTCCACTGACCTGTCTACTGCTGCCCGGGTTCCCCTGGAACCAATTTTAAATTGCCTACAGCCAGCCCAATTTATTATGTTAGGGCTTCGAAGCCTGTCTGCGGTCCCTCCTTCCACTAGGCCTCCACTGACCTGTCTACTGCTGCCCGGGTTCCCCTGGAACCAATTTTAAATTGCCTACAGCCAGCCCAATTTATTATGTTAGGGCTTCGAAGCCTGTCTGCGGTCCCTCCTTCCACTAGGCCTCCACTGACCTGTCTACTGCTGCCCGGGTTCCCCTGGAACCAATTTTAAATTGCCTACAGCCAGCCCAATTTATTATGTTAGGGCTTCGAAGCCTGTCTGCGGTCCCTCCTTCCACTAGGCCTCCACTGACCTGTCTACTGCCGCCCGTGTTCCCCTGGAACCAATTGTAAATTGCCTACAGCCAGGCCAATTTATTATGTTAGGGCTTCGAAGCCTGTCTGCGGTCCCTCCTTCTACTAGGCCTCCACTGACCTGTCTACTGCTGCCCGGGTTCCCCTGGAACCAATTTTAAATTGCCTACAGCCAGCCCAATTTATTATGTTAGGGCTTTGAAGCCTGTCTGCGGTCCCTCCTTCCACTAGGCCTCCACTGACCTGTCTACTGCTGCCCGGGTTCCCCTGGAACCAATTTTAAATTACCTACAGCCAGCCCAATTTATTATGTTAGGGCTTCGAAGCCTGTCTGCGGTCCCTCCTTCCACTAGGCCTCCACTGACCTGTCTACTGCTGCCCGTGTTCCCCTGGAACCAATTGTAAATTGCCTACATCCCAATTTTTGTTATGTTAGGCCTTCGAAGCCTGTCTGCGGCCCGTTTTTCCACTACTACTACACTGACCAGGCCACTGCTGCCCGTGTTCCCCTGGAACCAATTTTAAATTGCCTACAGCTAGCCCAATTTATTATGTTAGGGCTTCGAAGCCTGTCTGCGGTCCCTCCTTCCACTAGGCCTCCACTGACCTGTCTACTGCTGCCCGGGTTCCCCTGGAACCAATTTTAAATTGCCTACAGCCAGCCCAATTTATTATGTTAGGGCTTCGAAGCCTGTCTGCGGTCCCTCCTTCCACTAGGCCTCCACTGACCTGTCTACTGCCGCCCGTGTTCCCCTGGAACCAATTGTAAATTGCCTACAGCCAGGCCAATTTATTATGTTAGGGCTTCGAAGCCTGTCTGCGGTCCCTCCTTCCACTAGGCCTCCACTGACCTGTCTACTGCTGCCCGGGTTCCCCTGGAACCAATTTTAAAATGCCTACAGCCAGCCCAATTTATTATGTTAGGGCTTTGAAGCCTGTCTGCGGTCCCTCCTTCCACTAGGCCTCCACTGACCTGTCTACTGCCGCCCGTGTTCCCCTGGAACCAATTGTAAATTGCCTACAGCCAGGCCAATTTATTATGTTAGGGCTTCGAAGCCTGTCTGCGGTCCCTCCTTCTACTAGGCCTCCACTGACCTGTCTACTGCTGCCCGGGTTCCCCTGGAACCAATTTTAAATTGCCTACAGCCAGCCCAATTTATTATGTTAGGGCTTCGAAGCCTGTCTGCGGTCCCTCCTTCCACTAGGCCTCCACTGACCTGTCTACTGCTGCCCGGGTTCCCCTGGAACCAATTTTAAATTGCCTACAGCCAGCCCAATTTATTATGTTAGGGCTTCGAAGCCTGTCTGCGGTCCCTCCTTCCACTAGGCCTCCACTGACCTGTCTACTGCTGCCCGGGTTCCCCTGGAACCAATTTTAAATTGCCTACAGCCAGCCCAATTTATTATGTTAGGGCTTCGAAGCCTGTCTGCGGTCCCTCCTTCCACTAGGCCTCCACTGACCTGTCTACTGCCGCCCGTGTTCCCCTGGAACCAATTGTAAATTGCCTACAGCCAGGCCAATTTATTATGTTAGGGCTTCGAAGCCTGTCTGCGGTCCCTCCTTCTACTAGGCCTCCACTGACCTGTCTACTGCTGCCCGGGTTCCCCTGGAACCAATTTTAAATTGCCTACAGCCAGCCCAATTTATTATGTTAGGGCTTTGAAGCCTGTCTGCGGTCCCTCCTTCCACTAGGCCTCCACTGACCTGTCTACTGCTGCCCGGGTTCCCCTGGAACCAATTTTAAATTACCTACAGCCAGCCCAATTTATTATGTTAGGGCTTCGAAGCCTGTCTGCGGTCCCTCCTTCCACTAGGCCTCCACTGACCTGTCTACTGCTGCCCGGGTTCCCCTGGAACCAATTTTAAATTACCTACAGCCAGCCCAATTTATTATGTTAGGGCTTCGAAGCCTGTCTGCGGTCCCTCCTTCCACTAGGCCTCCACTGACCTGTCTACTGCTGCCCGTGTTCCCCTGGAACCAATTGTAAATTGCCTACATCCCAATTTTTGTTATGTTAGGCCTTCGAAGCCTGTCTGCGGCCCGTTTTTCCACTACTACTACACTGACCAGGCCACTGCTGCCCGTGTTCCCCTGGAACCAATTTTAAATTGCCTACAGCTAGCCCAATTTATTATGTTAGGGCTTCGAAGCCTGTCTGCGGTCCCTCCTTCCACTAGGCCTCCACTGACCTGTCTACTGCTGCCCGGGTTCCCCTGGAACCAATTTTAAATTGCCTACAGCCAGCCCAATTTATTATGTTAGGGCTTCGAAGCCTGTCTGAGGTCCCTCCTTCCACTAGGCCTCCACTGACCTGTCTACTGCCGCCCGTGTTCCCCTGGAACCAATTGTAAATTGCCTACAGCCAGGCCAATTTATTATGTTAGGGCTTCGAAGCCTGTCTGCGGTCCCTCCTTCCACTAGGCCTCCACTGACCTGTCTACTGCTGCCCGGGTTCCCCTGGAACCAATTTTAAAATGCCTACAGCCAGCCCAATTTATTATGTTAGGGCTTTGAAGCCTGTCTGCGGTCCCTCCTTCCACTAGGCCTCCACTGACCTGTCTACTGCCGCCCGTGTTCCCCTGGAACCAATTGTAAATTGCCTACAGCCAGGCCAATTTATTATGTTAGGGCTTCGAAGCCTGTCTGCGGTCCCTCCTTCTACTAGGCCTCCACTGACCTGTCTACTGCTGCCCGGGTTCCCCTGGAACCAATTTTAAATTGCCTACAGCCAGCCCAATTTATTATGTTAGGGCTTCGAAGCCTGTCTGCGGTCCCTCCTTCCACTAGGCCTCCACTGACCTGTCTACTGCTGCCCGGGTTCCCCTGGAACCAATTTTAAATTGCCTACAGCCAGCCCAATTTATTATGTTAGGGCTTCGAAGCCTGTCTGCGGTCCCTCCTTCCACTAGGCCTCCACTGACCTGTCTACTGCTGCCCGGGTTCCCCTGGAACCAATTTTAAATTGCCTACAGCCAGCCCAATTTATTATGTTAGGGCTTCGAAGCCTGTCTGCGGTCCCTCCTTCCACTAGGCCTCCACTGACCTGTCTACTGCCGCCCGTGTTCCCCTGGAACCAATTGTAAATTGCCTACAGCCAGGCCAATTTATTATGTTAGGGCTTCGAAGCCTGTCTGCGGTCCCTCCTTCTACTAGGCCTCCACTGACCTGTCTACTGCTGCCCGGGTTCCCCTGGAACCAATTTTAAATTGCCTACAGCCAGCCCAATTTATTATGTTAGGGCTTTGAAGCCTGTCTGCGGTCCCTCCTTCCACTAGGCCTCCACTGACCTGTCTACTGCTGCCCGGGTTCCCCTGGAACCAATTTTAAATTACCTACAGCCAGCCCAATTTATTATGTTAGGGCTTCGAAGCCTGTCTGCAGTCCCTCCTTCCACTAGGCCTCCACTGACCTGTCTACTGCTGCCCGTGTTCCCCTGGAACCAATTGTAAATTGCCTACATCCCAATTTTTGTTATGTTAGGCCTTCGAAGCCTGTCTGCGGCCCGTTTTTCCACTACTACTACACTGACCAGGCCACTGCTGCCCGTGTTCCCCTGGAACCAATTTTAAATTGCCTACAGCCAGCCCAATTTATTATGTTAGGGCTTCGAAGCCTGTCTGCGGTCCCTCCTTCCACTAGGCCTCCACTGATCTGTCTACTGCTGCCCGGGTTCCCCTGGAACCAATTTTAAATTGCCTACAGCCAGCCCAATTTATTATGTTAGGGCTTCGAAGCCTGTCTGCGGTCCCTCCTTCCACTAGGCCTCCACTGACCTGTCTACTGCCGCCCGTGTTCCCCTGGAACCAATTGTAAATTGCCTACAGCCAGGCCAATTTATTATGTTAGGGCTTCGAAGCCTGTCTGCGGTCCCTCCTTCCACTAGGCCTCCACTGACCTGTCTACTGCTGCCCGGGTTCCCCTGGAACCAATTTTAAATTGCCTACAGCCAGCCCAATTTATTATGTTAGGGCTTCGAAGCCTGTCTGCGGTCCCTCCTTCCACTAGGCCTCCACTGACCTGTCTACTGCTGCCCGGGTTCCCCTGGAACCAATTTTAAATTGCCTACAGCCAGCCCAATTTATTATGTTAGGGCTTCGAAGCCTGTCTGCGGTCCCTCCTTCCACTAGGCCTCCACTGACCTGTCTACTGCCGCCCGTGTTCCCCTGGAACCAATTGTAAATTGCCTACAGCCAGGCCAATTTATTATGTTAGGGCTTCGAAGCCTGTTTTCGGTCCCTCCTTCCACTAGGCCTCCACTGACCTGTCTACTGCTGCCCGGGTTCCCCTGGAACCAATTTTAAATTGCCTACAGCCAGCCCAATTTATTATGTTAGGGCTTCGAAGCCTGTCTGCGGTCCCTCCTTCCACTAGGCCTCCACTGACCTGTCTACTGCTGCCCGGGTTCCCCTGGAACCAATTTTAAATTGCCTACAGCCAGCCCAATTTATTATGTTAGGGCTTCGAAGCCTGTCTGCGGTCCCTCCTTCCACTAGGCCTCCACTGACCTGTCTACTGCTGCCCGGGTTCCCCTGGAACCAATTTTAAATTGCCTACAGCCAGCCCAATTTATTATGTTAGGGCTTCGAAGCCTGTCTGCGGTCCCTCCTTCCACTAGGCCTCCACTGACCTGTCTACTGCTGCCCGGGTTCCCCTGGAACCAATTGTAAATTGCCTACATCCCAATTTTTGTTATGTTAGGCCTTCGAAGCCTGTCTGCGGCCCGTTTTTCCACTACTACTACACTGACCAGGCCACTGCTGCCCGTGTTCCCCTGGAACCAATTTTAAATTGCCTACAGCCAGCCCAATTTATTATGTTAGGGCTTCGAAGCCTGTCTGCGGTCCCTCCTTCCACTAGGCCTCCACTGACCTGTCTACTGCTGCCCGGGTTCCCCTGGAACCAATTTTAAATTGCCTACAGCCAGCCCAATTTAGTATGTTAGGGCTTCGAAGCCTGTCTGCGGTCCCTCCTTCCACTAGGCCTCCACTGACCTGTCTACTGCCGCCCGTGTTCCCCTGGAACCAATTGTAAATTGCCTACAGCCAGGCCAATTTATTATGTTAGGGCTTCGAAGCCTGTCTGCGGTCCCTCCTTCCACTAGGCCTCCACTGACCTGTCTACTGCTGCCCGGGTTCCCCTGGAACCAATTTTAAATTGCCTACAGCCAGCCCAATTTATTATGTTAGGGCTTCGAAGCCTGTCTGCGGTCCCTCCTTCCACTAGGCCTCCACTGACCTGTCTACTGCTGCCCGGGTTCCCCTGGAACCAATTTTAAATTGCCTACAGCCAGCCCAATTTATTATGTTAGGGCTTCGAAGCCTGTCTGCGGTCCCTCCTTCCATTAGGCCTCCACTGACCTGTCTACTGCCGCCCGTGTTCCCCTGGAACCAATTGTAAATTGCCTACAGCCAGGCCAATTTATTATGTTAGGGCTTCGAAGCCTGTCTGCGGTCCCTCCTTCCACTAGGCCTCCACTGACCTGTCTACTGCTGCCCGTGTTCCCCTGGAACCAATTGTAAATTGCCTACATCCCAATTTTTGTTATGTTAGGCCTTCGAAGCCTGTCTGCGGCCCGTTTTTCCACTACTACTACACTGACCAGGCCACTGCTGCCCGTGTTCCCCTGGAACCAATTTTAAATTGCCTACAGCCAGCCCAATTTATTATGTTAGGGCTTCGAAGCCTGTCTGCGGTCCCTCCTTCCACTAGGCCTCCACTGACCTGTCTACTGCTGCCCGGGTTCCCCTGGAACCAATTTTAAACTGCCTACAGCCAGCCCAATTTATTATGTTAGGGCTTCGGAGCCTGTCTGCGGTCCCTCCTTCCACTAGGCCTCCACTGACCTGTCTACTGCTGCCCGGGTTCCCCTGGAACCAATTTTAAATTGCCTACAGCCAGCCCAATTTATTATGTTAGGGCTTCGAAGCCTGTCTGCGGTCCCTCCTTCCACTAGGCCTCCACTGACCTGTCTACTGCTGCCCGGGTTCCCCTGGAACCAATTTTAAATTGCCTACAGCCAGCCCAATTTATTATGTTAGGGCTTCGAAGCCTGTCTGCGGTCCCTCCTTCCACTAGGCCTCCACTGACCTGTCTACTGCTGCCCGTGTACCCCTTGAACCAACATCAGAAAATATAAAAATAAGTATTTTGCTTATAAAAAAGAAAATACTGGAGAGATATCAAATGCAGACATTTTAACATTAAAAACAAACACATACAACAAAAATCTGGTACAGTACTAAAAATGGCCACCAGCTACAATAACTTTCTCCTGCAAGTAGTTAACTGAAAGTTTTTTTCAATTTAAAACACAGATATGGCATCCACCGAGTGTTGTCCTGTCGCGTCTTCTTTATATTATTGCCAAGAAGATGCAAAACAATGAAAATAATAAAATCATTATTTACCAAAAAAATAGAGTAAGTCAAAACCACATTGCAAATAAACATTCATTACAAATAAAGAAGCAGGGCGCGTCCGAGGGTGAGTATATACCTAATAAGAATATAATCACCCTCGGACGCGCCCTGCTTCTTTCCGACAGCCTTCCTTCCTAAGAATCAGCCCTTCCGTGGTGTAGAGAGAGGGTGTGTTACACTCCAAGGTGTTCCCCAGGTTGCCTTTCCTGAGCTTCGATCTTCATGCTCTCGTTTAGTAGTTGTCGGAAAGTAGGCTGCATTAGGCCTACAAAATGGGTATGGGGTGGAGAGAGATGGTGTGTTACACTCCAAGGTGTTCTCCAGGTTTCCTCGCCATTGCTTCGATCTTCCGACTCTCGTATAGTAGTTGTAGAAAACTACACTGCATTAGGCCTACAAAATGGGTATCGGGTGGAGAGAGATGGTGTGTTACACTCCAAGGTGTTCCCCAGGTTGCCTTGCCATTGCTTCGGTCTTCCGACTCTCGTTTAGTAGTTGTAGAAAACTACACTGCATTAGGCCTACAAAATGGGTATGGGGTGGAGAGAGATGGTGTGTTACACTCCAAGGTGTTCCCCAGGTTGCCTTGCCATTGCTTCGGTCTTCCGACTCTCGTTTAGTAGTTGTAGAAAACTACACAGCATTAGGCCTACAAAATGGGTATGGGGTGGAGAGAGATGGTGTGTTACACTCCAAGGTGTTCTCCAGGTTTCCTCGCCATTGCTTCGATCTTCCGACTCTCGTTTAGTAGTTGTAGAAAACTACACTGCATTAGGCCTACAAAATGGGTATCGGGTGGAGAGAGATGGTGTGTTACACTCCAAGGTGTTCCCCAGGTTGCCTTGCCATTGCTTCGGTCTTCCGACTCTCGTTTAGTAGTTGTAGAAAACTACACAGCATTAGGCCTACAAAATGGGTATGGGGTGGAGAGAGATGGTGTGTTCCACTCCAAGGTGTTCTCCAGGTTGCCTTTCCTGAGCTTCTATATTCAGGCTCTCGTTAAATTGTGGTTAAATGGAACAACTGCATTTGGCGTACTAGTTGGTTTGGGGCCTACTAACAGTGTCTGCCGCTCCTTGCTGTTCTCCTGGTTTCCTGTCCTGAAATTCCGTTTTCAGGCGCTCGTTAAGTAGTTGTTAATGTTAGACTGCATTTGGCCTACTAGTTGGGTTGGGGCCTACTATCGGTGTCTGCCACTCCTTGCTGTTCTCCTCCACTGAACAAAGCTGTGCCGCCTGTTTACTACGGTTGCCAATTTTGAACTGCATTTCGACTACTTACTGATTTGGGCCTACTCTCTGTGTCAGCCTCTCATTCCAGTTGTCCTCCACTGCAATGCCCCCTGGTTATTCCTGTGTTACCAATTTTGAACTGCATTTAGCCCACTTTATTATTTGGGCCTATATCTGTGTTTCCTCCTCATCCTGCCCATTGCCCAGCCAGTGATAGATGAGTCTGCTGATACATTGACCCATAACGCAACATTCCCCGTGCACGCTACACAACAACATTGTGACCCTGCTGAAAGTCAGGTTGCTCTTCCCGCATACCATACCACCTTACACGGGGACAAAGAGGAAGGTGCAGATGAAAGTGCAGGTTCCTTCATCAGGTGGGGGGAGGAATACTAGTTGGCGACGTCACTGGCACAGGGCCTCTCATAGTACGCAAAAGTGTTGCTGCCGGTGGGAGGCGCCCCCGCCGTGCAAACACACCGCTGTACTTTGAGGGGCCCTGTGCCAGTGCCAATGCCAACGAGTGGGCCCCCCCTGCTTGCTCAGGTTCACAGCACTTGCAAAGTTGAAATACTTACCTCTCCCTGCTCCACTGCCGTGACGTGGTCCAGATTTCCTGGGCCCACTAATTACTTGAACCAGCCTTACCCACCACAACTTTAGCCAAATGACCCCCAATTTCAAATGCCTTCCAATTATTATAAGGTAAATTACGCTTGACAAGCTTCATTAAGAAGAATGGATGGTTTTGACATTAAAATGGGCACTCTAGGTGTTTTCCTGGCCCCCACTTACTGCCGACTATGCTGCCCCATTGAATTGCATTGGGTTTCGTGTTTCGGTCGATCCCGACTTTACGTCATAATCGGCCGATTTCACTCGACCCGACTTTTGAGATAGTCGGGTTTCGCGAAACCCGGCTCGACTCTAAAAAGGTCAAGGTCGCTCAACTCTAGTACTAACTATATAAAACCTTTCAGAATGCTTACCTATAGTCCAAGGTAAAACTAAACCCACATGATCATGGTGTCACCATATAATGTTCCACATGACATGCTCAGCTTACCTGTATCAACTCTCAGTTCAGCTGTACCCAGCTCTCAGCTCAACTGTGCCCAACTTTCAGCTCAGCTGTACCCAACTATCAGCTAGGCTTTACTCAACGCTCAGCTCAGCTGTTCTCAATTCTCAGCTCAGCTGTACCCCACTCTCAGCTCAGCTGTACCTAACTGTCAGCTAGGCAGTACCCATCTCTCAGTTTAGCTGTCTTCTACTCTCCCAGCGTAGCTGTTCTCAATTCTCAGCTCAGCTGTACCCCACTCTCAGCTCAGCTATACTCAACTATCAGCTCAGCTGTTCCCTACTCTCAGCTCAGCTGTACCCAACTATCAGCTCAGCTGTGCTCAACTCTCAGCTCAGCTGTACTCAATTCTCAGCTCAGCTGTACCCCACTCTCAGCTCAGCTGTACTCTACTCTCAGCTCAGCTGTACCCAACTCTCAGCCCAGCGGTTCTCAACTCTTAGCTCAGCTGTTCCCAACTCTCAGCTCAGCTGTACCCAACTCTCAGCTCAGCTGTACCCAACTCTCAGGTCAGCTGTACCCAACTCTCAGCTCAGCTGTACCCAACTCTTAGCTCAGCTGTTCCCAACTCTCAGCTGAGCTGTTCTCAACTCTTAGCTCTGCTGCTCTCAACTCTCAGCTCAGCTGTACCCAACTCTCAGCTGAACGCTGAATATCTTAGAATTAGAATTGTAAATTCCTAGGTGAGGCCTCATCCTTGCATTTTGTACATGCTACTGTGGGGGGAAAAGTATTTAGTCAGCCATCAATTGTGCAAGTTCTCCCACTTAAAAGATGAGAGAGACCTGTAATTTACATCATAGGTAGACCACAACTGTGATAGTCAAAATGAGGAAAAAATCTAGAAAATCACCTTGTTTGATTTGGCAAGATTTATTTTGCAAATTATGGTGGAGAATAAGTATTTGGTCACCTAAAAACATGCAAGATTTCTGGCTCTCACAGACCTGTAACTTCTTCTTGAAGAGGCTCCTCTGTCCTCCACTCATTACCTGTAGTAATGGCGCCTGTTTGAAATTATTATCAGTATAAAAGCCACCTGTCCACAACCTCAAACAGTCACACTCCAAACTCCACTCTGGTGAAGACCAAAGAGTTGTCGAAAGAAACCAGAAACAAACTTGTAGCCCTGCACCAGGCTGGGAAGACTGAATCTGCAATAGGCAAGCATCTTGGTGTGATGAAATCAACTGTGGGAGCAATAATAAGAAAATGGAAGACATACAAGACCACTGATAATCTCCCTCAATATGGGGCTCTACGCAGGATCTCACCCCGTGGGGTCAAATTGATCACAAGAACGGTGAGTAAAAATCCCAGAAAAACACGGGGGAACCTAGTGAATGACCTGCATAGAGCTGGGACCACTGTAACAAAGGCTACCATCAGTAACACACTACGCCCCAGTGACTCAGATCCTGCAGTGCCAGACGTGTCCCCCTGCTTGTCAGGGCATGTCCATGTAACATAGTAACATAGTAACATAGTAACATAGTTAGTAAGGCCGAAAAAAGACATTTGTCCATCCAGTTCAGCCTATATTCCATCATAATAAATCCCCAGATCTACGTCCTTCTACAGAACCTAATTGTATGATACAATGTCCGTCTGAAGTTTGCTAGAGAGCATTTGGATTATCCAGAAGAATATTAGGAGAAGTCATAAGGTGTGATGAAACCAAAGTAGAGCTGTTTGGAAGAATCAAAACTCGTCGTGTTTGGAGGTGACAGAATGCAGAGTTGCATTCAAAGAACACCATATCTACTGTGAAGCATGGGGATGGCAAAATCTTGCTTTGGAGCTATTTCTCTGCAAAGGGACCAAAACGACGGATACGTGTACATAAAAGAATGAATGGCCCATGCATCATGAGATTTTGATTGCAAACCTCCTTCCATCAACAAGGACATTGAAGATGAAACGTGGCGGGGTGTTTCAGCATGATAATGATCCCAAGCACACCAGGGCAACGAAGGAGTGGCTTCAAAAGAAGCATATGAAGGTCCTGGAGCGGCCTAGCCAGTCTCCAGATCTCAACCCCATAGAAAAGCTTTGGAGGGAGATGAAAGTCCGTGTTGCCTGGCGACAGGATCAAAACATCACTGCTCTAGAGAAGATCTGCATGGAGGAATGGGCCAACATACCACCAACAGTGTGTGCCAACCTTGTGAAGACTTACAGAAAACGTTTGACCCCTGTCATTGCCAGCAAAGGATATATAACAAAATATTGCGATTAACTTTTGTTAATGACCAAATACTTATTTTCCACCATAATTAGCAAAATAAATTTCTCCAAATCAGATAAGGTGATTTTCTGGATTTGTTCTCTCACTTTGACTCTCATAGTTGTGGTCTACCTATGATGTCAATTACAGGCCTCTCTCATCTTTTTAAGTGGGAGAACTTGCACAATTGGTGACTGACTAAATACTTTTTTCCCCATTGTGTTTATATTCTGTGCTTTCAGTGATATATTAATGTTTTATTCCAGGTACCTTGTGGATTATTCCTCCTGGTCTCAGTGTCTAGAACCAAGCAAGGTTGTGGAGTGGAACATCATTTTATTCTCCATCCTAATTGCACTCAGTGCCCTTCAAGTGATGATTTGCTTCTGTAAAGCCATACATGATTGTATGATCGCCTTGTGTGGGACGCATAAGATTTTAGCACAGGTAACAATATTAATTGAATTTTCAACATCAACTATTAAAAATGAAAATGCTTGTTCACTTTAGAATAAAAAAAAATGGTTAGTATGGCCATTATTGAATATTCTCACCTCATTGCTCCCCCTGCTCTCATTCTGATGCTTTCAGGTGTCCCTCTCTGGTTTTTGCATCTTTCTACTCCTTAACATAAAGGAAATGATTGCTCAGCCAATCACTGACATATCTCAGCTATTGATTGGTTGCTGTTAGTCACATGTTCCCCTGTCTGGACTTCATTACAGCAGCATGAAGTGGAGAATGGCAGCATCAGAACTGAAAATGTAGGGGATTCAAGGTGCTGAATATCACTTCTTTTTCTGGAGGGGGGATGGGAGGGGTGACCTTTAGAAAAAATAAGGTTGACAACTCCTTTAAGATCTATCTATATAATATGTAATGATAATTATGATAATAATGTTTCTTTTGCAGCCTGATCAAGCATAAAAAAGGAAATTTACTTTTCAAGATTTGAACCAGATATACTGTAATAGAAAGTATAAAGAACATGAAGAACAGTTGGACTTTATCCTAAATACTGCCAATTTCCTGTATGTAGTGCTATATTTGCTCCCATAGAATTAATGGCGCTATATAAATAATAATAATAATAATAAGAATAATTTGCTCCCTCTTGTGGTCACTTCTGTGAATTACATTTTCATTGTTAATTTGTGAATCCTTCTGTCTACATTAAAATGACTACACAACACATATTTTACATTACTGGTTCATTTCTTTTTGCTTTTTTTAAATTACCATAGTTATCATTAAAAATATACAAGAGGCAAAAAGTTAATTCTCTAGGAATAAAGTCCATAAATTAAGGGCATGGAGAGTCATACGGTATGTTGGGGTTAATAAATCAGTGTCATAGACTCAGTGTAGCGAGTGAAGATGTCACTAGATTGCACCTGCTGCACTGAGCATCAGTCCAGATGCTGCACGATGACCATAATACTGTGTGGGGGACTGTATGGGGCGTCATACTATTCGAGGAACTGTAAGAGGAATAATACTGTAGTCTTACAAATATCCAATGTATTAAAGGGTAAGAAACACCTGCTTACTGCTAGAAAACCCTCTCTAAAATATAACTTTTATTGAGTTGATAAAACAAAAAAAACCAATTATCTACCAAATGAAGGTGACACAGTGTGCGCAACAAAAACAAGAAAAAGTGTGACAAATAAATATAAAAGATAATAGTACAAAAAACACAGGCCTGACTACCACCCGAGGGAATCTATATTAATGATAGAAAGATCGCCTCGGGATTAAAGAAATACAGTTACTGTATATGAAAAAGTTTGGGCACCCCTATTAATCTTAAGCTTAATGTTTTATAAAAATTGTTTTTTTTTTTTGCAACAGCTATTTCAGTTTCATATATCTAATTACTGTTGGACACAGTAATGTTTCTGCCTTGAAATGAGGTTTATTGTACTAACAGAAAATGTGCAATCTGCATTCAAACAAAATTTGACAGGTGCATAAGTGTGGGCACCCTTATCATTTTCTTGTTTTAAATACTCCTACCTACTTTTTACTGACTTACTAAAGTACTTTTTTTGGTTCTCTAACCTCATTGAGCTTTGCACTTCATAGCCAGGTGTATGCAATCATGAGAAAAGCTACTTAAAGTGGCCACTTGCAAGTTGTTCTCCTGTTTGAATCTCCCCTGAAGAGTGGCATCATGGGCTCCTCAAAACAACTGTCTAATGATCTGAAAACAAACATTATTCAACATAGATGTTCAGGGGAAGGATACAAAAAGCTGTCTCAGAGATTTAACCTGTCATTTTCCACTGTGAGGAACATAGTAAGGAAATAGAAGAACACAGGTACAGTTCTTGTTAAGGCCAGAAGTGGCAGGCCAAGAAAAACATCAGAAAGGCAGAGAAGAAGAATGGTGAGATCAGTCAAGGACAATCCTCAGACCACCTCCAGAGAGCTGCAGCATCAACTTGCTGTAGATGTTGTCACTGTGCATCGGTCAACTATACAATGCACTTTGCACAAGGAGAAGCTGTATGGGAGAGTGATGCGAAAGAAGCCGTTTCTGCAAGCATGCCACAAACAGAGTCGGCTGAGGTATGCAAAAGCACATTTGGAGAAGCCAATTTCTTTGGAAGAAGGTCCTATGGACTGATGAAACCAAGATTGAGTTGTTTGGTCATACAAAAAGGCGTTATGCATGGTGTTAGGAGTCGAGTTTCCTCTGCTGCACAGGGGGAATCTCGATCCATCTCCGTTGCGGTCTCCCATTCTCCTCCGGCCGCAGTGGAGTCTGCTCAGCGGGGACGTCGCTCCCAGTGTCTTGCTCGCTCTCACTCTGTACAGAGAGTTACTGCTGCTTCTTCAGCTCCTGCCATTAAAGTCAGTGCTGGTCAGCGGCGAGCGGACCTTCCTGGGACTAAGTCCTTGTTTGCGCACACTGAGCATGCCCAGGGCAAGATCTCCCGTTGGAGATCGAGGGTCATGTGCTCAGGCTCTGCAGCACATTCCATTGGACCTCTTGGCAGGTCTTGGAAGGGCAAAGTTTCTGTGGCCACTTCCTGTGCTGCAACTATATAAACTGCGCATGACCGCACGGCCATGCGCTAGTGTACAATTGAATACGTGTGTTTGTTGTGAGTGCAAGTCGTTCATTAAATACCCCTACCCTATTGTATGACTGTTCGCGTATGGAGTATGGCTGCTATCTAGCGCCCGACAAATCACTCAACGTGTCACACACGTATCAGCGTCTGTTGCTGTGACCGCCAGTGCGGCGCCACGCGCCAGTAGTGCGCTTCCTGACCCACGTCTGGGTGCTTAGTGGTGCCTGCCAGCACGGCACAGTTCGCACTTCGGTGCTCTAATTATAAGAGTTGCCTAACACACCCTGTTGCGGTGTTGTGTCAGCAAGTGGTCTAATCGGACTTCAATCCTAGTTGGGGTTAAGTTCGCTGACTGCTTGCTCGCCTTCTATGTGCGGTACCGCGATCCTGTGACGCAACAGGATCGCTTCCTTCACGTTGGGTGAAGTTTAACCCACGCGAGTATACTTATGAGTACCGCCATATAGTCCGTCATTACTCAGCAGCAGGTTCCTTCTCTGCACGGTGGACCCCGGGCTACGAACGCACCGTACACTATCAGTCTTATTATTTGGTGCGTTCCGCTAGCCCTATCATTACACTAGCGCCAGGGTCTGGCTAGTGATGACGGACAAACAGCAATCCCTGCGGTATATACAGCAGCTGGAGGGTAGGTTGGCGGCTCTCGAGAGCGCAACCTCAGCTGTGGATGTTACCGCAGTTGCTGTACAGGCTGCCAGCGTGGCTGCAGCAACTTTGTCCATTGCCACCCCTGTTCCGACATTTTCTCGCCTCCCGCTGCCAGAAAAATTTTCTGGTAATAGCAAATTTTGTAGGGGATTCGTGAGTCAGTGCTCTATTCATCTCGAGCTTCTGGCTGCACGTTTCCCCACAGAGCGGGCTAAGGTGGGATTTATTGTGTCTCTTTTGTCGGACAGGGCGTTGGAATGGGCTACGCCGCTGTGGGAGCGTGGCGATCATGTGGTGCAGAGTGCTCCTCTGTTTTTGAGCACTTTAAAACAGGTCTTTCTAGGACCTCAAGTCACCCATGACACTGCGCTCCAACTGCTGGCATTAACTCAGGGTGAGTCCTTGGTCAGTCATTTTGCCGTCCAATTCCGCACTTTAGCATCTGAGCTGGAATGGTCGGATAAAGCTCTTATCCCCATATTCTGGAGGGGCTTGGCTGACCATGTAAAGGACGCTCTGGCCACTAAGGAGATTCCTGCCACACTGGAGGAGTTAATAACAGTCTCCACTCGAAATGACCTCCGTTTTAACGAGCGGAGGTTACAGCGAGCCCAGTGTAGGCAGAGGTTTCGGCTGGCTCCTACTTTCGCCAAACCTCTGGAATCTCCAGTCCTGGTTCCTGAGTCACATGAGGCCAGGGAAGTGTCACAAGCGGGACCTAAGTCCCGGACCGCTTGTGCACTCAGGGTCTGTCATGTTTGCCAGCAGTCTGGACATTTAGCCACCAGATGTCCTCAGCGGTCGAGGAAACGTCAGCGTCTAGTGGTCGTAGGTGGAGGTACACTAGACACGGCGACGTTTGCCTCTAAATTGTCCTTTAAGGGGACAATTACCATAGGCTCATTCTCCCACTCGGTAGAGCTCTGCGTGGATTCTGGGGCGGAGGGCAATTTTATGTGTTCTGCCTTCGCCCAACGCCACGCAATACCTCTGGTTATGCTAGCTCAACCTGTAACGGTACGAGTGGTGAATGGGTCGACTCTGCCCTCACAGATAACTCACCAGACCATCCCTTTTACTCTGTCCATGTCGCCATCTCATCAGGAGATTATTTCTCTGCTCGTCATTTCAGAGGGAATTGATGAGATCCTGTTGGGAATACCTTGGCTACGGTACCACTCTCCTCATATCGAGTGGTCCTCAGGCAGAATTCTGGGATGGGGTGAATCTTGTGGGGGTAGGTATCAGAGGGAGTGCGTTCAGGTAGCTACAACTGAGGTACCCGCAGATCTTTCCTCTCTCCCCAAGCAGTATTGGTCGTATGCAGACGTATTCTCCAAAAAGGCGGCGGAGACCCTTCCGCCCCATCGCCCCTATGACTGTCCTATTGACCTCTTGCCTGGTGCTGAGCCTCCTCAGGGTCGAGTCTATCCGCTATCTCTCCCGGACACGGAGGCAATGTCACAGTACATCCAGGAAAATCTGGCAAGAGGGTTCATCAGGAAGTCAGTGTCACCTGCTGGGGCAGGGTTCTTCTTCGTGCAGAAGAAGAGTGGGGAATTGCGTCCATGCATAGACTACAGGGGTCTTAACGCCATCACCGTTAAGAATAAATACCAGGGCCGCCATCAGGGCATTACAGCCATTACTGCTGTATGGGGCCCGGTCAGCAGCAGTACACAGAGGGGCCCGCAGATCCGGGGCCCCACTGTTGTGCTTCTACTGATCGGGCCCCATCATGTAGTAAAATACTGTGCACTGCGGCGCTGGGGCCCGGGAGCCTTTTTGGAGCTGTGCACGGCCGTCTCACCTAGTCGGCTGCACAGCTCCTGCTCGGCTGTGGCTAGAGTGTATGGGCTCCCTGCAGGTCCTGACTACAGCCCATACATTCTAGCCGTCTCAGTAGTGAATGTGCTAGAATGTAGGGGCTCCTGTCAGGTCCTCTCAGCAGCACATACATTCTAGCTGCTGCTTCACTGCTGGAAACACTAAACGCCCCGGGAACGACTGAGGTAAGTATAAAAAACATTTTTGTTTTTTTAATAGGTGAGGTGGGGGGGAGTGAGACTGCAGATGATGGGGTGTGTTTTAGGGAGTACTGTACATGATGAAATAATAGGGGGCTGCAAATGATAAAGTGTATTTGAGGGGGTACTACACATGAAATGATTGGGGCTGCAAATGAAGTAAGGGGGACTGCAGATGAAGTGAAGGGGGGATAGGGGACTGCAAATGATGATGTGGGGGTGATGGGGACTGCAAATGATGTGGGGGGACTGCAAATGATGATGTGGGGGTGATGGGGACTGCAAATGATGATGTGGGGGTGATGGGAACTGCAAATGATGTGGGGGTGATGGGGACTGCAAATGATGATGTGGGGGTTATGGGGACTGCAAATGATGATGTGGGGGTGATGGGGACTGCAAATGATGTTGGGGGACTGCAAATGATGTGGGGGTGATGGGGACTGCAAATGATGTGGGGGTTATGGGGACTGCAAATGATGATGTGGGGGGGATGGGGACTGCAAATGATGTTGGGGGACTGCAAATGATGATGTGGGGTGATGGGGACTGCAAATGATGTGGGGGTGATGGGAACTGCAAATGATGTGGGGGTGATGGAGACTGCAAATGATGGGGTGATGGAGACTGCAAATGATGATGTGGGGGTGATGGGGACTGCAAATGATGTTGGGGGACTGCAAATGATGATGTGGGGGTGATGGGGACTGCAAATGATGTTGGGGGACTGCAAATGATGATGTGGGGGTGATGGGGACTGCAAATGATGTGGGGGTGGTGGAGACTGCAAATGATGATGTGGGGGTGATGGGGACTGCAAATGATGTTGGGGGACTGCAAATGATGATGTGGGGGTGATGGGGACTGCAAATGATGTGGGGGTGATGGGGACTGCAAATGATGTGGGGGTGATGGGAACTGCAAATGATGTGGGGGTGATGGAGACTGCAAATGATGTGGGGTGATGGAGACTGCAAATGATGATGTGGGGGTGATGGGGACTGCAAATGATGTTGGGGGACTGCAAATGATGATGTGGGGGTGATGGGGACTGCAAATGATGTTGGGGGACTGCAAATGATGATGTGGGGGTGATGGGGACTGCAAATGATGTGGGGGTGATGGGGACTGCAAATGATGTGGGGGTGATGGAGACTGCAAATGATGATGTGGGGGTGATGGGGACTGCAAATGATGTTGGGGGACTGCAAATGATGATGTGGGGGTGATGGGGACTGCAAATGATGTTGGGGGACTGCAAATGATGATGTGGGGGTGATGGGGACTGCAAATGATGATGTGGGGGTGATGGCAACTGCAAATGATGTGGGGGGACTGCAAATGATGATGTGGGGGTGATGGGGACTGCAAATGATGTGGGGGTGATGGGAACTGCAAATGATGTGGGGGTGATGGAGACTGCAAATGATGTGGGGGTGATGGAGACTGCAAATGATGATGTGGGGGTGATGGGGACTGCAAATGATGTTGGGGGACTGCAAATGATGATGTGGGGGTGATGGGGACTGCAAATGATGTGGGGGTGATGGGGACTGCAAATGATGTGGGGGTGATGGGAACTGCAAATGATGTGGGGGTGATGGAGACTGCAAATGATGATGTGGGGGTGATGGGGACTGCAAATGATGTTGGGGGACTGCAAACGATGTGGGGGTGATGGGGACTGCAGATGATGATGGGGGGTGATGGGGACTGCAAATGATGTGGGGGGACTGCAAATGATGATGTGGGGGTGATGGGGACTGCAAATGATGTGGGGGTGATGGGGACTGCAAATGATGATGTGGGAGATGGGGACTGCAAATGATGTGGGGGTGATGGGAATTGCAAATGATGTGGGGGGGATGGGGATAGGTAATGATGTGGGAGTGATAGGGACTGCAGATGATGAAGTGTGTTTGAGGGGGTTCTGCACATGATGAAATGATAGGGGGCTGCAAATGATGAAGTAAGGGGGACTGCAGATGAAGTGACGGGGGGGATAGGGGACTAAATGATGATAGGGGACTAAATGATGAAGTGGGGGTGATGGGGACTGCACATGAAGTGAGTGTGAGGGACGTGGACAGCAATTGAATTGAACTTGGGGGTGGGAAGAGCAAATGATGTATTGAAGGTGAGGAGAGCAAATAATGAATTTTGAGGGTGGGGAAGATCAATTGATAATGAATAGAGGGTGGGAGAGAGAGAAGACGTGGCAATGAATTGAGGCAGAAGGGGCATGTAACTATAATGAATTGGGGTAAGGGTTAGAGCGGGAGGTACATAGTGGGTTCGTTGAGGATAAAGTAACTGGTAATAAATTGGAAGAATACAGGTGCTAATTAATTTATATATTAAATGAGGAAAGTGGCTATATACAGATAGTGGGGGCACAGTGGCGGATTATAATTTATATTTGGAATGGTGGGTTGCATAATAACCAATTATATATTAATGGTGGGTGAACGTCTGTAGTCAGATGTGTAGTGTAGAAGAAAGGGAAAAAATGGGGAATGTGCTCTGGAAGCGGTGCTCTAGATAACTGTGTTATTTTATGCAGATGAGACGAGTCCTGGCAGAAAGAAGTGATAGCGGTCTGCGCTGGATTAAAAAGAAACGCAAAGATGAAGGACTTTAGCTAGAGACGTCACTGGTGAGTATGTTACCTGTACACTGACACCATACACTGTATACTGTATACAGTGCTCCTGTGTATAATGTCACTGGTGATCACTATACTATCTGTACACTATACACTATATACAGAGCTCCTTTGTATAATGTCACTAGTGATTGCTGTATTACATGTACACTGTACCCTATATACAGAGCTCCTGTGTATAATGTCACTAGTGATCACTATATTATCTGTACACTATACACTATATACAGAGCTCCTGTGTATAATGTCACTAGTGATCGCTGTATTACATGTACACTATACACTATATACAGAGCTCTTGTGTATAATGTCACTAGTGATCGCTGTATTACATGTACACTGACACTATATGAAGAGCTCCTGTGTATAATGGCATCGGCGACCACTGTATTACCTGTACACACACTGCATACTAAGTACAGATCTCCTGTGTATAATGGCATTTATGGTGATAGTATTTTTTTTTTTATTAATGATCAGTATTGTACTATTCAGTCACAATGTGGTGGTAATATGTTGTCCGGCCATGGTGTAGCGGTATTTGTTCCTTGTATGTGCTATTATTCGGTCACTGTGTGGTGGTAATATGTGGTCTGTTCATGTTGTGTTGGTATTTGTTCCTTGTATGTAGTTGGTCACCATGTGATGGTAATATGTGGTCTGGACATGCTGCGGTGGTATTTGTCCCTTGTATGTGATATTGTTCAGTCACTGTGGTGGTAATATGTGGTCTGCACATGGTGTGGCGGTATTTGTTCCTTGTAGATAGTATTATAGGTCACTATGTGGTGATAATATGGTGTCTGGTCATGGTGTTGTGGTATTTGTCCCTTGTATGTGGTATTATTGGTCAATTGAAAAATAAATAAAAATACACCTAAATTGTATTGCATATTTTAACAAATGTTTAATAGATTAGAGTAGAGTAGGGCTCGGCCAAAAGAGTCTACCTTGTTGTCGTCTCAAATTTAAAAAAACCTTTTGGCCAAAACAAAAGCTGCTGGCTATGTGTTTGATCTGGTAATGGGAACTGTTAATGTGTGATTTGTGAGAAGTGGAGTTTTGGCAAGAGACAGCGGTGGGGCTGTTGACAGTTCGAGGGGTGGAGGCGGGGCTGGGGTGGAGCCTGGGCGGAGTCTTAAGGGGCCCTGAAAATTTTGCCAGTATGGGGCCCTGAAATTCCTAGTGGCAGCCCTGATAAATACCCTTTGCCTTTGATATCTGAACTGTTCGATAGGCTTCGGGGAGCAAGGGTATTTACTAAATTAGATCTGCGGGGTGCTTACAACCTGATTCGCATCCGTGAGGGGAACGATTGGAAGACGGCTTTTAACACCAGGGATGGGCACTATGAATATCTGGTGATGCCCTTTGGGCTCTGTAATGCCCCAGCCGTTTTCCAAGACTTTGTGAACGATATCTTCCGGGATATGCTTTCCACCTCGGTCGTAGTCTATCTGGATGATATTCTCATCTACTCTCCAGATATTGACTCCCACCGGAGAGATGTTTGCAAAGTCTTCGACCTCCTACGGGCAAACTCCCTCTATGCCAAGTTGGAGAAGTGTATTTTTGAGCAGGAGTCCTTACCTTTCCTAGGCTACATCATCTCAGCCCAGGGATTGGCTATGGATCCTGCCAAACTACAGGCTGTGATGGACTGGCAGGAACCCCATTCTCTTAAAGCGGTGCAGCGCTTTATGGGGTTCATCAATTATTATCGCCAGTTCATCCCGCATTTCTCAACTTTGGTAGCTCCCTTGGTTGCCCTCACCAAGAAGGGGGCGAATCCCAAATTGTGGTCTGAGGAGGTCTCCAAGGCCTTTATCTCTATAAAGTCACACTTCGCTAGCACTCCCATTCTTCATCGCCCCGATGTTGATAAGCCATTTATCATGGAGGTGGATGCCTCTTCTGTTGGTGCTGGAGCAGTCCTCTTCCAAAAGGATGCTCAAAGGTCGGAAGCATCCTTGCTTCTTTTTCTCCAAGACCTTCGCACCAGCAGAGAGGAATTATTCCATCAGGGACAGGGAGTTGCTAGCCATGAAGTTGGCTTTCTCGGAGTGGAGACATCTCTTGGAGGGAGCACGTTTTCCCTTCCAAGTCTTCACAGATCACAAAAATTTGGTGTATCAGCAGACAGCTCAGCGGTTGAATTCTCGCCAGGCCAGATGGTCCTTGTTCTTCTCCCGGTTTCATTTCACCCTCCATTTCCTTTCTGGGGAGAAGAACATTCGGGCCGACGCTCTCTCTCGCTCCGTTGTGTCATCTGCGGAGGAGGAGGAGGAGCCTCGGCTTATTGTCCCCACCGAGGGTTTGAGAACCGTGGCCCCGGTTTCGCTGGAGTCTGTGCCCCCGGGCAAGACTTTTGTTCCATCTAGTTTGCGACCGGAGGTTCTCTCTTGGGCGCACTCGTCCAGGGTGGGTGGACATTTTGGTACTAAAAGGACATCAGAGTTACTGGCGAGGACATACTAGTGGCCGCATATGGCTCGTTATGTCGCGGAGTACGTTCGGGTGTGTGTCTCTTGCGCCAGGAACAAGACTCCTCGGCAACGGCCAGCTGGTTTGCTTTATCCTCTGCCCGTGGCTGACAGGCCCTGGGAGATGGTCGGGAAGGACTTTGTGGTTGGCTTACCCAAGTCTCGTAATTGCACCATTATCTGGGTGATCACCGATCATTTTTCCAAAATGGTGCATTTGGTGCCTCTTCCACGGCTACCATCTGCACGGGCGTTGGCTGTCTTGTTTATCAAGCATATCTTTCGCTTACACGATATGCCAGACAAAATTGTTAGTGACCGGGGTCCCCAGTTTGCGTCTCGATTCTGGAGGGAGCTATGTCGTCTACTCAGTATTGAGTTAAATCTCTCTTCGGCATATCATCCCGAGACGAATGGGTTGGTAGAAAGGGCCAACCAGACCTTGGTCACATATCTGTGACATTTTGTTTCTGCCAGACAGGATGACTGGGCATCCTTGCTACCGTGGGCAGAGTTTGCACTTAACAATGCCGTAGCCGACTCCACCGGTCAGACTCCATTCCTCTTAAATTATGGCCAGCATCCGCGTGTTCCTGTGCCCATGCCTGTGTCTTCCGCTGATCCCAGGGTGGCAGACTGGGCTGTGGAGGCACGGGACATTTGGGATCGCACGCAGGATGCCATTCGGGCCTCCAAGGAGAGAATGAGGTCCTCCGCCGATGTTCATCGGCGCCCCGCTCCGACTTTTGCCCCTGGCGACTTGGTGTGGCTCTCCGCCCGTAACATCAGGCTGAGAGTTGAGTCCACTAAGTTTGCTCCTCGCTACTTGGGTCCCTTCAAGGTTCTCGAACAGGTTAATCCTGTGGTCTACCGCCTGGCTCTTCCTCCACGCTTGGGTATCACCGACACCTTTCATGTGTCCCTCTTGAAACCCGTATACATGTCCCGGTTTTCCGAGTCATCTGCTGGGACATCGGGTTTGTCTACGGACGATTACGAGGTGAACGCTATTTTGGCGTGCAAGGTGGTACGCGGCAAAAAGTTTTATTTGGTGGATTGGAAGGGTTATGGTCCAGAGGACAGGTCTTGGGAGCCTGCTGAAAACATTCGGGCCCCACAGCTCATTGCTGCCTTCGAGCGTAGCGAGGCCCAAGGAGGGGGGGGGCCCTAGGAGTGGGGGTAATGTTAGGAGTCGAGTTTCATCTGCTGCACAGGGGGAATCTCGATCCGTCTCCGTTGCGGTCTCCCATTCTCCTCCGGCCGCAGTGGAGTCTGCTCAGCGGGGACGTCGCTCCCAGTGTCTTGCTCGCTCTCACTCTGTACAGAGAGTTACTGCTGCTTCTTCAGCTCCTGCCATTGAAGTCAGTGCTGGTCAGCGGCGAGCGGACCTTCCTGGGACTAAGTCCTTGTTTGCGCACACTGAGCATGCCCAGGGCAAGATCTCCCGTTGGAGATCGAGGGTCATGTGCTCAGGCTCTGCAGCACATTCCATTGGACCTCTTGGCAGGTCTTGGAAGGGCAAAGTTTCTGTGGCCACTTCCTGTGCTGCAACTATATAAACTGCGCATGACCGCACGGCCATGCGCTAGTGTACAATTGAATACGTGTGTTTGTTGTGAGTGCAAGTCGTTCATTAAATACCCCTACCCTATTGTATGACTGTTCGCGTATGGAGTATGGCTGCTATCTAGCGCCCGACAAATCACTCAACGTGTCACACACGTATCAGCGTCTGTTGCTGTGACCGCCAGTGCGGCGCCACGTGCCAGTAGTGCGCTTCCTGACCCACGTCTGGGTGCTTAGTGGTGCCTGCCAGCACGGCACAGTTCGCACTTCGGTGCTCTAATTATAAGAGTTGCCTAACACACCCTGTTGCGGTGTTGTGTCAGCAAGTGGTCTAATCGGACTTCAATCCTAGTTGGGGTTAAGTTCGCTGACTGCTTGCTCGCCTTCTATGTGCGGTACCGCGATCCTGTGACGCAACAGGATCGCTTCCTTCACGTTGGGTGAAGTTTAACCCACGCGAGTATACTTATGAGTACCGCCATATAGTCCGTCATTACTCAGCAGCAGGTTCCATCTCTGCACGGTGGACCCCGGGCTACGAACGCACCGTACACTATCAGTCTTATTATTTGGTGCGTTCCGCTAGCCCTAACACATGGTGACCAAAAAACACAGCATTCCAAGAAAAACACTTGCTACCCACAGTAAAATTTGGTGAAGGTTCCATCATGCATTGGGGCTGTGTGGCCAATGCCGGCACCGGGAATCTTGTTAAAGTTGAGGGATGCATGGATTCCTCTCAGTATCAGCAGATTCTTGACAATAATGTTCATGAATCAGTGACAAAGTTGAAGTTACGCAGGGGATGGATCTTTCAGCAAGACAATGATCCAAAACACCGCTCCAAATCTTCTCAGGCAATCATGCAGAGGAACATTGAACATCTGTGGGATCATTTGAAGAGGGCTGTCCATGCTCGGCGACCATCAAACTTAACTGAACTGGAATTGTTTTGTAAAGAGGAATGGTCAAAAATACCTTCATCCAGGATCCAGGAACTCATTAAAAGCTACAGGAAGCGACTAGAGGCTGTTACTTTTGCAAAAGGAGGATCTGCTAAATATTAATGTCACTTTTCTGGTGGGGTGCCCATACTTATGCACCTGTCAAATTTTGTTTGAATGCAGATTGCACATTTTCTGTTAGTACAATAAACCTCATTTCAAGGCAGAAACATTACTGTGTCCAACAGTTATTAGATATATGAAACTGAAATAGCTGTTGCAAAAAAAAAACAATTTTTATAAAACATTAAGCTTAAGATTAATAGGGGTGCCCAAACTTTTTCATATAACTGTACTTTTAGGATACTGTTTTGACTAAGAAAACAATCTCTGCTGCGATAAAAACGTGCAGAGTGTAGCCCCTGCGAACACTTAGCCTCACAAATAACCCTACGATCCTGGGTACTACCTGGGGAATATATGATATATACTGAATACTAACACTATATTGCCCTATAATAGTGCATAACACATTATTATTATTTATTATTATAGCGCCATTTATTCCATGGCGCTAAACAAGTACAATAATCTTGAACAATACAAGTCACAACTGGTACAGGAGGAGAGAGGACCTATTTATATGTACATGCAGCCATATACTGTATGTCCCTCTTCCTGTGCTTAAGGCTATGTGCACACGTTCAGGATTTTTTGCGTTTTTTCCGCATTTTTCCAGCAGTTTTCCGCTGCAAAAATGCTTAAAAACACTTACATTAAGCATACATAATTTTTAATGCATTCCGCAATTTTTGTGCACATGCTGCGTTTTTTTTTTTTTAGAAAAAAACACATCACGGAAAAAAGCGCAGCATGTTCATTAATTTTGCGGATTTTCGTGGTTTTGCCGCTATATTATTGCATTCGGGAGGTCCGGGAAAAAACGCAAAAAAAGCGCAAAAAATGTGAGAAAAGCGTGAGCGGATTTCCTGCGCTGGGAGTCCGGTTTTGCTCAGGAAAATTCTGCAGACATTCCTGAACGTGTGCACATAGCCTCAATGTTGGTAGGCACATATATCATTTTGGGACAGCGCCTACATGGCGTGACCCCTCCTACTGCACCAAATTTTGTAATTTTTTTTTTGTACAAGATGAATTCTCTCTCTGAGACTCCATGATTCCTATGTGCACCCCTGTATAAAAGCGTCTATACAGAAGAGAGATTGTGCATATAGTGGATAGTAGATAGAAATATAAGATGACTGTATTTAATGCCCTGGTATCGGAACTCAAGAATGTATTTCAAAAAGGAACTAGTGTAGTTATCCAATTGAAATCCGAAAATAGTGTTGTTTTTCCACCATGTAAGATGTTTTAACCCCAAAGAGAACTTTTTTAAGCCTGCAAAGAACTTCTTGTGTTGAAATGTTGCACACAATGAATAAATTGCCTTTTTTGTTGTCGTTCATTGTGGTGCTGCTGTTCTTTATTGGGATGTGCTTTCAGTGTTTTCTATATTGCATATTCATATAACCTTAATCATTAATGTGTTTGTTTGCATCAGCTTTAATAGTGTTGTAGAGCAGGAAATGTGAGTAATGACAATTATGTAAATACATTTTAAGATATGCTATATAGGTCAGCAGAAGAAATATGTGAAATCTTTGCTAATGTCTCAGTCTAGGCTGCTTAGCTTGCAGACCATTGCCTATACTGGATATAGTGTCTCCATTTCTTACCTGGGAGCAGAACTGTTTGCATGCGATTATTAGCTGCTGAATGTAAAGGAGAATGTTCTTATCCACTGACATCAAACACAAATCTGAGAAATCATGAGCAATTTTAGATGCACAGGATAAAAGAAAGTTGTTGAATTTTTCAACATATAGTGATGAAAATTTATTTTCATAAAAACACAAAACCCTAATAAATCCTTATAAGAGAACTTCAATAGTGTAGTTGGCACGCTGTAACACACCATTAAGGTGACATCACTACATGCACGGCATCGCCTGTGCCGCCCACTGTTTATACACTTGACAAGAAGAGATCCAGGCTGCTGTGGACAGGGAATCAGGATCAGGTGAGAGTAACCTTTATGGTTTTCACATTATGGGGACTGTGAGAGGAGTGCTGTCCTGGACATCATACTGTGTGAATGGAGCTGTGGGCTATCATACAGTATATAAGGAGCTGTGAGGGCATCATACTGTATATAAGGAGCTGTGGGGACATCATACTGTGCATAGAGGAGCTACGGGGACATCATACTGTATATAAGGAGCTGTGGGTGATCATACTGTATATAAGGAGCTGTGGGGGCATCATACTGTATATAAAGGAGCTGTGGAGGGCCATCATACTGTGTATAGAGGAGCTATGGGGACATCATACTGTATATAAGGAGCTGTGATGACATCATACCGTGCATAGAGGAGCTATGGGGACATCATACTGTGGGAAGGGAGCTGTGGGCTATCATACAGTATTTAAGGAGCTGTGAGGGCATCATACTGTATATAAGGAGCTGTGGGGACATCATACTGTGCATAGAGGAGCTATGGGGACATCATACTGTATATAAGGAGCTGTGATGACATCATACCGTGCATAGAGGAGCTATGGGGACATCATACTGTGGGAAGGGAGCTGTGGGCTATCATACAGTATTTAAGGAGCTGTGAGGGCATCATACTGTATATAAGGAGCTGTGGGGACATCATACTGTGCATAGAGGAGCTATGGGGACATCATACTGTATATAAGGAGCTGTGGGTCATCATACGGGGTGCAAAAGAAGCGGTATGGAACCACGAAGAAAAAATAAAGAAAAAAAAGGAAACCACTTCATATAATTGCACACCACAGAATGAAGATAAATAAAAAGGCAAACTTTTATTGACACATCAATAAAAACAATTAAAACGGTATCATACCGACATCCCCACGTACACCCGCCAAAGCAATACAATACAAGCAAGTGAAGGCGCCAATAATCACAAATGCTGAATAGCAATGAATAACACAGCATACTAATCAATGTCCCATCAGGCACAACATATGTATAGCTGTTCTGTCTGGCCGGACCTGGGACCTGGATACACTCTCCTTCTAGGTGGTAGTTATATTTTGATACATGGGCATTGCTGCGGATGCACATTTATTGTTTTCACACTGTCCAGTTCTTCTACCACCACTGTGTCTGGACCCAGTCGCCTAGGCGCCTCCTCGTTTCTATACGCCACATTGACCTATATGGGTTTATCCTTGTCTCTCAGTTGGCAGTATTTGTGTTTATTCTGTGGGGGTGCTAACTATACTCTTCACACCATCTTGGTTCAGCTATACATATGTTGTGCCTGACGGGACATTGATTAGTATGCTGTGTTATTCATTGCTATTCAGCATTTGTGATTATTGGCGCCTTCACTTGCTTGTATTGTATTGCTTTGGCGGGTGTACGTGGGGATGTCGGTATGATACCGTTTTAATTGTTTTTATTGATGTGTCAATAAAAGTTTGCTTTTTTAGAGGAGCTATGGGGACATCATACTGTATATAAGGAGCTGTGGGGACATCATACTGTGCATAGAGGAGCTATGGGGACATCATACTGTGGGAAGGGAGCTGTGGGCTATCATACAGTATTTAAGGAGCTGCGAGGCCATCATACTGTATATAAGGAGCAGTGGGGACATCATACTGTGCATAGAGGAGCTATGGAGACATCATACTGTATATAAAGAGCTGTGGGTCATCATACTGTATATAAGGAGCTGTGGGGGCATCATACTGTATATAAAGGAGCTGTGGAGGGCCATCATACTGTGTATAGAGGAGCTATGGGGGCATCATACTGTAAATAGAGGAGCTATGAGGACATCATACTGTGCATATGGATCGCCCCCACGTAAGGGCAATGGGGTACTCGGTACCGGGTGCTTCAGTTCCCATTGCTGGGATGTCACGGTGGCCTAACCCGGACCGTGGCCCTATGAGGGGCGCCCAATAAAAGGGGCTAGAGTTTGTAGATAACGGTAGTGTTCGTGATGCCACCTGTGATATTCGGTCAGGGTGACTGACACTGCTTAGGGGTCCGCTGGGGTGATGGAATGGCAGCTAGATGGTATACCTTCCCACAGGTGAAGTATATCCCCATGGCTTCCCAGAAGTGTAGATGGTGATGGTGGATGGTGCAAGGCGCGGTGAATAACGAGGACACAATGGGTGCAGTCTCTTTACCTTTACTGAGGGCTTCAGCATCCACAGTCCAGGGTGCCGGATGACAGGGTAGGCAGAGTCCGGCCGGTCTGATGGCAATTCCAGAGTCCCCCTATCCAGGTGGAAATCAGTAGCCTTCCCCTTGCGCACAGTAACGTAGTAGGTCCCTACGTGCATTAGCTCCCATAGGGTCCTCACTCTTGTTACTCTTCTCTGTCCCCCAGATGGATAGGACAAACCCGTATGACGGTGGTGGCCTGAGGCTATTTTATAGGGACCCTAGCGTCGCCCCTCCTCCGCGTTGCCACCTTGTCTGCTTAGGTTCTTAGGTCGGGCAGCCAACTTGGAATCGACTGTCCTGCTGGTCTATGAAGTAAAGCATAGAGTCTATTACTCCCTCGGTGTTCCGGCTACTGGATCTGCGCTCAGTGGGAGGCAGCCTACTCATAGTAACATAGTAACATAGTAACATAGTTAGTAAGGCCGAAAAAAGACATTTGTCCATCCAGTTCAGCCTATATTCCATCATAATAAATCCCCAGATCTACGTCCTTCTACAGAACCTAATAATTGTATGATACAATATTGTTCTGCTCCAGGAAGACATCCAGGCCTCTCTTGAACCCCTCGACTGAGTTCGCCATCACCACCTCCTCAGGCAAGCAATTCCAGATTCTCACTGCCCTAACAGTAAAGAATCCTCTTCTATGTTGGTGGAAAAACCTTCTCTCCTCCAGACGCAAAGAATGCCCCCTTGTGCCCGTCACCTTCCTTGGTATAAACAGATCCTCAGCGAGATATTTGTATTGTCCCCTTATATACTTATACATGGTTATTAGATCGCCCCTCAGTCGTCTTTTTTCTAGACTAAATAATCCTAATTTCGCTAATCTATCTGGGTATTGTAGTTCTCCCATCCCCTTTATTAATTTTGTTGCCCTCCTTTGTACTCTCTCTAGTTCCATTATATCCTTCCTGAGCACCGGTGCCCAAAACTGGACACAGTACTCCATGTGCGGTCTAACTAGGGATTTGTACAGAGGCAGTATAATGCTCTCATCATGTGTATCCAGACCTCTTTTAATGCACCCCATGATCCTGTTTGCCTTGGCAGCTGCTGCCTGGCACTGGCTGCTCCAGGTAAGTTTATCATTAACTAGGATCCCCAAGTCCTTCTCCCTGTCAGATTTACCCAGTGGTTTCCCGTTCAGTGTGTAATGGTGATATTGATTCCCTCTTCCCATGTGTATAACCTTACATTTATCATTGTTAAACCTCATCTGCCACCTTTCAGCCCAAGTTTCCAACTTATCCAGATCCATCTGTAGCAGAATACTATCTTCTCTTGTATTAACTGCTTTACATAGTTTTGTATCATCTGCAAATATCGATATTTTACTGTGTAAACCTTCTACCAGATCATTAATGAATATGTTGAAGAGAACAGGTCCCAATACTGACCCCTGCGGTACCCCACTGGTCACAGCGACCCAGTTAGAGACTATACCATTTATAACCACCCTCTGCTTTCTATCACTAAGCCAGTTACTAACCCATTTACACACATTTTCCCCCAGACCAAGCATTCTCATTTTGTGTACCAACCTCTTGTGCGGCACGGTATCAAACGCTTTGGAAAAATCGAGATATACCACGTCCAATGACTCACCGTGGTCCAGTCTATAGCTTACCTCTTCATAAAAACTGATTAGATTGGTTTGACAGGAGCGATTTCTCATAAACCCATGCTGATATGGAGTTAAACAGTTATTCTCATTGAGATAATCCAGAATAACATCCCTCAGAAACCCTTCAAATATTTTACCAACAATAGAGGTTAGACTTACTGGCCTATAATTTCCAGGTTTCCTGGTCTCCCACTGGTGTTTTACTCTGGTTGCTATGACTTCTGTGCTCACTCACTACGGCACACTTCCTTTCTTGTCCTTTCTTAGAAGGCTACCGCATAGGTTGCAGGCGCAGCTCCGTGTCCTTCTTTCCCTTCCTGGGCCGAGCCCAGTCTGCTCCTCTCCTCTCCTCCTGACTATCTCCTTCTCCCTCCAGTCAGCTTCTCCCTCACTTCCTAACCAACCCCCAGTTTTACCCAAGTGTGAGGAGTGGCCTAATAGATAGAACATATTGCTCCCCCTGGTGGCTGGCGTGTGAAGTGTGTGTGTGGCTGTGATACCTGGCAGGGTGAACTCCTTTGGTGCCATCAGACGTAACATCGCTCCCCCTTGTGGAAGAACGACATCACTGCAACGACCAGGACTCTGGGGCGCTGCACATAGAGAAGCTATGGGGACATCATAATGTGGGAAAGGAGCTGTGGGCCATCATATTTTGTATAGATGAGCAATGGGAACATCATACTGTGTATAAAGGAGCTATGGAGACATCATACTGTATATAAGGAGCTGTGGGGGCATCATACTGTATATAAAGGAGCTGTGAGGACATCATACTGTATATAAAGGAGCTGTGGAGGGCCATCATACTGTGTATAAAGGATCTACGGGGACATAATACTGTAACTAGAGGAGCTATGAGGACATCATACTGTGCACAGAGGAGCTATTGGGACATCATACTGTTGGAAGGGAGCTGTGGGGACATCATACTGTATATAAAGGAGCTGTGGGGGCCATCATACTGTGTATGGAAGAGCTATGGGAACATCATACTGTGTATAAAGGAGCTATAGGGACATCATACTGTGTATAGAGGAGCTATGGGAACATCATACTGTGTATAGAAGAGCTATGGGAACATCATACTGTGTATAAAGGAGCTATGGGGACATCATACTGTGAATAGAAGAGCTATGGGAACATCATACTGTGTATAGAAGAGCTATGGGAACATCATACTGTGTATAAAGGAGCTATGGGGACATCATACTGTGAATAGAAGAGCTATGGGAACATCATACTGTGTATAGAAGAGCTATGTGAACATCATACTGTGTATAAAGGAGCTATAGGGACATCATACTGTGTATAGAGGAGCTATGGGAACATCATACTGTGTATAGAAGAGCTATGGGAACATCATACTGTGTATAAAGGAGCTATGGGGACATCATACTGTGAATAGAAGACTTATTGGAACATCATACTGTGTATAGAAGAGCTATGGAAACATCATACTGTGTATAGAAGAGCTATGGGAACATCATACTGTGTATAAAGGAGCTATATGGACATCATACTGTGTATAGAGGAGCTATGGGAACATCATACTGTGTATAGAAGAGCTATGGGAACATCATGCTGTGTATAAAGGAGCTATATGGACATCATACTGTGTATAGAAGAGCTATGGGAACATCATACTGTGTATAAAGGAGCTATATGGACATCATACTGTGTATAGAGGAGCTATGGGAACATCATACTGTGTATAGAAGAGCTATGGGAACATCATGCTGTGTATAAAGGAGCTATATGGACATCATACTGTGTATAGAAGAGCTATGGGAACATCATACTGTGTATAAAGGAGCTATATGGACATCATACTGTGTATAGAGGAGCTATGGGGACATCATACTGTGTATAGAAGAGCTATGGGAACATCATACTGTGTATAAAGGAGCTATATGGACATCATACTGTGTATAGAGGAGCTATGGGAACATCATACTGTGTATAGAAGAGCTATGGGAACATCATGCTGTGTATAAAGGAGCTATATGGACATCATACTGTGTATAGAAGAGCTATGGGAACATCATACTGTGTATAAAGGAGCTATATGGACATCATACTGTGTATAGAGGAGCTATGGGAACATCATACTGTGTATAGAAGAGCTATGGGAACATCATACTGTGTATAGAAGAGCTATGGGAACATCATACTGTGTATAAAGGAGCTATATGGACATCATACTGTGTATAGAGGAGCTATGGGAACATCATACTGTGTATAGAAGAGCTATGGGAACATCATGCTGTGTATAAAGGAGCTATATGGACATCATACTGTGTATAGAAGAGCTATGGGAACATCATACTGTGTATAAAGGAGCTATATGGACATCATACTGTGTATAGAGGAGCTATGGGAACATCATACTGTGTATAGAAGAGCTATGGGAACATCATACTGTGTATAAAGGAGCTATGGTGACATCCTACTGTGTATAGAAGAGCTATGGAAACATCATACTGTGTATAAAGGAGCTATGGGGACATCCTACTGTGTATAGAAGAGCTATGGAAACATCATACTGTGTATAAAGGAGCTATGGGGACATCATACTGTGTATAGAGGAGCTATGGGGACATCATACTGTGTATAGAGGAGCTATGTGGGTCATAATACTGTATACATGGAACTGTAGGGCAATCAAACTGTAAATAGAGAGCTGTGGGAGAATCAAATTGTATATATGGAGCTCTGGGCCATCTTACTGTATATAAGTTGTGGGAACATCATACTGTATATAAAGAAGCTATGAGGACACCATACTGGGCATAGAGGAGCTATGTGGGTCATAATACTGTATACATGGAACTGTAGGGCAGTCAAACTGTAAATAGGGAGTTGTGGAGACATCATACTGTATATAAAGGAGCTATGGGGACATCATACTGTGTATAGAGGAGCTATGTGAGCCATAATACTGTATGTATGGAACTGTAGTGGCCTAGGATATTAAAGGTCCTAGTAGGTAATTGTGCAAAATAACTATTAAACAGCCTGGTTATGTGGTACAAAACGTGACCGGTTTCTTAGGATATAAAATGTCATTGCAGGTAACCAGACAACACCTCCCCTTGAGAAAGCATGGTGATTTAGCGGGCAAAAAGCGGCTCAGGGTTGTTTACTTATTCTGCGGTGGTGTTTCTGCAACTTGGTAAGGTTATATATGCCACTATTAGTATATACACATTTTAGTGGCTTACTATGCCAAACTTGCATATATAACTTTTTTACTCCACATTTATGTTTGTATTTCTAAAGTGATAGCAATGATTCTTTTTGATATGGGGGATTTATGTAGTGTTTTTCCATATCTGAGCAGTAACTAATTAATGGGATACAAACTTGCATAGTAGACCTTACCATAAAGAATTTTCTGAACTGTATTTGAACCTTCTGTAATGATACATTTCTGCGGAGAACCTGTACTGTGGGTCCCTATTTTGCACTTGTTTGTGTGTGATTAGTATGTAATATTTTAGGTGGTAATAACGTATTTTTGTAGCATCATACTGTGTATAGAGGAGCTATGTGGGTCATAATACTGTATGTATGGAACTGTAGTGTCATCATAAAGTAAATAGGGAGCTATGGGAGAATCAAATTGTATATATGGAGCTGTGGGGCCATCATATGGTATATAGAGAAATATAGTGGGCATCATACTGTACATAGTGAGCTGTACTAGCATCATACGGAATAAAGGGGAGCTGTGGGGCCATCATACGGTATATAGAGAAATATAGTGGGCATCATACTGTACATACTGAGCTGTACTAGCAGCATACTGAATAAAGGTAGTGGTAGTGTTCATTGTGTATCGGTATTATTTGGCCCCTGTACAGTGATAATTTTGATAATATTGGTCTGTTGTAATGTACTTTTATGTATGTAGGTAATATTTATTGTTGTCTTTGCCACAACAGAGGTATACAATAACTATTTACTTAAAGATTTTGGTGGGGATGATCATATGGGGGAACATATAATTTGGGGCTTGGGCCACTGATCTGTTAAGAGATCTTGCTTTAATCAGTCACAGTCCAGCTACAATTGCTGGGGGTAAGAGAAAACTCAGTTGGAAGAGAGTGGTGACACTCAGCATCCTTTGCCGTACAAGATTTAGTGCATCTGTGTATTATACAGCATTTATTTGAAGTAGCTATAAATTATTGCAAGATTTAATGCTAATACCTGGCCCCCTAGTAATAAGCAAATTAAAAAAACATTGTCCCGCATAGGAACGGTTTAGAACCTTCACAATAGCAACACAGCCAGCAAAAGAGATGACTTATTGAGGCTTATCTCCTGTTAGAACAAAGGAATGCCCAAATCTCAGATAATATAGTCAGTTGGTCATGCTGAAACTGTCCAATTCCCCAAACTTTTCTCTTAAGTGTGTGAGCTTAACCCCTTTACCCCCAAGGGTGGTTTGCACGTTAATGACCAGGCCAATTTTTACAATTATGACCACTGTCCCTTTATGAGGTTATAACTCTGGAATGCTTCAACGGATCCTGGTGATTCTGACATTGTTTTCTCGTGACGTATTGTACTTCATGGTAGTGGTAAAATTTCTTTGATATTACCTGCGTTTATTTGTGAAAAAAATGGAAATTTTGCGAAAATTTTTAAAATTTCGCAATTTTCCAACTTTGAATTTTTATGCAATTAAATCACAGAGATATGTCACACAAAATACTTAATAAGTAACATTTTCCACATGCCTACTTTAAAACAGCACAATTTTGGAACCAAAATTTTTTTTGTTATGGAGTTATAAGGGTTAAAAGTTGACCAGCAATTTCTCATTTTTACAACACCATTTTTTTTAGGGACCACATCTCATTTGAAGTCATTTTGAGGGGTCTATTTGATAGAAAATACCCAAGTGTGACACCATTCTAAAAACTGCACCCCTCGAGGTGCTCAAAACCACATTCAAGAAGTTTATTAACACTTCAGGTGTTTCACGGGAATTTTTGGAATGTTTAAATAAAAATGAACATTTAACTTTTTTTCACAAAAAATTTACTTCAGCTCCAATTTGTTTTATTTTACCAAGGGTAACAGGAGAAAATGGACCCCAAAAGTTGTTGTACAATTTGTCCTGAGTACGCAGATACCCCATATGTGGGGGTAAACCACTGTTTGGGCGCATGACAGAGCTCGGAAGCAAAGGAGCGCCATTTGACTTTTCAATGCAAAATTGACAGGAATTGAGATGGGACACCATGTTGCATTTGGAGAGCCACTGATGTGCCTAAACATTGAAACCCCCACAAGTGACACCATTTTGGAAAGTAGACCCCCTAAGGAACTTATCTAGAGGTGTGGTGAGCACTTTGACCCACCAAGTGCTTCACAGAAGTTTATAATGCAGAGCCGTAACAATAAAACAAAAATTTTTCCCCACAAAAATTATTTTTTAGCCCCCAGTTTAGTATTTTCCCGAGGGTAACAGGAGAAATTGGACTTCAAAAGTTGTTGTCCAATTTGTCCTGAGTACGCTGATACCCCATATATGGGGGGGAACCACCGTTAGGGTGCATGGGAGAGCTTGGAAGGGTAGAAGCGCCATTTGGAATTCAGACTCAGATGGAATGGTCTGCAGGCGTCACATTGCGTTTGCAGAGCCCCTAATGTACCTAAACAGTAGAAACCCACCACAAGTGACACCATTTTGGAAAGTAGACCCCCTAAGGAACTCATCTAGATGTGTTGTGAGAGCTTTGAACCCCAAGTGTTTCACTACAGTTTATAACGCAGAGCCGTGAAAATAAAAAATCTTTTTTTCCCACAAAAAATATTTTTTAGCCCCCAGTTTTGTATTTTCCCAAGGGTAACAGGAGAAATTGGACCCCAAAAGTTGTTGTCCAATTTGTCCTGGGTACGCTGATACACCATATGTTGGGGTAAACCCCTATTTGGGCAGACGGAAGAGCTCGGAAGGGAAGGAGCACTGTTTTACTTTTTCAATGCAGAATTGGCTGGAATTGAGATCGGATGCCATGTCGCGTTTGGAGAGCCCCTGATGTGCCTAAACAGTGGAAACCCCCCAATTATAACTGAAACCCTAATCCAAACACACCCCTAACCCTAATCCCAACGGTAACCCTAACCACACCTCTAACCCAGACACACCCCTAACCCTAATCCCAACCCTATTCCCAACCGTAAATGTAATACAAACCCTAACCCTAACTTTAGCCCCAACACTAACTGTAGCCTTACCCCTAGCCCCAACCCTAACCTTAGCCCTAACCCTAGCCCTAACCCTAGTCCTAACCCTAACCCTAACCCTAGCCCTAACCCTAGCCCCAACCCTAACCCTAATGAGAAAATGGAAATAAATACATTTTTTTAATTTTTTAATTTTTCCCTAACTAAGGGGGTGATGAAGGGGGGTTTGATTTACTTTTATAGCGGGTTATTTAGCGGATTTTTTGATTGGCAGCCGTCACACACTGAAAGACGTTTTTTATTGCAAAAAATATTTTTTGCGTTACCACATTCTGAGAGCTATAATTTTTCCATATTTGAGTCCACAGAGTCATGTGAGGTCTTGTTTTTTGCGGGATGAGTTGACGTTTTTATTGGTAACATTTTCGGGCACGTGACATATTTTGATCACTTTTTATTCCGATTTTTGTGAGGCAGAATGATCAAAAACCAGCTATTCATAAATTTCTTTTGGGGGAGGCGTTTATACCGTTCTGCGTTTGGTAAAATTGATAAAGCAGTTTTATTCTTCGGGTCAGTACGATTTCAGCGATACCTCATTTATATAATTTTTCTATGTTTTGGTGCTTTTATACGATAAAAACTATTTTATAGAAAAAATAACTATTTTGGCATTGTTTTATTCTGAGGACTATAACTTTTTTATTTTTTCTTTGATGATGCTGTATGGTGGCTCATTTTTTGCGGGACAAGATGACGTTTTCAGCGGTATCATGTGTATTTATATCCGCCTTTTTGATCGCGTGTTATTCCACTTTTTGTTTGGCGGTATGATAATAAAGCGTTGTTTTTTGCCTCGTTTTTTTTTTTCTTACGGTTTTTACTGAAGGGGTTGACTAGTGGGGCAGTTTTATAGGTTGGGTCGTTACGGACGCGGCGATACTAAATATGTCTACTTTTATTCTTTTTTTTTAATTTAGATAAAGAAATGTATTTATGGGAATAATATTTTTTTTTCTTTATTTAGGAATTTATTTTTTATTTTATTTTTTTACACATGTGGAAATTTTTTTTTTAACTTTTTTATTTTGTCCCAGGGGAGACATCACAGATCGCTGATCTGACAGTTTGCACAGCACTCTGTCAGATCAGCGATCTGATTTACAGCGCTGCAGGCTTACCAAGCGCCTGCTCTGAGCAGGCACTTGATAAGCCACCTCCCTCCCTGCAGGACCCAGATGCCGCGGCCATTTTGGATCCGGGCCTCCGGGCCTGCAGTGAGGAAGGAGGTAGGAGACCCTCGGAGCAATGCGATCACATCGCGTTGCTGCGGGGGTTTCGGGGAAGCATGCAGGGAGCCCTCTCCCTGCGCGATGCTTCCCTATACTGCCCGCACACCGCGATCATGTTGATCGCGGTGTGCCGGGGGTTAATGTCCCGGGGGCGGTCCGTGACCACTCCTGGCACATAGTGCCGGATGTCAGTTGCGATAGGCAGCTGACACCCGGCCGCAATCGGCCGCAGTTCCCCCGGGAGCGCGGCCGATCGCGAATGACGTACTATCCCGTCAGTGGGCATACGGGCCCACCCCACCTCGACGGGATAGTACGTCATATGTCAGAAAGGGGTTAAAGGGAACCTGTCAATTCCAGGATTGTTATTTATCTGCAGATATAAGGTTAATTTACAGGTAAATAGCAATAAAACCATGTTATGTTGTCTTACTGGAGCAGAGGCTACAGGGAGAAAATGAACTTCTTTTATCACTGTGGTGGCTTGTTTCCAGTCAAAATGGGGTGGGACAGGGAGCAGTTACAGTCACTAGTCATTACACAGTGAGCACTGTAACCAGTCCCGACATTTGATTAAAAGTGTGTGCAACGTGTGTGTGCAGTGCAGGCTATCAGTCAAAGTAGTGATTACAGCGCGCTCACAGTATAGTGAGCCATGACTATGATTGCTCCTGCACTGTTGCATTGACTGGAAGTGAGTGCCTGCAGGGAGAATATAATATATTTTCTCCTTGAAGCTGCTGCTCCAGTAAGGCCTCATTTACACTTCAGTTTCTCACTTACGAGTGCTATCCGTTTTTTTTCACGAATATCACTTGTACCTTTGATAGTCTTTGGGGCTGTTCACGTGTCATTTTTTCTTACAAAAATGTAACACTTTCTTAATTTCAAGTAAGAGCTCGGTGAGGATTGAAAGGACATTCAATATAGAATTGTGTGGGTAAAACAAATTGGTTTAATATTCATTCAAAACCGGTTACAAATAAGATCATAGCACACAAAAACAAGTTTTAGGTTACAAATGAGAAAGCAATGCAATCATTGGTTCTTACAAATGGTATATGAGTGTCACGCTGCCTCCGCTGCCGTCTCCCGCACCCTGTTATACTTACGTGTCCTCGGCGTCCCAGCGCGGCTCTTTTGCGGCGTCCTCTCTCCAGCGCTCGCCCCCGGCTTCTGCTGCTTGTCAGGAGCTTGCACATGCCAGTTTCTGTTCTACGCGTGCGCACTTCTAATCCCTGCTGGCACTTCCTGTCCTTTCCTCTCTATCGTCTTGGCTTACCCTCTCCTCCCGAAAGTACTATATCTTCCTGTCTGCACCTCACCCCTGTGCCTGATGATCACTTGTGTTTCTCTAGTGCTCCTGGCCGCACGTGTATTCAGTGAATCCTCTTGTTCTCTGATTTTGTGCTCTGTTGTCTCTCCACAGAACCTTTGTCTGCCCTTGCAGTTCCTGTGTTCCTACAGTCCCTGTGTCTCTGCAGGCTCCGTGTCCTTGCAGTCCCTGTCTCCCAGCAGTTCCTGTGTTCCTACAGTCCCTGTGTTCCTGCAGTCCCTGTATCTCTGCAGTTCTCATCTGTCCTGAGCCCCTGCGGTACTCCGTCTGTCCAGTGTCTCTGCCATTCCCACCAGTTTAGTTTCTCTCCTACTCCTCTGGTCCTGAGTCTCCGTTTGCCTCTCCCCTTTTCCGCCTTAGTCCTCCAGCTTCCATGGCGATAGTCCCTCTCGCTCCTGTCCCTAACTCTCCTTGTATAGGGGGAGGTCTATCTGGTCAGCTCGTCCGTGGGGGGATCGTAGTCACGGTCTAGAGGGTCCACCTTTTCTACCAGAGAATCCCCACAATGAGGCTTGAGACTTGATGTGCTCCATGGTGGAGATTCCACAAAAATGAAAAATTTGATCTCTAACAATTTCTAGGCCAGTTTACATACCATTTCCTCCCATAGACTTATATTAGCTACTATTTTTTTTTTCGGTTTCCTTGCCTCATATGGTTGCTTGCTTCTGTCCTGATATTTTCTACGATATTAGAAGAACTCCACTAACTTGTGAAATATGCATTTTAGTTATTTCTATATTGCCTCATTTTGGGACAAGTTAAACCTATAGCTATGACATACAGTATGAGTATTGTATTTGTTATCCCCCAAATAGCCATTTTTACATTTGAGCCCTAAAGTTCTGACAAACAGAACAGGTGTCTCTGCCAAGATTCTCAGAATAACTCAGTCACTCACTAAAATCAAAATCATTTGCTTGAGACCATTAAGCATTTCAAATTTATATATATATATATATATATATATATATAGTACAGACCAAAAGTTTGGACACACCTTCTTATTTAAAGATTTTGCTGTATTTTCATGACTATAAAAATTGTACATTGACACTGAAGGCAACAAAACTGAATTAACACATGTGGAATTATATACTTAACAAAAAAGTGTGAAATAACTGAAAATATGTCTTATATTCTAGGTTCTTCAAAGTAGCCACCTTTTGCTTTGATGACTGCTTTGCACACTCTTGGCATTCGCTTGATGAGCTTCAAGAGGTAGTCACCGGGAATGGTTTTCACTTCACAGGTGTGCCCTGTCAGGTTTAATAAGTGGGATTTCTTGCCTTATAAATGGGGTTGGGACCATCAGTTGTGTTGTGCAGAAGTCTGGTGGATACACAGCTGATAGTCCTACTGAATAGACTGTTAGAATTTGTATTATGGCAAGAAAAAAACAGCTAAATAAAGAAAAACAAGTGGCCATCATTACTTTAAGAAATGAACGTCAGTTAGTCCGAAAAATAGGGAAAACTTTGAAAGCGTCCCCAAGTGCAGTGGCAAAAACCATCAAGCGCTACAAAGAAACTGGCTCACATGACGACCGCCTCAGGAAAGGAAGACCAAGAGTCACCTCTGCTTCTGAGGATAAGTTTATCCGAGTCACCAGCCTCAGAAATAGCAGGTTAACAGCAGCTCAGATTAGAGACCAGTTCAATGCCACACAGAGTTCTAGCAGCAGACACATCTCTATAACAACTGTTAAGATGAGACTTTGTGCAGCAGGCCTTCATGGTAAAATAGCTGCTAGGAAACCACTGCTAAGGACAGGTAACAAGCAGAAGAGACTTGTTTGGGCTAAAGAACACAAGGAATGGACATTAGATGAGTGGAAACCTGTGCTTTGGTCTGATGAGTCCAAATTTTAGATCTTTGGTTCCAACCACCGTGTCTTTGTGCGATGCAGAAAAGGTGAACGGATGGACTATACATGCCTGGTTCCCACCGTGAAGCATGGAGGAGGAGGTGTTATGGTGTGGGGGTGCTTTGCTGGTGACACTGTTGGGGATTTATTCAAAATTGAAGGCATACTGAACCAGGATGGCTACCACAGCATCTTGCAGCGACATGCTATTCCATCCGGTTTGCGTTTAGTTGGACCATCGTTTATTTTTTAACAGGACAATGACCCCAAACTCTTCTCCAGGCTGTGTAAGGGCTATTTGACCAAGAAGGAGAGTGAAGGGATGCTATGCCAGATGACCTGGCCTCCACAGTCACCAGACCTGAACCCGATCGAGATGGTTTGGGGTGAGCTGGACCGCAGAGTGAAGGCAAAAGGGCCAACAAGTGCTGAGCATCTCTGGGAACTCCTTCAAGACTGTTGGAAGACCATTCCCGATGACTACCTCTTGAAGCTCATCAAGAGAATGCCAAGAGTGTGCAAAGCAGTCATCAAAGCAAAAGGTGGCTTCTTTGAAGAACCTAAAATATAAGACATAATTTCAGTTGTTTCACACTTTTTTGTTAAGTATGTAATTCCACATGTGTTAATTCATAGTTTTGATGCCTTCAGTGTGAATGTACAATTTTCACAGTCATGAAAATACAGCAAAATCTTTAAATGAGGGGGTGTGTCCAAACTTTTGGTCTGTACTGTATATACACATACACACACTATATATATATATATATATACACGCATATATATATATTATTTTTTTCATTAGACTATTAATACTTTACATACTTGCAAAATCGTGGAGACGTCCAAAATTGGCTGAGTGTTGGATCAAACTCAGAATCATGCAGAATCCCACCGCTGCCACCAATTAGTCAAAGATCACAACCAGGGGGCTCATATCTCTGATCCACCCACTGCATTTTTGGAGCAAAGAACTCTCTGCAGCAGCAGCATACACAGTACATAAGATAAAAAGCAATAACGGAAGAAACTTACTACGCCACTCACAGAGATGAGTCAACTTAGCCAAAGAAGATCACTTCTATTGGGGACATTCAGGGAGCTGAATTCATGCATACACGATGTGTATCTCTCTAAAGGAACCAAGATCATAATTTCACTTGACCTTTTATCATTACCTGAGTTACACCCACACACACCCCTTGATGACCTCACCTGGGTTGTGGATTGTTCTCAGCCTCCCAGGATTTTATGAAATTCTCAGCTTATGTGATAACTTCGTTCCAGATGATTGAAAAGGTACGAGATCACCACCATATTTTTAATTGAGATTTTACCATTACCCAGAGATCAAACATGACATGGCTGGTGGCAGTTATCTGGCCACTATTGGTTTGGGGCTTATAGGCAGGTGTCACAGTTATGAAGAAATATGCATATTCTTCCTCTATTCGCCCTGAAGCTGAAAATGTTTACTATTCATAATGCTCCAATATTCATAATTTTTTTTCAGAGAAATAAAGTCTGGGCTGGCTATTGTGGCATTTCCCTTGCAGTAAACCAAAGTGTCATTTGAATTAAAAATGGATTTCCTGGGAACAAAGACACTTCCAGATTGCTATTTATGTGTAAACACGGGCACCCCATTGTTGTTCAGCCCTTTGAAAAGAGTTATCCTGTTTCAATTACCTATCCAAACTATAATTACAGTGCCTTGCGAAAGTATTCGGCCCCCTGGAACTTTTCAACCTTTTCCCACATATCATGCTTCAAACATAAAGATACCAAATGTAAATTTTTGATGAAGAATCAACAACAAGTGGAACACAATTGCGAAGTTGAACAAAATTTATTGGTTATTTTAAATGTTTGTGGAAATTCAAAAACTGAAAAGTGGGGCGTGCAATATTATTCGGCCCCATTGCTTTCAGTGCAGCAAACTCACTCCAGAAGTTCATTGAGGATCTCTGAATGATCCAATGTTGTCCTAGATGCCTAATGATGATAAATATAATCCACCTGTGTGTAATCAAGTTTCCGTATAAATGCACCTGCTCTGTGATAGTCTCAGGGTTCTGTTTGAAGCACAGAGAACATCTTGAAGACCAAGGAACACAACAAGCAGGTCCGTTATACTGTTGTGGAGAAGTTTAAAGTTGGATTTGGATACAAAATGAATTCTAAAACTTTAAACATCCCAAGGAGCACTGTGCAAGCGATCATATTGAAATGGAAGGAGTATCATACCACTGCAAATCTACCAAGACTCGGCCATCCCTCTAAACTTTCATCTCAAACAAGGAGAAGACTGAACAGAGTTGCAGCCAAGAGGCCCATGATCACACTGGATGAACTGCAGAGATCTACAGCTGAGGTGGGACAGTCTGTCCATAGGACAACAATCAGTCGCACACTGCACAAATCTGGCCTTTATGGAAGAGTGGCAAGAAGAAAGCCATTTCTCAAAGATATCCATAAAAGTGTTGTTTAAAGTTTGCAACAAGCCACCTGGGAGACACACCAAACATGTGGAAGAAGGTGCTCTGGTCAGATGAAACCAAAACTGAACTTTTTGGCAACAATACCAAGCGATATGTTTGGCGTAAAGGCAACACAGCTCATCACCCTGAACACACCATCCCCACTGACAAACATGGTGGTGGCAGCATCATGGTTTGGGCCTGCTTTTCTTCAGCAGGGACAGGGAAGATGGTTAAAATTGATGGGAAGATGGATGGAACCAAATACAGGACCATTCTTGAAGAAAACCTGTTGGAGTCTGCAAAAGACCTGAGCTGGGACTGAGATTTGTCATCCAACAAGACAATGATCCCAAACATAAAGTGCTGCCGGCTGGAGCAGGCGCCCATCCCCCATGCGGCGCTTAGTGGAAGCCGACATGACAGGGGTTGGGGAAGGAAAGGGGTGGGGGTGGGTGAAATGAGTCATTTGAGGGGGTGGCTATGGTAATGGGTGGGGGGTTTATAACATTAGGGGGGAGGAGCGGGGCACTTTCCCGCTCTGAAGCGCAGCGAGAAGTCCCGCCCGCCCGCCCTGTGTTTGTTATTTTCTCCAAGGGTTAGTTTATTTTCGGGTTATAGTGGCTAGCGGTTGGGAGGGGTCCTTGAAGTTGGTGCTAAATTGCGCTGGGGGTCCGTGGGTATATGGATTCCTCAGTTGGTCTTATGTGGTGGTTATTTGGTCTGGTGATTTTGGGGGGATTTGGCCAGCGGTGGCTTGATCCTCAGGGGTTCAGTGGACGATGGCACCCTTCGGGGTGATTTGGTGCTCCCGAGCCAGGGGGTAACGGCTGGGAGTAAGTTACGGTTGGTTCGTCCACTGTTTGTTACGGTTTTTGTTTAATCGCTAGATTTTCAAGCTTCAAGGACCCACCCCCGATTTATTTGATTGGTTATTTATGTAATGTTAATTTGTTTGTTTAATAAAGGCTGCTGTGGCCAAAATTATCCAACAATGGCTTTAGTGTCGTTTATGGTTTAAAGGGGGAGGGGGGAATCTTCAGATCTGGGGCCTTAAAGGTTAAGCACAATGCGGAAATTGACCATATCAATGTCAAGCAAAATCTACAATGGAATGGTTCACAAATAAACATATCCAGGTGTTAGAATGGCCAAGTCAAAGTCCAGACCTCAATTTAATCGAGAATCTGTGGAAAGAGCTGAAAACTGCTGTTCACAAAAGATCTCCATTAAACCTCACTGAGCTCGAGCTGTTTGCCAAGGAAGAATGGGCAAGAATTTCAGTCTCTCGATGTACAAAACTGATAGAGACATACCCCAAGCGACTTGCAGCTGTAATCACAGCAAAAGGTGGCACAACAAAGTACTAATTTAAAGGGGCCAAATAATATTGCACGCCTCTGTGTGCTGTGCACTTTTCACTGACTGATAGCCACCTTCTACTATCAGTGACAATGAAACAGTGATATAAATCTGATGAAAATCACTGATACAACTCGGCCCATTTTTCAAATAAACTGATGTCTAAATAAGGTCTAGGGCAGGCACGTCTGGTTATAAGGTTATTATACTGCAGATTAACCCTAAATCTTCAGGTAAATAGTATTTTTGAACATGACAAGTCCCTTTAAGCTCATCTTCATCAAACTGAATAAGTCTAATTCCAGTTTCAGACACTCACCAGTGTGAATAGATGTCTCTTTGTCTGGTACTGCAGTGAATGGAAGTTGGTGATCCAGTGAAAACAACAGCTCTTTAATCCAGCTAATCATAGCAGCGTGGGAAAATATTCTGAAAAATTCCCACGCTCGAGTTCATATGAGGTTATGCCAGCAGGGGGCGCAGCACCACAAGTCTAGGTAGCTATGTTCCCCTGCATTCCATTCATTCCCCAGTTTTTACAACCTGGGCAGCTGCATTAGCAGGCTCCTGGTTGTAAAATTATTTAACCCCTTCAGATGGATCTACATCGTGGGACATGACTGTATGGCGGACCGGTATGGGATATTGTTGTTTGTTTTTTTATCTTTTTTTCAGAAGACAAGGGTCATTTGGATTGAGCGTTTAATAAAGATATTACAACACCATGTGTATTTATTTCATTAAAATACTTTTTTCCTAATGTGTTTGTTTTTTTTTAACCCTTTAGTACTATTGGATTAATAATGGATAGATGTCTTATTGACCTCTCTCCATTATTAACCTGGCTTAATGTCACCTTACATTAGCAAGGTGACATTAACCCCTTATTACCCCATATCCCAACGCTACTAGGGAGTGGGAAGAGAGAGGATAAGTGCCAGAATAGGCACATCTTACAGATGTGCCTTTTCTGGGATGGCTGGGGACAGATGTTTTTAGCCAGGGGGGCAATAACCATGGTCCCTCTCTAGGCTCTTAATATCTGCCCTCAGTCACTGGCTTTCCTACTCTGGCAAGGAAAATGTGCGGGAGCCCATGCCAGTTTTTTCCGTGATTTAACCCTTTATTTTAACACCTACAGCTCCCAAATTTTGCACACAGACACTTGTAACATTATTAGTGAGGAATATGTAAAAAAAAAATAAGGGATATGAAATGGTTTACTGTACTTAAACCATGTCTCATATCCTGCCTGGTTTGATAAGGAAAAATTTTGAAAATTTCGCAATTTTCCAACTTTGAATTTTTATGCAATTAAATCACAGAGATATGTCACACAAAATCTATATATATAATTGTCTAAGGGTTTTTCCGTCTGTCTGTCTGTCTGTCTTTCTGTCTGTCCTGGAAATCCCGCGTCTCTGACCAATCAGCGACGGGCACAGCGACGATGATGTCATAAAGGACGTAGAAATCCCACGTTTCTGATTCAGCGACGGGCACAGTATCGACGTAGATGTCATAATGGTTGCCATGGCGACAATGATGTCATAAAGGTTGCCTCGACCAATCAGCGACGGGCACAATCTGCCGCAAATTCTGGAATCTTCATTATCCAATCAGTGACGGGCACAGCATGGCGACGATGATGTCATAAAGGTTGCCTCGACCAATCAGCGACGGGCACAGTCTGCCGCGAATTCGCCTCGACCAATCAGCGATGGGCACAGTATCGACGTAGATGTCATAATGGTTGCCATGGCGACGATGATGTCATAAAGGTTGCCTCGACCAATCAGCGACGGGCACAGTCTGCCGCGAATTCTGGAATCATCATTGTCCATATACTACAGGGACATGCATATTCTAGAATACCCGATGCGTTAGAATCGGGCCACAATCTAGTACTTAATAAGTAACATTTCCCACATGTCTACTTTACATCAGCACAATCTTGGAACCAAAATTTTTTTTTGTAAGGGAGTTATAAGGGTTAAAAGTTGACCAGCAATTTCTCATTTTTACAACACCATTTTTTTTAGGGACCACGTCTCATTTGAAGTCATTTTGAGGGGTCTATATGATAGAAAATAATCAAGTGTGACACCATTCTATAAACTGCACCCCACAAAGTGCTCAAAACCACATTCAAGAAGTTTATTAACCCTTCAGGTGTTTCACCAGAATTTTTAGAATGTTTAAATAAAAATGAACATTTAACTTTTTTTTTCACAAAAAATTTACTTCAGCTCCAACTTGTTTTATTTTACCAAGGGTAGCAGGAGAAAATGGACCACAAAAGTTGTTGTACAATTTGTCCTGAGTACGCCAATACCCCATATGTGGGGGTAAACCACTGTTTGGGCGCATGGCAGAGCTCAGAAGCGAAGGAGCGCCATTTGACTTTTCAATGCAAAATTGACTGGAATTGAGATGGGATGCCATGTTGCGTTTGGAGAGCCCCTGATGTGCCTAAACATTGAAACCCCCCACAATTGACACCATTTTGGAAAGTAGACCCCCTAAGGAACTTATCTAGATGTGTGGTGAGCACTTTGACCCATTAAGTGATTCACAGAAGTTTATAATGCAGAGCTGTAAAAATAAAAAATCGTATTTTTTCACAAAAATGATCTTTACTCCCCCAATTTTTTATTTTCCCAAGGGTAAGAGAAGAAATTGGACCACAAAAGTTGTTGTACGTTTTGTCCTGAGTACGCTGATACCCGATATGTGGGGGTAAACCCCTGTTTGGGCACATGGGAGAGCTCGGAAGGGAAGGAGCGCCGTTTGACTTTTCAATGCAAAATTGACAGGAATTGAGATGGGACGCAATGTTGCGTTTGGAGAGCAACTGATGTGCCTAAACATTGAAACCCCCAACAAGTGACACATATTTTGGAAAGTAGACCCCCTAAGGAACTCATCTAGATGTGTTGTGAGAGCTTTGAACCCCCAAGTGTTTCACATGTGTGGTGAGCACTTTAACCCACCAATTGCTTCACAGAAGTTTATAATGCAGAGCTGTAAAAATAAAAAATCATATTTTTTCACAAAAATGACATTTTTGCCCCCAATTTTTTATTTCCCCAAGGGTAAAAGAAGAAATTAGACCCCAAAAGTTGTACAATTTGTCCTGAGTACGTTAATACCCCATATGTGGGGGTAAACCACTGTTTGGGCGCATGGCAGAGCTCGGAAGGGAAGGAGCGCCATTTGACTTTTCAATGAAAAATTGGCTCCAATCTTTAGCGGACACCATGTCACGTTTGGAGAGCCACTGATGTGCCTAAACATCGAAACCCCCCTAAGTGACACCATTTTGGAAAGTAGACCCCCTAAGGAACTCATCTAGATGTGTTGTGAGAGCTTTGAACCCCCAAGTGTTTCACTACAGTTTATAACGCAGAGCCTTAAAAAATAAAAAATCTTTTTTTCCCACAAAAAATATTTTTTAGCCCCCAGTTTTGTATTTTCCCAAGGGTAACAGGAGAAATTGGACCCAAAAGTTGTTGTCCAATTTGTCCTGAGTACGCTGATACCCCATATGTGGGGGGAACCACCGTTTGGGTGCCTGGGAGAGCTTGGAAGGGAAGAAGCGCCATTTGGAATTCAGACTTAGATGGAATGGTCTGCAGGCATCACATTGCGTTTGCAGAGCCCCTAATGTACCTAACCAGTAGAAACCCCCCACAAGTGACCCCCATATTGGAAAATAGTGCCGGATGTCAGCTGCGATAGCCAGCTGACAGCCGGCCGCGCTCCCCCCATGAGCCCACCCCACCTCGACGGTATAGTACATCTAATGACAGAAAGGGGTTACATTTTGTTAGGAATTTATAAGGGTTAAAAGTTGACCAGCAATTTTTCATTTTTCCAACAAAATTTGCAAAACCATTTTTTTTAGGAGCCACATCACATTTGAAGTCACTTTGAGGGGTCTAAATGATAGAAAATAACCAGAAATGACACCATTCTAAAACTGCACCCCTCAAGGTGCTCAAAACCACATTCAAGAAGTTTATTAATTCTTCAGGTGCTTTACAGGAATTTTTGGAATGTGGAAAAAAAGTTAACATTTAATTTTTTTTTACAAAAAGTTTACTTCAGATCCAATTTTCTTTTTTATTTTGACAAGGGTAACAGGTAAAAATGGACCCCAAAATTTGTTGTGTAATTTCTCATGAGCATGTCGATACTCCAAATGAGGAAGAAAACCACTGTTTGGGTGAATGGCAGAGCTCGTCAGGGAAGGAGTGCCATTTGACATTTTGCATGCAAAATTTGCAGGAACAATTGTCGGATGCCATGTCGCATTTGGAGAGCGTCTGATGTGCCTAAACAGTGAAAATCCCCCACAAGCAGGGTTGGACTGATCCACCGGCGAACCAGAGGATTCTCCGGTGGCCCAGGCACTTACAACTGCTGGCACACAGGGCTGTCAGCTTCCTAGGGCCCCCGCTGCTCCAGTGGCCCCCAGCCAGTGGCATGGCACTAATAGAGGCACATCCAGCTGCTATGGGGCCCGACCAGTGCCAGCGGATCCTGTCCCCGCTGCTAAAGAGAAATTAATATTTACTCTTCCCCAAACCCCCATGGGTGTGGAGAGGAGTGAATATTCATTTCACTTTAATAGCGGGCAGTGTTAGCTGCAGGCTGAGGCTAACACTGCCAGCATGTAAAGCCGAAGTGGCTGCATCGTGGCCCCGAAGGTGGGACCCTGCAGGGTGGCTAACACTGCGGTAAATCAGCTGGCAATGGCAGTGGAGCAGAGCTGCAGGGATCCGATGCCATCCTGCTTCCTGCCCGGCGCTTCCTGCCTGACACAGCAGCAGCTGGATTACAACATCATTCAGCGTGCGGCTGTTTCAGAGAGAAAGCTGCTGGTGACAAAGATGCTGCCGGGATGTGCTGCGGCTGCGGGGAACGTGCGGAGATGTGAGTGGTGCAGTGTGTCTTTCTGTCTGCGTGTGTGTGTGTGAGAGAGTGGTGTGGTGCTGTGTATATGTGTGTGTGTGTGAGAGAGTGTTGCAGTGCTCTGTGTGTGTATTGGAGAGGGCAATGATGTGGGTGATAGAGAGAGCGGTGATGGGGTGGTAGGGGAGAAAGCAATGTTGGTGGTGGTGGAAAGGACAAAGGGGGTGGTGGAGGAGGAGGCAATGATGGAGGTGTTGGAATGGGCAATGATGGGGTGGTGAGGGAGAAGGCAATGATGGAGGAGATGAAGAGGGCAATGATGGGAGTGGTGGGGAGAAAGCAATGATAGAGGTGGTGGAAAGGGCAATGATGGCTACATTATACTATATGAGGGGCCTGCATTATCCCCTATGAGAGGGCTACAGTATATTCTATGGGGGGGCTGCATTATACCTTATGAGGGGTTGCATTATACGCAGGGGGATACATTACATTCTGTGCAGGAGCTTCATTATACTATGAGGGGGGCTGCATTATACCCTATGAGGGGGCTACATTATATTCTATGGGGGCTGTATTATACCTTTTGAGGGGGTTGAATTATATTCTCTGAGGGGGATGCATTTTATTCTATGAGGGGGCTGCATTATACTCTATGAGGTAGGCCACATTATATTCCATGAGGGAGGGTACATTGTATTCCATGAGGGAGGCTACATTATATTCTATGAGGGAGGCTACATTATATTCTATGAGAGGGGCTACTTTATATTCTATGAGGCGACTACTTTATATTCTATAAGGGGGCTACCCCAACCCCTGTTACATAATTAAGACGTGTACTATCTTATATTATACCCTGATATTAGGGTGTTTTACCACACAATTGGTGGTCTTGTATTTATTTCTATGTAGCTACATAGTGGGCCCCAAGAATGATTTTCTCTGGTGGGCCCAAGGTGCTCCAGTGTAACGCTGCCCGTAAGTGACACCATTTTGGAAACTCCTCAGGGAACTGATCTAGATGTGTCGTGAGCACATTGAACCCTCAGGTGCTTCACAGAAGTTTATAAAGTTGAGCAGTGAAAATAAATAAAATCACATTTTTCCCACAATATGTTTTTAGCCCCAAATGTTGCATTTTCATGAGAAATCGCACCATACAATTTGTAGTGCAATTTCTCCTGAGAACACCTATTCTACACATGATGGAGAAAACTACTGCCTAGGCGCACAGCAGGGCTCGGAAGGGAAGGAGTGTCATGAGAGTTTTTGAATGTAAAATTTCCTGGAATCATTGGTGGACATCATTTGCAATTTGGAGAGCCCCTGATGTGCATAAACAGTGGAAATCCCCCATTTGACCCCATTTTGGAAATTAGAATGCTCAAGCAATGTATTTAGATGTGTGGTCAGCATCTTGAACCCCCAGGCGCCTCACAGAAGTTTATAACGTTGAGCCATGAAATAAAAAAAAAATCACATTTTCCCTACAAAAATGTTATTTTGGCCCAAACTTTTGCATTTTCATAAGGGTAACAGGAGAAATTGCACCATACAATTTGTTGTGCAATTTTCCTGAGTACACCGATACCTAATATGTGGGGGAATTCTACTTTTGAGCACAGTGCAAAGCTCAGGAGGGAAGAAACGCCATATTGGAGATTGTGAGCCCTCGCGGGCAGGGTCCTCTCTCCTCCTGTACCAGTTGTGACTTGTATTGTTCAAGATTATTGTACTTGTTTTATTATGTATACCCCTCCTCACATGTAAAGCGCCATGGAATAAATGGCGCTATAATAATAAATAATAATAATAATAATAATAATATTGGAGTTCAGATTTTGTTGGAATGGTTTGAGGGTGCCATGTCACATTGGCACAACCACTGAGGTGCCAGAACAACAGAAACCCCCCCATATGTGAACTAATTTTACAAACTACACTCCCCAGTGAATTCATCTAGTGGTGCAGTGATCATAATGATACCACATGTGTCTCACAGATTTTTAGACCACTGAGCAGTGAAGAAACAATACATTACATTTCTACCACTAAATTGTTGTTTTAGCCTCAAGTTATTAATTTTTCTAAAAGCTAATAGAAAAATGTTTTTACAACAAACTGAGGTCCATTTTCCCCAAGCGCGCCAATACATCAATACTCTACATGTAATCGGGAAATATTTTTCAGGCACAGTGCAAAGCTCAGAAGGGAAGGAGTGCCAGATTTTACTGTTATGGTTTGCAGCCATGATCCACTGGGACTGCCCATGAGGTACCAAAACAACAGAACCCCCACATAAGTGACCCATTTTACAAACTACACCTCTCAGTGAATTAATCTAGGGGTGCGGTGAGCATATTGACACTACCGGTGTGTCACAGAATTTTATACCATTTAGCAGTGAATAAAAAATTACTACTGTATATTTTTACCACCAAAATTTCATTCTAGCCCCAGATTTAACATTTTCACACAAGAAGAGGGTAAAAATGTCACCAACATTTGTCCAATTTCTTCTAAACATGGCAATACTCCATATGTGGCTGAACAGTACTACTTAGCCATACACAGAGACTCGGGAGGAATGGAGTGCTATTTACCTCCTGGAGCGCAGATTTTCCTAGAACAGTTTGCGGACTCCATATACAGAGCTCCAAATTGCTAGAAGAGCAGATTTCCCCCTAGAGTGAGCCCATTTTGGAAATTATACCCCTTTGTGAATTTATCTACAGGTGTAGTGACGATTTTGACTCCATGGGTATTTTTCAGAAATAAGCAGCAATGAATGTTGCTGAGTGAAAATTGCAAACTGCCGTTGTAGTGACCAGTACACTGTGGTAACCATTATGTTGCAGTCACCAGTACGTTATGCCCAGCCCATGCTTCTGGAGACATGCACCCGAAGGTTAGATGGGCTCTCATCACTTCAGAAATGCCAAACGTGGACACAATATGTGGTTTAGGTACACTGTGGGGCGCAGAAGGGAGGGGGCATTTGGATTTGGGAGCACAGAATTTGCTGAATTTCATTTGGAGGGTGAGGAGCCATTTTGCTTTTCCAGAGCCTTTGTGCTACCAGCATGGCCGGACTGGCCATCTGGCAATTCTGGCAAATGCCAGAAGGGCCTGTCTGATTGTGGGCCACCTTGTCTGCCACATGAACAGAATCGGTGTTCTCAAAACACCCATACTGTTAAATGTTGTGACGGAGGTATCATTAGAAATACTGGTAAATCTTGCTTTCCTCCATGCGGAGAAATATTAGTAATATATCCTATCTGGTGCTTGGGAACGGCACAGCATGGGCCTGTGTGATTTCAAATGCCAGGGCTGAATTTCAGCCCCAGTCTGTACCTGGCTACCAGCAACGTGGAAGCCCACTATATTTCCATTAACATATGACAGACCTGAGAGGGCTCTTGCTTTTTTTGTGGATTGATTTGAAGCTTTTATTGGGAACATTTATATAATGTTTGGGATCACATTTATCTGGTGCTCTACGCTGAGCACTTAATTTGGGGTTTCCATCTAAATCTCTTAGTGACGTGATTCAGCTGAAACCCCCAAGGGATCCAGGTCAGGCCTATATTGCCCATAGCAATAGACCACTTCAGAGTTGATAGGAAGACGTATCTAGGCCCGTTATTCAGAACGTGATTACTGTTCGCAGACTCCCACCTGTAGAGTCTCTAAGATAGCGCACTATATATTTAAGGAGACAAAGAAGTCTTTTTACAGGCTCATTTTGAATACTTTATTATTTTTCTATTGATCACAATACTTGACTGTGTTGAGAGTACCTGATATGTTTCTGATTGTTATTATTTTACATTGCAAAGTTCTGTTATTTGCAAATTCTTTAATAAACTTGATTTACATGAAACCCCCAAGGGATCCATTCACTATAATGAGGCAGCAGAATTACGCTGAACTCCATCTCGCCTCTATTCAGCAGTGTCCTTCTTTTCAGAAGTGCACAAAACTGTCGCTGAAGGCACTTTTATGCAATCCTAAAAAGTTGGATACTGCCGGATCAGAGATCAGACAGTGTCCATGGTGTGTCCATGTGCCTCATTTTAGGGAATCTTATGCAGAATGAATTTAATGAATTTCATCCCACAGAATGAAAAAATCAACAGCAGGTGAAAAATTGTTTTCATTTATTTTTTTATGCCATTCCTTGTGTGGTATAAGTGGTAAGGCAACATTATTCTTCGGGTCGGTGCAATTGCAGCAATACCAGATTTCTATCAGGTTTTTATGTTTGGCTGCTGTCACACACTTAGGGTATGTTTCCTCAGGCGTCCAGATGTTACAGCATAGTGGAGGGGAAGTTGTGAAATGCCGTCTCCACTATGCGTGCGAACAAGCATCAGGCGGCCCCGCGTTTATGGACATGCGGCGCAGGGGTGAACCTAGCCTCTCTGCTGCCTGAGGCGAACTGCAAAATGATGCCCCCCCCATCCCCCCGTCATATAATCAGTACAAATAAATCTGGTTTACTCTTTACTAGGCTAGCCCGACACACATGTAAAATACATACAGTTTTAAATAGGAATATATTTAGGAAGTAGAAAAGATTTTTTTAAGCCTCCACCTCAACAAGGTAGACTCTTTTGGGCCAGCTCTACTCTACTCTAACGTATTAAATATTTGTTAAAATATCCAATACAATTTAGGTATATTTTTATTTTTCAATTTTTAAAATGATCAGTATCATCACATACAGGTGACAAATACCATCTCACCATGACCAAACCATATATTACCACCACATAGTGACCTATAATACCACATACAAAGGAACAAATACCACCACACCATGTCCAGACGACATATTAACACCACATAGAGACCTATAAAATCACATACAAGGAACAAATACCACCTCACAATGTCCACCCCCATATTACCACCTCAGTGACCGAATAATAGCACATATAAGGAACAAATACCACCACACCATGACCAGACCACATACTACCACCACATGGTGACCAAATAATAGCACATCCAAGGAACAAATATCGCCACACCATGGCTGGACAACATATTACTACCACATAGTGACTGAATACTACAATACTGATCATTAACAAAAAAACAAAATACTAATATCACGTTAAATGCCATTATACACAGGAGATCTGTACTTAGCATGCAGTGTCTGTGTACAGGTAATATTATACATAGGAGGTCATTATATAGTGTATAGTGTACAGGTAATACAGTGATCACCAGTGACATACACAAGAGCTCTGTATATAGCAGAGGTGTCAAACTGCATTCCTCGAGGGCTGCAAACAGGTCATGTTTTCAGGATTTTCTTGTATTGCACAGGTGATAATTTAATTACCTTCACAGAATGATTCCAGCACCTTGTGCAATTCTAAGGAAATCTTGAAAACACGCATGGTTTGAGGCCCTCGAGGAATGCAGTTTGACACCACTGGTATATAATGTCAGTGTACAGGTAATACAGTGATCACCAGTGACATTATACACAGGAGCTCTGTATATAGTGTCAGTGTACAGGTAATACAGTGATCACCGGTAACATTATACACAGGAGCTCTGTATATAGTGTCAGTGTACAGGTAATACAGTGATCACCAGTGACATTATACACAGGAGCTCTGTATATAGTGTCAGTGTACAGGTAATATAGTGATCACCGGTGACATTATACTCAGGAGCTCTGTATATAGTGTATAGTGTACAGGTAATACAGTGATCACCAGTGACATACACAGGAGCTCTGTATATAGTGTCAGTGTACAGGTAATACAGTGATCACCAGTGACATTATACACAGGAGCTCAGTATACAATGTCAGTGTGCAGGTAAAACAGTGATCACCGGTGACATTATACACAGGAGCTCAGTATATAATGTATAGGTAATACAGTGATCACCGGTGACATTATACACTGGACCACTGTATACAGTATGCAGTGTATAGTGTGCGTGTACATGTAATACACTAACTCACCAGTGACGTCTCTAGGTGAAGTCCTTCATCTTTGCTTTTAATCATCCAGCACAGACCGCCATCATGTCTTCCTGCCAGGGCTCATCTCTGCAAGAAATAACAAAGTTCTCTAGAGCAACGCTTTGAGAACACATTATTTAATTTTATCCCAAATTCTAAACTACACCAGATGAAGAAAAAAAGCGACAGTGTTGCTCTGCACATTAACAGGACCGCCCCCCATTTAAAATAGTAACCTCAAAAAAATAAAATAAATACATCACTGCAGTAATAATATCCCTTAATTAGCATATAAATCAGGAATAGAACAATCCACAAAATAGATTATCTGTGTAGAAAGGTGGATATTAAAACGTATCCTTTATAAGTTAAAATTGTAAAAAGCTAAATTACGGTAGTCAAACAAAAACAGTGAAGGAAGTGCCCTATAACCAACGAACAGAAAAAGGGGGGGTTGTTAAAAAGGTACTTCTGGCCTCTCAGATCCTCAATGTTAATCTGACCTGATAGCAAAATGACTATAGTTGCCCATAGGATATGTCCTCCACTTGTCAAAGTAAGTCACAATAACATGTATGGGTATAACATCCTTTTCTTATAAGCACCACTTATTTGTACCATATAAATGAGATCATCAATGAGTGTATTCTATTCATCCTATGGGCAACTATAGTCATTTTGCTATCAGGTCAGATTAATATTAAGGATCTGAGAGGCCAGTAGTGCGTTTTTAACACCACACCCCATTTTTCTGTTCGTTGGTTATAGGGAAAGGAAGAACAGAGAGAGAGAAAGAAAGGAGAGAGAAAGAAAGAACAGAGCGAGAAAGAAAGAGGGGAAAGAAAGAAAGAACAGAGAAAGAAAGAGGGGAAAGAAAAAGAACAGAGCGAAAGAACAGAGAGAGAGAGGAAGAAAGAGGGGAAAGAAAAAACAGAGAGAGAGAAAGGAAGAACAGAGAGAAAGAAAGAGGGGAAAGAAAAAGAACAGGGCAAAAAAAGAACAGAGAGAGGAAAAAAGAAAGAGATGAAAGAAAGAATAGAAAGAAAGAGGGGAAAGAAAGAACAGAGAGAAAGAAAGAGAAAAAGAAAGAAACAAAGCAGAGAGAGCGAGAGAAAGAGGGGAAAGAAAGAAACAACAGCGAGAGATAGAAAGAACAGAGAGAGAAGAAAGAAAGGGGAAAGAAAGAGAAAAAGAAAGAAAGAAAACAGAGAGCGAGAAAGAAAGAGGGGGAAGAAAGAAACATCAGAGAGAGAAAGAACAGAGAGAAAGAAAGAAAGAACAGAGATAGATAGGAAGAACAGAGAAAGAAAGATTAGAGAGGGAAAGAAAGAACAGAGAGAGAGAGACAGAAACAGAGAAAGAAAGAAAGATTCTATAAAGATACTACAGCAGCCCGACTCCCATTGTAATGCCCACCTGAGCCTCCCGATGCAGGACATATCATGATCTGCTCACATGGTCGGCATCCCCGATTCCAAGGCGATCGAGCTGTCCGCGCTGTTGGAGAAGGATATGGTGATGGATCTGAAGAATTCCCTGAAGTGCCTCCATGGTTCCGTCACAATCTCTGTTGTGAGTTCCGTTCTGGAGCTCCCTCCTGTGGTTGCTAATGGTATTTTTGCGAGTTCTGCCCTTGGGCTCCCTCTGGTGGTTTCGAGTGGAACTGCTGCTCCGTTAGGTGGCTGTAGCAGCTGCCTTCACTAATCGCCTTGCCTGGGTTTGTTATTTAAACCTGCTCTGGGCTTTAGTCCATGCCTGCTGTCAATGTTCTTGGTTTGATTTGATTATTCCCTTGGATTTCTCATATGGCCAGTCCTTGTCTGCAAAAGATAAGTTTTGCTAGTTTTGTTTGTCCATTTGTTTGGACTCTATTACTTTGCATTTTGTCTCTTTTGTCCAGCTTGTCACTATGTCTTATTCAGGCTAGCTGGAAGCTCTGGGAAAGCAGATTTGCCCCTCCACACCGTGAGTCGGTGTGGAGTTCATTTTTGTAAACTCTGCGTGGATTTTGTAGTTTTTAATACTGACCGCACAGTATCCTTTGCTCTCTGTCTATCTAGTTTCGTTTTTGGCCTCCCTTTGCTGTATTCTAATTTCATTTCTGAGTTCGTCATTTCCCTCTCCTTTCACAGTCAATATTTGTGCGGGGCTATCTTTCCTTTTGGGGGTTTCTCTGAGGCAAGATAGCTTTCTATTTCCTTCTTTAGGGGTAGCTATATCTGAGGCTGTGACGAGGTGTCTAGGGAGTGTCAGGAACATCCCACGGCTATTTCTAGTTGTGTTGTTAGGATTAGGGACTGCGGTCAGTAGAGATACCACCTTCTCAGAGCTCGTTCCATGTTGCGTTTTAGCCACCAGGTCATATCAGTGTGGCCTCTTAACAACCAGGTTATAATAGTACAGCAGGCCAAGAATGAATTGAATGCATCTCAAAAGAAGGAAAAAAAAAAGAGTTCTGAACCATTTTTTTTCTGTGCTCTGTTCTGTCTTCTTTTTCCTCTTGATATCTGGGTGGTGCTGGATATATGCTCTGGTATGGAGGTTCAGGGTTTGTTTTCTCATGTGGATCAACTTGCTGCAAGAGTCCAGAGTATCCAAGGTTATATTGTTCAGACTCCAGCTCTAGAGCCAAGAATTCCTACTCCTGATTTGTTTTTTGGGGACAGATCCAAGTTTTTGAACTTTAAAAATAGCTGCAAATTGTTTTTTGCTTTGAAACCTCGTTCTTCTGGTGATCCCATTCAGCAAGTGAAAATCATCATATCCTTACTGCGTGGTGATCCTCAAGACTGGGCATTTGCTCTTGAAACAGGGAATCCGGCATTATTGAATGTAGATGCATTCTTTCAGGCGCTCAGATTGTTGTATGACGAACCTAACTCTGTAGAGCATGCTGAGAAAACACTGTTGGCCCTGTGTCAGGGTCAGGAAGCGGCAGAGTTATATTGCCAGAAATTTAGAAAATGGTCTGTGCTCACTAAATGGAATGAAGAAGCGCTGGCTGCTATTTTCAGAAAAGGTCTTTCTGAAACCCTTAAAGATGTTATGGTGGGCTTTCCTACGCCTACCGGTTTGAGCGAATCTATGTCTCTAGCCATTCAGATTGATCGGCGCTTGCGTGAGCGCAAGGCGGTGCACCATATGGCAGTGTCCTCTGAGCGAAGTCCTGAGCCTATGCAATGTGATAGGATTTTGACTAGAGCAGAACGGCAGGAATTCAGACGTCAGAATGGCCTGTGTTTTTACTGTGGTGATTCAGCTCATGCTATTTCTGATTGCCCTAAGCGTACTAGGAGGGTCCCTAGCTCTGTTACCATTAGTACTGTGCAGCCTAAATTTCTCTTGTCTGTTACCCTGATTTGCTCATTGTCGTCCTTTTCTGTTATGGCATTTGTGGATTCTGGCGCTGCCCTGAACATAATGGACTTAGAATTTGCCAAGCGCTGTGGTTTTTCCTTGGAACCTTTGCAGAGTCCTATTCCCTTAAGGGGGATTGATGCTACGCCATTGGCCAAGAATAAACCTCAGTACTGGACACAGTTAACCATGTGTATGGCTCCAGCACATCAGGAAAATATTCGTTTTTTGGTGTTGCATAATTTGCATGATGTTGTTGTGCTGGGTTTTCCATGGTTACAGGTACATAATCCAGTGCTGGATTGGAGATCTATGTCTGTGACTGGTTGGGGTTGTCAGGGGATACATAGTGATATTCCTTTGATGTCCATTTCCTCGTCCCCTTCTTCTGAAGTTCCTGAGTTTTTGTCGGATTTCCAGGATGTATTTGATGAGCCCAAGTCCAGTTCCCTACCTCCTCATAGGGACTGCGATTGTGCCATTAATTTGATTCCTGGCTGTAAGTTCTCTAAGGGCCGACTTTTCAATCTGTCTGTGCCAGAGCATGCCGCTATGCGGAGTTATGTAAAGGAGTCCTTGGAGAAAGGGCATATTCGCCCGTCTTCGTCACCGTTGGGAGCGGGATTTTTTTTGTTGCCAAGAAGGATGGCTCCTTGAGACCCTGTATAGATTATCGCCTTCTCAATAAGATCACTGTCAAATTCCAGTATCCGTTACCTTTGCTTTCTGATTTGTTTGCTCGGATTAAGGGTGCTAGTTGGTTTACTAAAATCGACCTCCGAGGGGCGTATAATCTTGTGCGTATTAAACAAGGTGATGAATGGAAAACAGCATTTAATACGCCTGAAGGCCATTTTGAATATCTTGTAATGCCATTCGGGCTCTCTAATGCTCCATCGGTATTTCAGTCCTTCATGCATGATATCTTCCGGAATTATCTGGATAAATTTATGATTGTGTATTTGGATGATATTTTGGTTTTCTCCGATGATTGGGAGTCTCATGTGAAGCAGGTTAGGATGGTGTTTCAGGTCCTTCGTACTAATGCGTTGTTTGTGAAGGGGTCTAAGTGCCTCTTTGGAGTTCAGAGGGTTTCTTTTTTGGGTTTCATTTTTTCTCCCTCGGCTATTGAAATGGACCCTGTTAAGGTCCAGGCCATTCATGATTGGACTCAACCTACATCTGTAAAGAGCCTTCAGAAGTTTTGGGGCTTTGACAATTTTTATCGTCGCTTTATTGCTAATTTTTCTAGTGTTGTGAAGCCTCTGACCGATTTGACGAGGAAGGGCACTGATGTGGTGAATTGGTCCTCTGCGGCTGTTGAGGCCTTTCAGGAGCTTAAACGTCGTTTTACTTCTGCCCCAGCCAGATGTTTCTCTCCCTTTTCAGGTTGAGGTTGATGCTTCTGAGATTGGGGCAGGGGCCGTTTTGTCTCAGAGAAATTTTGATGGCTCTTTGATGAAACCTTGTGCCTTCTTCTCCAGAAAATTTTCATCTTCTGAGCGTAATTATGATGTCGGCAATCGGGAGTTGTTGGCTATGAAGTGGGCATTTGAGGAGTGGCGACATTGGCTTGAGGGAGCCAAGCATCGCGTGGTGGTCTTGACTGATCACAAGAATCTGATTTACCTCGAGTCTGCTAAGCGGTTGAATCCTAGACAGGCTCGGTGGTCTTTGTTTTTCTCACGTTTTGATTTTGTGGTCTCGTATATTCCTGGATCTAAGAATGTGAAGGCTGATGCCCTTTCTAGGAGTTTTTTTCCTGATTCTCCAGGAGTTCTTGAGCCAACTGGGATCCTCAAGGAGGGGGTGATTCTTTCTGCCATCTCCCCTGATTTGCGGCGGGTACTTCAGGAGTTTCAGGCTGATAAACCTGACCGCTGTCCTGTGGGGAAATTGTTTGTTCCTGATAGATGGACTAGTAGGGTAATTTCTGAGGTTCATTGTTCGGTGTTGGCTGGTCACCCTGGGATTTTCGGTACCAGAGATTTGGTGGCTAGGTCCTTTTGGTGGCCTTCCTTGTCGCGGGATGTGCGTTCGTTTGTGCAGTCCTGTGGGACCTGTGCTCAGGCTAAGCCTTGCTGTTCCCGTGACAGCGGGTTGCTTTTGCCTTTGCCTATTCCTGAGAGGCCCTGGACGCATATTTCCATGGATTTTATTTCTGATCTTCCTGTTTCTCAGAAGATGTCTGTCATCTGGGTGGTTTGTGACCGGTTTTCTAAGATGGTCCATTTGGTGCCGTTGCCTAAGTTGCCTTCCTCTTCTGATTTGGTTCCATTATTTTTTCAGCATGTGGTTCGTTTGCATGGTATTCCGGAGAATATTGTGTCTGACAGAGGTTCCCAGTTCGTTTCTAGGTTTTGGCGGTCCTTTTGTGCTAGAATGGGCATTGATTTGTCTTTTTCTTCTGCATTCCATCCTCAGACAAATGGCCAAACGGAGCGAACCAATCAGACCTTAGAAACCTATTTGAGATGCTTTGTGTCTGCTGATCAGGATGATTGGGTGACCTTTTTGCCGTTGGCCGAGTTTGCCCTTAATAATCGGGCTAGTTCGGCTACCTTGGTTTCGCCTTTTTTTTGTAACTTTGGTTTTCATCCTCGTTTTTCTTCAGGGCAGCTTGAGCCTTCTGACTGTCCTGGTGTGGATTCCGTGGTGGACAGGTTGCAGCAAATTTGGACTCATGTGGTGGACAATTTGACGTTGTCTCAGGAGAAGGCTCAGCGTTTTGCTAACCGTCGTCGGTGTGTTGGTCCCCGGCTTCGTGTTGGGGATTTGGTCTGGTTGTCTTCTCGTCATGTTCCTATGAAGGTTTCTTCCCCTAAGTTCAAGCCTCGCTTTATTGGGCCTTATAAGATTTCTGAAATTATCAATCCAGTGTCTTTTCGTTTGGCCCTTCCAGCTTCCTTTTCCATTCATAATGTGTTCCATAGATCCTTGTTGCGGAGATATGTGGTACCTATGGTTCCCTCCGTTGATCCTCCTGCTCCGGTGTTGGTTGAGGGGGAATTGGAATATGTGGTAGAGAAGATTTTGGATTCTCATTTTTCGAGGCGGAAGCTTCAGCATCTGGTCAAGTGGAAGGGTTATGGCCAGGAGGATAATTCTTGGGTTGTTGCCTCCGATATTCATGCTCCCGATTTGGTCCATGCTTTCCATTTGGCTCGTCCTGATCGGCCTGGGAGCTCTGGTGAGGGTTCGGTGACCCCTCCTCAAGGGGGGGTACTGTTGTGAGTTCCGTTCTGGAGCTCCCTCCTGTGGTTGCTAATGGTATTTTTGCGAGTTCTGCCCTTGGGCTCCCTCTGGTGGTTTCGAGTGGAACTGCTGCTCCGTTAGGTGGCTGTAGCAGCTGCCTTCACTAATCGCCTTGCCTGGGTTTGTTATTTAAACCTGCTCTGGGCTTTAGTCCATGCCTGCTGTCAATGTTCTTGGTTTGATTTGATTCTTCCCTTGGATTTCTCATATGGCCAGTCCTTGTCTGCAAAAGATAAGTTTTGCTAGTTTTGTTTGTCCATTTGTTTGGACTCTATTGCTTTGCATTTTGTCTCTTTTGTCCAGCTTGTCACTATGTCTTATTCAGGCTAGCTGGAAGCTCTGGGAAAGCAGATTTGCCCCTTCACACCATGAGTCGGTGGGAGTTCATTTTTGTAAACTCTGCGTGGATTTTGTAGTTTTTAATACTGACCGCACAGTATCCTTTGCTCTCTGTCTATTTAGTTTCGTTTTTGGCCTCCCTTTGCAGTATTCTAATTTCATTTCTGAGTTCGTCATTTCCCTCTCCTTTCACAGTCAATATTTGTGGGGGGCTATCTTTCCTTTTGGGGGTTTCTCTGAGGCAAGATAGCTTTCTATTTCCTTCTTTAGGGGTAGCTATATCTGAGGCTGTGACGAGGTGTCTAGGGAGTGTCAGGAACATCCCATGGCTATTTCTAGTTGTGTTGTTAGGATTAGGGACTGCGGTCAGTAGAGATACCACCTTCTCAGAGCTCGTTCCATGTTGCGTTTTAGCCACCAGGTCATATCAGTGTAGCCTCTTAACCACCAGGTCATAACAAATCTCCTCCCGAAATTACCTCATTTCCGGTCAGCTTCCAGCACGTCACTTGCGAGTTTTAAAGTGCTCCTTGGGGCTCCGCCATGTACTCCTGTGTCCACGGGAAAAGTAAGCTCCCGATTGTGACAGCGGGGCAGACTCTCAAAATTGGGATTGTCCCGCTGGATTCAGGACGGCTGGGAGGTATGAAATTTGCTCTTCACCATTCACCGACTTCGTACATGCACGGCTCCACACACCTCATACACACACGGTTCCGCTTTATATGCCTCGCACACACACAGCTCCGCTCCATACACCTCATGCACGCACACGGCTCCACTCAGTACACATACAGCTCTGCTCCGTACACCTTGTACACACATGGCTCCAATCCGTAAACCTTGTACACATGCGGCTCTGCTTCATACACCTTGTACTCATGCTGCTCCATGCCCTACACACAAGGCTCTGCTCCACTCTGTACACACATGGCTCAGCTCTGTACACTTCCTACACACAGGGCTCCATTTCGTACACCCCCTACACACACGGCTCTGCTCTGTACACCAAGTACACACACGGCTCCATACCGTACACCAAGTTCACAAACGGCTCCTCTCCGTACACCCATGGCTCCCCTCCATACACCTCATACTTATGCGGCTCCGTTCCGTACACCCCGTACACACGTGGCTCTGCTCCGCTCCGTACACATACACGGGTCAGCTCCATACATTTTGTACACATAGGGCTCCGTTTTGTACACCCCGTAGCCACGCGGCTCCGCTCTGTACACACAGGACTCCGCTCTGTACACCAAGTACACACATGGCTCCGCTCCATACACCTCGTAAACACGTGGCTTCACTCCGTACACCTCGTACACATGCGGCTCTGCTCCATACACACGCGGATCCGCTCCGTACTTTACTTTGTCCCACTTTGGGACTATCATTTTTTGCAGGCTGATTGCTTCTACAGCATGGGGATGCAGCAGCATCCCTATGCTATGCAAACTGTCGGCTCTGCACTGACAGATAAAGTTGCTGATTATGCTCTGAGCATGATCTAGCAACTTTACTAGCTCTAGTGACTTGGATGTCGTCATGACAACATCAGATCACCACATGCAACGATCGGGACCCTGCAATGATGCCGTAGCGTTGTCGATCCAAGGGCAGAGGGGCTGTCTTCCCTCAACCTGCTCCCATAATGCTGCTATCATGTTTGATCACAGCATTTAGAGGGTTAAAGTGCCGGGAGTGGTGTGTAGAAGGAAGGACCAGGCTGCTGCGGCTGAAGAGAAAGGGCAGCGTGAAAAGAAAGGGGAGTATAGTGAGGGACTCACCAAAACCAGCGGGTGCGCTTAAGAGCGTGTGAACGACGGAGCATCGCAGTACGAATATCCGGTTGTCGGCTGATATTCAAAGAGCCGCACGCTGAGTAAAACATTGCAGCGCAGCCCTTCAAGTCATGGCGGCTGCTTGTGGGGAGCTCTACTCTCTTACTCAGCAGACATAAGGACTTGGGGCTCAGTGGACAAAACCGGAGACCACCCACTGCTGCCAGAAGAAGGACTGTGTGCTAGGCGAGGACGCCAACAAACATTACACAGAAAATTTAATTTCATCTTCAACTTGCTTAACTGTTCACAGTAAAAGTAATTTTGACTAGGGGTGCCCAAACTTTTACATGCCACTGTATACATTTTTCTTGTGACCTCTGACAATTGAATTGACTGAAGTTGATTTTTCCAGTCTCCATTATTCTTACTTTTAGCTATAGAAGCATGGGACCATAGCAGAGAATTCTGTGGTTTATAATGATCCCTTTCTGACCCTTAAGACACTGACAAATATTGGAATATCCCTTGCACAACATTACAATGATTAACAAGTTCAACCTCCAGGACCGCTTACGTTGCTGAGCTTTGCCACAAAACTTTTTTTTACTTTTTACAAAGACATTGTAGATTTGAAGAGTAATGTCATTGTTAACAAGTATGTGGATGCCACAGCACAGACAATGAGGAGTGGTACTTAGCAGAAGTAAAGGCCCCTTTCTGCATCCTGCTCATCTTCCTCAGACCTGGCTCGCCTCGGATCAGCCCTGGTTACTGGTCACCCAGATCTTGTCACTCAATCCTTCTCCCAGAGCTGAGTTCTTGGTCCTTTCCTCGCAGCTGGTTACCTGTAATGGTGGCTGTAAGCCAACTCTGATGCACAACATAATTATAATTACTTACTGTATCACAGCTATCACGTGAACTGGTGTTTAACCCATTTCTTCCCTGCGGGAACATGAACTTCATTCTTGGTTTCCTATGAGTGATGAGCGTAAGTGCTCGGGCATGCACAGAATATAACATGTACAAGTCACTTCGGTCGCATGTTTCTCAGCTGTTAGTCAGCCACAAAACAAGCAGGGATTGCCTGACAAACATGGACGCTTGTGCTCATCAATAGTCCCTACTAATACCATTTTTTCTACTATCACTTTCTCTTTCATCTTTGACCTGAAGATAGCATTGGTCGCTTGCAGACACTTGGCTTAAGCATTATATTATATATGTGTCTCTTCACTCCTTCATCTCCTTACATCATCTTTATTTTAAAAAATGATTTTCTGACTGATAGCTTCTTCATTGCAGTATTTTTAAGGAGGTACATTTTTGGAGACACTTGTTTTCTGTACACCATTGAAAAATTGAGAGAATGATAGACACATATATCTTTGTCTCCGTTCCAAAAATATGTTTAGCATACAGCTACTGTGTATAGGCTTTGTAAGTTATATGAGCAGGTTTGGATTGGCCCAATAGAGTACTATGGGCCCAGGCCCTGATACAAAGACCCAACAGAAGACTGGTCAAGCACACTAGATAGCTGTTTGCTGAATATTTGGCCTGCAGCCATTCCTCCTTACTAGCCATAGACATGCACACTTTGCATGGATGCCAACATGCCAGATCCTTCTTCCTTCTGACATTTTAAGTCAAGGAGGAGTAAGTACCCCCTCATACATATAAGATAGTTGCCGTAGACTTTGGAGCCCATAAGGTGGCCTAGGGTCATTTTTATTGATTGATACACAAATACCATATTTTAATTTTGATTGATGAAATGCCTTGTGTTTGCAGTCCTAATAAGGGTGTTTTCAGGGTTTGTCAAGCTGGGTTACAAACTGTAGCTGCCATTTGAGTACAGTATGTCAGGTTAAAGCATCTTTTTCAAAACAGTACCCATGCTTTTGCTGTTGCCATGACCATTCATGAGTACTGGATGAAAGTTAGAGGTACTGCCCGTGGTGGGATTGGGCTATACACCATATCATGTTAAGCGAAGTCATGAGTTAGCAAGGAGTCAGCTAAGGCTACGTTCAGACTAGCGTTGTGCGCCGCTGCGTCGGCGACGCGACGCACAACGCACCGAAAAACGCGGCAAAACGCACGCAAAAACGCTGCGTTTTGCGACGCGTGCGTCGTTTTTTGCCGAAAATCGGACGCAAGAAAAATGCAACTTGTTGTGTTTTCTTGGTCCGACGCTTGCGGCAAAAAAGACGCATTTGTCACAAAACGCAACAAGCAAAAACGCATGCGTCCCCCATGTTAAACATAGGGGCGCATGACGCGTGCGTCGCTGCTGCGTCGCCCGACGCGGCGCCGGCGCACATTAGCACAACGCTAGTGTGAACGTACCCTAAGTGTGTGTCTGTGCAGCCTTTATAGTATCACAGAGAGCATGCAGTACAAGAGGGGGCTTTAACCATCACTTCATCACTGATGACAGCTGTGCTCACAGTCTATAGAGGTGTACTACCTGTTTGTAGACAGTACATCTATCGGTAAGGCCGGATTCACACGTTCATTTATTTCTAGTACCGGAAAAACTGGTACTGGAGATATCCGTTTACATGTGTCCGTGTGTGTAATACTTATGTGCCGCAAGTATTACACACACCGACGCAAATATCTCCGGTATCGTTTTTTTGGGTAGCTGTGGCTGCTATTTTTAGGCTGGGTGGCCTATATCTATGGCCCCTTACCAGCCTTAAAATACCAGCCCCCAGCTGTCAGCTTTAGCAAGGCTGGTTGTCAAAAATGAAGGGGACCCCACGCTGTTTTTTTAAATTATTTATTTAGTTATAGCGCAGGTGGCGGGTGAGGAATACCCCCATCATCCGCTCCTGCTGTCACTGTTATTAGCGGCAGCAGGTGTAGGTTGATGGGAGTAATAGTCCCAAAAGCCCCCACCTGCTGTCATTGTTCTTACTTGAGTATAACTCTCATCATTCTCCTCTGCTCGCGCCGATCACCAGCAGAGCAGGGAAGAATGATGAGAGCCGTCTTCAGCACCCAGCGCCAGGGAACAGCGCTTACTGTAGCGCTTCTTCCCCAGCGCTGGTGCGTGTCACACTAATGTGGAGCGCCCCGTCAGGGCAAGGGGGGTACTCGGTACCAGGTCCAATACTTTACAGGGGGATGTCACGGTGGCTGCAACCCAGTCCGTTGCCCTGGGATGTCCATATAAAAGGGAAAGGGTCTTTAAAGGGATAGAGTTTATGTTCGTGACGCCACCTGTGGTATTCGGACAGGGTGACCGACACTGCTTTAAGGGGTCTGCTGGGGTGATGTTATGGCAGCTAGATGGTATACCTTCCCACAGGTGAAGTATATCCCCAGGGCTTCCTGGTGTATAGATGGTGAATGGTGAGTAGAGCAGAGAAGAACGAGGACACAGGGTTGCAGTCTCTTTACCTTTACTGAAGACTTCAGCATCCGCAGTCCAGAGCACCAGACCACAGGGCAGGCAGGGTCTGGCCGGTTTGGAGGCAAGTCCAGAGTCCCCTTGTCCAGGTGGAGAATCAAAGCCTTCCTTTGCACTGTAATGGTGTAGTCCCTTACTGCCTATGGCTTCACATAAGGTCCTCACAGATGTTATCTCTCTGTCCCCTGGATAGGTTAGGACAAAACCCGTATGACTGGTGACTTGAGCCTGTTTATAGGATCTCTTAGATAACCCGGCGCTATGGGTTGTCACCGTGCCTCCTGGGTGTAGGTGCGGACAGGGAACGTGCAATTAGTTGTCCTGCCGGTCTTTGATATAAGGCGTCAAGGTCCTCACAACCTCGGTGTTCCGGCTACCGGCGTTTCTGCACCTCAGAAGGAGGCAGCCTACTCGGGGCTGGTCACCTTCTGGTATTCTCTCCTGTACCTCCTCTCCTGCATGCTTGCTGCAAACAATTCGGGCATTAATGTCTCTTTCTGGGAGCTGCAGCTCTGTGGGCATGCACAGCTCCGTGAACCTTCTACCCTCCTCAGACGGCTGTCTGGAACTAACTGAGCTGAGCTTAGCCAGCAACTCACTAACTTTCCCACCAGACTACCAGTTATATATCTATATGGGGAGTGACCTATTAAATAGGAGCAAATGCTCCACCTGGTGGCCTGGAGTGTGAAGTGTTGCATGTTTGTGGTACCTGGATGCAGTTATCCATCCTTACCTCCAAACATAGCATCTCTCCTGGAGGAAAGCAATACCACTGTGATGACCAGGACCCTAGGGTGCCACCCCCACAACCCCCCCCCCCCTTCCACGTTAAATCCAGTACTCCCGGACTGGGAAAATAAAACAACAGTTACAGGTTAGCAAAAGACACAAATACAAATTAATATTATAGCTAAAGCTTCCCTTTATGGTATGGGAGGTAAGGACACTTGAACGTTGCAATAACTATTTACATTGTATGCGTATTTTAATAAAGCAATATAACTATGGAATACGATTACCCACTACGGGTATACTTGCTTAGAACTTTCAAAGTGCAGATAATCATTCAATCTTTATTCAGGTGCAGAACTATCTATCAACCCCCACAGGCTCACTACAGTATATCTCCTTCTTAGTTTATTCAAAAGTGCATCTTTTACTTTTTTCACATAATACTATTTAACTTCAACCCTCAAATCTATTATCATTGACTATATTAACTCTGTAATATATTAACCGTCTATCTTGCAACATATAAGTCTATCTGTCAAAGTGCAATAATTCAACATTCCCTTTAAGGGTTCAAGCAATATTCAAGTCTTTTTATTTTTTTCATTTTACTACTGAGGTAGTGCAAATGTATCAATCACATTAATATTCAAGTCAATCAATACTTTAGAACAGCAACAACGATGCGAGGGACACATCATTAACCCTCAACGTTGACCTTGGGCGGGCTACAAGGCGTGTATCCAGACCTGGAATTCTGCCACGCCAGATGGGTTTTTCTTCAGGTCTCTGGAAAACAAAGCAGTTCTCACAACAATGTTAGAAGCAGTCTCTTGTCTTTAAAAGCTTCTTTTGTAAAACCAGTAGGAAACACCTTTAAGAAGGTGCAAACTATTTACAAGCAAAGTCTTGATCATGCACAGTTCATGATTCGCAGTTCTTCAAGGCAACTTGAGCAAAACATAGGATCCCTTAAAACAGGGGACCCCTTTAAGAAGAAATCCTGGTAGGGTTTATGAACTTTTAAACAGCAGCAAAGGATTAACGGTTAGCCGGTGAACAGCAGCAGTCATTTTAAATTTGCAGTAAAGAGTTAAATAACTACGTACAGTCATTTTTCAGATTGGTTTGTTTTATTATGGTAGATCTGGCAAAGGCAGTTCTTTTGGATATGGGCGGCTACCAGGTACCACATAAAGCGCGTCTGCACTCTGATTGGGAGTCTGAGTACTCACTGTCTTTTGCTCTATTACAGCTCGTGTGCATCTTGAGCACAGAACAACTGGTGCTCTGTCGCAGATAGGGATGTTCTTCACCTGGCCAGGTGGGGGCGATAGCGTACGAGGAAGAGCCACTGGTTGCGGTGGCTCCAGGCCACAAGATGGTGACTCGGCGGTTTCATGCATGCATCTGTGCACATGTAAAGTGTACCACCCCTTATCTCCCCAATGTCGTGTGTAGGTAACACAGTCACCAGGGTAGAGGTCCCTACCAGGGTGTCCCTCGATAAGGAGCGCCTCCACGTCCTGTCTGGTTACAAAGATTTCGGGATATAAGCCTCGTTCTTTAATGAAGCCCCAACCAGATTTCAGACAGAAGGTGACTACTATCCCTTGTCTCCGTGGGCCTCGATTGTCAAAGGTCTCCTTCCTGACCCGGGTCTTAGCTTACAGGTCTTTTTCGTGGGCACCATGGCGTCGGCGCTCCTCCTCCCGCTCTTCCTGTTCACGCTGGAATGTCTCCCTTTGCTGGAATTCCTCCCGACTTAGGACTTTGATTTGCTCCCCCTCTGGCTGGGCCTCCCCAGGGAACCCGATCAGGCCGGTACTGGTATGGGTCCATTTAAAGGTCATCCACTCTCCCTGGATGCCCACAGTCCTTTTGATAGGCTGCAATGGGGCATCCGAAGTCTCTAGAGTCTCCCAGGGCCGGTCCCATGCTAGACGGCTACACACCCATCCGGATGGTGGTGGTGGTGGTTGCGAGTCTATGGCCACTAGCAGGGTGGTGTCTTCGGCAACCAGGGAAGGGTCAGTAGGCTTACCCGCTGCCGCATTGTCTCCGGTGCCGGTCTCTTCCACTGCAGGCTGAGGCTCCGATGGCTGGTTGTGCTGCCGCTCCTGGATGCTGGCAGCCGCACGGTACCAAGAGCTCCGGAGCTGATGACACAGCTCCTCGACCTCCGCGCCAAGAACCTCCACGTTCATGAGTGATGACGGGGTCTCCTCTTCCTCTGATTGGTGCAGGCGCCGTGGGCGTTCTCCCCCTCCTCTGGGTGACTTCCGCTCACCATTTTGCCAACCAGGTATGTGTCAGCATCTTCCTGTCGTTCCAGCTTCTCCTCTCCTGGAGGGCAGTTCCTTCTTCTCCGTCCACCATCCCAGACTAGGAGGCGGATCCCTTTTTTTGATGGGCATATCTTTCGGACATAGTAGTATCTGTGAGGGACGGCTTCCATTTTCACACCATTTTTCCAGGCTACGCCCACGAAGACACACCCCACTTCTCCTGCACACCATATGGCCCTGTAATGGTGGTGGTTTTGGCCTTTTGCGATACAGTCTCTGAGCACAAAATCAGATAGGCACAGTCCTTTAGGCGCACATGACCTGATTCACGGGGTTTAGTCCATCCTGTTCGTGATGCCAAGTTGGAGCGCCCCGTCAGGGCAAGGGGGGTACTCGGCACCAGGTCCATTACTTTACAGGGGGATGTCATGGTGTCTGCGACCCGGTCTGTGGCCCTGGGATGTCCGTATAAAAGGGAAGGGGTCTTTAAAGGGATAGAGTTTATGTTCGTGACGCCATCTGTGGTATTCGGTCAGGGTGACCGATGCTGCTTTAAGGTGTCCGCTGGGGTGATGTTATGGCAGCTAGATGGTATACCTTCCCACAGGTGAAGTATATCCCCAGGGCTTCCCGGTCTACAGATGGTGAATGGTGAGTAGCGCAGAGAAGAACGAGGACACAGGGTTGCAGTCTCTTTACCTTTACTGAAGTCTTCAGCATTTGCAGTCCAGAGCACCAGACCACAGGGTAGGCAGGGTCCGGCCGGTTTGGAGGCAAGTCCAGAGTCCCCTTGTCCAGGTGGAGAATCAAAGCCTTCCTTTGCGCTGTAATGGTGTAATCCCTTACTGCCTATGGCTTCACATAAGGTCCTCACAGATGTTATCTCTCTCTCTCTGTCCCCTGGATAGGATAAAACCCGTATGACTGGTGACTTGAACCTGTTTATAGGATCTCTTAGATGACCCGGCAGGTATCGTACAATTAGCTGTCCTGCCGGTCTTGGATGTAAGGCGTAGAGGTCCTCACAACCTTGGTGTTACGGCTACCGGCATTTCTGAGCCTCAGAAGGAGGCAGCCTGCTCGGGGCTGGTCCCCTTCTGGTATCCTCTCCTGTGCTTCCTCTCCTGCACGCTCACTGCAAACAATTCGGCCTTCAATGTCTCTTTCTGGGAGCTGCAGCTTGTGGGCATGCACAGCTCCGTGAACCTTCTATCCTCCTCAGACGGCTGTCTGGAACTAACTGAGCTGAGCTCAGCCAGCAACTCACTCACTTTCCTTACAGACTACCAGTTATATATCTATATGGGTAGTGACCTATTAAATAGGAGCAGAAGCTCCCCCTGGTGGCCTGGAGTGTAAAGTGTTGCATGTTTGTGGTACCTGGATACAGTTATCCTTCCTTGCCTCCAAACGTAGCATCACTCTCCCCTGGAGGAAAGCAATACCACTGTGATGACCAGGACCCTGGAGTGCCACAGATGACATCCATGTGTGTTCTCCGTGTGCATGTGTGCGGGACGTTTTGTGGCCCATGCTGACAGTAAAAAATGGACATGTCTACATGTGGGGCACATGGACACACGGTCCGTGGAAACACGCTGACATGTGCACAGACCCATTCATTTGAATGGGTCTATGTGTCTCAATGTCTCTGGTACGTGTGAAAACTGTCACCACACGTATCAGAGACACGGACGTGTAAAAGAGGCCTAAGTGGCCAGGAGACCTGTGAAGGATGTGGAGTAGCCACAGCAGAGGAGTCAGAGTAAGAGTAAAATGAGATGCTATGCCAGAGACGACTAAGAGACTGAGTCTTTGGCTAAGGTACTGTAACAAAGTGGCACAAGGTGGTAGTCATGGGAGAGTCCATTAAGAAACAGTCAGTGAGCACCCCGGCACCTTGGTCATGGAGAGGTGGGTGCAGTGGAGTACTCACTTCTGCCGTTGGGATTCCCTCAGTCTCTGTCACTTCAGCCTCTGGCTCCCAGGTTCCATGAAACACCACAAAGTCACAGTTCTTTTCCAACAGTTGAACTTTACTAAACAGTAAGGCATCCATCACATCAACAGCACATTTCACATAGGGCAACGTTTCCCGTCCTTTCCCTGCCGTCCGGGCAGACTCTAGCATCTCTGTCATTTCTCTCTCTTTACTCTCGGCGTTCATGGTCATACCACTAGCCAGACTCTGTCCTGTCTGCGCTTTCCTTTCCTCTGCCATCCCGGCAGCATCTCTGGACAGTTCGTGTCCCATCTGTACCTTCAGCATCACCAGTTCCATGTCCTTCCTGGGGATGATCCTGTTGAGCTGTTGCCTGACTGCACTCTTCTCCAGCCTGGGGTCCATTACTGCTGTCCGCAGCTTTAGCCCCACGGCCTGTAACTCTCTCACTGTATGTGTCCTGCCCTTAGGCAGACTTCTTAGGCATCTGATTCTAAACAGGAAGTGCCTTTCCTATGTCTCCCTGCTCTGTGCTGCTCTATGCCCCTCCCGTCTACTTAACTCCTTGCTGCCTGTGCCTAAACTAATACCATTATCTATCCTAGTCTCTATGTCTAATGTGCCCCCTCTGTTCTAACCTTGCTATTACTTTATGCTAACTTCTATCCCTAATCATAAACATATAAACAATACATGGCAAATACATGACATCACAGTACATAAACATTACATTTCACATTAACTCCTTCCCGACATGCACCTCACTAGTACTGTGCTGCGGGAACAATGAGAACAATGAGGTGTCGCATGTGACACAGGTGAACAGCGTTCAGGATAGAGAAGGTAAATGAGGGTCCCCGCCACCTCCTTACAGTACTGTGACATGGTAACTCAAAAAGGGTAGGCTGCAAGTGTGGGCAAAGTGCCTGAAAAGCTGCTACAGAGTATGATGCACATAGAGACGTGATGTCAGAGGGGTTGTGCCCAGAACTAAGAGAGAGTGCACCACAGCTGAGAAAGAGTACAGAGACTATTGTTGGGTGTTAGTGGTGATGCTGAGAAAGGTGCCAGAAGACTGTCAGAAGTATAAGAAAATTGTCTCTAGTTAAAAACCAATTGTCTCAAGTGCCAAATGTTTACTTTTGTTCAAGTCAACCTGTTGCCTTATGCAAGACTGTTGAAACCAAGCTGGTTGCCTCAAATAAAACTGTAAAACTAAAGCTAAGCAGGAAAGATATATATCTTGGTACCGTGTTAGCCAGTAGATAGAAAAATATTGAGAAATATTTGCCTGATGAAGAGACCTGTGTAGTCTCGAAAGCTTGCAATTTGTTACCATCTTTTCAGTTAGCCATTAAAAGGTATCAACCACTGAGGACTCTCAATTCTCAATATTTTTTTAACGCTAAGCACACACTTTAGCAGTGCTTTGATGGGTCTTCTGTATAAATCCATGAAAAATAGAATTCAGACGTGCCTCTGGTAGAGGAGTTCAGATGGACTCTATTGTGCTCAATTTAGTGGTGTCAATATTTTCAGAGGGACACCAGAAGGTAGTCATGATTGACAGTGGCATCTAAGGGGTCAAACCGCTGTGATCAGGGCTAGCTTTGGTCACAGCATTAAAACTTGGGTGCCAGCTGTAAAACACAGCTAACATCAGCAGTGTATGGAGAAGGCATCGGAGCCCGCTCCATACATGCAGTGGCCCCTACACTTGTTTGAGTTAGCTGTGTGCTGGTGCTGGCCCTGATTCTGAGATATGGTAGCTACTCACCCTTATATGTTGTCTACCCAGTTATTATGTGCTATTAGCAGATCCTCATTGATGAAGTATTACATTGATTTGCTGTCATGTGTAATTATGTGGCATTTCTCTGTTCATTACTGTAGAAGTCTGTTTAATGCAGACGATTTATCTGATAAAAAATGTTTTGTGCCCAATGATTTTGATTGGATTTGTACATTACAGGTTTTGGTGGCTGAACAAAGACTTTTTATTGTGTGCAATTGTGCTTCATCTAATGGGTTCTTATGGATGCAACTACTCACTTCTCTTTCCTCCTACCAATCATCCCTGGCTTGTGATTGAATTTAGATAATAGCTGTTTTTCTGTGTCCCAACCTCATATTCCCATCGCATTAATAACAAACCATGATGCACATGATACATTTATCTCAAATGGTCTGAGATCCATGGTTGGAATATAGTAAAAGAGGATATGTCATCAGATTTCACAATACAAACTACATACATTATTAAACAGGTCCCTTAAGCCTAATGATACTGGTGTACTTACATTGAAATTTCTTATCTGAAAGGCTGTATAACCTTTTTAGAAAGATGAGCATTTTATGAATCCAGTCTCATAAAATGCTGTTTTTAATAGCAGACAGAAAAAGTTTCAAACATTCTCATAGTAAATGAACCAGCCTCATCATGTCGAAGAGAGCTATTTACTAAACGATGCAGTCTGTATTGTGAAGAATGGCAGCAGATCATGTATGTGTTCCCTTATAATATAATCTCTCATTAATCAGCGCCTCACTCTGAATACACTTTGACGTTTGCATCATTCATGTGTTCCTGATAACACTTCGGACATTGCAGGATTTCAGCCATCTGACTTTACTGGAATCACTGTTTACTCTCGTGTATAAACAGATCTCGGTTTTGAAACTCTTGCACTATAAATTCTTTAGAGACACCAGTGAATAGAGCGCGCTGCTTGGCTCCGAGACGGACCCGGATAATGAAGTTCCTAGCAATATGCCTGCTCGCCATCACGAATTGGGCACCTGTGGAAGCAGAAGAGAGAACATACTACATAGCAATCAGAGAAATAAACTGGGATTATGCTCCCAGTGGGATGAATATCATTTCTGGTAAATCGGTGGCCGAAGATGAGTAAGTAACTAGTATTATCCTACAGTTTGTATGCAGCACTGCGTAGAATTGTAAAGGTTTATCTATTTTTTTTACACATGTAGCATTATTTCCAAATTGTAATCTTTGTCCCTGTTTGTATAGAGCAGCTGTCAAAAAGCAGTGGGGGGTAATTATCTTTTGGGTTCTTCACTCCATACTTTGACTAATCGAATCCTGCAGTGTCTTCTGTGTGGCAATCAGTCTATTCCTATTTAAGGGCAGTCCCACACGTTCAGATAATTCCGGTACCGGAAAAATCGGTACCGGAATTATCTGTGTCCGTGTGCCCATGCGTTTATGCGGCACATCAGTGTGGCACACGTGTGCCGCCCGTGTGCCGACTGGGTACCACACGGAGCGTGCAGGAGACAGCGCTAAAGATAAGCGCTGTCCCCTGCATCTGGTGCTGAAGCCGCGATTCATATGAATAATCCTTTTTTTTTTGTTTTTCTCGTGTTTAAAATAAAGATCCCTGTCCCCAACCACCTCCCACCCCCTGTGCGCCCGCCCACTGTTAATAAAATACTCACCCGGCCCGCATATTCATGACTGTAATCGGCAGCCCCACGTGACCGCATACAGGAGAAGCTGCGGCGAGGACAGGAAGCAGCGCCAGCGATGGAGCCGGGTGAGTATTTTATTAACAGCGGGCGGGCACACAGGGGGTGGGAGTTGGTTGGGGACAGGGATCTTTATTTTAAACACGAGAAAAACAAAAAAAAAAGGATTATTCATATCTTCTCTACAGCGAACGCTGCTGGAGAGAAGATATGAATCACGGCTTCAGCACCATGTGGGGGGACAGCGCTTACTGTAGCGCTGTCTCCTGCACGGCACACGGACTGCACACGGACAACATCCGTGTGTGGTACGTGTTTTACACGGACCCATTGACTTTAATGGGTCCGTGTATTACGTGCGCTCCCACGAACACTGACATGTCTCCGTGTTTTGCACACGGACACATGGTCCGTGAAAACACGCTGACATGTGCAGAAACACATTGATTTCAATGTGTCTACGTGAGTCAGTGTCTCCGGTACGTGAGGAAACTGTCCAGTGTTAAGGTGCAGTCTCTCTGTGACTGCAGACTTGTGAATCTTCACAGCACACATAATGAGCACTGCGAGAATTATTCGGTGCCAGTGTCAGGAAAGGGCAGTCATGTCACCACAAGTATGCGATTTGCATTCTTCCAGCCACATTCCCACTAGATTGTATCCGGCCTCACTCAATACACTTGCATTCATTTAGCCGTTGCATGACTGCCTGTGTGCAAATCTCATACTTGTGCTCACGGTGCCGGCGTCAGAGAATCCTCACAGTGTGCAGTGCGGGTGATGTGAGGATTCACAGGTATGTAGGTAAAGTGCAAACAACCCCTTTAAGCTTCTATACAAATCCATATAAGCACCTCTTCCTTTCCACACCACATGCTGTAGGATTTTGTTAGGGTGCTTTACACAACCATATGTGAGGTCCGAGTGCTGTCCGTGAAAAAACTAACCCTGCACAGACAGCACTCGGACAAATGTTATTCAATAAAAACTGCAGCACGCACTAATCTCTCCTGTATTTCAGATAAGACTTGTCTATTCAAGTCTATGGGTGCGGAAAAAATATGGAATTCCATGCGGATGGTTTGTATTGGCATAGGAATCTGTATTTTCTATCTTGTAAACATTATTAACTGCAGATGTATAAAACTATATGGCATATGGATGTAAAAACAGATATGCAAATGATTTGCAGATGACATTACAGATACAGGGATTTTCTGGATGGAAATCAGATGACATTTTTATACACTCATGTGAACTACTGGGAACAAAGCTCATAATTTAGTAATAAAGTTCCTGGTACTATACTAACAGGGACAAAGATGAAAAAGAAAGCAAATATTCCTAAAGTGCTCCCTTAACCCCTTAGTGACAGAGTTAATTTTGACCTTAATGACTAGGTCAAATTTTTGAAATCTGGCCAGTGTCACTTTATGTGGTAATAACTCGAACGCTTCAACGTATCCCGGTGATTCTGACATTGTTTTTTTTTTACATATTGTACTTCATGTTAGTTGTAAATTTTGGTCAATATGATTGGTGTATATTTATGAAAACATCAAAAATTTGAAAATGTATCAATTTTCAAACTTTTAATTTTTATGCCCTTTAAATAAATCAGATAGTTATACCACAGAAAATAGTTAATAACATTTCCCACATGTCTACTTTACATTACAATTTTTGAAACATATTTTTTTTGTTAGGCAGTGAGAAGGCTTCAAAAGAATTTCTCAATTCTCCAACAAAATTTTCAAAACTATTTTTTTAGGGACCACATCACATTTGAAGAGACTTTGAGGGGCTATATGACAGAAAATACCAAAAATGACACAATTCTAAAAGCTATACCACTCAGAGTCCTCAAAACCACATTCAAGAAGTTTATTAACCTTTCAGGTGCTTCACAGGAATTAATGGAATGTGGAAGGAAAAAATTAACATTTTCCTTTTTTCACAAAAATATTGCTGTAGCCCCAAATTTTTTACTTTCACAGGGGTAACAGGAAAAAATGACCCCCAAAATGTGTTGTACAATTTCTCCTCAGTGCGTCAATATCCTATATGGGTTGAGAAACTGTTGTTTGGGCACACAGCAGGCTCACAAGGGAAGCAGCACTGTTTGACTTTTTTAACACAAAAATAGCTGGAATTGAGAGAGGATGACATGTCGTGTTTGGAGAGCTCCTGATGTGCCTAAACAGTGGACACCTCCACAAGTGACCCCATTTTGGAAATTAAACCCCTCAAGGATTTTATCCAGGGGTATAGTGAGGATTTTAAACACAAAGGTACTATACAGATTTTTATAACATTATGTCGTCATATTGAACATGTCATCCTTAGTGTAGAGCACAACTGTTCTAGTCGAGTTGGCATCGGTGTAATCAGGTATGCACCGAGTATCGTGGGTGCTCGAGCAATCCTGATGCAAACTCAAATAGCGAACATTTGCGCCCAACACTAGTCGTCGTATCATCATCATTTTTTTTAACTTTGGAAAAAACCCTAACCCTAGACCAAGGCTAACCCTAAGCCCAATGGTAACCCTAAGCCCAACACTAACCTTAACTCTAATGGTAAAGAATGAAAGAAATATTAATTATAAAAAAACTAAAAAATCTAACTAGGGGGATGACACGGGGAGGATGACATACTAATTATGATTTTTGATCGCTGTGATAGGGTCCATCACAGTGATCAAAATGAACACACAGGAAAATCTCTGCTGTTGTCGGGTGCCAGACGGCAGATCTTGGCAGGCGCACTGCCCATGCACTTCCATTTTGTCAGGAGAAGAAGGCGGAGTGCCGGGGTGACAGAGCTGGAGGGAACAGTGGGGAGACTTGGGGACAACATTTCTCACTCCTCTGACATGTATATTATGTCAGAAGAGAGAGAAATGTTTTAACTTGCTAGCACACTTTCTTTACTGTTATTCATTGTAGCTGAAACATCCAAGATTTTCCGACTCTGTGGGGCACTATACCCTTATTCCCTATTGCCTCTTTAACCCCTTCATGACCCAGCCTATTTTGACCTTAAAGACCTTGCCGTTTTTTGCAATTCTGACCAGTGTCCCTTCATGAGGTAATAACTCAGGAACGCTTCAATGGATCCTAGCGGTTCTGAGATTGTTTTTTCGTGACATATTGGGCTTCATGATAGTGGTAAATTTAGGTCAATAAATTCTGCGTTTATTTGTGATAAAAACGGAAATTTGGCGAAAATTTTGAAAATTTCGCAATTTTCACATTTTGAATTTTTATTCTGTTAAACCAGAGAGTTATGTGACACAAAATAGTTAATAAATAACATTTCCCACACGTATACTTTACATCAGCACAATTTTGGAAACAAAATTTTTTTTTGCTAGGAAGTTATAAGGGTTAAAATTTGACCAGCGATTTGTCATTTTTACAACGAAATTTACAAAACCATTTTTTTTAGGGACCACCTCACATTTGAAGTCAGTTTGAGGGGTCTATATGGCTGAAAATACCCAAAAGTGACACCATTCTAAAAAATGCACCCCTCAAGGTGCTCAAAACCACATTCAAGAAGTTTATTAACCCTTCAGGTGCTTCACAGCAGCAGAAGCAACATGGAAGGAAAAAATGAACATTTAACTTTTTAGTCACAAAAATGATTTTTCAGCAACAATTTTTTTATTTTCCCAATGGTAAAAGGAGAAACTGAACCACGTAAGTTGTTGTCCAATTTGTCCTGAGTACGCTGATACCTCATATGTGGGGGTAAACCACTGTTTGGGCGCACGGCAGGGCTTGGAAGGGAAGGAGCGCCATTTGACTTTTTGAATGAAAAATTGGCTGCACTCTTTAGCGGACACCATGTCACATTTGGAGAGCCCCCGTGTGCCTAAAAATTGGAGCTCCCCCACAAGTGACCCCATTTTGGAAACTAGACGCCCCAAGGAACTTATCTAGATGCATAGTGAGCCCTTTAAACCCCCAGGTGCTTCACAAATTGATCCGTAAAAATGAAAAAGTACTTTTTTTTCACAAAAAAAGTTTTTTAGCCTCAATTTTTTCATTTTCACATGGACAACAGGATAAAATGGATCCTAAAATTTGTTTGGCAATTTCTCCTGAGTACACCGATACTTCACATGTGGGGGTAAACCACTGTTTGGGCACATGGTAAGGCTCGGAAGGGAAGGAGCGCCATTTGACTTTTTGAATGAAAAATTATCTCCATCGTTAGCGGACACCATGTCGCGTTTGGAGAGACCCTGTGTGCTTAAACATTGGAGCTCCCCCACAAGTGACCCCATTTTGGAAACTGGACCCCCCAAGCAACTTATCTAGATGCCTAGTGAGCACTTTAAACCCTCAGGTGCTTCACAAATTGATCCGTACAAATGAAAAAGTACTTTTTTTTCACAAAAAATTTATTTTCGCCTCAATTTTTTCATTTTCACATGGGCAACAGGATAAAATGGATCCTAAAATTTGTTGAGCAATTTCTCCCGAGTACGCCGATACCTCATATGTGGGGGTAAACCACTGTTTGGGCACACGGCAGGGCTCGGAAGGGAAGGCGCGCCTTTTAACTTTTTGAATGGAAAATTAGCTCCAATTGTTAGCGGACACCATGTCGCATTTGGAGAGCCCCTGTGTGCCTATGCAATGGAGCTCCCCCACAAGTGACCCCATTTTGGAAACTAGACCCCCCAAGGAACTTATCTAGATGCATACTGAGCACTTTAAACCCCCAGGTGCTTCACAGAAGTTTATAATGCAGAGCCATGAAAATAAAAAATAATTTTTCTTTTCTCAAAAATGATTTTTTATCCTGGAATTTCCTATTTTGCCAATGGTAATAGGAGAAATTGGACCACAAATGTTGTTGTCCAGTTTGTCCTGAGTATGCAGATACCCCATATGTGGGGGTAAACCACTGTTTGGGCGCACGGCAGGGCTCAGAAGGGAAGGCACGCCATTTGGCTTTTTAAATGGAAAATTATCTCCAATCATTAGCGGACACCATGTCGCGTTTGGAGAGCCCCTGTGTGCCTAAACATTGGAGATCCCCCACAAATTACCCCATTTTGGAAACTAGACCCCCAAAGGAACTAATCTAGATGTGTAGTGAGCACTTTGAACCCTCAAGTGCTTCACAGAAGTTTATAACGCAGAGCCATGAAAATAAAAAAAAAAAAATTATTTTCTCAAAAATGAATTTTAGCCCGCAATTTTTTATTTTCCCAAGGGTAACAGGAGAAATTTGACCCCAAAAGTTGTTGTCCAGTTTCTCCTGAGTACGCTGATACCCCATATGTGGGGGTAAACCACTGTTTAGGCACATGCTGGGGCTCGGAAGTGAAGTAGTGACGTTTTGAAATGCAGACTTTGATGGAGTGCTCTGTGGGCGTCACATTGCGTTTGCAGAGCCCCTGATGTGGCTAAACAGTAGAAACCCCCCACAAGTGTCCCCATTTTGGAAACTAGACCCCGAAAGGAACTTATCTAGATGTGAGGTGAGCACTTTGAACCCCCAAGTGCTTCACAGAAGTTCATAACACAGAGCAGTGAAAATAATAAATACGTTTTCTTTCCTCAAAATAATTTTTTAGCCCAGAATTTTTTATTTTCCCAAGGGTTACAGGAGAAATTGGACCACAAAAGTTGTTGTCCAGTTTCTCCTGAGTACGCTGATACCCCATGTGTGGGGGTAAACCACTGTTTGGGCACACGTGGGGGCTCAGAAGGGAAGTAGTGACTTTTGAAATGCAGACTTTGATGGAATGGTCTGCGGGCGTCACGTTGCGTTTGCAGAGCCCCTGGTGTGCCTAAACAGTAGAAACCCCCCACAAGTGACCCCATTTTGGAAACTAGACCCCCAAAGGAACTTATCTAGATGTGTGGTGAGCACTTTCAACCCCCAAGTGCTTTACAGAAGTTTATAACGCAGAGCCGTGAAAATAATAAATACGTTTTCTTTCCTCAAAAATAATTTTTTAGCCCAGAATTTTTTATTTTCCCAAGGGTTACAGGAGAAATTGGACCACAAAAGTTGTTGTCCAGTTTCTCCTGAGTACGCTGATGCCCCATGTGTGGGGGTAAACCACTGTTTGGGCACACGTGGGGGCTCAGAAGGGAAGTAGTGACTTTTGAAATGCAGACTTTGATGGAATGGTCTGCGGGCGTCACGTTGCGTTTGCAGAGCCCCTGGTGTGCCTAAACAGTAGAAACCCCCAACAAGTGACCCCATTTTGGAAACTAGACCCCCCAAGGAACTTATCTAGATATGTGGTGAGCACTTTGAACCCCCAAGTGCTTCACAGACGTTTACAACGCAGAGCCGTGAAAATAAAAAATCATTTTTCTTTCCTCAAAAATGATGTTTTAGCAAGCAATTTTTTATTTTCTCAAGGGTAACAGGAGAAATTGGACCCCAGTAATTGTTGCGCAGTTTGTCCTGAGTATGCTGGTACCCCATATGTGGGGGTAAACCACTGTTTGGGCACACGTCGGGGTTCGGAAGTGAGGGAGCACCATTTGAATTTTTGAATACAAGATTGGCTGGAATCAATGGTGGCGCCATGTTGCGTTTGGAGACCCCCTGAAGTGCCTAAACAGTTGAAACCCCTCAATTCTACCTCCAACACTAACCCCAACACACCCCTAACCCTAATCCCAACTGTAGCCATAACCCTAATCACAACCCTAACCCCAACACACCCCTAACCACAACCCTAACCCCAACACACCCCTAACCCTAACCACAACCCTAATTCCAACCCAACCCTAAGGCTATGTGCCAACGTTGCGGATTCGTATGAGATTTTTCAGCACCATTTTTGAAAAATCCGCGGATAAAAGGCACTACGTTTTACCTGCGGATTTTCCGCGGATTTCCAGTGTTTTTTGTGCGGATTTCACCTGCGGATTCCTATTGAGGAACAGGTGTAAAACGCTGCGGAATCCGCACAAAGAATTGGCATGCTGCGGAAAATACAACGCAGCGTTCCCGCGCGGTATTTTCCGCACCATGGGCACAGCGGATTTGGTTTTCCATATGTTTACATGGTACTGTAAACCTGATGGAACACTGCTGCGGATCCTCAGCCAAATCCGCACCGTGTGCACATAGCCTAATTCTAAAGGTATGTGCACACGCTGCAGAAAATGCTGCGGATCCGCAGCAGTTTCCCATGAGTTTACAGTTCAATGTGAACCTATGGGAACCAAAAATCGCTGTACACATGCTGCGGAAAAACTGCACGGAAACGCAGCGGTTTACATTCCGCAGCATGTCACTTCTTTCTGCGGATTCCGCAGCGGTTTTACAACTGCTCCAATAGAAAATCGCAGTTGTAAAACCGCAGTGAAATGCGCAGAAAAACCGCGGTAAATCCACGATAAATCGGCAGCGGTTTAGCACTGTGGATTTTTCAAATCTGCTGCGGAAAAATCCGCATAGGACCAGAATATGTGTGCACATACCGAAACCCTAACCCTACCCCTAACCCTAACCCTACCCCTACCCCTAACCCTACCCCTAACCCTACCCCTAACCCTACTCCTAACCCTACCCCTAACCCTAACCCTAACCCTAGTTCTTACCCCAACCTTAGTGAAAAAAAAAAAAATTCTTTATTTTTTTTATTGTCCCTATCTATGGGGGTGACAAAGGGGGGGGGGGTCATTTACTATTTTTTTTATTTTGATCACTGAGATAGGTTATATCTCAGTGATCAAAATTCACTCTGGAACGAATCTGCCGGCCGGCAGATTCGGCGGGCGCACTGCACATGCGCCCGCCATTTTGGAAGATGGCGGCGCCCAGGAAAGAAGACGGACGGACCTCGGGCGGCCAGGTAAGTATAAGGGGGGGAGATCAGGGCACGGGGGGGGCGTCGGAGCACGGGGGGGTGGATCGGAGCATGGGGGGGGTGGATCGGAACACGGGAGGGAGGATTGGAGCACGGGGGAGGATTGGAGCACGGGGTGAGGGATCACTGTGCGGGGGGGGTGGATCGGAGCACGGGGGGGGGTCGCTGTGTGCGGGGGGGGGATCGGAGTGCGGGGGGGGGTTTGATTGGAGCGCGGGGGGGTGATTGGTGCACGGGGGAAGCGGACAGGAGGACGGGGGAGCGGAGCACAGGACGGAGGGGAGCGGACCACAGATCGGGGGGCTGGGGGGGCGATCGGAGGGGTGGGGTGGGTGCACATAAGTGTTTCCAGCCATGGCCGATGATATTGCAGCATCGGCCATGGCTGGATTGTAATATTTCATCAGTTTTTTAGGTGAAATATTACAAATCGCTCTGATTGGCAGTTTCACTTTCAACAGCCAATCAGAGCGATCGTAGCCACGAGGGGGTGAAGCCACCCCCCCTGGGCTAAACTACCACTCCCCCTGTCCCTGCAGGCCGGGTGAAATTGGAGTTAACCCTTTCACCCGGCCTGCAGGGACGCGATCTTTCCATGACGCATATGCTGCGTCATGGGTCGGAATGGCACCGACTTTCATGACGCAGCGTATGCGTCAAAGGTCGGGAAGGGGTTAAAACGAGAATGAGGGAATAAGGCCCCTTAATGAACACAATTTCAGTGCATATCGGCGGTCATTAGTGCCTTAAATTATTGCATAAAAAGTTCAGCAACTTTCTTAGATATTTTGTTTTACACTTTCTACCAGTTTTCAAAATTTTTACTTATTGTGAGTGGCTGAATTCCATCAGGATCTTGGTTCCCTAACCTCATAGGACTTTACACAGTGTATCACAGTTCTCTTTAATAACAAGCTCTACACAGTTCACACACCGTAGTAATTTAACTTAGTTATGTGGGTGAATCAATCAGAGAATAGAAAACATTCAAAACATTATACATATATTCAGCGGGAAAGCTGAGACCCTTGTGCTGTATAGTGTGACACCAAAACAATCTGTACCTACTATATTTTCTATAAATCTACCTACTGGCGAGCCATCTAAACTGGTCACTGTTAACACCCTGACAACAGGACAAGTATATGAGTGTAATGTATGGGCTCGCCTGCTATACAGAACAACAATTTACAATCTTACAAACAATTATCTCAATACCCCCAACAAAATATCTCCCTCTCGTCCCGATGTGACTTAAATTAACTCAGAGGAATAGTCCATCCTCAACTATACCGAGAATACCCTAAGGCCGGGATCACACGCAGCGAGATACAGCCGAGTCTCGCAGGTTAAAACCAAGCTCTGGCACCGGCACGCCAGAGCGGAGCATGCAGCCGCATAGCAATACATGGAGCTGCACGCTCCGCTCCGGAGTGCCGGTGCCGGAGCTTGTTTTTAACCTGCGAGACTCGGCCGTATCTCGCTGTAGTGTGACTCCGGCCTAACAGTTCGAACGAAGTTGAACAATTATCCCTCAGAAATTCTCTCTTGAAACAAAATGAAGCTCAAGTTTGGTCTAAAGTCTGTTACTTGCCTTATCGGCGCCTGGGTGCAGATTAGGATTCTCAATTACGGAACAAACATATAATGTGGCTGCAAATCGGGAAATTCTGGAAGCTGGTTTTGTCAATAAACGTGACCTGAAACAATCCATATGCCTATCTATCAAACTTCTGGCCCTATCTTGAGTGTCTTAGTGCCTGAATGTAGTGAGGCGCATACATGGTTACTCACTGTGGCGGCACTATGGACCTTAGTTTTCTTACTATTGTACAGTTTCACCTGTCTTTCACTAGGGGGACTTGTCAGGGAGTCACAAAAACACTGAACTTTAGGAAGGCAAAGTTTGACCAGCTTAGAGATGCCCTTAATCTGGTAGACTGGGACAATATCCTCAGAAATAAGAATACAGATAATAAATGGGAAATGTTTAAGAACATCCTAAATAGGCAGTGTAAGCGGTTTATACCTTGTGGGAATAAAAGGACTAGAAATAGGAAAAACCCAATGTGGCTAAACAAAGAAGTAAGACAGGCAATTAACAGTAAAAAGAAAGCATTTGCACTACTAAAGCAGGATGGCACCATTGAAGCTCTAAAAAACTATAGGGAGAAAAATACTTTATCTAAAAAACTAATTAAAGCTGCCAAAAAGGAAACAGAGAAGCACATTGCTAAGGAGAGTAAAACTAATCCCAAACTGTTCTTCAACTATATCAATAGTAAAAGAATAAAAACTGAAAATGTAGGCCCCTTAAAAAATAGTGAGGAAAGAATGGTTGTAGATGACGAGGAAAAAGCTAACATATTAAACACCTTCTTCTCCACGGTATTCACGGTGGAAAATGAAATGCTAGGTGAAATCCCAAGAAACAATGAAAACCCTATATTAAGGGTCACCAATCTAACCCAAGAAGAGGTGCGAAACCGGCTAAAAAAGATTAAAATAGATAAATCTCCGGGTCCGGATGGCATACACCCACGAGTACTAAGAGAACTAAGTAATGTAATAGATAAACCATTATTTCTGATATTTAGTGACTCTATAGCGACAGGGTCTGTTCCGCAGGATTGGCGCATAGCAAATGTGGTGCCAATATTCAAAAAGGGCTCTAAAAGTGAACCTGGAAATTATAGGCCAGTAAGTCTAACCTCTATTGTTGGTAAAATATTTGAAGGGTTTCTGAGGGATGTTATTCTGGATTATCTCAATGAGAATAACTGTTTAACTCCATATCAGCATGGGTTTATGAGAAATCGCTCCTGTCAAACCAATCTAATCAGTTTTTATGAAGAGGTAAGCTATAGGCTGGACCACGGTGAGTCATTGGACGTGGTATATCTCGATTTTTCCAAAGCGTTTGATACCGTGCCGCACAAGAGGTTGGTACACAAAATGAGAATGCTTGGTCTGGGGGAAAATGTGTGTAAATGGGTTAGTAACTGGCTTAGTGATAGAAAGCAGAGGGTGGTTATAAATGGTATAGTCTCTAACTGGGTCGCTGTGACCAGTGGGGTACCGCAGGGGTCAGTATTGGGACCTGTTCTCTTCAACATATTCATTAATGATCTGGTAGAAGGTTTACACAGTAAAATATCGATATTTGCAGATGATACAAAACTATGTAAAGCAGTTAATACAAGAGAAGATAGTATTCTGCTACAGATGGATCTGGATAAGTTGGAAACTTGGGCTGAAAGGTGGCAGATGAGGTTTAACAATGATAAATGTAAGGTTATACACATGGGAAGAAGGAATCAATGTCACCATTACACACTGAATGGGAAACCACTGGGTAAATCTGACAGGGAGAAGGACTTGGGGATCCTAGTTAAAGGGAACCTGTCACCCCGTTTTTGAAAGATGAGATATAAATAGTGTGAAATAGGGGCAGAGCTGGGCTTTACATTAGTGTCCTTTTGGTGCCTTTATTCCCCCGGGATGCTGCTGAAATACCTTTGTGAAGTGTCCGTTTTGTCCTGTCAGTCAAGTTGGTCAGGTCGAATGGGCGTTGTAAAATAGCGGTTCCTCCCCCACCTCATGCAATTCCCTGCGAAGTTTAGTTCCGCCGTTGGCGTTATGTTTAGCGCTTGCGCAGTGAATTTGCCTCCGGCAATCTGTGGGCAAAGCATAATTGACATCATTGCGCATGCGCGGGCCTTCACTTTAGCCGGGGTGCCCCGGAAGTTGTCATATCGGCAAAGTGTTATTCTGGATGCCGTATCTCATCCCACACTGCGAGCGTAAGTTTTGTGCCAAGATCGCTCGCCTGCCTTACGCTCGCAGTGTGGGATGAGATACGGCATCCAGAATAACACTTTGCCGATATGACAACTTCCGGGGCACCCCGGCTAAAGTGAAGGCCCGCGCATGCGCAATGATGTCAATTATGCTTTGCCCACAGATGGGCAAAACATAATGCGCAGGCGCCGGAGGCAAATTCACTGCGCAGGCGCTAAGAAAAAGCGCGATCTGTGCTATTCACAGATCGCGTTTACGAAAGACAAGCCGAGAATCAGGGGGAGGAACCGCTATTTTACAACGCCCATTCGACCTGACCAACTTGACTGACAGGACAAAACGGACACTTCACAAAGGTATTTCAGCAGCATCCCGGGGGAATAAAGGCACCAAAAGGACACTAATGTAAAGCCCAGCTCTGCCCCTATTTCACACTATTTATATCTCATCTTTCAAAAACGGGGTGACAGGTTCCCTTTAATGATAAACTTACCTGGAGCAGCCAGTGCCAGGCAGCAGCTGCCAAGGCAAACAGGATCATGGGGTGCATTAAAAGAGGTCTGGATGCACATGATGAGAGCATTATACTGCCTCTGTACAAATCCCTAGTTAGACCGCACATGGAGTACTGTGTCCAGTTTTGGGCACCGGTGCTCAGGAAGGATATAATGGAACTAGAGAGAGTACAAAGGAGGGCAACAAAATTAATAAAGGGGATGGGAGAACTACAATACCCAGATAGATTAGCGAAATTAGGATTATTTAGTCTAGAAAAAAGACGACTGAGGGGCGATCTAATAACCATGTATAAGTATATAAGGGGACAATACAAATATCTCGCTGAGGATCTGTTTATACCAAGGAAGGTGACGGGCACAAGGGGGCATTCTTTGCGTCTGGAGGAGAGAAGGTTTTTCCACCAACATAGAAGAGGATTCTTTACTGTTAGGGCAGTGAGAATCTGGAATTGCTTGCCTGAGGAGGTGGTGATGGCGAACTCAGTCGAGGGGTTCAAGAGAGGCCTGGATGTCTTCCTGGAGCAGAACAATATTGTATCATACAATTAGGTTCTGTAGAAGGACGTAGATCTGGGGATTTATTATGATGGAATATAGGCTGAACTGGATGGACAAATGTCTTTTTTCGGCCTTACTAACTATGTTACTATGTTACTATGTTACTATGTTACTGACCTGGGTCTGCTCTGGACAAACAATTGGTGTATATGGACGTATGCGAGGTCCCTCCAGCAGGTGAACGGTATGATGACTGTAACTTAACTCCTCAGTGGCGTCCAACACTTCTCACTCTAGGTCCCGGCCTTTTCTGTCTCTCAGCATCGCTCCTGGCAGAAATCTCCATACATCTGGACAGGTTCCCGTCACAGACACGATCAGCTTCACTATGCAGCTGCTCTGGTCTCGGTGACATGCTTCAACAATAGGATGTCATCGGATACCCCTAAGGCTAGGTTCACATTGCTTTGGTGCAGTCCGTTCAACGCATGCGTTAAACGGACTGCACCAACGCTAGTGCCTTTTAAAGATCGCGTTATGCGATCACGATAGCGCAGATGCTCCACCTACGCTATCGGTGACAGACCCGGAAGCGCTGTAGCCCGGGTCCGAGGGTCCATCACAGAATGACGGCACATCGCTAACGCATGCCGATTATGACATGCGTTAGCGATGCGTTACATAGTGGCAGTCAATGGGTGTGCTATCGCATCCGTTACATAGCGTTAGTTTCGCTGTGTAATGGATGCCGTCAGCACATTGCCATTGACGCAATGTGAACCTGGCCTTAGGCATGTCCTCTCCCCAGTGTTCAAAATAACTGCAGACTGCCCAAAAAATGGCCATACTTCCTCTTCCTCTGTTTTACGTGGCCTCAGATTGTAGCTCCTCCTCTGGCATTCTGATTGTATCTATTGAAGAAATTCAACAATGCTTAGGCAACAGCTATAACATGATTGTAAATTTGAAAATCACATATGAGTGAAGTGGCCATGTGCTGACTGCTGGAACAAGCAAGCAGAGCTGAATCCTGAAAGTGAGTATATGACACAGTGATTCATTTTATAATTAAAGGGCTCGTCCAGGTTTGAAATGACAGTCTGCAGTCCCTTTAGGGGACTGCAGGCATCTGAATTCTCACAGCACATGCACTGCACACTTTGAGATTCTCCCTTGCCAGTGGCAAGAGTAAACAGTCATGTCTGCACAAATATTCGATATGTATACTTCTGGCCACAACCCAACTTGACGTGTCCGGTCTCACTCATTTCATTTACATTGAGTGAGGCCATGCATGTCTTGTCAGCTTGTGACCACATATATGCAAATCACTGGCATGAGAGAATCCTGACAACGTGCAGCATGCATTGTGAGAATTCAGAAGTATGCAGTCACATAGAATGACTGCAAACTCATCACAAACTTGGACAATCCCATTAATGCGCCAAACATAAATACAAATATGAGAATTAGTTAGTATTACGAAAAAACATTTAAATCCAGGTACTTGATAAATACTGTTGTCTCTGATTGGTGTCGTTCTCTTTCTTTCCTTCTTCATTTTGTTCAGATGTTATTATGAATTTTCTCATCCATAGCTCATCTCTGCAGACATACATCCTCTCCGATCTTCTGCAGGACATCCCCACATGATGCCCTTAAAGATAGCAGTATCATAATAATGCTTCTGAATAAAAATATTTTCCCTATGCCAAGCCCTTGAAAAAATAATTACCTCAATAATCACAAAATATGACCCCCACTATCCCTCTTATGGTACATGCTCTACACACTGCCCTCTCATTTCCATACTGGGTCCGCTCATCACACTATTCTCTCTTACTGTGTCCTCCCTATAGGGCCCAGTTTCAATACGCTGCCCCCTCATCACACTCTCCCTCATTGGTGTACTGTACCCCACCCTTACACTGTTCCCCTATGCTACCCTCCCCACACTAGTCAGTCTCTATTCTGTGCCCACTCTCACTTTTCTCCCCCCATCCTTGCACTATTCCCATCAATAGTGTCAAAATATGTTTCCTTTCACCTTCATACTGTCTCCTCTCACATCCCTCCCGCAAACCATACTGTTTCCTCATATATTTACCCCCTCACTCATATGCTGCCTTCTCACAGATCCTGCCCACTCCTCATACTGTGTCTGCACCCATCCCATCACCCTCTCTCCCTTTACTGTGTCCGCATACATTTTTCCCCTTGCTACTCATACTGTATCTGCACCCATCCCCCACTCGCTCCACATACTGTGTCTACACCCATCCCATCACTTGATGCCCATACTGTGTCCACATACATCACTCCCCTTTGCTCCCCATACTGCATATGCACCCATCATCCCCTTTCTGTGTCCACACCTATCCCCCACTTTGAAGACGCAATTGTTCACTGGGAGCCAGCATGCTGCACCTTCTCTGAGCCAGCTGTCAACTTGACAACCGGATCAGAGAATAGCCAAATCCCAGTCATGGGGCAGCAAAATGCAGCCACCGGTGGAGCCCTCTCGGACTGCCACATTAGATGGCCCAACTGTGCCCCCCTGCTGGCTGCACCAGGGTTGGGAAGATGCCCTGACTTCCCAACCCTAGAAACCCCTCTGCTTAAGGTTGACTACTTTGACTTCAGTGAGATACATAGATATCTATGAGAAGTGAACATAGCACTGCTCAAGAAGGAAAGAAGAGTGTGCTCTGGCGTTTCAAAGTTTGTGAACCCTTCAGCATTCTCCTTATTTCTGCATATATTTGACCTTAAAAGAGCTACATCAAATAAATTAGTCAAAAATAACAATTAGACCCTATCTGTTGTGAATTCCGCTCTTGGGCTCCCTCCGGTGGTTGCAAGTAGCATTATTGTGAGTTCTGCTCTTTGGCTCCCTCCTGTGGTTTTGAGTGGTATGGCTGCTTCTTGGATTTAGCTTCAGCAGCTGTTTTCACTGATCGTCTTTCTGGCTCGGCTATATTAGTCTGGCCTTATCCCTCATTCAATGCCAGTTGTCAATTGTTCCTGCCTGGAGTCATTGCTCTTAGGACTTTCCTGACACTCTGACCAGTTCATCAAAGCTAAAGGTACCTTCACACTCAGCGACGCTGCAGCCATACCGACAACGATGTCGATCGCTGCAGCGTCGCTGTTTGGTCGCTGGAGAGCTGTCACACAGACAGCTCTCCAGCGACCAACGATCCCAAGGTCCCCGGTTAACCAGGGTAAACATCGGGTTACTAAGCGCAGGGCCGCGCTTAGTAACCTGATGTTTACCCTGGTTACCAGCGTAAAAGTAAAAAAAAACAAACAGTACATACTTACCTACCGCTGTCTGTCCCCGGCGCTCTGCTTCTCTGCACTCCTCCTGAATTGGCTGTGAGCACACCGGCTGGAAAGCAGAGCAGTGACGTCACCGCTCTGCTTTCCGGTTGACCGACGCTCACAGCCAGTGCAGGAGGAGTGCAGAGAAGCAGAGCGCCGGGGACAGACAGCGGTAGGTAAGTATGTACTGTTTGTTTTTTTTTACTTTTACGCTGGTAACCAGGGTAAACATCGGGTTACTAAGCGCGGCCCTGCGCTTAGTAACCCGATGTTTACCCTGGTTACCAGTGAAGACATCGCTGGATCGGTGTCACACACGCCGATCCAGCGATGTCTGCAGGGAGTCCAGCGACTAAATAAAGTTCTGGACTTTCCTCAGCGACCAACGATCTCCCAGCAGGGGCCTGATCGTTGGTCGCTGTCACACAGAACGATTTCCTTAACGATATCGTTGCTACGTCACAAAAAGCAACGATATCGTTAACGATATCGTTATGTGTGAAGGTACCTTAAGTCCTTGCTTGTCCTTTTGCGGTTCTCTTGTTGTGGACTTTGTTGTTCAGCACTTTCTTTGTTTTTGTTCATTTGTCTAGCTTTTCAGTATGGATCTATTCAGTTAAGCTGGAAGCTCTGGGCAGCAGAGTTTGCCCTCCACACCTTTAGTCAGGTGTGGAGATTTTTGCATTTCTCTGCGGTGGACTTTTTCTAGTTTTTTTTACTGACCGCACAGCGTTCTGTTCTGTACTATTTCTATTTAGCTAGAAGTGGCCTCCTGTGCTAAATCTTGTTTCATTCTACGTATGTCATTTCCTTCTCCTCTCACAGTCATTATTTGTGGGGGGTTAATCTATCCTTTGGGGATTTTCTCTGAGGCAAGATAGTTTTCCTGCTTCTATCTTTAGGGGTAGTTAGCTCTTAGGCTGTGACGAGATGCCTAGGCCGAGTTAGGAGCATTCCACGGCTACTTCTAGTGTTGTGTTGAGCTTAGGGACTGCGGTCAGTATAGTTGCCACCTGCTCAGAGCTAGACGCATGTCGCTCCCTAATCACCAGATCATAACACCTATCACAGTGATCAAAATAAAAAATATATAATTAAAACCCCCTTTATCAGCCCCTTAGTTAGGGAAAAATAATAAAATAAAAAATATATACTTACTTCCATTTTTGTATTAGGGTCAGAGTTGCGCTAAAAATAGAGTTGGGCTAAAGTTAGGATTGGGCTAAAGTTAGGGTTAGGCTTGGGCTAAAGCTAGGGTTAGAGTTGGGCTAAAGCTAGAGTTAAGGTTTTGGTAAAGCTAGGGTTAGTGTTGGGCCAAAGCTAGGGTTATGGTTGGCACAGGGTTAGGGATGTGGTTATGGTTGGGATTATGGTTAGGGTTGGGATTAGGGTTAGGGGTGTGTTAGGGTTAGGTTTGTGGTTAGGGTTATGGTTAGGTTTGGGATTAGGGTTAGGGGTGTGCTTAGGTTAGGATTGTGATTATGGTTAGGAATGTGTTGGGATTAGGATTGGAGTTAGAATTGGGGGGTTCCACTGTTTAGTTACATCAGGGGGTATCCAAATGCAACATGTCGCCACCATTGATTCCAGCCAATTTTGAGTTCAAAAAGTCAATTGGTGCTCCCTCCCTTCCGAGCTCTGCTATGTGCCCAAACAGTGGCTTTCCCTCACATATGGGATATCAGCGTACTCAGAAGAAATTGCACAACAAATTTTGTGGTCCATTTTCTCCTGATACCTTTGTGAAAATAAAAAAAATTGGTTCCAAAATACATTTTTTGTGAAAAAAGTAAAATGTTTATTTTTTCCTTCCACATTGCTTTAGTTCTTGTGAAGCACCTGATGAGTTAATAAACCTCTTGAATGTGATTTTATGCACCTTGAGGGGTGCAGTTTTTAGAATAGTGTCACTTTTGGGTATCTTCTGTAAGGAGGTGGCATGTACCCTCACGTGCCTCATCTCCCCTGGTCATTGTTCACATATTGCATGCGGCACCCCGTGGTGTATTAATGAGAAATGTAACATTTATAAATGTTTACTGATGTTTATGTACTGTAATGTGATGCATTTGTTATATACTGTGTGTAAGCTTAGGGACAGTATAGAACCGTAGGGGGGGTTAGAATAGAGGTGGGCATCATAGAGATAGGATAGTATAGAATAGATAGAAGTGTCAGTAAGATGCAGCATGAAAGTTGGTTAGTGGGGAGGAGTTAAAGCAGAGCAGGGCAGAGCCACAGGGATATAGGAGCAGTACTTCCTGGTAAGGCATTAGAGCCCGGGCAGCCTTGTCCAGGGCAGATTGTATGAGGAGCAGTGAAGCAGACATTTTACAGGCCATGGGGATAAAGCTGCTATTGCAGTAAGGGGTCCCAGGCTGGAGAATAGTGCAGTCGGCCACCAGTTCAAAAGTACCATCCCCAAGAAGGATTCGGGGTCTAAGACCGAGGTGGGAGCAGCTGAGATGGCATTCCTGGCACCTTTCCATAATGGAATCAGATGAGGGGCTGACAGGGAGCTGGTGACGCTGAAGGTACTGATGGGACACGGACTGTCCAGAGATACGGCAGGGATTGCCAGGAAAAGGGAGACAGAGCTGAAGGAGAGGATAGGAGCTGCCCAGACGGCAGGGAAAGATAAGAAGATGCCTCTGTGTTTAACATGTGCTTCCTATGTGATTAATGCACTACTGAATAGTAAAGTTCGACTGTTGTAAAAAGACCTCGACTCCGAAGTGATTTTTGGGGTTCATGGATGCGGAGCTGGCGCAACTGCAGAAGAGGGAAACCTGACAGTGACTGTGAGTGTTCTGTTGCGCATGCTGCATATGCAGTAAAAGGGACACTGTATTTTATCTGTGGAGCGCCAGAGTATGGGAACAGAACAGCCAGTTGCCATGACTACCACCCTGGCCACCTTAAACTTCTATCATATAAACCCCTCAAAGAGACTTCAAATGTGAGGTGTTCCCTAAAAAACTGATTTTGTAAGTTTTGCTGGAAAAATGAGAAATCGCTGGTCAACTTTTATCCCTTTTAACATCCTAACAAAAAAAAATTATGTTTCCAAAATTGTGCTAATGTAAAGTAGACATGTGGGAAATATTATTTATCAACTATTTTGCGTGACACCACTCTTAAAAGTTAAAAAATTGCTAAATTTTTGCCAAATTTCTATTTTTTTATAAATAAACACAAGTTATATCAAAGATATTTTACCACTAACATGAAGTACAATATGTCACGAAAAAACAATGTCAGAATCAATGGGGTATGTTGAAGGGTTCCAGAGCTATAACCTCATAAAGTGACAGTGGTCAGAATTGTAAAAAATGGCTTGGTCATTAATTACCAAATTGGCTCTGTCACTACAGTATGGGGTAAATTCAATAGTTAAAAACTTAACAAATTGTGAATGAAAGATGAGTGGGGGATATGGGGAAAGAGAAAATGTCCAAATATCACCCACATTTTTCTTTTTCCATTTGTCACCTTTTATTCACAGTATTTTATGTTTTTAACTATTGAATTAAACTATGATATTACCTTGTCCCACCTGAAGCTGGATCGTTTTCTTCCTGTTTATCTTAAAGTATTGCTCTGTCTGGCGACTCCATGATTCCTTATAACCTCTAGTAGTTTTTTCTCCAAGTGATCTCAAACAGTCTGGTTAGGTGTAAATGGATGGCAAACAGTGGTAATCAACAGTCCATTTGACAGCACACTGCAGTAACAAATGTTTTATACTAGGTACTTAAATTGTTTAAACTACGGTATTCAAAAACTACTGTATCTCTTTTGTAGCAGATGCCTGCCTTGCTGGTGTTTATACATACTGTAGGTGGTGCAAATGAAAAAGCTGTGGCATTTTCACAAGCGGTGGTACAAAAATGATCCCTATTTGGGACGTATCAAGAGCTTTTTTCTTTATTAAATGAATAAGTAATCGCTTTTTCACAAGTTGTCCAAAAATTATCCCATTATTTATGTAGCAAAAATGGGTGTGCTGTTTCAAAGTAATGGCTTCTCAACTAAGAACTAAACGATTATCCCTTGTTTGGAAAAGGCAATATGATTGTTATTCTAAAAATAGCACACATGCCTTGGTTTTAGTATTTTTCTTCAGTAGCAAAATTAGGATAGAGGGGTATAAATTACCCTCTTTATTTGCAGTGTGTGAAGAATAAAAAAGAAAGGCGCTGTACTGTAGAATATCACAGATCACAATCAATTCTCAGTCACACTGACTACGCAGCCCCAGCACCTTCCTAACACTTGAATCTTTAGATAATTATTCACATAGTGAGACTACCACTTGCATTTTCTATGTGCTTTTCTTCTCTCTGCATGTGCAATGAGCTGTGTACTCTGACCTCCTATCCATAGGTAGTAAAATCTTAAAATTGTGCTGCATTCCCTGCCCTCATATTTTCAAAGTCCCTGTGATAGTCTAGCACAGACAAGCAGGAGGACTATGTGATGTGATAGCTACAATGCATTAAGAGGAAACCCGCACATTCGCAGCTGACATCATGAGCTCGCTTTCTGGCTGATGCTATCAGTTTATGAACTGGCGTTAGGAATTTTGTTTATTTGTGAACCAAATTGCAAATTTTTCGAATTTGCCGTGACCTGCAAAATTGGACATTCAACTAAAAGTTGATTCACAGCTGATCAGTCTGTTTATCTCAACCACTGACTTCACAAGACTGGAACACAAAGGTCAGTTTATAGGCAAATGGGTAATAGCACTTCACCACCACAAAGCACTCACCTAGAATCACCAGGCTCTATCAGGCCAAAACTAACACTGGCAAGCTGCCAAACAGAAAGCGATCATACAAATGTAAGGGACACAAGGAGCTGTCTGTAAATATTACTTGTAATGTCTTCGTAAGTGTCCATGTTGTGCATTTCCCTGCTATGTACAATCACTGTTATAGTTATAGTGAAAGTGTAGTACCCTAGTTTGGCCACTAGATGGGGGTGCAGAGTTATTCAGCTTGTAAATAGTTAAGTGGGAGGAGCTAGTTAATCTGGGAAACATCTGGAAATTTGAATCAGTTGGGCAGGAGCGCCCTGTCAGTGTAGTCAGCTCTGCAGAAGTCCAAGGTCCAGTCAGGCAGCATCAAGTCCAGGAAGGCTATGAGCGAGAGAAGGAAGGCATTGAAAGAGTCACTGACAGCGCAGTATATGAGGGACTGTGGCTGTAGATGCTAGAAAAGAACTAAACAATACAGACAGGTCACTCACAATGTGGAGGCTTCTTGCGTGGACGGTCATTCCAGAGACCGGGACAAAACGGTTAAAGGGGACTCCCACTAAAGTAAGACTTGGCACAGAGGATGCTGGAGAACCGGTGAGCACGGTCCGTTCCGGAAGCGGGCTTAGTAAATATGAAGGAAAGACAGAGAAAGAGGAGAAGCTGTGTAGTGCAAAGCCTGGTATATATGTAGACAAGGAAAGAGAGGAGACAGGAACAGAGAAGAAACTGTGTATTGTAACGCCTGCTGTAAATGCTGAAAAGAACCGTCATGTGCCTGTTTCTAGTAAAGTTCATTGTTCAAGCATTCAACGGGACTGTATCTCTGTTTGTGTGAAATCAACTGAAGAGAGTCCCCTGCAGAAGAGAGGAGACTCTGAAGGAGTTGGACCTGGAGACATAGGTACACTTACTAAAGGAGCAGCAGATATGCTGACTGGGAGTCGTGGAGTGTATGTGAGAGGAGGCCAGGGTGTGATGGCGCAGAAGTCCACAGCCATGACTACCACCCTGTCCGACCCTTACACTAGTATGAGGTTTACCCATCTTACATAAGCACTGCTAAAGGTGAATGCCAATAGTTTTCTGTATTTAACTATCCCTGTAATAATAATAATAATGTCCTGAATCATGGATGATCCCAGTGGGCCTCTTAAACATTCAGCAATTCCATATATATGACCAAATCTGTCCAATTTAAAGCTCAGCTAAAACATTAAAGATGTTCCTAAAGACAAGCTTGCCCTGGATCTTAATATAATTGTCAAGACATTATATATCATATATTTCATGCATTGTGATGCAATGACTTTGCCTCATTTTTCAAGCAGAAGATTGAGAACATCAGAGACAGTTTTTGTCGACAACCCCCAGAGCCCTTCCTCCCAACAACCCAGCCCTCCACCTCGAAAACCAACTTCTCCACCATTACAGAAGATCGACTCTCCACTCTACTCTCAAGATCGCATCTCACCACCTGTGCACTTGACCCGATGCCTTCCCACTTCATCCCAAACCTCGCCACAGTCTTCATCCCAACCCTAACCCATCTCTTCAACCTATCTGTCATGATCCGTTCCGGAGTTTAGTTCTGCCTGCCTTTTCTCTGGGTGGATCATGTCAAGGGTTAACTTTGATCTGCCTCATTCGGGTTTGCTATTTAGCTCCCAGGTATCCTGAGGGTGGTGTCAGCTATAGCTCTGTCTTTGGCGTGTGAACCTGACTCTGGAAGCCGTTGGTTTGTCCTACTGAACCCTGACTTGTCCTGTGTCTGTTATCCCCCCACCTGCCATTTCCCAGTGTCTCTTTGTCTGTCTGTTTATCTGCTTGACTCCCTGGTTATGATATCTTGGCTTGGCTCTTTGACTCTGTTTCAGTTTATCCCTTTGGTACCGTATTTTGCCCGTCCTGGTTTATTGATCCCTTGCTATATCCTGACTATCCGTTCTGTCTGAATCCGTTTGTACTGTTGTGCTCTGACTTGGTTTTCCTGACCTTGCTCTCGCCACTAGGTGGTGTCTGTTCAGTTGCTCTGTGTGTGCAGTCTGGCTTCACTACCAGGCTCCCCCTGGTGGAGGTTGCGCTGTACTGCACTGCAGCTGCATGACACTATCACTAACAACTGGTGTTTTCCCTTCAAGCTTTAAACATTCCTCAATCACACCTATCCTCAAAAAGCCCTCTCTTGACCCATCCTCTGTATCTAGCTATCACCCTATATCACTTCTCCCCTATGCCTCAAAACTACTGGAACAACACGTCCATCTTGAACTGTCCTCCCATCTATCTTCCTGCTCCCTTTTCGACCACTTACAATCAGGCTTCCGGTCACACCACTCCACTGAAACTGCCCTAACTAAGGTCACCAATGACCTATTAACCACAAAGAGCAAGCGACACTACTCTATCCTCCTCCTCCTGGACCTGTCCTCTGCCTTTGACACAGTGGACCATTCCCTATTACTACAGACCCTCTCATCCGTCTCCCATTCACACACCACCTCCTCACCTCGCCCCCTATCTATCGGAGTCCCGCAAGGTTCAGTTCTAGGGCCCCTGCTCTTCTCCATTTACACTTTTGGCCTGGGACAGCTCATAGAATCTCAGTATCATCTCTATGCTGATAACACACAGATCTACATCTCTGGACCAGATATCACCTCCCCACTAACCAGAATCCCTCACTGTCTATCTGCTATTTCATCCTTCTTCTCCGCTAGATTTCTAAAACTTAACATGGACAAAATAGAATTCATTGTCTATCCACCATCTCACGCGACCCCCCCAACGAACCTATCCATTACAGTAAACGGTTGCCCACTGTGCCCAGTCCCACAAGCTCGCTGTCTCGGGGTAATCCTTGACACTGATCTCTCCTTCAAACCGCATATCCAAGCCCTTTTCACTGCCTGCTGCCTTCAACTCAAAAATATTTCATGGATCCGTACATTCCTAAACCAAGAATCTGCAAAAACTCTAGTCCATGCCTTCATTCCCGCTATTCCCCGGCCTCTCCCCTCTGTCAATCCCTTAAATGGCTCCCCATTACCCAGAGACTCCAGTACAAAAGCCTAACCATGACATACAAAGCCATCCACCACCTGTCTCCTCCATACATTTGTGACCTCGTCTCCCGGTACTTTCCTGCACGCAACCTCGATCCTCACAAGATCTCCTTCTCTACTCCCCTCTTATCTCCTCTTTCCACAATTGCATACAAGATTTCTCTTGCGCATCACCCCTACTCTGGAACTCTCTACCACAACATATCAGACTCTCACCTACCATCGAAACCTTCAAAAAGAACCTGAAGACCCACCTCTTCCGACAAGCCTACAACCTGCAATAACCACCGATCAACCAAACCACTGCACGACCAGCTCTATCCTCACGTATTGTATCCTCACCCATCCCTTGTAGATTGTGAGCCCTCACGGGCAGGGTCCTCTCTCCTCCTTTACCAGTTGTGACTTGTATTGTTCAAGATTATTGTACCTGTTTTTATTATGTATACCCCTCCTCACATGTAAAGCGCCATGGAATAAATGGCGCTATAATAATAAATAATAATAATTAATAATAATGCATTCTACATACAGCTGTCCATTTCATTTTCCAATGAAATATTCTCAATATTCTCAATATTTAAACATGTACACTAGGTACATAATTTTTTTGTGGGGAGGCATACACTTTTCCTCAATTTTTTTCACATATCAATGAAAAGCATGGCAGGCAACAAGTTTAACAGTTGTACAGTACAATGCAGACAAGTACATACGGACTAAAAAAAAAAAGACGTGAATACTGTCTAATTATTGTCTTCTTTCCATGCAGGCATGCCAGCACTTATCTACAATCTGGCTCCAATAGAATAGGCAGAGTCTACAAGAAAGCTTCTTACCTACAATATACCAATGATTTATACACAGATGAAATCAAGAAACCAGACTGGCTGGGATTTCTTGGCCCAATTATGACAGCTGAAGTTGGTGACACAATTACCATTCATCTGAAGAATTTTGCATCCAGACCTTACTCCTTACACCCACATGGAGTGCAATATACAAAGGAAAATGAAGGTAAACTACTGCACATATAAAACCAGGTGAAAAGAGGGGCAGTAAACTGTGCTAAAATAAATAAAATAATAATTTAGAGTTATTGAGTTTTACCTTAAAAACTGTATCAGATCAATTATTTGAAGGTGTCTCAATAATATTGAAGAAATTAAAGGGGCTGTACAAAACAGGACTGCAAGATGCTTAAAATAATCTGATAAAAGAGGCTGCAAGCACTAGCACACACATGCCCAGAGCTGTGGATGAATGGATCATATAGATGTAAACATCATGTGCCAGTGTTATCTGCCGGGAAGGCTATTTTATCCAGAGTGTCTGAGTAAGCGCCGCCGGCTAAGTCGCTAGGTATCCCACAATACAGACTTTGGACTGAAGAACTATTCCTTATCTAAGTGACTTATTGAGTAAAAACATTATCGATCCTGGGATCTTCATCCTATCTACAAATAGGTAGGCACAGTTGGTTACTCACGCTTCCCCGCAGATAATACTGGCACATGAGGTTTCCATCTATTTGATCCACTCATACACAGCTCTGAGCACCTGAGTGCTACATAGCCCATGTAACGTCTTTAATTATATTTGTGCCTTTTACACACGCAGGCAGTCGGTGCGACGTTTCACGCAGCTTTTTACATTGCATAGGGAAAGAGGTAGCACTGTTGTATTTTATTTTAAGGTTATAATAACAAATGGAACTGTTCTGAACATATATAGTTTACAACACATCTATGTACTGTATGCAGACAGTGTAAACTGTTATGTTTGCTAATGACAGGTGTTATGAAGGATATCCAGAAACACAGTGTGCTTAGCGATCAGAGCGCACACAGTGATCTGACAAATACCCAAAAATACAAGAACGAGCTCTGAGACGTGGAAACTCTGTAGACTGCACCCCTGATCCTATCCTAAACACAACTAAAAGCGGCTGTGGATTGCGCCTAACAACTACCTAGGCAACTCGGCACAGCCTAAGAAACTAGCTAGCCTGAAGATAGAAAAATAGGCCTGACTTGCCCCAGAGAAATTCCCCAAAGGAAAAGGCAGCCCCCCACATATAATTACTGTGAGTAAGATGAAAAGACAAAACGTAGGGATGAAATAGATTCAGCAAAGTGGGGCCCGATATTCTAGGACAGAGCGAGGACAGTAAAGCGAACTTTGCAGTCTACAAAAAACCCTAAAGCAAAACCACGCAAAGGGGGCAAAAAAAACCCACCGTGCCGAACTAACGGCACGGCGGTACACCCTTTGCGTCTCAGAGCTTCCAGCAAAACAAAAGACAAGCTGGACAGAAAAAAAGCAACAAAAAAGCAAAAAGCACTTAGCTATACAGAGCAGCAGGTCACAGGAACAATCAGGAGAAGCTCAGATCCAACACTGAAACATTGACAAGGAGCAAGGATAGCAGCATCAGGCGGAGTTAAGTAATGAAGCAGTTAACGAGCTCACCAGAACACCTGAGGGAGGAAGCTCAGAAGCTGCAGTACCACTTGTGACCACAGGAGTGAATTCAGCCACAGAATTCACAACAGTACCCCCCCCTTGAGGAGGGGTCACCGAACCCTCACCAGAGCCCCCAGGCCGACCAGGATGAGCCGCATGAAAGGCACGAACAAGATCGGAAGCATGAACATCAGAGGCAAAAACCCAGGAATTATCTTCCTGAGCATAACCCTTCCATTTAACCAGATACTGGAGTTTCCGTCTAGAAACACGAGAATCCAAAATCTTCTCCACAATATACTCCAATTCCCCCTCCACCAAAACCGGGGCAGGAGGCTCAACAGATGGAACCATAGGTGCCACGTATCTCCGCAACAACCACCTATGGAATACATTATGTATGGAAAAGGAGTCTGGGAGGGTCAAACGAAAAGACACAGGATTGAGAACCTCAGAAATCCTATACGGACCAATAAAACGAGGTTTAAATTTAGGAGAGGAAACCTTCATAGGAATATGACGAGAAGATAACCAAACCAGATCCCCAACACGAAGTCGGGGACCCACACGGCGTCTGCGATTAGCGAAAAGTTGAGCTTTCTCCTGGGACAAGATCAAATTGTCCACTACCTGAGTCCAGATCTGCTGCAACCTATCCACCATAGAATCCACACCAGGACAGTCCGAAGACTCAACCTGTCCTGAAGAGAAACGAGGATGGAACCCAGAATTGCAAAAAAATGGAGAAACCAAGGTAGCCGAGCTGGCCCGATTATTAAGGGCGAACTCAGCCAACGGCAAAAAGGACACCCAATCATCCTGGTCTGCAGAAACAAAACATCTCAGATATGTTTCCAAGGTCTGATTGGTTCGTTCGGTCTGGCCATTAGTCTGAGGATGGAAAGCCGAGGAAAAGGATAGGTCAATGCCCATCCTACCACAAAAGGCTCGCCAAAACCTTGAAACAAACTGGGAACCTCTGTCAGAAACAATATTCTCAGGAATGCCATGCAACCGAACCACATGCTGAAAGAACAAAGGTACCAAATCAGAGGAGGAAGGCAATTTAGCCAAGGGCACCAGATGGACCATTTTAGAAAAGCGATCACAGACCACCCAAATGACTGACATCTTTTGAGAAACGGGAAGGTCAGAAATGAAATCCATCGAAATATGTGTCCAAGGCCTCTTTGGGACCGGCAAGGGCAAAGCAACCCACTGGCACGAGAACAGCAGGGCTTAGCCCTAGCACAAATCCCACAGGACTGCACAAAAGTACGTACATCCCGTGACAGAGATGGCCACCAGAAGGATCTAGCCACTAACTCTCTGGTACCAAAGATTCCAGGATGACCAGCCAACACCGAACAATGAAGTTCAGAGATAAGTTTATTAGTCCACCTATCAGGGACGAACAGTTTCTCTGCTGGACAACGATCAGGTTTATTCGCCTGAAATTTTTGCAGCACCCGCCGCAAATCAGGGGAGATGGCAGACACAATGACTCCTTCCTTGAGGATACCCGCTGGCTCAGATAAACCCGGAGAGTCGGGCACAAAACTCCTAGACAGAGCATCCGCCTTCACATTTTTAGAGCCCGGAAGGTACGAAATCACAAAGTCGAAGCGGGCAAAAAATAACGACCAACGGGCCTGTCTAGGATTCAAGCGCTTGGCAGACTCGAGATAAGTCAAGTTCTTATGATCAGTCAATACCACCACGCGATGCTTAGCTCCTTCAAGCCAATGACGCCACTCCTCGAATGCCCACTTCATGGCCAGCAACTCTCGATTGCCCACATCATAATTACGCTCAGCGGGCGAAAACTTCCTGGAAAAGAAAGCACATGGTTTCATCACTGAGCAATCAGAACCTCTCTGTGACAAAACCGCCCCTGCTCCAATCTCAGAAGCATCAACCTCGACCTGGAACGGAAGAGAAACATCTGGCTGACACAACACAGGGGCAGAACAAAAACGACGCTTCAACTCCTGAAAAGCTTCCACAGCAGCAGAAGACCAATTAACCAAATCAGCACCCTTCTTGGTCAAATCGGTCAATGGTTTGGCAATGCTAGAAAAATTACAGATGAAGCGACGATAAAAATTAGCAAAGCCCAGGAACTTTTGCAGACTTTTCAGAGATGTCGGCTGAATCCAATCCTGGATGGCTTGGACCTTAACTGGATCCATCTCGATAGTAGAAGGGGTAAAGATGAACCCCAAAAATGAAACTTTCTGCACACCGAAGAGACACTTTGATCCCTTCACAAACAAAGAGTTAGCACGCAGGACCTGAAAAACCATTCTGACCTGCTTCACATGAGACTCCCAATCATCTGAGAAGATCAAAATGTCATCCAAGTAAACAATCAGGAATTTATCCAGATACTCACGGAAGATGTCATGCATAAAAGACTGAAACACAGATGGAGCATTGGCAAGTCCGAACGGCATCACTAGATACTCAAAATGACCCTCGGGCGTATTGAATGCAGTTTTCCATTCATCTCCTTGCCTGATTCTCACCAGATTATACGCACCACGAAGATCTATCTTAGTGAACCAACTAGCCCCCTTAATCCGAGCAAACAAGTCAGATAACAATGGCAAGGGATACTGAAATTTAACAGTGATCTTATTAAGAAGGCGGTAATCAATACACGGTCTCAGCGAACCATCCTTCTTGGCTACAAAGAAGAACCCTGCTCCCAGTGGTGATGACGATGGGCGAATATGTCCCTTCTCCAGGGATTCCTTCACATAACTGTGCATAGCGGCGTGTTCGGGCACGGATAAATTAAATAATCGACCTTTAGGGAATTTACTACCAGGAATCAAATTGATAGCACAATCACAATCCCTATGCGGAGGTAGAGCATCGGACTTGGGCTCTTCAAATACATCCTGATAATCAGACAAGAACTCTGGGACCTCAGAAGGGGTGGATGACGAAATCGACAAAAATGGAACATCACCATGTACCCCCTGACAACCCCAGCTGGATACCGACATGGAATTCCAATCCAATACTGGATTATGGGTTTGTAGCCATGGCAACCCCAACACGACCACATCATGCAGATTATGCAACACCAGAAAGCGAATAACTTCCTGATGTGCAGGAGCCATGCACATGGTCAGCTGGGCCCAGTATTGAGGTTTATTCTTGGCCAAAGGTGTAGCATCAATTCCTCTCAATGGAATAGGACACCGCAAAGGCTCCAAGAAAAACCCACAACGTTTAGCATAATCCAAATCCATCAGATTCAGGGCAGCGCCCGAATCCACAAACGCCATGACAGAAAACGACGACAAAGAGCATATCAAGGTAATGGACAGAAGGAATTTGGACTGTACAGTACCAATGACGGCAGACCTAGCGGACCGCTTAGTGCGCTTAGGACAATCAGAAATAGCATGAGTGGAATCACCACAGTAGAAACACAGACCATTCAGACGTCTGTATTCCTGCCGTTCAACTCTAGTCATAGTCCTATCGCACTGCATAGGCTCAGGTTTAACCTCAGGCAGTACCGCCAAATGGTGCACAGATTTACGCTCGCGCAAGCGTCGACCGATCTGAATGGCCAAAGACAAAGACTCATTCAAACCAGCAGGCATAGGAAATCCCACCATGACATCCTTAAGAGCCTCAGAGAGACCCTTTCTGAACAAAGCTGCCAGCGCAGATTCATTCCACTGAGTGAGTACTGACCATTTCCTAAATTTCTGACAATATACTTCTATATCATCCTGACCCTGGCACAAAGCCAGCAAATTTTTCTCAGCCTGATCCACTGAATTAGGCTCATCGTACAGCAATCCGAGCGCCAGGAAAAACGCATCGACACTACTCAATGCAGGGTCTCCTGGCGCAAGAGAAAATGCCCAGTCTTGAGGGTCGCCGCGCAAAAAAGAAATAATAATCAAAACCTGTTGAATAGGATTACCAGAAGAATGAGGTTTCAAGGCCAGAAATACCTTACAATTATTTTTGAAACTTAGAAACTTAGTTCTATCTCCAAAAAACAAATCAGGAATAGGAATTCTTGGTTCTAACATAGATTTCTGATCAATAGTATCTTGAATTTTTTGTACATTTATAACGAGATTATCCATTGAAGAGCACAGACCCTGAATATCCATGTCCACACCTGTGTCCAGAATCACCCAAATGTCTAGGGGAAAAAAAAAAAGTGAACACAGAGCAGAAAAAAAAAAAAAAAAAAAATGATGTCAGAACTTTTTCTTTCCCTCTATTGAGAATCAATAGTTGGCTCCTTGTACTGTTATGTTTGCTAATGACAGGTGTTATGAAGGATATCCAGAAACACAGTGTGCTTAGTGATCAGAGCGCACACAGTGATCTGACAAATACCCAAAAATACAAGAACGAGCTCTGAGACGTGGAAACTCTGTAGACCCCTGATCCTATCCTAAACACAACTAAAAGCGGCTGTGGATTGCGCCTAACAACTACCTAGGCAACTCGGCACAGCCTAAGAAACTAGCTAGCCTGAAGATAGAAAAATAGGCCTGACTTGCCCCAGAGAAATTCCCCAAAGGAAAAGGCAGCCCCCACATATAATGACTGTGAGTAAGATGAAAAGACAAAACGTAGGGATGAAATAGATTCAGCAAAGTGGGGCCCGATATTCTAGGACAGAGCGAGGACAGTAAAGCGAACTTTGCAGTCTACAAAAAACCCTAAAGCAAAACCACGCAAAGGGGGCAAAAAAAACCCACCGTGCCGAACTAACGGCACGGCGGTACACCCTTTGCGTCTCAGAGCTTCCAGCAAAACAAAAGACAAGCTGGACAGAAAAAAAGCAACAAAAAAGCAAAAAGCACTTAGCTATACAGAGCAGCAGGTCACAGGAACAATCAGGAGAAGCTCAGATCCAACACTGAAACATTGACAAGGAGCAAGGATAGCAGCATCAGGCGGAGTTAAGTAATGAAGCAGTTAACGAGCTCACCAGAACACCTGAGGGAGGAAGCTCAGAAGCTGCAGTACCACTTGTGACCACAGGAGTGAATTCAGCCACAGAATTCACAACAGTACCCCCCCCTTGAGGAGGGGTCACCGAACCCTCACCAGAGCCCCCAGGCCGACCAGGATGAGCCGCATGAAAGGCACGAACAAGATCGGAAGCATGAACATCAGAGGCAAAAACCCAGGAATTATCTTCCTGAGCATAACCCTTCCATTTAACCAGATACTGGAGTTTCCGTCTAGAAACACGAGAATCCAAAATCTTCTCCACAATATACTCCAATTCCCCCTCCACCAAAACCGGGGCAGGAGGCTCAACAGATGGAACCATAGGTGCCACGTATCTCCGCAACAACCACCTATGGAATACATTATGTATGGAAAAGGAGTCTGGGAGGGTCAAACGAAAAGACACAGGATTGAGAACCTCAGAAATCCTATACGGACCAATAAAACGAGGTTTAAATTTAGGAGAGGAAACCTTCATAGGAATATGACGAGAAGATAACCAAACCAGATCCCCAACACGAAGTCGGGGACCCACACGGCGTCTGCGATTAGCGAAAAGTTGAGCTTTCTCCTGGGACAAGATCAAATTGTCCACTACCTGAGTCCAGATCTGCTGCAACCTATCCACCATAGAATCCACACCAGGACAGTCCGAAGACTCAACCTGTCCTGAAGAGAAACGAGGATGGAACCCAGAATTGCAAAAAAATGGAGAAACCAAGGTAGCCGAGCTGGCCCGATTATTAAGGGCGAACTCAGCCAACGGCAAAAAGGACACCCAATCATCCTGGTCTGCAGAAACAAAACATCTCAGATATGTTTCCAAGGTCTGATTGGTTCGTTCGGTCTGGCCATTAGTCTGAGGATGGAAAGCCGAGGAAAAGGATAGGTCAATGCCCATCCTACCACAAAAGGCTCGCCAAAACCTTGAAACAAACTGGGAACCTCTGTCAGAAACAATATTCTCAGGAATGCCATGCAACCGAACCACATGCTGAAAGAACAAAGGTACCAAATCAGAGGAGGAAGGCAATTTAGCCAAGGGCACCAGATGGACCATTTTAGAAAAGCGATCACAGACCACCCAAATGACTGACATCTTTTGAGAAACGGGAAGGTCAGAAATGAAATCCATCGAAATATGTGTCCAAGGCCTCTTTGGGACCGGCAAGGGCAAAGCAACCCACTGGCACGAGAACAGCAGGGCTTAGCCCTAGCACAAATCCCACAGGACTGCACAAAAGTACGTACATCCCGTGACAGAGATGGCCACCAGAAGGATCTAGCCACTAACTCTCTGGTACCAAAGATTCCAGGATGACCAGCCAACACCGAACAATGAAGTTCAGAGATAAGTTTATTAGTCCACCTATCAGGGACGAACAGTTTCTCTGCTGGACAACGATCAGGTTTATTCGCCTGAAATTTTTGCAGCACCCGCCGCAAATCAGGGGAGATGGCAGACACAATGACTCCTTCCTTGAGGATACCCGCTGGCTCAGATAAACCCGGAGAGTCGGGCACAAAACTCCTAGACAGAGCATCCGCCTTCACATTTTTAGAGCCCGGAAGGTACGAAATCACAAAGTCGAAGCGGGCAAAAAATAACGACCAACGGGCCTGTCTAGGATTCAAGCGCTTGGCAGACTCGAGATAAGTCAAGTTCTTATGATCAGTCAATACCACCACGCGATGCTTAGCTCCTTCAAGCCAATGACGCCACTCCTCGAATGCCCACTTCATGGCCAGCAACTCTCGATTGCCCACATCATAATTACGCTCAGCGGGCGAAAACTTCCTGGAAAAGAAAGCACATGGTTTCATCACTGAGCAATCAGAACCTCTCTGTGACAAAACCGCCCCTGCTCCAATCTCAGAAGCATCAACCTCGACCTGGAACGGAAGAGAAACATCTGGCTGACACAACACAGGGGCAGAACAAAAACGACGCTTCAACTCCTGAAAAGCTTCCACAGCAGCAGAAGACCAATTAACCAAATCAGCACCCTTCTTGGTCAAATCGGTCAATGGTTTGGCAATGCTAGAAAAATTACAGATGAAGCGACGATAAAAATTAGCAAAGCCCAGGAACTTTTGCAGACTTTTCAGAGATGTCGGCTGAATCCAATCCTGGATGGCTTGGACCTTAACTGGATCCATCTCGATAGTAGAAGGGGTAAAGATGAACCCCAAAAATGAAACTTTCTGCACACCGAAGAGACACTTTGATCCCTTCACAAACAAAGAGTTAGCACGCAGGACCTGAAAAACCATTCTGACCTGCTTCACATGAGACTCCCAATCATCTGAGAAGATCAAAATGTCATCCAAGTAAACAATCAGGAATTTATCCAGATACTCACGGAAGATGTCATGCATAAAAGACTGAAACACAGATGGAGCATTGGCAAGTCCGAACGGCATCACTAGATACTCAAAATGACCCTCGGGCGTATTGAATGCAGTTTTCCATTCATCTCCTTGCCTGATTCTCACCAGATTATACGCACCACGAAGATCTATCTTAGTGAACCAACTAGCCCCCTTAATCCGAGCAAACAAGTCAGATAACAATGGCAAGGGATACTGAAATTTAACAGTGATCTTATTAAGAAGGCGGTAATCAATACACGGTCTCAGCGAACCATCCTTCTTGGCTACAAAGAAGAACCCTGCTCCCAGTGGTGATGACGATGGGCGAATATGTCCCTTCTCCAGGGATTCCTTCACATAACTGTGCATAGCGGCGTGTTCGGGCACGGATAAATTAAATAATCGACCTTTAGGGAATTTACTACCAGGAATCAAATTGATAGCACAATCACAATCCCTATGCGGAGGTAGAGCATCGGACTTGGGCTCTTCAAATACATCCTGATAATCAGACAAGAACTCTGGGACCTCAGAAGGGGTGGATGACGAAATCGACAAAAATGGAACATCACCATGTACCCCCTGACAACCCCAGCTGGATACCGACATGGAATTCCAATCCAATACTGGATTATGGGTTTGTAGCCATGGCAACCCCAACACGACCACATCATGCAGATTATGCAACACCAGAAAGCGAATAACTTCCTGATGTGCAGGAGCCATGCACATGGTCAGCTGGGCCCAGTATTGAGGTTTATTCTTGGCCAAAGGTGTAGCATCAATTCCTCTCAATGGAATAGGACACCGCAAAGGCTCCAAGAAAAACCCACAACGTTTAGCATAATCCAAATCCATCAGATTCAGGGCAGCGCCCGAATCCACAAACGCCATGACAGAAAACGACGACAAAGAGCATATCAAGGTAATGGACAGAAGGAATTTGGACTGTACAGTACCAATGACGGCAGACCTAGCGGACCGCTTAGTGCGCTTAGGACAATCAGAAATAGCATGAGTGGAATCACCACAGTAGAAACACAGACAATTCAGACGTCTGTATTCCTGCCGTTCAACTCTAGTCATAGTCCTATCGCACTGCATAGGCTCAGGTTTAACCTCAGGCAGTACCGCCAAATGGTGCACAGATTTACGCTCGCGCAAGCGTCGACCGATCTGAATGGCCAAAGACAAAGACTCATTCAAACCAGCAGGCATAGGAAATCCCACCATGACATCCTTAAGAGCCTCAGAGAGACCCTTTCTGAACAAAGCTGCCAGCGCAGATTCATTCCACTGAGTGAGTACTGACCATTTCCTAAATTTCTGACAATATACTTCTATATCATCCTGACCCTGGCACAAAGCCAGCAAATTTTTCTCAGCCTGATCCACTGAATTAGGCTCATCGTACAGCAATCCGAGCGCCAGGAAAAACGCATCGACACTACTCAATGCAGGGTCTCCTGGCGCAAGAGAAAATGCCCAGTCTTGAGGGTCGCCGCGCAAAAAAGAAATAATAATCAAAACCTGTTGAATAGGATTACCAGAAGAATGAGGTTTCAAGGCCAGAAATAGCTTACAATTATTTTTGAAACTTAGAAACTTAGTTCTATCTCCAAAAAACAAATCAGGAATAGGAATTCTTGGTTCTAACATAGATTTCTGATCAATAGTATCTTGAATTTTTTGTACATTTATAACGAGATTATCCATTGAAGAGCACAGACCCTGAATATCCATGTCCACACCTGTGTCCAGAATCACCCAAATGTCTAGGGGAAAAAAAAAAAGTGAACACAGAGCAGAAAAAAAAAAAAAAAAAAAATGATGTCAGAACTTTTTCTTTCCCTCTATTGAGAATCAATAGTTGGCTCCTTGTACTGTTATGTTTGCTAATGACAGGTGTTATGAAGGATATCCAGAAACACAGTGTGCTTAGCGATCAGAGCGCACACAGTGATCTGACAAATACCCAAAAATACAAGAACGAGCTCTGAGACGTGGAAACTCTGTAGACCCCTGATCCTATCCTAAACACAACTAAAAGCGGCTGTGGATTGCGCCTAACAACTACCTAGGCAACTCGGCACAGCCTAAGAAACTAGCTAGCCTGAAGATAGAAAAATAGGCCTGACTTGCCCCAGAGAAATTCCCCAAAGGAAAAGGCAGCCCCCACATATAATGACTGTGAGTAAGATGAAAAGACAAAACGTAGGGATGAAATAGATTCAGCAAAGTGGGGCCCGATATTCTAGGACAGAGCGAGGACAGTAAAGCGAACTTTGCAGTCTACAAAAAACCCTAAAGCAAAACCACGCAAAGGGGGCAAAAAAAACCCACCGTGCCGAACTAACGGCACGGCGGTACACCCTTTGCGTCTCAGAGCTTCCAGCAAAACAAAAGACAAGCTGGACAGAAAAAAAGCAACAAAAAAGCAAAAAGCACTTAGCTATACAGAGCAGCAGGTCACAGGAACAATCAGGAGAAGCTCAGATCCAACACTGAAACATTGACAAGGAGCAAGGATAGCAGCATCAGGCGGAGTTAAGTAATGAAGCAGTTAACGAGCTCACCAGAACACCTGAGGGAGGAAGCTCAGAAGCTGCAGTACCACTTGTGACCACAGGAGTGAATTCAGCCACAGAATTCACAACAGTAAACTAAAAGTAACCAAGATTTCAAAGGGGACAGAAAATATTAATTCTTATTTAGCACCAATCAATTACACAGTGCTTTGTAATAGAGTAGGACACAATACTCACTAGAGAACCAGCATAGCCATGCCGATAAATGTTTTGTAAAAAAAAAAATATTCTCATTGATGTTAATACTGGTGAAAAGTTTGGTCACGCTTGTTCATAAAATGGCTTTCCTTCTTGTTATTGGATCTTCAAGGCACCCCCATGCTACACTGCTTACAGCTTTACATTCCCTTTTTCTCATGCAGCTTCGCCAGGTAGTTAATTGGTATGGATTCTAATGAACAGATACGCAATACAATTTGTGGAATCACTAGCCTTCAGAAACTTTTTGCGACTCTCAGATACACTTTGCAGAGACTTAGTATATAGCTCTATGCAGCACTGAGCCCAATGTCCAACTGTTCTAAGTCAGAATATGGCAAGAACCACTCAATTAAGTAAGAGAGAGCAGTCCATAATTATTTAAAACCATGAACGTCAGTCAATCTGTAAAAATGCTAGAACCTTGAAGTTATCATTAAGTACAGTCATGAAAACCATCAAGCGTTATAATGAAACATGTTCTCACAAGGACCATGCCAGGAAAGGAAGACAAAGAATTATCTCTGCTGCAGAGGATGAGTTCATCAGTGTTACCAGCCACAAGCTGCCAATTGACAGCACCTCACATAACAGCTGACGGAAATTAACCCCTTCATGCCGCAGCCCATTTTTGTTTTTTTCTCCACTGTTTCCCAAAGCCATAACTTTATTATTTTTCCGTCAATATGGCCATGTGAGGGCTTGTTTTTTGCGGGACAAGTTGTACTTTTCAACGACACCATTAATTTTACAATATCGTGCACTAAAAAAAGTGAAAAAAAAATTCAAGTGCAATTCCACAACTGTTTTACTTTTTACCATGTTCACCAAATGCTAATATTGACCTGCAATTATGATTCTCCATCATTACGAGTTTGTAGATACCAAACATATAGGTTATTTTCTATTTAAATTGTGAAAAAAATCCAAAGTTTAAAAAAAAAAAAAAAAAAAAAAATGCGTAATTTTCCGAAACCCGTAGCAGCTCCATTTTTTTGTGATCTGGGGCTGGTTGAGGGCTTTTTTTTTTGCGTGTCGAGCTGATGTTTTTAATGATACCATTTTATTGTAGCTACAATCTTGTGATCGCCCATTATTGCATTTTAATTTAATGTTGAGGCAACAACAAAAACGTGATTCTGGAAATTTGACTTTTTTTTATTGCTACACTGTTTACCGATCTAATTAATTCTTTTTATATCTTGATGGATCGGGTGATTCAGAATGCAACGATACCAGATACGTGTTTTTTCTATTGTTTTATTTTGAATGGGTGGTGATTTGAACGTCTATATTTTTAATTCTTTTAAATATGTTTAAAACCTTTTTTTATTTTTCACTTGCTTTAATAGTCTCCATGGGAGACTAGAAGCTGTGATCTTCTGATCGCCTCTGCTACACACAGGCGATTATCAGATTGCAAATGGCAATCCGGCAATGACAACCACAGGGGTCTGCTGCAGGCCCCAGGTGGTCATGCCAATTGACCTGCTGTCATATGACATGGGTGGGATTAGTGATGCGCTTCCGGCGCGATCACATTAAATGCCGCTGCCAGAGATTGACAGCGGCATTTAACCTGTTATCAGCCGCGGGTGGATCTCGATTCCACCCGCAGCTGTTAGGGGCACATTTCAGCTGCTCAAAACAGCTGACATGTGTTGGGAAAGATGTGGGCTCAGCGCCAAAGCCCACATCAAAGGGAAAGACATAACATGAGTGGTACACGTACGGCTGATGTCGTGAAGGGGTAAAGCAGACTCATCTCAACATTAATTGTCCGGAGGAGACTGTAAGAAGTAGGCCTTTATGGTCAAATTATGGCAAGGCAGTCACTACAGAGGATCATATGCAAGAAGAAGAGATTTGTTTGAGACATGCACCACAAAGACTGGACATTAAATCAGTGAAAATCTGTAGTGTGGTCTGATGAGTCAAAATATGAGATTTTGGAAACCAACCACAGTGTCATTGTGAGACAGAACAGATGAACGGATGGTTTCTCCAAGCACACGCTAAAGCATGGAGAGGGAGGTGTGATAGTGTGGGGTACTTTGGTGATTTATTCCAAATTTAAGGCATTCTTACACAGCATGACTACCACAGTATTTTTCAATGACATGCCATGCAATCTGGTTTGCACTTAGAGGGACCATCATTTGTGTTGCAAAAGGGCAATGACCCAACACATGGTCATGGCAGTGTAGGCAGGCACGCGTATCTCCCTACACTGCCATGACCACACAGATAAATATTGCATATGGCAATAACTAGCTTTAGCAGACCATTGGGATCTGATTTTTGCATTGTACTCCCCCAGGTCTACTACCCGCATAGGATTTAGGTCTCCTATTCTGCAGCATGGGGACTATTACTTTTACTTTTCCTTTTTCAGCCTGGTGATTTATCGTGGTTATACCATTGTTTCCGCACATGCACTTTATTACCTGTATTACTATTTTTTGCACATGCAAATATTGCATATATGTGAGTTGCAATTCTCCTTTTACCTGTCTAAAATACTTGTGGTAATTTGCCAAAGTGATATTTACTATATGTACCCTGAACTAGACATACAAGTTTTCCTATAACCTCTATCCGGGGTTTCTCTATCTTACCTTTGCACACTAGTGTAGATATTTATATATGCAAACATAATTACATGCATTTAGTCTAATTTTTGTGTGTACATTGACTCCTCTTTTGTAGAATCATCACACTTAGGCCAGCCTCACACTCGGCGTAAGACAATACGGTCCGTATTTTACGTCCGTAATACACTGAAAAGTCCCCAAAATAGTGGTCCGTATCTCCTCCGTAGGCAGGGTGTGTCAGCGTATTTTGCGCATGGCATCCTCCGTATGTAATCCGTATGGCATCCGTACTGCGAGATTTTCTCGCAGGCTTGCAAAACCGACATATGGATATACAAGGGATCCATGTGCTCAAAAAATAATAAAAACATATGTACTGTCTATATGTATATATATATATATATATATATATATGTGAGACACACATATATATATATATATATATATATTAATATTTCATCCAGCGCGAGATAGCTTAAAAGCCGGTAATTCAATTGCCGTCTTTTGCTATCTCCTTCAAAAACCCGACATGATATGAGACATGATTACATACAGTAAACCATCTCATATCCCCATTTTTTTTGCATATTCCACACTACTAATGTTAGTAGTGTGTATATGCAAAATTTGTCCGTTCTAGCTATTAAATTAAAGGGTTAAATGGCGGAAAAAATTGGCGTGGGCTCCCGCGCAATTTTCTCCGCCAGAGTAGTAAAGCTAGTGACTGAGGGCAGATATTAAAGGGACTCTGTCACCTGAATTTTGCGGGACTGGTTTTGGGTCATATGGGCGGCGTTTTCGGGTCTTTAATTCACCCTTTCCTTACCCGCTGGCTGCATGTTGGCTGCAATATTGGATTGAAGTTCATTCTCTGTTCTCCGTAGTACATGCCTGCGCAAAGCAATCTTGCCTTGTGTAGGCATGTACTATGGAGGACAGAGAATGAACTTCAATCCAATATTGCAGCCAGCATGCAGCCAGCGGGTAAGGAAAGGGTGAATCAAACACCCGAAAACTCCACCCATATGACCCAAAACCAGTCCCGCCAAATTCAGGTGACAGGTTCCCTTTAATAGCCTGGAGAGGGTCCATGGTTATTGGCCCCCCCTGGCTAAAAACATCTGCCCCCAGCCACCCCAGAAAAGGCACATCTGGAAGATGTGCCTATTCTGGCACTTGGCCACTCTCTTCCCATTAATAATTATTTTTTTTAATAATAATTTTTATTTATATAGCGCCAACAAATTCCGCAGCACTTTACAATTAAGCGGGGACATGTACACACAATAAGACAAGTACAAGTTAAGACAATTTAAACAGTGACATTAGGGGTGAGGTCCCTGCTCGCAAGCTTACAATCTTCAAGGAAATGGGGGGCACAATAGGTGAAAAGTGCTTGTTATTTCAGGTCTGGCAATTATAATAAATATGACTGTGAAAACTGTAAAAAATGACTGTAAAACCCCAGCGAATGAATGGAAACTAGGTCAATGACCTGTAGTTACCTTCATTCGCGGTGAGGCGCCCTCTGCTGGTTGTCCTCATATGAACTCGAGCCTGGGAACTTTTCTGAATTTTTCCCACGCTCGAAGGACATCCAGCAGAGGGCGCCTCACCGCGAATGAAGGTAACTACAGGTCATTGACCTAGTTTCCATTCATTCGCTGGGGTTTTACAGTCAGGAGCATAGCTGCATTATAGCAGAGCTCCTGGCTGTAAAAAAAATTAACCCCTTCAGATGGATTTACAACGTGGGACGTTACAGATCATCGGAAGGTATGTATATTGTTGGTTTATTATTTTTTCTTTGTCACAGAGCGAGGGTCTTCAGCCAGTGGATTGAGCGTACAATAAAATATTATAACAAACGGTGTGTTTATTTCATTAAAATGCTTTTTAATAATGTGTGTGTGTTTTTTTTAACTCTTTCATACAATTGGATTAATAATGGATAGGTGTCATAATTGACGCCTCTCCATTATTAATCTGGCTTAATGTCACCTTACAATAGCAAGGTGGCATTAACCCTTCATTACCCCATATCCCACCGCTATACGGGAATGGGAAGAGAGTGGCCAAGTGCCAGAATAGGCGCATCTTCCAGATGTGCCTTTTCTGGGGTGGCTGGGGGCAGATGTTTTTAGCCAGGAAGGGGGCCAATAACCATGGACCCTCTCCAGGCTATTAATATCTGCCCTCAGTCACTGGCTTTACTACTCTGGCGGAGAAAATTGCGCGGGAGCCCACACCAATTTTTTCCGCCATTTAACCCTTTAATTTAATAGCTAGAATGGCCAAATTTTGCACATACACACTACTAACACTAGTAGTGTGGAATATGCAAAAAAAGGGGGATATGAGATGGTTTACTGTATGTAACCATGTCTCATATCATGTCGCATTTAGGAAGGAGATAGCAAAAGCCGGCAATTGAATTACCGGCTTTTAAGCTATCTAGCGCTGGATGAAATATTAATATATATACATATGTGTCTACTGACATATATATATATATATATATATATATATATATATATACCTATTCTATGTGTACACATTTATTCCACCTATTCTATTGTAAGCTGTCAGTGTGATTTTACTGTACACCGCCCTGAATTGCCGGCTTTTCTCGCTAACACCGCTGCGTATTTCTCGCAAGTCACACTGCTGGTCCGTGTGTAATCCGTATTTTTCTGGCTTCCATAGACTTTCATTGGCGATTTTTTTGTGCAATACGGTGACAAACGCAGCATGCTGCGATTTTCTACGGCCGTAGAAAGCCTTATAATACGGATCAGTAAAATACGGCAGATAGGAGCTGGGGCATAGAGAATAATTGGGCCGTGTGTAATGCATGTTTTACGGACGTATTTAATGCGCTCATACGTCCGTAAAACTCGCTAGTTTGACGCCGGCCTTAGTGGTTTATTCATGCTATGTGTTTATTGATGTCAGCATCATATGATCTCTCTTTTTCTTGTGGTTATCTTGTGTAATGGGCAGATATACACTTTGCGTTGTTAGCATCCTGTTATCACTTTGTGCTTCCTTCATTTTTGTTCTTAATAAATACTTTTGTACTTCATTCACCTATTGGTTTCTATTTTCGCTTATTGGACTTTATAGTTCGGCTTTTCCTCCTGTTTACAATTTAACCTCTCGAGTGGTCTGCCATTCACTCCAGAATTAAAGGGACACTGTCACCTGAATTTGGAGGGAACAATCTTCAGCCATGGAGGCGGGGTTTTTGGGTTTTTGATTCACCCTTTCCTTACCCGCTGGCTGCATGCTGGCTGCAATATTGGATTGAAGTTCATTCTCTGTCCTCCGTAGTACATGCCTGCACAAGGCAAGATTGCCTTGCGCAGGCGTGTACTATGGAGGACAGAGAATGAACTTCAATCCAATATTGCAGCCAGCGGGTAAGGAAAGGGTGAATCAAAAACCCCAAAACCCCGCCTCCATGGCTGAAGATTGTTCCCTCCAAATTCAGGTGACAGTGTCCCTTTAAGCTTCACATTATTATTTATATATTTTTTGGTCATCACTTGATGGGTATTTGTATTCTCATACTATAATCTTTTTTGCTTTGTTCGGTGTGTAATTTTTTCAATTATTTTTTCAAATAAAGGATATGCTAAAGTTGTGTGACACACAACCATGATTACGCAGGAAAACAACTGCTGCAGATCCATGGGTCTTCCGACCAGGAAAGTGGAAAAAAAGAAGCCAAATGTGGTTTATCCACCCTGCTGGTAGGCAATGAAGATCCAAATGGAAGTGCAATAAAGGATTTTTTATTTCAAGTGTTTTTAGTCAACGCGTTTCAAATTCAGTCCAGACTTCTTCATCTGGACACAAACTGTATACTGTATATATTTCTTGTCATGAGAAAGAAGTCTGGAATGAGTTTGAAACGCGTTGACTAAAAAACTTAAAATAAAAAATCCTTTATTATACTTCCATTTGGATCGTAATTGCCTACCAGCAGCGTGGATAAACCACATTTGGCTCCTTTTTCCATCTCAGTAAAAGGGAGCTAGTTCACTCACATCAGGTGATTGGTAGCAACAACAGTTATATAGTGGTCTGCACTAGACCAGGTAGGTGAAGGTCCATCACAACCTCATCAAAATTTATGGACTCTATTTACTTCAACAGGACCATCTTCTACCTTCGATGTCCTCACTGCTCTCTACCAGAACAGATACATAATGACAGTGCTGCACACTGCCAATTACACTGACCAAATTGTTGTCTAACTCAATGCCTTTTCTAGATTAATCACACAGTGCTCACTGCACCTTGTTTCATGACCATCTAGAACAGAGCATTGCAGTGTCAAGCCCACTATCCAGACATTTGACTATGACTTACATACTTTTGTGTGCCTATGAAAAGCATAAAAGTCTTAAAAGCACAGTATAAACTTAAGTGTAGTTATTGCAAGAAATACATTTTGGAAAGAATGTACCGTATATAATTTGTCAAATGTAATGGCATATCATTAGTGATGAGTGAGCATGCTCACCACTACTCGGTACTCGCCTGAGGATCTCACTGCTGGAGATGCTCGGAGGTCACCGAGTATTTCTGGGGTTGCTCGGCAGGAGCTCGGGTCCCCTCCCTGCATGTTTGCCGCTTTTTAGACAGCCAATGAACATGCAGGGATTGTCTGCCACACACTGTAATGCCGCAACCATGTTGGTTGTGGCATTACAGTGATTGGCTGGCCGCACAGCGTCATCAGGTCTATATCAGACCTGGCACCGCCATGCTCGTCACAGTCTACTCCAGAATCAGGCAGTGTAGGGAGAGTTGCTGCTGAGCTAGGGAGAGATTTGCTTGTTTCTTAGTTAGTATAGGTATACCACAATATATTCTACACATATCCATCTCAACTAACAGTCCTTCTGAGTCTGAGGACTAATCCAGCTGCATAGATATCAGTGCTAGGCAGGCAGGCAGTGTATGTGGCAGACTGCAGTGCATATAGCAATAGGGTCCATTTCAGTTCTGTCTGCCGCTGCTGCTTTTTCAGATATTTTTAGACATAGCCCCAGGTATCAGGGTCCAGGAATAATTATGCTTTTGGACCTTAACGTTGATTATTTGCTTAAAAGCAATCCAGAGTACACCATTTTTCTGCTCCATTTGCCTGTTGGCACTGCAGAATACAGCTAGATCCTTTCCATATTACAGCACTAAAAATCCATCTATTTAAAACTGTAGTTTGTCCATCACACGAATCACATATAATTGCGCTCAAAATTCTGCCATTTCTGTCCTCCATTTAAATTTTGTTGCAGTGTGTTAGCAAAGTTATTGACACCGGTTTCCTGTTAAAAATAGTTACCTACAGGCGAGCTATTTAAAACTGTGGTTTGTCCCATCAGCAAGCACGTCCACGTCCTTGTCCCAGCACAGCGTTCAGTTGTCCATGCCCCAGTCCTTGGAACGCAAGCACAAATACGCAGCCAACACCATACAGGCCACAATACTAAATTCACACATTTCGCAACTGCTTTCGCTCGAAATGTTGCCTTTTACGCTCGTGGAGATGAAAGCTTTCGGCAACCTGATAGCAGCGGCCATCACTAGGTACTCTGTTCTCAGCCACCACTATTTCTCCCGGTGTGCCATACCCGCATTACACAAGCACGTGTCCCACAACATTAGCCGTGCCCTCAACAATGCAGTTACTGGGAAAGTCCACCTAACCACGGACATGCGGACAAGTGCTTTAGGGCAGGGATGGTACATTTCGCTGATGGCACACTGGGTTAACATAGTGGAAGCCAGGACCCAGTCGGACCTTGGGATGGAACACACCCTCCCAATGCCGAGGATTGTGGGCACTAGGCCAATCAGGGTTGCCCCCACAGTCTACAGCTCCTGCACCTCATCCCCCTCCTCTCCAGCCTCCATCTCCAAAATGACCACATCAGTCAGAAGCTAGAAGCACTGCAGCACTGCCTCATCCAAGCGGCAACAGGCTGTGCTGAAGCTAATATGCTTAGGTGACACACCGCTCAATGCTGAAGAGTTGTAGACAGCTCTGAAAGAGCAGGCAGATCTGTGACTGACACCGCTAAACCTACAGCCAGGCATGGTCATGTGTGATAATGGGCGGAACCTGGTGGTGGCTCTGAGGCGAGGAGAGCTCACACACATTCCATGCCTGGCCCTAAGCACATGGTGGTTCAGCAATTTCTCAAAACCTACCCAGAGCTGCCGGATCTGCTTGTCAAAGTATGCCGCATGTGTGCCCATATTAGAAAGTCAGCTACAGCTTCTGCCGCCCTTGCCATGCTTCAGGAGTGTTTACAGCTTCCAGATCACTGACTGGTGTGTGATGTCCCCACGCATTGGAACTCTACACTGCATATGTTGGAAAATATTTGTGAGCAGAAGAGGGCAGTTGTTGACTACCAGCATCAACAAGGCTGTCGGTATTCAGTTCAGACTCCACACATATAACCTCACGAGTGGACATCGATGTCAGACATATGAACCATCCTCCAAAACTTTGAGGACTCCATCAATATGGTAAGCCGTGATCACGCCATAATTAGCGTCAACATTCGCTTCTCTGTGTTCTGAAACGCTCTCTGCTCACAATTAAAGAGGATGCATTAGGCTGCCGTCACACTATCAGTATTTGGTCAGTATTTTACATCAGCGTTTGTAAGCCAAAACCAGGAGTGGGTGATAAATGCAGAAGTGGTGCATATGTTTCTATTATACTTTTCCTCTAATTGTTCCACTCCTGGTTTTGGCTTACGAATACTGATGTAGAATACTGACCAAACACTGATAGTGTGATGGCAGTCTTACAGGCGAAGCACGATGAGATGGAGCAATGAACCATACAGGTTGATTACACACATCCCAGCCTCATCTCATCCCTACATGGATTGGGTGACAATGAGGAAGAGGAGGGTTGTGAATTCTGCTCTTGGGCTCCCTCAGGTGGTTGTTGATAGTAATGTAGTTATTCCTGAGCAGCAGTCTTGGACAGGTGTTTCTGCTAATTGCAATTCTGACTGGGGTATTTAGCTGTGCAGGACTCATTAGTCCTTGCCAGTAGTCAATGTTCCTTTGGAAGTGTTGGTCCTCTGCCTGGCCTCTCATGCTTGCTGCCAATTCAGCTAAGATAAGTGTTTGCTTCATTTTTTAAGACACACTGCTGTGTGTTTATTTTCTGTGCTTATCTTGTTTCTATTTTGTTCCTGCTAGACTGTGCCTGATGTTTTTCTCAGTCTAGTTGGACTCGCCGGAGTCGCAGATATACTCTCCACATCTTTAGTTAGGTGTTGGAGTTTTTGTATTTTTCTGCTGTGGATATTTTGTAGTGTTTTATGCTGACCGCATAGTATCCTGTCCTATCCTTTCCTATCTAGGTAGAAGTGGCCTCCTTTGCTTATCCCTGTTTTCTGTCTGCGTGTCTTTTCCTCTCCTACTCACAGTCATTATTTGTGGGGGGCTATCTATCCTTTGGGGATCTACTGTGAGGCAAGAGAGTTTTCCTATTTCTATCTTTAGGGATATTTAGTCCTTAGGCTGTGTCGAGGTGTCTAGGTCTGGTTAGGCACACCCCATGGCTACTTCTAGTTGCAGTGATAGGATCAGGGTTTGCGGTCAGTAAAGTTACCACTGCTCCAGCAAAGGTCATTTCATGCTGCTCCAAGGCCACCTGATCATAACAGTACTACTGGCCAACAATGAGTTAATTGCATCTCAGAAGAAGGGAGGAAAGATCTTGAGCCATTTTTTTTTCTCCAGTCTGTTTTGCCTTCTCCTCCCTCTTTATCTCTGGGTGGCTGAAGAGCCTTGTGCTAGCATGAATGTTCAGGAATTAGTTTCTCGTATAGACAAGCTTGCTGCTAGAGTACAGGGTATTTCTGATTACATTGTTCAGACTCCTGCTTTGGAGCCTAAGATACCTACTCCTGATTTGTTTTTTGGTGACAGGTCCAAGTTTTTGAGTTTTAAAAACAACTGTAAACTGTTTTTTGCATTGAAACCTCGATCCTCCGGTGATTCCATTCAACAAGTTAAAATCATCATTTCCCTGCTGCGTGGTAATCCACAGGATTGGGCATTTTCCCTGGAATCTGGGGATCCTGCTTTGCTTAATGTAGACTCCTTCTTTCAGGCGTTAGGATTACTGTATGATGAACCTAATTTGGTGGATCAAGCTGAGAAGACCTTGTTGGCCCTGTCTCAGGGTCAAGAGGCGGCAGAATTGTATTGTCAGAAATTCAGAAAATGGTCTGTATTGACTAAATGGAATAATGATGCTTTGGCGGCAATTTTCAGAAAGGGTTTTTCTGAATCCGTTAAAGATGTTATGGTGGGGTTTCCCACACCCTCCAATCTGAGTGATTCTATGTCTCTGGCCATTCAGATTGATCGGCGCTTGCGGGAGCGCAGAACTGTGCACGCTATGGCGTTATCCTCAGAGCAAATTCCTGAGCCAATGCAATGTGATAGGATTCTGTCTAGAACGGAACGACAAGGTTTCAGACGTCAGAATGGGTTGTGTTATTATTGTGGCGACGCTTCCCATGTCATTTCTGTCTGCCCTAAGCAGACCAAGAGGATCGCCAGTTCATTTACCATCAGTACTGTACAACCTAAATTTCTGTTATCTGTGTCCTTGATCTTTTCATTGTCATCATTTTCTGTCATGGCGTTTGTGGATTCAGGCGCCGCCTTGAACTTAATGGACTTTGAGTTTGCCAGGCGTTGTGGTTTACCCTTGCAGCCTTTGCAGAACCCTATTCCTTTAAGGGGCATTGATGCTACACCCTTGGCTAAAAATAAGCCCCAGTTTTGGACACAGGTGACCATGCGCATGGCGCTAGCCCATCAGGAAGATTGTCAATTTCTGGTGTTGCATAATTTGCATGATGCTATCGTGCTGGGTTTTCCATGGTTGCAAGTACATAATCCTGTTTTGGATTGGAAGTCCATGTCTGTGACTAGTTGGGGTTGTCAGGGGGTTCATAATGATGTTCCTCTGATGTCTATCTCCCCTTCTGCCTCTTCTGAAATTCCGGAGTTTTTGTCTGATTTTCAGGATGTATTCGATGAGCCCAAGTCCAGTTTCCTTCCACCACACAGGGACTGCGATTGTGCTATTGACTTGATTCCAGGCTGTAAGTTTCCTAAGGGCCGAGTTTTCAACCTGTCTGTACCTGAACATACCGCCATGCGGAGCTATATTAAGGAGTCTTTGGAGAAAGGGCATATTCGGCCATCTTCTTCACCGTTGGGAGCGGGGTTCTTTTTTGTTGCTAAAAAAGATGGTTCCTTAAGACCCTGTATTGATTATCGCCTCTTGAATAAGATCACAGTCAAGTTTCAATATCCTTTACCTTTGCTTTCCGATTTGTTTGCTAGGATTAAGGGAGCTAGTTGGTTTACTAAGATTGACCTTTGGGGGGCTTATAATCTTGTTCGTATTAAGCAGGGTGATGAATGGAAAACTGCGTTTAACACGCCCGAGGGCCATTTTGAATACCTTGTGATGCCATTCGGACTCTCTAATGCTCCATCTGTTTTTCAGTCCTTTATTCATGATATCTTCCGGGATTATCTTGATAAATTCCTAATTGTATATTTGGACGATATTTATATTTTTTCCGATGATTGGGAGTCTCATGTGCAGCAGGTCAGGATGGTATTTCAGATCCTTCGTGACAATGCCTTGTTTGTGAAAGGGTCTAAGTGTCTTTTTGGGGTGCAGAAGGTTTCCTTTTTGGGCTTTATTTTTTCTCCCTGGTCTATAGAGATGGATCCGGTTAAGGTTCAGGCCATTCATGATTGAATTTAGCCCACATCTGTGAAGAGCCTTCAGAAATTTTTGGGTTTTGCTAATTTTTATCGCCGTTTCATTGCTAATTTTTCCAGCGTGGTTAAACCCTTGACTAATTTGACGAAGAAGGGCGCTGATGTGGCGATTTGGTCCCCTGCGGCTGTCTCTGCCTTTCAGGAACTTAAGCATCGTTTTACTTCTGCTCCTGTGTTGCGTCAACCGGATGTTTCTCTTCCGTTTCAGGTTGAGGTTGACGCTTCTGAGATTGGGACAGGGGCTGTTTTGTCTCAGAGGAATCCTGTTGGTTCCTTAATGAAACCGTGTGCCTTCTTTTCCCGTAAGTTTTCGCCTGCTGAACGCAATTATAATGTCGGCAATCGGGAGTTGTTGGCTATGAAGTGGGCGTTTGAGGAGTGGCGACATTGGCTTGAGGGAGCTATGCACCGTATTGTGGTCTTGACCGATCATAAGAATCTGATTTACCTCGAGTCTGCCAAACGGTTGAATCCTAGACAGGCTCGATGGTCCTTGTTTTTTTCTCGTTTTGATTTCGTGGTCTCATACCTTCCGGGTTCTAAGAATATTAAGGCTGATGCCCTCTCTAGGAGTTTTCTGCCTGATTCTCCTGAGGTCTTGGAACCAGTCGGTATTTTGAAGGAAGGGGTGGTCCTTTCTGCCGTTTCTCCTGATTTACGACGGGTTCTTCGGAAATTTCAGGCTGACAAACCTGATCTTGTCCTGTGGGGAAGCTATTTGATCCTGACAGATGGACTAGTAGAGTGATTTCTGAGGTTCACTGTTCTGTGTTGGCTGGTCATCCTGGCATTTTTGGTACCAGAGACTTGGTTGGTAGGTCATTTTGGTGGCCTTCTTTATCGCGTGATGTGCGGTCTTTTGTGCAGTCCTGTGGGACTTGTGCGCGGGCCAAGCCTTGTTGCTCCCGTGCTAGTGGGTTGCTTTTGCCATTGCCGGTCCCTGAGAGGCCCTGGACGCATATTTCTATGGATTTTATTTCCGATCTTCCTGTTTCCCAGAGGATGTCTGTTATCTGGGTTGTTTGTGACCGATTCTCTAAGATGGTTCATTTGGTGCCTTTGCCTAAATTGCCTTCTTCTTCTGATTTGGTTCCGTTGTTTTTTCACCATGTGGTCCGTTTGCATGGTATTCCTGAGAATATTGTGTCCGACAGAGGTTCCCAGTTTGTTTCTAGGTTTTGGCGGGCCTTTTGTGCTAGGCTGGGCATTAATTTGTCTTTTTCTTCTGCATTTAATCCTCAGACAAATGGCCAGACCGAGCGTACTAATCAGACTTTGGAGACTTATTTGAGATGCTTTGTGTCTGCTGATCAGGATGATTGGGTGGCTTTTTTGCCATTGGCCGAGTTTGCCCAATTCAGCTAAGATAAGTGTTTGCTTCATTTTTGTAGACACACTGCTGTGTATTTATTTTCTGTGCTTATCTTGTTTCTATTTTGTTCCTGCTAGACTGTGCCTGATGTTTTTCTCAGTCTAGTTGGACTCGCTGGAGTCGCAGATATACTCTCCACATCTTTAGTTAGGTGGTGGAGTTTTTGTATTTTTCTGCTGTGGATATTTTTGTAGTGTTTTATGCTGACCGCATAGTATCCTGTACTATCCTTTCCTATCTAGGTAGAAGTGGCCTCCTTTGCTTATCCCTGTTTTCTGTCTGCGTGTGTCTTTTCCTCTCCTACTCACTGTCATTATTTGTGGGGGGCTATCTATCCTTTGTGGATCTACTCTGAGGCAAGAGAGTTTTCCTATTTCTATCTTTAGGGATATTTAGTCCTTAGGCTGTGTCGAGGTGTCTAGGTCTGGTTAGGCACACCCCACGGCTACTTCTAGTTGCGGTGATAGGATCAGGGTTTGCGGTCAGTAAAGTTACCACTACTCCAGCGAAGGTCATTTCATGCTGCTCCAAGGCCACCTGATCATAACAGAGGAGGAGGAAGAACAGGAGCTAGTTTCATGCACTATAGACGGTACTACCTGCACAACTGTCATACCATATGTTCAGCGTGGATGGCCTGAAGACAGGGAGGAGGAGGAGGAGAGCATGGTCAGTCATCCTCTTGGTGAGGACACGCAAGTCTTGCCTGTTAGTAGTCTGGCACGCATGGCTGAGTTTATGCTATGCTACCTTTCCCGTGACCCTCACATTCTCAAAATTTTGGGTGACAATCATTAATAGTTGGTAAAACTTCTTGACCCACGCTACAAGGGGAACTTTCCATCTCTTATTCCCGAGGCGGACAGGTCTACTAAAATGGGGTAGGACCAGAAGGCCCTTGTTGCGGAATTATTACAAAAATTCCCATCTGAAAACGCTGGCGGCAGAGGTCACAGTTCGTTGGACAACCAAGGAGTACAGGTGAGAGAGACACAACTCCAATCCAGCAGAGGCAGGGGAACACTGTCAAAGTTCTGGGAGACCCTCCTATCGCACAGGCCCTGAGGCGCGGGGTACTCTCACAAGGAGCGTAAAGTTTGGGAAGATGCTGAGGGAGTACCTTGCTGACCATGCCAAAGTCCTCCGTGATTCCTCTGTGCCTTATAATTATTGGGTATTCAAGCTGGACACATGACATGAACTGGCTCTCTGCGTCTTGGAGGTCCTGGCCTGCCCTGCCACTAGCGTTTTGTCAGAAAAGGTTTTTAGCACCACTGGTGGAATTATAACTGATAAGCACATCCGCCTGTCAACTGAAAATGCTGACGTGCTGACTCATAAAAATGAACAAGGGCTCGATTGGGCCAGACTTCTCAACACCACCAAATGATAGCAGCGTAACATAAGCTCAAATGCAGTATCTTTTTTAGGGAGTTCTATTCCCATGCACCTCTTCACACCCACAGATGGGTATAATCTTCCTAATTTTGGCTATTTGCTGTTGTCCGCCTCCTTCTCCTCATCCTCCACCACCATATCACCAGGGTGACCGTAGTCCGTTTTGCAACACCCACATAATATTTTTAAAGGTTGTTTATGATGCCCGTAAAAAAATTTTTTGTACAGTATGTTCATGTATACCCCCAAGGGGTAAATGTTTGTCAGCCCATACACTTAGTGCATGGTCATTACAAGTATAGGAGACCCTCTCCTTTATAATGAGAGTTTTTTTTTTAAGAGGCCTGCCTCCATGTCTCTTCCACGGGGCATTGGAGTGCCTACAAATTTTTGGCAGCCCTTGCATTCACTGCATAGGCAAACACTATGGGAGACCCACTTCCTAATAATGGGAAAAATATTTCATGAGGCCCTCCTCTACGTCTCTTCAAAGGGTCATTGGAGTGCCTCCAAATTTTTGACAGCCCTTGCATTCACTGCATAGGCAAACAGTATGGGAGACCCACTTCCTAATAATGGGAACATTGATTTCAGGAGGCCACACTGTACGTCTCTTCAATGGGGTATTGAGGTGCTTCCAAATTTTGGGCTGCCCTGCCACTCACTGCATATGCAATAACAGTATCGGAGACCCACTGTTTATTAATGGGAACAACAAAGCATAGCTGGCTGATGGCTCTCTAATAATAGTGAGGGCCGACTGCTGGCCCTTTTAGAATAGTAAAGGCCGCCTGATGGCTTTATAAAAATATGCTTTGTGACTTTCAGAGTCCCTACTTCATAAATGAAACAGGATGAGTCTGATGATGTCTCACACACCATACGGCCGGATAAGGTTGTAAAATGTTAAAATGACATTTCCCAGTGAATGCATTTGTCTTGGTTGAATCCAATGCTAAAGTTCAAAAACGCATAAAAAATGCTATGTGTGAACATAGCCCAAGGTGTGGATGAGCATTTTTGTTTTTGATTATTTATTTTGCCTTATATACAAGTCATTACCCTGCAAAGGATGTTCCTTAACATATTTCCCAAGAAAATCCATTTTGTTTTTTTTTTGTTTTTTTTGTGAGTCTTTAACCCCTTTCTAACATGGGACGTACTATCCCGTCGAGGTGGGGTGGGCCCCCATGACCACGGACGGGATAGTACGTCCAGCGCGATCGGCGGCGCTCACGGGGGGAGCGCCGCCGATCGCGGCTGGGTGTCAGCTGTTTATTGCAGCTGACATCCGGCACTATGTGCCAGGAGTGGTCACGGACCGCCCCCGGCACATTAACCCCTGGCACACCGCGATCAAAGATGATCGCGATGTGCCGGCGGTATAGGGAAGCTTCCCGCAGGGAGGGGGCTCCCTGCGGGCTTCCCTGAGCCCCCCGCAGCAACGCGATGTGATCGCGTTGCTGCGAGGGTCTCACCTCCCTCCCTGCTTCCTCCAGCCCCGGATCCAAGATGGCCGCGGATCCGGGTCCTGCAGGGAGGGAGGTGGCTTCACAGAGCCTGCTTAGAGCAGGCACTGTGAAGGCTTCAGCGCTGCATGTCAGATCAGTGATCTGACAGAGTGCTGTGCACACTGTCAGATCACTGATCTGTGATGTCCCCCCCTGGGACAATGTAAAAAAGTAAAAAAAAAATTTTCAAAATGTGTAAAAAAAATAAAAAAAAATATTCCTAAATAATGAAAAAAAAATATATATATTATTCCCCTAAATACATTTCTTTATCTAAATTAAAAAAAAAACAATAAAAGTACACATATTTAGTATCGCCGCGTCCGTAACGACCCGACCTATAAAACTGGCCCACTAGTTAACCCCTTCAGTAAACACCGTAAGGAAAAAAAAAAAAAAACAAGGCAAAAAACAACGCTTTATTATCATACCGCCGAACAAAAAGTGGAATAACACGCGATCAAAAAGACAGATATAAATAAACATGATACCGCTGAAAGCGTCATCTTGTCCTGCAAAAAACGAGCCACCATACAGCATCATCAGCAAAAAAAAAAAAAAGTTATAGTCCTGAGAATAAAGCGATGCAAAAATAATTATTTTTTCTATAAAAGTTTTTATCGTATAAAAGCGCCAAAACATAAAAAAATGATATAAATGAGGTGTCGCTGTAATTGTACTGACCCAAAGAATAAAACTGCTTTATCAATTTTACCAAACGCGGAACGGTATAAACGCCTCCCCCAAAAGAAATTCATGAATAGCTGGTTTTTGGTCATTCTGCCTTGCAAAAATCAGAATAAAAAGCAATCAAAAAATGTAACGTGCCCGAAAATGTTACCAATAAAAACGTCAACTCGTCCCGCAAAAAACAAGACCTCACATGACTCTGTGAACCAAAATATGGAAAAATTATAGCTCTCAAAATGTGGTAATGCAAAAAATATTTTTTGCAATAAAAAGCGTCTTTCAGTGTGTGACGGCTGCCAATCATAAAAATCCGCTAAAAAACCCGCTATAAAAGTAAATCAAACCCCCCTTCATCACCCCTTTAGTTAGAGAAAAATTAAAAAAATGTATTTATTTCCATTTTTCCATTAGGGCTAGGGCTAGGGCTAGGGTTAGGGCTAGGGTTAGGGTTTGGGCTAGGGTTAGGGCTAGGGTTAGGGCTAGGGTTAGGGCTAGGGTTAGGGTTAGGGCTAGGGTTAGGGCTAGGGTTAGGGCTAGGGTTAGGGCTAGGGTTAGGGCTAGGGTTAGGGCTAGGGCTAGGGCTAGGGTTAGGGCTATGGTTAGGGCTAGGGTTAAGGCTACAGTTAGGGTTGGGGCTAAAGTTAGGGTTAGGGCTATGGTTAGGGCTAGGGTTAGGGCTACAGTTTGGGTTGGGGCTAAAGTTAGGGTTGGGGCTAGGGTTAAGGCTACAGTTAGGGTTGGGGCTAAAGTTACGGTTAGGGTTTAGATTACATTTACAGTTGGGATTAGGGTTAGGTGTGTGTCAGGGTTAGAGGTGTGGTTAGGGTTACTGTTGGGATTAGGGTTAGGGGTGTGTTTGGATTAGGGTTTCAGTTATAATTGGGGGGTTTCCACTGTTTAGGCACATCAGGGGCTTTCTAAACGCGACATGGCGTCCGATCTCAATTCCAGCCAATTCTGCGTTCAAAAAGTAAAACAGTGCTCCTTCCCTTCCGAGCTCTCCCGTGTGCCCAAACAGGGGTTTACCCCAACATATGGGGTATCATCGCACTCAGGACAAATTGGGCAACAAATTTTGGGGTCCAATTTCTCCTGTTACCCTCGGGAAAATACAAAACTGGGGGCTAAAAAATAATTTTTGTGGGAAAAAATTTTTGTCTTATTTTTACGGCTCTCCTTTATAAACTTCTGTGAAGCCCTTGGTGGGTCAAAGTGCTCACCACACATGTAGATAAGTTCCTTAGGGGGTCTACTTTCCAAAATGGTGTCACTTGTGGGGGGTTTCTACTGTTTAGGTACATTAGGGGCTCTGCAAACGCAATGTGACACCTGCAGACCATTCCATCTAAGTCTGCATTCCAAATGGCACTCCTTCCCTTCCGAGCCCTCCCATGCGCCCAAACGGTGGTTCCCCCCAACATATGGGGTATCAGCGTACTCAGGACAAATTGGACAACAACTTTTGGGGTCAAATTTCTCCTCTTACCCTCGGGAAAATACAAAACTGGGGGCTAAAAAATAATTTTGGGGGGAAAGATTTTTTTTTTCAATTTTCACGGCTCTGCGTTACAAACTGTAGTGAAACACTTGGGGGTTCAAAGCTCTCACAACACATCTAGATGAGTTTCTTAGGGGGTCTAGTTTCCAAAATGGTGTCACTTGTGGGGGGTTTCTACTGTTTCGGTACATTAGGGGCTCTGCAAATGCAATGTGACACCTGCAGACCATTCCATCTAAGCCTGCATTCCAAATGGAGCTCCTTCCCTTCCGAGCCCTCCCATGCGCCCAAACAGTGGTTCTTCCCCACATATGGGGTATCAGCGCACTCAGAACAAATTGGACAACAAATTTTGGGGTCCAATTTCTCCTGTTACCCTCGGGAAAATACAAAACTGGGGGCTAAAAAATAATTTTTGTGGGAAAAAATTTTTGTTTTATTTTTACGGCTCTCCATTATAAACTTCTGTGAAGCCCTTGGTGGGTCAAAGTGCTCACCACACATGTAGATAAGTTCCTTAGGGGGTCTACTTTCCAAAATGGTGTCACTTGTGGGGGGTTTCTACTGTTTAGGTACATTAGGGGCTCTGCAAACGCAATGTGACACCTGCAGACCATTCCATCTAAGTCTGCATTCAAATGGCACTCCTTCCCTTCCGAACCCTCCCTAACAAAAAAAAATTTTGGTTCCAAAATTGTGCTGATGTAAAGTAGACATGTGGGAAATGTTACTTATTAAGTATTTTGTGTGACATATCTCTGTGATTTAATTGCATAAAAATTCAAAGTTGGAAAATTGCGAAATTTTCAAAATTTTTGCCATATTTCCGTTTTTTTCACAAATAAACACAGATAATATCAAAGAAATTTTACCATTGTCATGAAGTACAATATGTCACGAGAAAACAATGTCAGAATCACTGGGATCCGTTGAAGCGTTCCAGAGTTATAACCTCACTAAGGGACAGTGGTCAGAATTGTAAAAATTGGCCCGGTCATTAACGTGCAAACCACCCTTGGGGGTAAAGGGGTTAAAAGTGGCGTAAGACTCTGACAACATTGTTCACAGCAGTGACCTGGGAGTCAGAAATGCTTCCAGTGGTCTTCCCCATGATGTTCCCATGTCATATGAGCACTGTTACCATCGATTTCCACAATTTCTAGTCCCTCTGCAGACCGCCCGCTCATTGTTCGGGTCGAGCACCCGAGCATTCCAATTTGCTTGACCTAAGAGGGGATTGTAGAGAGAGAAAATTGGAAACGCAGGATTCTAAGTGTAGTAGTTCGTTACCAAAGGTATATATTCAGTGAGAATTCACTCACCTTTTTGGTGTCCTTTGATAATGCGTATAGATCCAATTCATGGATCACTCCATTCCTCTTTCCATTCAGTTTGCTACAGAGATCTGGGAACTAGTGAGAGCACTGAACAGTGCTTTCATAGGCGATAATACTTTGTGAACATTTTTCCCAGCTCCTGAAGGACGATGATGGAACTCTGTGTTCTGATTCAAGAATGATTTTTATTTCAAACTAAAACACAACCGGTTTCGACTTCTTAGCGTCTTCCTCAGGTATAATGTCATGCATCCAGGCATTTTAGTTTGAATTAAAAATCATTCTTGAATCAGAACACAGAGTTCCATCATCGTTCTTCAGGAGCGCACATTGCTGGGAAAAATGTTCACAAAATTTGCTTGACCCAAGCAACGAGCACCCGAGCATTTTAGTGCACACTCATCTATAGCCTGGGACCACTAGAGTCATAAAGGCCATATTATAAGCAAATTACAATTGCAGAAAAAAATTCAAGAATGCGCATGTAGGAAGGAGTTGTTCAGTGCTTAGAGAGTTCTCTCTAGGGCAACCTGTTAGGGTACGTGCAGACGATCTGGAACCAGCAGAGCTTTGGACACAGCACATGTTCGTCTCCGCAAGAGAAATTGACATACTGCGGTCTGGAGAGACGCCCCACGTGTCCATCTGTACGGGTGTATATAATGTAAAATCACTGCACTCGTACGATGAAGATATTCAATTCATGTGGATAATTTTATTTAGAAAAATGTTCAGGTGAAGCGATAAGTATAAACGTTTCGGCCAGCCCGTGGCCTTGTTCACTAAATCGCTGAAACAAATAGAATAAAATAATCGTGAATAACTATGTACAAGATGAAGACAAGATTACATATATACATATAAACATATATACAGTTCAGAAAACACGTCCATATTAGTGTCAAGGAAATGGAGGCTATCTAGGCTCATATCATCAAAATCTAGCAAGGAACAAAAAACAATGGAGCAAGAGAAATGTACAATCGATAAATTGTTAACAGAAAAGACGGTAGGGAAAGATAGTCCAGCATACCCATAGGTAGTAGATCCTTCCTTTGAATACGTGAATATTGCTGCTGGACTATCAGCCAAGATGCAGAAGTAAATAACCTGTAACGGGTAATGGAAAAAGTGTGCTGGGTTGCTGCATGACAGGTGTATGTATGACCTCAGCTACAACCATAGATAGGCCTAGCTTGGCCACCATTAGAGAGTTGACACATCACCTTAGTGATAATGATGCCGTAATCGCCGTGATACAGGGCCGACAGGTGTATATCAATGGCTGTATGGGTAGATATAAACGCACTATATCATCCAGTGTGTACATGACAAATGGGTAAGTAATACAGAGTAAAAATACAAAACTACCTGTGTACTTTAGGGGACCAGACAGAGCAATAGTTGGATGCCTTGGAAGAGTACAACCAGAAATAATAGAAAATTCGTGTGGCTTAGTGGTACAGGTGCCGTGGTCGCCGTTGAGCAGGGCAAACAGGTATAAGTACCAAAGGCTGTATGGATAGACGTAGATATATTAAAATAATCGGTGTGTGTATAATCAATCAATAATGGATGATACCGATGGTAGAAACAAACGTATCTAGCTACCTGTGCGCCTTCAGAGATTTGCCAGAGTAAAAATCGGATACCCTGGAGTAGTATAACCAGTACTGTGGGGAAATTTGTGTAGCTAGAGAGGGGCAAGGAGAAGTAAGTAAATACCTACAATATTGGTGACGTATATGTAGTAGAAAGATGAAAAAAGACGAAAAAACTACCTGCTAGGTTGTGGAACCAGCCAGAAGCAATATTGAACTAAACCACAGGAATAAGGGGATCCGTGTCACTAGGAGGAAAAAGGGGAAGGAAACCCATGAGTATGGCACTGAGCAGGTGCTGTAAAACATGGAGTAAACTTATCTATTAGTAATCGCTTACATCCGTCCTAATACGTCCGTGGAGATAGGTGGCCAGGACCAGCGTTGGTGGGCAAGTGGGAAGAGCAGACACTCACGGTGTCACTGCGTGGAGTAGTGCTAGTCTGGAAGTGTCCAGAAGGCACCTATTTATAGCCCTGGGTGGTGAAGTGTCCAGCACGAGTGCAGGGACGCCGGCGCATGCGCAATGGCTATTTTCGCCGCTCGAGCGCATCAGTTTGCCAGAGAAAGCCTGGGCATGCGCAGTGTGCGCAAGTCCGGGCCCGTCGATGACCGAACGGGTGTATATGCTTGTAAAGGCCGGGGCGCCCACTCAGCGTTCCACATGGAGCGCCCTTGTAAAGAAGGCAGGGTATATGCAGGCGCTAGTAAGGTGCCATGAAGGTGGGAAGGCACTAATAGGGAGACACCGTAGTCGTATGAGGAAGACACGGAGAGGCTGTGATGTGTGAATGGAGGGGGTGCTGTAACAGAGAACAAAAACTGGCAGTACATAATATATAGTATAATACATGAAAAAATACAGTTACACTTGCATGGTAAAGCATACGGATGCATGGTAGGAGTCCAAACTAAATAAAATGACAATGAAAAGAAAAGAACCCAATAAATGAAAAGGAAAAGAATGAAAAGAATGAAATAAATAGAAATGAATGAAATGAATGAACTAAATGGGAAAAATGAAATGAAATGAATGAAATGAATGAAAATAATGAATGAACACAATGATAAATGAATGAAAAAAATGAATGAAATGAACAAAAATGAATGAAAAAATGAATAAAAAGAAATAAATGAAAAAATGAAAAAATGAATGAAAAAAATGAAAAAATAGAAAAAAATTAAGGAGATCAATGCAAAGTTCTTGTGTACCTTTGTCTAGTTCTGCCTCACTGAGGGTTTGAGACACCGCTTCAATGCCCATATCGTGGGTAATAGATGTATATAGGCTATTTACATCTAGTGTGCATAGGAGGAACTTTGCATTGATCTCCTTAATTTAGTGCTCAGGGAAAACTTTTTCATATTCGAGGATGATTTTTTCCTACAGACATGCGGCACGGCAATGGGGTCCAACGTAGCCCCAGCCAACGCAAACCTATATATGGATCGTTTTGAACGGGACTTCGTATACACAAACCCCGACTTTCAGCAGCATGCTCTCGCCTAGTATAGGTACATAGATGATGTTTTTTGTATATGGCGGGGCGACCAGACTAGCCTCCTAAAATTCTTCAACACCATTAATGCCATCAGACCAGAACTGTCTTTCACATTGGTTCACCACAGGGACGAAGTGACCTTCCTAGACACTAAGATCATCAAAGACTCAATCGGTAATTTAAGTACTGACATCTTCACAAAACCGACGGACTGTAATAGCCTTTTGCTATACAACAGCTGTCATCCCAGGTCTATCAAAAACAGTCTCCCCAGATCACAATTCAAAAGGGTAACCAGAATCGTTTCCAATCCTTCCATCAGGGAGTTGAGGCTACATGAAATGACTAACAAATTCAAAGCCCGTCAGTACCCATTGGATCTCCTCAATACGGAATCCTCTAGAGCACTACATGACTCTGACAGTCCCAACCCAGGGGTACAAGAACAAAAAAATCCACGTCTGCCCTTTGTGCATAATTACCACCCTACAATGAACAAAATTCATAACCTGATCCGAGCACATTGGCCTCTCCTCAACAAGGCCTATCCTAATATCCCCATCTTCAAAGACCCACCTTTAATGTGCACCAGACGACCCAAGAATATACATGATAATATTGTAAGGGCAGATCTAGGATCACACAAAACAGCTTTAAATAGAACTCTGACGGGCCAAAGCAGAACGGGTACTTTCCCGTGTTTGAGTTGCCGGTGCTGCTCCAACGTCATTAAAGGCAATGAGGTGGTCCATCCGCGGACCGGGAAATCATATCCCATCAAGGAGCATTACACCTGTGACACAAACTACGTGATCTACATCATCAAGTGCCCATGTGGGCTATTATATGTAGGGGAGACGACTCAGGCTATTAAAGATCGAATTTCTAGCCATAAGTCCACTATTAGATGCGAAAAAATATGGCTACCATTACCGCTGCACTTCAAAGAGGCAAGACACAACGTATCACAACTTAGGTTTCAGGTTATAGAAAGAGTCCCTCGCCCTAGGAGGGGAGGGAACCATATTCGGTTGCTAAAACAGCGAGAAACGTTCTGGATTTATACCCTTGATAGCCTCCACCCTAGGGGATTGAACCGTGAGATAGACTGGCTAATATGATTTACCCCTTTTTTTCTAGACCTAACCTACTGCACTAGTAGCCTCACCCTTCTGCACAGTAGAGACGGTAAGATTATTTTCCCCATAGCAATTAGTATCCAGTTTTGATTTTCATATTTTATTTTTTCATGTTTTTACTCCCTTCCCCCCTTTTTTTTCTTTTATTTTTATTTTTATTTATCTTTTCCATCCATTTTATTTTATTTATTATTTTTTTCATTTTTTTCATTCAATTTTCTCTTATATCCTTTCATTCATTTTTTCATTCATTTTTCATTCATTCACTTTTTTCTATTTTTTTCTATTTTTTCATTTTTTTCATTCATTTTTTCATTTATTTCTTTTTATTCATTTTTTTCATTCATTTTTGTTCATTTCATTCATTTTTTTCATTCATTTATCATTGTGTTCATTCATTATTTTCATTCATTTCATTCATTTCATTTCATTTTTCCCATTTAGTTCATTTCATTCATTTCTATTTATTTCATTCTTTTCATTCTTTTCCTTTTCATTTATTGGGTTCTTTTCTTTTCATTGTCATTTTATTTAGTTTGGACTCCTACCATGCATCCGTATGCTTTACCATGCAAGTGTAACTGTATTTTTTCATGTATTATACTATATATTATGTACTGCCAGTTTTTGTTCTCTGTTACAGCACCCCCTCCATTCACACATCACAGCCTCTCCGTGTCTTCCTCATACGACTACGGTGTCTCCCTATTAGTGCCTTCCCACCTTCATGGCACCTTACTAGCGCCTGCATATACCCTGCCTTCTTTACAAGGGCGCTCCATGTGGAACGCTGAGTGGGCGCCCCGGCCTTTACAAGCATATACACCCGTTCGGTCATCGACGGGCCCGGACTTGCGCACACTGCGCATGCCCAGGCTTTCTCTGGCAAACCGATGCGCTCGAGCGGCGAAAATAGCCATTGCGCATGCGCCGGCGTCCCTGCACTCGTGCTGGACACTTCACCACCCAGGGCTATAAATAGGTGCCTTCTGGACACTTCCAGACTAGCACTACTCCACGCAGTGACACCGTGAGTGTCTGCTCTTCCCTCTTGCCCACCAACGCTGGTCCTGGCCACCTATCTCCACGGACGTATGAGGACGGATGTAAGCGATTACTAACAGATAAGTTTACTCCATGTTTTACAGCACCTGCTCAGTGCCATACTCATGGGTTTCCTTCCCCTTTTTCCTCCTAGTGACACGGATCCCCTTATTCCTGTGGTTTAGTTCAATATACATTGCTTCTGGCTGGTTCCACAACCTAGCAGGTAGTTTTTTCGTCTTTTTTCATCTTTCTACTACATATACGTCACCAATATTGTAGGTATTTACTTACTTCTCCTTGCCCCTCTCTAGCTACATGAATTTCCCCACAGTACTGGTTATACTACTCCAGGGTATCCGATTTTTACTCTGGCAAATCTCTGAAGGCGCACAGGTAGCTAGATACGTTTGTTTCTACCATCGGTATCATCCATTATTGACTGATTATACACACACCGATTATTTTAATATATCTACGTCTATCCATACAGCCTTTGGTACTTATACCTGTTTGCCCTGCTCAACGGCGACCACGGCACCTGTACCACTAAGCCACACGAATTTTCTATTATTTCTGGTTGTACTCTTCCAAGGCATCCAACTATTGCTCTGTCTGGTCCCCTAAAGTACACAGGTAGTTTTGTATTTTTACTCTGTATTACTTACCCATTTGTCATGTACACACTGGATGATATAGTGCGTTTATATCTACCCATACAGCCATTGATATACACCTGTCGGCCCTGTATCACGGCGATTACGGCATCATTATCACTAAGGTGATGTGTAAACTCTCTAATGGTGGCCAAGCTAGGCCTATCTATGGTTGTAGCTGAGGTCATACATACACCTGTCATGCAGCAACCCAGCTCACTTTTTCCATTACCCGTTACAGGTTATTTACTTCTGCATCTTGGCTGATAGTCCAGCAGCAATATTCACGTATTCAAAGGAAGGATCTACTACCTATGGGTATGCTGGACTATCTTTCCCTACTGTCTTTTCTGTTAACAATTTATCGATTGTACATTTCTCTTGCTCCATTGTTTTTTGTTCCTTGCTAGATTTTGATGATATGAGCCTAGATGGCCTCCATTTCCTTGACACTAATATGGACGTGTTTTCTGAACTGTATATATGTTTATATGTATATATGTAATCTTGTCTTCATCTTGTACATAGTTATTCACGATTATTTTATTCTATTTGTTTCATCGATTTAGTGAACAAGGCCACGGGCTGGCCGAAACGTTTATACTTATCGCTTCACCTGAACATTTTTCTAAATAAAATTATCCACATGAATTGAATATCTTCATCGTACGAGTGCAGTGATTTTACATTATATGATTGAGAGGACCACTGGTTCCATTCATCTGCACCGTCACCTTCAGAACTGTCGAGTGCTAGCCTTTTATACTCTCTATACCATTGGCTTTGGGCTTTGAGCACCGACCGAATCCATGTCAACTGATACCTATATCTACGACGAGGCCACAGGCACTACCATATTATCTAGGATAAAGACCAAAACGGACTTCCTCCACCTACCCAGCAAGGACATTAAATCAAGGGACTGGGAGAAAGAAAAGAAGAAAGTCATTGGCTACGATTTGCACTGTGCAACTTTAGGTGAATATCACCGTCAAGGAAAAATACCCAGAGGTCTACGTTGCAATCTTCGTCCAACCTTGTTTTCGGACAATGAAAAATACTGCACGACATTCCAGAAGATTTTAAATAAATGTTCATTTGACATTATATTATTGACAATTGAGTACCTCCAGGAAGCTATTAAGAGCACAGAGGAGAAAATTGAGAGCATCGAGACCCAACTGACCACTACCTTGAGTACTACTGAATTCGCCACACTAAAAAGTAAAGTAGATTCCATACTTACAACACACCAGAGAACCCTTGAAGAAAGGAAACGGTCTAAATTCCAAAGAGATACGGAAGATTATCTCACCAACACCGTCTACAAATGGGAGGACCCATTTCCCAGGCGTCAGAGGCCAAGATATCGCCGCACACCGGGCGGGAATTACCACTCCGGGGGCTCTTCACCTGCAGGGGGATCCTCTGCAGGATCCGGCAGCGAAACTGGCGGGGCACAAACATCAGGTCCCCGTTTTTTAGGACAAAACGCACGCCAACCCGGAGGTCAAGGAAGAAGGGACGGGGACCGTCACATGACTCTCAGGTCTCAGGTAGGAGTCCAAACTCGGTAGTAAATATTTCTAACTATTCTCTTTCTCCCTTAGAACTCAAAGTGCTTAACATGGGTCTATCTTTCTGCCCTACTCCCAGGTGGGATTCCTTTCAACTAGAAAGGGATCTACAGCATTTCTATAGGAACATCAGACTGAAGGTACATTTTGAGGACTCTAGTAATTCCACCAGACCTACCTCTATATTACTACACACCGAGGGACCCAACATCTCAATTGACCAACTTGGTCTTAGAAATCGTAGTACTTTTGTTCCATCTAAATCAAACCATGCTGTAGAGACTTTTGTCAATCTTCTGGACAGAGACATTAAAAGAACTCTGCATGACCAACGATTAGGTTTCCTCCCTGTCCGCCACAATTTGGATTCGCTTGAAAAACAAGCCTTGAACTCACTACGTGACAACAAAAACATAATTATTAAACCGGCGGACAAGGGAGGGGCCATCGTGGTTATGGATAAAAGCTTCTATGTTTCCGAAGTAAGGAGACAGCTCGCTGACACAACAACATACAAAAAGATTCAGAATGATCCTACTCACACCATACGCCAAAAGATTACTAGGGTGGTCGACAAACACCTGCAACTTAAGACCATCGATAACAAAACTAAAACATACCTCATCAACCACCATCCTGTGACCCCTGTCCTATACATACTGCCCAAAATCCATAAGAATCTCCAGAATCCCCCGGGTCGCCCTATTGTGGCATCGACCGATTCCATTCTCAATCCACTATCCATATTCCTCGAAAAACTCCTTACACCCTACACCAGGGTCACTAAGTCCTTTATATTGGACACTGGGGATTTCCTAGGTAAAATCCGTAATATGAAAAAGATACCCAGCAATAGCCTCCTATGCACACTAGATGTAAATAGCCTATATACATCTATTACCCACGATATGGGCATTGAAGCGGTGTCTCAAACCCTCAGTGAGGCAGAACTAGACAAAGGTACACAAGAACTTTGCATTGATCTCCTTAATTTAGTGCTCAGGGAAAACTTTTTCGTATTCGAGGATGATTTTTTCCTACAGACATGCGGCACGGCAATGGGGTCCAACGTAGCCCCAGCCTACGCAAACCTATATATTGATCGTTTTGAACGGGACTTCGTATACACAAACCCCGACTTTCAGCAGCATGCTCTCGCCTGGTATAGGTACATAGATGATGTTTTTTGTATATGGCGGGGCGACCAGACTAGCCTCCTAAAATTCTTCAACACCATTAATGCCGTCAGACCAGAACTGTCTTTCACATTGGTTCACCACAGGGACGAAGTGACCTTCCTAGACACTAAGATCATCAAAGACTCAATCGGTAATTTAAGTACTGACATCTTCACAAAACCGACGGACTGTAATAGCCTTTTGCTATACAACAGCTGTCATCCCAGGTCTATCAAAAACAGTCTCCCCAGATCACAATTCAAAAGGGTAACCAGAATCGTTTCCAATCCTTCCATCAGGGAGTTGAGGCTACATGAAATGACTAACAAATTCAAAGCCCGTCAGTACCCATTGGATCTCCTCAATACGGAATCCTCTAGAGCACTACATGACTCTGACAGTCCCAACCCAGGGGTACAAGAACAAAAAAATCCACGTCTGCCCTTTGTGCATAATTACCACCCTACAATGAACAAAATTCATAACCTGATCCGAGCACATTGGCCTCTCCTCAACAAGGCCTATCCTAATATCCCCATCTTCAAAGACCCACCTTTAATGTGCACCAGACGACCCAAGAATATACGTGATAATATTGTAAGGGCAGATCTAGGATCACACAAAACAGCTTTAAATAGAACTCTGACGGGCCAAAGCAGAACGGGTACTTTCCCGTGTTTGAGTTGCCGGTGCTGCTCCAACGTCATTAAAGGCAATGAGGTGGTCCATCCGCGGACCGGGAAATCATATCCCATCAAGGAGCATTACACCTGTGACACAAACTACGTGATCTACATCATCAAGTGCCCATGTGGGCTATTATATGTAGGGGAGACGACTCAGGCTATTAAAGATCGAATTTCTAGCCATAAGTCCACTATTAGATGCGAAAAAATATGGCTACCATTACCGCTGCACTTCAAAGAGGCAAGACACAACGTATCACAACTTAGGTTTCAGGTTATAGAAAGAGTCCCTCGCCCTAGGAGGGGAGGGAACCATATTTGGTTGCTAAAACAGCGAGAAACGTTCTGGATTTATACCCTTGATAGCCGTGGAGGGTGGACCTAGGGGATTGAACCGTGAGATAGACTGGCTAATATGATTTACCCCTTTTTTTCTAGACCTAACCTACTGCACTAGTAGCCTCACCCTTCTGCACAGTAGAGACGGTAAGATTATTTTCCCATAGCAATTAGTATCCAGTTTTGATTTTCATATTTTATTTTTTCATGTTTTTACTCCCTTCCCCCCTTTTTTTTCTTTTATTTTTATTTTTATTTATCTTTTCCATCCATTTTATTTTATTTATTATTTTTTTCATTTTTTTCATTCAATTTTCTCTTATATCCTTTCATTCATTTTTTCATTCATTTTTCATTCATTCATTTTTTTCTATTTTTTTCTATTTTTTCATTTTTTTATTCATTTTTTCATTTTTTCATTTATTTCTTTTTATTCATTTTTTTCATTCATTTTTGTTCATTTCATTCATTTTTTTCATTCATTTATCATTGTGTTCATTCATTATTTTCATTCATTTCATTCATTTTTCCCATTTAGTTCATTCATTTCATTCATTTCTATTTATTTCATTCTTTTCATTCTTTTCCTTTTCATTTATTGGGTTCTTTTCTTTTCATTGTCATTTTATTTAGTTTGGACTCCTACCATGCATCCGTATGCTTTACCATGCAAGTGTAACTGTATTTTTTCATGTATTATACTATATATTATGTACTGCCAGTTTTTGTTCTCTGTTACAGCACCCCCTCCATTCACACATCACAGCCTCTCCGTGTCTTCCTCATACGACTACGGTGTCTCCCTATTAGTGCCTTCCCACCTTCATGGCACCTTACTAGCGCCTGCATATACCCTGCCTTCTTTACAAGGGCGCTCCATGTGGAACGCTGAGTGGGCGCCCCGGCCTTTACAAGCATATACACCCGTTCGGTCATCGACGGGCCCGGACTTGCGCACACTGCGCATGCCCAGGCTTTCTCTGGCAAACCGATGCGTTCGAGCGGCGAAAATAGCCATTGCGCATGCGCCGGCGTCCCTGCACTCGTGCTGGACACTTCACCACCCAGGGCTATAAATAGGTGCCTTCTGGACACTTCCAGACTAGCACTACTCCACGCAGTGACACCGTGAGTGTCTGCTCTTCCCACTTGCCCACCAACGCTGGTCCTGGCCACCTATCTCCACGGACGTATGAGGACGGATGTAAGCGATTACTAACAGATAAGTTTACTCCATGTTTTACAGCACCTGCTCAGTGCCATACTCATGGGTTTCCTTCCCCTTTTTCCTCCTAGTGACACGGATCCCCTTATTCCTGTGGTTTAGTTCAATATACATTGCTTCTGGCTGGTTCCACAACCTAGCAGGTAGTTTTTTCGTCTTTTTTCATCTTTCTACTACATATACGTCACCAATATTGTAGGTATTTACTTACTTCTCCTTGCCCCTCTCTAGCTACATGAATTTCCCCACAGTACTGGTTATACTACTCCAGGGTATCCGATTTTTACTCTGGCAAATCTCTGAAGGCGCACAGGTAGCTAGATACGTTTGTTTCTACCATCGGTATCATCCATTATTGACTGATTATACACACACCGATTATTTTAATATATCTACGTCTATCCATACAGCCTTTGGTACTTATACCTGTTTGCCCTGCTCAACGGCGACCACGGCACCTGTACCACTAAGCCACACGAATTTTCTATTATTTCTGGTTGTACTCTTCCAAGGCATCCAACTATTGCTCTGTCTGGTCCCCTAAAGTACACAGGTAGTTTTGTATTTTTACTCTGTATTACTTACCCATTTGTCATGTACACACTGGATGATATAGTGCGTTTATATCTACCCATACAGCCATTGATATACACCTGTCAGCCCTGTATCACGGCGATTACGGCATCATTATCACTAAGGTGATGTGTAAACTCTCTAATGGTGGCCAAGCTAGGCCTATCTATGGTTGTAGCTGAGGTCATACATACACCTGTCATGCAGCAACCCAGCTCACTTTTTCCATTACCCGTTACAGGTTATTTACTTCTGCATCTTGGCTGATAGTCCAGCAGCAATATTCACGTATTCAAAGGAAGGATCTACTACCTATGGGTATGCTGGACTATCTTTCCCTACCGTCTTTTCTGTTAACAATTTATTGATTGTACATTTCTCTTGCTCCATTGTTTTTTGTTCCTTGCTAGATTTTGATGATATGAGCCTAGATGGCCTCCATTTCCTTGACACTAATATGGACGTGTTTTCTGAACTGTATATATGTTTATATGTATATATGTAATCTTGTCTTCATCTAGTACATAGTTATTCACGATTATTTTATTCTATTTGTTTCAGCGATTTAGTGAACAAGGCCACGGGCTGGCCGAAACGTTTATACTTATCGCTTCACCTGAACATTTTTCAAAATAAAATTATCCACATGAATTGAATATCTTCATCGTACGAGTGCAGTGATTTTACATTATATGATTGAGAGGACCACTGGTTCCGTTCATCTGCACCGTCACCTTCAGAACTGTCGAGTGCTAGCCTTTTATACTCTCTATACCATCTGTACGGGTGAGCTGTGGGCGTCTCTGGATGCATAGAGAACGTGGGATTTCTTGAAATCCCATCCACTATGCTGGCCGCTGCAGGTTGGACGCTGCATCCAACCCGCAGCGTTTACTGATCATACCCTCACAAACAAAAGGGACACCTACAGTGTGTTCAGAGAGATAGGTGGAAACCATAGGAGAGTACAAGTGCTTCTCAGTAAATTAGAATATTATCAAAAAGTTAATTTATTTCAGTTCTTCAATGCAAAAAGTGAAACTCATATAGTATATCGAGTCATTACAATCATAGCTATCTATTTCAAGTGTTTATATCTGTTTATGTTGATGATTATGGCTTACATCCAATGAAAACCCAAAAGTCATTATCTCAGTAACTTAGAATACTTTATAACACCAGCTTGAAAAATGATTTTAAAATCCGAAATGTTGGCGTAATGAAATGTATGTTCAGTAAATGCACTAAGTACGGTAATTGGTCGGGGCTCCTTTTGCATCAATTACTGCATCAATGCTGTGTAGCATGGAGCTGATCAGCCTGTGGCACTGCTGCATACTAAACCCACTGGAGTGCATTGTAATTACACACATAGCTATGGTTACAATGCAGAATTAAAGTAAGAGTGGATTTGGTCAAACTATTTGACCAAGTCAGATTTAAGAAAACCTGACATGGACTTTTATTTTTTGGAGAGATCTGCAGGATGGTAGTGGGGTGGGTCTCTCCCTGCACTCTGAGTTTTGGGAGTGGCCCATGTCCAGTATTCCCATTTTAACTTTCAGTTGAGGTTTGGGTGGGTCAGTGTTTTGTTTGCAAGCACAAGAGCAGGAGGCTCTGTGCAGGACAGGTCTGTGTGAGACTGAACACAGGCTATTGATGCACCCATGAGTGATATGGCAGGGCAGTCGCCCACTGGCAACAGAGTTGATATGGACTGTTATGGACGATCCGCCTGCGAACCGGAGGATAAAGGTTATTTTTGTAAGTTGCCCAATTAAAGACATTTCATGTGGACTAACCTGAGTCACTGCCTCTTTACCGCACTGTCGTGAAAGCCGCTGCCTTACAATACACTGCATTGAAGCCTTGTGTCTGTGTACAGCACATTCCTTATCCTATCTGTTACCCACTCCCATATATAGTGGAATTCCTGACACAGCACATTTGAATATAGTCTGTGTAGCTTTGCTGAGGAGCAGTTGAAAGAAGCTTCTAAAGAATCATAAACTGAGCAAAGCTGCACTGTAATATAGTGTTTTGAAGACAAGGAAGTCTAATAAGGGAATGAAGTATATGAAAAAATAATAATTTTGCAATGCGTTGAAGATAATGACATACAGATAAAGTTTAGTCAATCCTTCAACTGTTCACAGCCTCCTGATCCCGACAACCTTTTTAGTACAAATTTTTCAGAGACTTTGGTTCAAGTGTGTTGAAAACAGACTTGTACTTATCAAACTTGTGCTTATCAGGTACCTGATAAGTAGAATCTTATTCTGCTTTAAGGTACCGTTACACTAAACGATTTACCAACGATCACGACCAGCGATACGACCTGGCCGTGATCGTTGGTAAGTAGTTGTGTGGTCGCTGGAGAGCTGTCACACAGACCGCTCTCCAGCGACCAACGATGCCGAAGTCCCCGGGTAACCAGGGTAAACATCGGGTTACTAAGCGCAGGGCCGCGCTTAGTAACCCGATGTTTACCCTGGTTACCATTGTAAATGTAAAAAAAAAAAAAACAATACATACTCACATTCCGGTGTCTGTCACGTCCCTCGCCGTCAGCTTCCCTCACTAACTGTGAGCGCTGGCCGGCCGTAAAGCAGAGCACAGCGGTGACGTCACCGCTCTGCTTTACGGCCGGCGCTCACAGTCAGTGCGGGAAGCTGACAGCGAGGGACGTGACAGACACCGGAATGTAAGTATGTAGTGGTTTTTTTTTTACATTTAGAATGGTAACCAGGGTAAACATCGGGTTACTAAGCGCGGCCCAGCAGGGGCCTTATCGTTGGTCGCTGTCACGCAGAACGATTTCTTTAACGATATTGTTGCAACGTCACAAAAAGCAACGATATCGTTAAAGAAATCGTTATGTGTGACGGTACCTTTAGCCATTGAATGTTTGTAGATGCTTTTCTAGTCACTGTTGTAGCAATAGAATAATCACACAATGGACTAATGTTAAGTATAATTGTACATTTCTAATTGAAAATGCATTTTATCTACAGGAGCATTATACCCGGATAATACCTCCGAATCACAGAAAAAAGACGATGCTGTGAAGCCTGGGGAATCATACACATACAAATGGGATGTAGTTAAGGATCAAGGTCCAATTGCTAGAGATGAGGACTGTGTGACCAGGATTTATCACTCCCACATCGATGGTCCCAGAGATGTTTTCTCAGGACTTGTTGGACCTTTAATTATTTGTAAGAAAGGTGAGCAAAGGATATAGCTTTTGCTGCTTAATTCAGCAATTACCTTTTACCATATCCGTCATATCTTTCTTTTTTTAGAATATTTAAAAATCTAGACTTTCCACCAATGATAACATTTTATTCTTAGGTAAAATAGAAGAAAAAAGGAAGAACCAGAACAATGAGTTCATTCTGATGTTCGCTGTGATAGATGAAAATCTTAGCTGGTATCTGAATGAAAATATCAATACTTCTAGCACTGATCCTGGCTCTGTTGATAAAGAAGATGAAGATTTTCAAGAAAGCAACAAAATGCATTGTAAGTCTCCCATACGTTATTGTAAGTCTACAATCGGCTATAATTGTAAGTCTGCTATATGTCATCACGGTATGTTTACCATATGCCAATATTGGCTGATATGTGCAGGTCTATTTCTGGGGCAATCTTTTGTGGTGTGTGGCAGAGGGTTATGCTTCTGGCGGTCTATGTGTCTCATGGTGACCAAGCTTTCTGTCACAATTATTCTCCTTCCCTCCCCAATTACACGAAAACAAAGTTCCGCAATATATAAAAGAAAAAGGGATATAACAGGGGGAGATAGTTTGTCGCTGTGCCAGATGCATAACAGACTATTTGAAACTGGCTCCTAGACATAGGGCTGATGGGGAATCCCAAATCTGCACACGTCATAATGGGTCATGTGGCAAATGATGATTTGCACAATAGCTGCCTCTTTATGTAGAGGACTATGGTGGCGATGGCCGTTTGTGCAACTAATCCCCAATCATGAAGAAAGAGTGTTAACTTGATAAGAACAGCCTCTTTACAAATGATAAAGGGGCAAGAAAGTATTAAAAAAAGTAGGTAATTAGTGTTCTCATCATCTCATCCTCATCACACCATACAGGCCATTCCGTATGGTGAATTCAATAGAGCCAGACGTATTTGTTCTAATGATGATGCTTTTCTTCATGAAAGTAAAATCATAGCTAAACGTTTAAGGGACAGGGTGTATAAAAATCACAACATCAAACATGCATTTAATAAGGTTTTGAACAAACCGAGAGTTATTTCCTTTCATGGTATACCTATTTCCCCATCAACAGATACCAATTCTGTAATCACCTTTTCAACACCATATAGACCACAACTCAACCAAATCAAGACAATCATTAAAAAAATATTTTCTTTTTACTAATCAAGACGACATTCTGCAGGACATCACAAACAATGGCTGCAAGTATATGGTCAGGAGGGGTTTCACTTTAGGCAATTCTTTATCCCCCAGTCTCATCTGACAATCACAGTCCACCAGAACCTGGTTGTCCACTACAGGTTTTACAAGTGAGCAGACAGCAGATATGCAATGTCTGCATGTATGTATCTGACAAGACTAAATTCATCCAGTTATCTACTCGCTTTGTCCAAGATAATGCATCATTTATCAACTGCGATACCCAACATGTACTATATTTCATCTGCTGCCTGTCATGCAAACTACAGTATATTGGGTGTACTATCCGAAAATTAAAAAAAAAGGATAACAGAACACTTGTCGAGTATCAGTAATAACAATGTCTCTTATTCTGGAGCCCCAAAACATTTTGTCAATATTTATAAGGGTGATACTTCACAATTTGCATTCTACGGTTTTGAAAAGGTGTATAATCTGATTGGGGGGCTGACAGACACAAACAATTGACCATAAGAGAAGCATTTTGGATCCTCAAACTTGATACGATACAAAGTATCTGAAAGGTATGATCTCCAGAAAATATTTATTTTATATCTATTGTTCTGCCTTCCTCCACGTATGGTGCTGTGTGGATTTCAGCATACGGCTAACCCTCATCCGCTTCCCAGTAAACAGACTGTGTGGATTCTTAAGTCTATATTTATTGAGATGACGAACAGTGGACGATAATGGATAAAAACTACAAAGAGAATAAACAGTGTATCAGTACTGGCAGATAACAGAGACAAAAGCATGATACAGAGTGCAATTATATCAGTAACTCACATTACAGAGGCTGCACATTAACATTACAACACAGGAATACAGTTATAATATCTATCTAAGGCAAATACATGCTGCAACAATGTTCTGCTCTATACAAAAATGCAATCTGTAAGCAGTGCAAAGGCATTATAATAAAGTGCAGGATACATTGCACAATATACCTAACTACACAGTACATTGCACGGTGGCTGCATTTACAGATTCTTACATAACACACACATGTAAGTACATTTGTGCCTCACCGGAATCCTCTTATCAAGAGCAATGATCTGCAGGAAGAGAGAGCCCAGGGGAAAATGGCTACTCTTGCCCAGGAAACCAGGGGGGGCAGTTCTAGTCAGAACACAAATGTTCCTGAATACAGGAATAGCAGGATAAATGTCTACCTAATGACCTCTAATGGTGACAACTGGTACTACATTGTGAATTAACTTGCCGCACATTAATAGGCAGAACATCTAATAATTTTGTTTTGCGCTGCAGCTTTGTTAGGTCTATTTGGTACATACCTTGATCATATTAATGTAATTATCAACACTGCTGTGATTGGTTTTACCTTGCTATATGTTACCAGGCCATTTTCTTCATTGTATCCTATGACTAAGAGCACTTTTATCCTGTCAGAAATGCGTCAGGTGTTTTTATGTTTTTAAACATGGCATGCCGGAATAAAGTTTTTGATTTTATCTTACGGGTCTGGTGTGCCGGACTGAATCCCCTCCTTTTCTCTATAAAAAGGATATAACTCCTAAAATCCAGTCAGCAAAGAGAACTAGAAACTCTACAGGACAGCAACCAAGACAGAATGTCAGCTTAGGGAACCATGGCTCTGGCTGAAAGAATACAGATCTGCTCCATTGGCTATCGCTGAACCATGGATACATTTGGGGTACTGAGGATTTGGACTCACTGGTCACCTGATCCCCATGGATATGTTTGTGAAAGCCAAGAATGGGACCCACCAGTCACCTGGCTCCATGGAGATGTTCGGAGAAACCAGGTTGTGATCCTCAGGTCAACTGGCCTTGTACCTCAACGGACTATCTTCTTCGTATGCTTGTCATTACCTCCTCTCTGTGTGCACCACAGGTGGTAAAGGTTTGGCACCTTTACAAGTCAAGGCGGTGAGTGGTCTTACCAAAAAGGAGAAGTGGGGAATGAATAGTTGATACTAATTGGCGAATCCCAGGAACCACTGAATGGCCTTGATTCCCTCAGGTCGGGGCCACTTAAGCACGGCGGAGACCTTCTCTGCATCCATCTCAAGACCTGTATGGAAATGATATAGCCAAGAAAGGGTAAAGACCTCTGTTCAAACAGATATTTCTCAAACTTCGCATAGAGACTATTCTCCCTAAATCATTGAAGAACAAGATGAACATTCCTTCTGTGGGTTTGTAAATCGGGAGAAAAGACCAGGATGTCATCCAGATATACCACCACACAAACATAGAGCAGGTCATGGAATACGTCATTGACAAACTCGTGGAAGATGGCGGGTGCATTGCTTAACCCAAAGGGCATCACCCGATATTCGTAGTGACCATCTCGCGTACTGAGGGTGGTTTTCCACTCATCCCCAGATCATATCCTGATGAAGTTGTAAGCCCCACAAAGATCCAACTTGGTGAAAATCCTGGAACCTCGAACACGATCAAAGAGCTCTGGAATTAAGGGAAGAGGGTATCTGTTCTTTACAGTTATTATGTTGAGACCACGGTAGTTGATGAACGGGCGAAGAGACCCATCTTTCTTCTTGATGAAGAAGAACCCAGCTCCAGCTGGAGAGGAGGACTTCTGGATTAACACTCAAGCCAAATTCCCCTTGATGTAATCGGTCATGGCTTGAGTCTCAGTAGGAGAAAGAGGGTAGATCCTACTTCGAGGCGGAGTTGATCCAGGGATTAGATCAATGGGACAATCGTAAGGCCTGTGAGGGGGAAGAGTCTCGGCTTCCTTCTTGTCGAACACATCTACGAAGGACCAGTAGGCAGAAGGTAACCCGGGTAAAGCTGCAGGAGGCCGTGGGATAGAACCAGGCCATACTGGTTTGAGGCAGTGATCATGACAGGACTGACCCTATCGAAGGATATCCCCAGACAGCCAATCCAGGACAGGTTCATGGAGGTGCAGTCACAGAAGACCTAGTAGAAATGCTGGAGAAAGATTTGGTAACACATAGAAAGTAATCTTCTCCCTGTGGAGTGCTCCAATTTGAAGCCCCACCTCCTCATTGATACCAAGAATGGGATCTTTCAGGGGTATTCCGGGACCGCTGCAGAGGAAAGATTAGGATCCCAAACCACCTGGCCACAACTTGCTGGATGAAATTTCCACCAGACCCAGAGTCCAGATAGGTCATCTCCGAGAACCACACCTTTCTGAAGATCACCTGTATGGATATAGTTAGTGCAGGAGAGGAATCATTTTCACCTAGGGAGGCCTCCCTTACCTGTCCTAAGCGGAAGAGTTCTTCCAGCCTCTCAGTTCCACTGCATTGACCAGGAGCAGAGCGTCTACCAAAACAATATGGATTCCTAGTGGAAATCTCCTCCTGCTGATTCCTCTTCACATTTATGTGGTCAAACTCCATGGGTTCATCCTCAGAGATTGGAGCTGGACAAGGTGGAAACCGAGGTTTCAGTGAAGAAGATGCTGGATGAGGAAATTGCTTCTCCAGAATCCTCTATATGAAGCGCTGCTGAAGATGCATGTCAATCCGAATGGCAAGGGATATGAGATCATCCAGGGCCTTGGGTAGGTCCCTGCCTGCGAATTCATCCCTGATTCTTCCAGATAACCTTCACCGGAAGGCTCTGACCAGAGGCTCATTGGCCCACTGGAGCTCTGAAGCCAGGGTGCGGAAACGGATGGCATACTGACCGACAGAGAGAGAGCTCTGTTGCAAATTGAAGAGAGATTCCATGGCGGATGTGGCACGACCAGGCTCATCAAATATATTGCGGAACTTGTCCATGAATACCTGCAGATCAAACTCGATGGGATCATTCCCCTCCATTAGGGGGTTGAACCAGGCTAAAGCCTCTCCCTCCATGTGAGAGGCAAGGAAAACCACCTTGGGCATGTCAGTTGGGTAATGCAGAGGCAATAGACGAAAATGCAACCAGCATTGGATGAGAAATCCTCTGCACAACTTGGGGTCACCATCGTAACAAAGAGGCTTGCAGAGACGAAGGTAGCCGCCGATGTTTGAAGCCACAGACAGTGTGAGCAGTAGTGGAGCTGTGTGATAGGCACAGGTCTCCCTGCACAGCGGAGACCGGACCTGCAGCTGAGGGCATGGCACAAAGACTCTCCTTGTTAAAAAGGCAGCGACCAACTATTCTTGGTAATGAGCGGGTAACTGTCACCTGTCTGCTCGTTCAGATCTCCACAGAGCAGGTACTGTCCCTTCATAGGTGAATGATGCTCCAGACTCCTCCACCATAGAAGACACATCCCGATAATCTACTACAGGAGTTACATTAGTATTCTCTAACGGAGATGGATGAGCTGGCATAGTAAATTGAAGACAGTATGAAGCCAAATAAGCAGTGTGGTGGAGACTGTGGAATCCCCTTCTGATGCAACAGAAACATAGTGGAAACATAGAGTTATCCAGTACAGCTGGATTGCAGTTTGACATGGTCAAGAGCAACAATCTCCAAAGGATGGTGAGTTTCAATGGGATGCAGCAGGACTCTTTGTTCCATGAAAAAATAAGTTGCTCACCCTTTGTAGGTTCCCAGCAGACTCGGTGGGGAGAAGCACGATCACATCGCTACCAGACATTGAGGCAAGATGCATGTGTCTGGATAAAGATCCAGCTTCAGCTGATACAATCAAAATTTTTTATTATATCCATTAAAACAGGCATTTTTCTGTTGCGACCTAGTGATGATAGCCAATATGGCAAAAAGAAGGGTACCAAGAAAAAGGAACTGAACAAGTTTCGAACACTGCATGTGTTCTTAGACTCAGTTTTGTCAACTGCTGTTACCTGCTCTTAAGTGACAGCGTAGAAGATGCATAAAGTTCGCTGCTCTGCTGCACGTTGATCGCCTTACCTACTCTGGACAGCGAGCACTCACCTCCTGGACCAGCATGATACCCTGTGATGCCTCGGTACCCAACAACAGGATCTGTGCACCATGGCACTTTCATTGCTCCCAGGATCAGAGATAACGGACTTCATGCATCTCCCAGAGAGTGACATATCAGGACTAGTACATCACGGCACTTTCGCTTACCGCTCCCAAAGACAAAAGATAGCAAATTTCATGCTAGCTGCTAGTTTTGCTAGCTGGTCTGTTTCCAGTAATGTTTATATTTTGGTAGCTGGATGGTGGTAACTTTGGAGCCAGTGTAAAGTAGTGCTGGAAAGGGGATACTATCTATTGTGATTGGAATGATGGGGTAATAGCTGACATATTTCAGGCACAAGTCAGGATGATCTGGACCTATGCATTCTTCTCCCGAGTGTTGGTCTTTGGCCTCAGGAAATTCTTGTTTAAAGGCTGGCATTCTCTTTCTATTTGGACACTACGATTTCATCTGCGGAAAATCGGGAATCAAATCTGTCAGGACTCGGTAGGTCTCCTACTTGCCCTGTAGTAGTTGTTCCAGAGACTAGAGCAGTGTTCCCCAACTGCGGTCCTCAAGAGCCACCAACAGGTAAAGTTTTCAAGATTTTCTTAGTATTGCCCAGGTGATAATTGCATCACCTTCACAGGCAATAATTCCATCACCTGTGAAAAACTAAGGAAATCCAGAAAACATGACCTGTTGGTGGCTCTTGAGGACTGGAGTTGGGGAACACTGGACTAGAGGGTGGCACATTCTGAATAAAGGAAGGAAGGTCCTCTTGATTGGGTTGGTGATTCAACTCTTTTACCTCTTTTCATAGGATTGCAAGGCTTTTGTTTAGTTCTGCAGCTTGACCACAAATCTTTTCAGTAGGGTCTTGAACCTGCTGGGGAGTGCACCAAGCAACAACACATTTGGCATGGGCAGACACAGAACGTTCTTAGTCTTTCAACTCTTTAGATGCAACCCTTGGACTTTGAGATAACTCAACAAGTTCTGCGTGGATTGGTACAGGTCTGGATGGTGTGTCCGGGCTCAATACTTTTTTGGCAGACTCTTTAAAATCCAGACGATCCCTATCAGGATGTTGTACTGTCAGTATTCTTATCTGTAACTTGGCTTGGAAGTATCAGACATTACTCCTTTGATAAATTGTTCCTTTAAAATTTGATCAGCATTAATAGCTTCAGAGGGATCAGCTTGATTAAGGGCACGCCAGGCTTTCTGTAATTAAGGGCAAAATCTCTTAAAGATTTATGGGACTGCTGTTACATCTTTGACTCTGACATGGTTCTTGTTTCAAATGTAGTTCTTAACCTGTCTAATATCTGTTCAGGAGTTTTCTGTACACTAGGAAGCCAAGATTTGAAGGGAACCTGTCACCAGGTTTGGCCAATATAAGATACGGCCACCGCCTTGCAGGGCTCATCTACAGCATTCTACAATGCTGTAGATAAGCCCCCGATCCGACCTGCCTGTTGAGGGCAGAGCAAAGTACTGCAGGGCGCAGGCGCTGGGCCTCTCTGACCTTTCCCGGCACCTGCACACTGCAGTACTTTCCTCTGCCCTCAACAGCAGGAGCGAAATGCCGGAAGCCAAAGCAAGCAGGAGGGCAGCGATCATGAGAAGATGGAAGACGTCGGACCAGGACCTGCGACACCCATCGGACCGGACTGCCCCGGGTGATTATAATAAAACTAATTTTTCTTATCTTTCAGGTGAGATCGGGGGCTTATGTGCAGCATTATAGAATGCTGTAGATAAGCCCTGAAAGGCGGTGGTCGTATCTAATATATCAGCCAAACCTGGTGACAGGTTCGCTTTAATTTCCCTTAGTGCAGAGTCCCCTAGCTGAAATATCAGTATCTACAGTTTTTGATCAACTAAAATCCTGTTTCTCACGCCATTTTTGCGGTAGCCATCACTGATTTTTTCCCATGGTGCTGAGGTCACCGCAGTTTACCCCTGCTGGGAATGCAACATCAGTGACCGGTGGTAACCTCGATGACGTCACCGCTGGTCACTGATGCTGTGCTCGCAGCAGCTCATTCACCAGTGGTTCTCAGCCTGGACGGTCGCATCTTGGCACTGTCTAGGTTGAAAACTATTTATCCCCCAGGCATGGATTACGGCGTGGGACAGAACGTTGGGTAGGTGAGGGTTATTGTTGGTTTTTTATTTTAGTTTTATTACAGGAAATGAGGGATTCAGTGGAATCTGGCGTTAGGTGAGTATAACTGTGTTTGTTATTTTTAAATAAAAATGGGAAACTGTGTTTTGTTTTATTTCTAAAAATAGACATTCTCGCTGTTTCTTTAATTACCAAACAACTATAGGATTAGTAATAGATAGGTGACACCTCTTCATTACTAAGCCGTGAGCTTGATGTCACCAGACAGTGCAAAGGTGGCAAATATGAACTCCACTTGCCATCGCTCCTGGGCAAGTGGGAAGAGCCGGACAAAGCGCCAGAATTGGCGCATCTAATAGATGTGCCTTTTTGGGGCAGCTGCGGGCTGCTATTTCTAGGCTGGGGGGTCAATATCAATGGCCCCTTACCAGCCTGAGAGTACCATCCCCCAGCTGTCAGCTTTAGCAAGGCTGGTTGTCAAAAATGGAGGGGACCTCATGCCATCTTTTTAAATTATTTATTTAAATAATTTAAAAAAACTGCGTGGGGACCCCTCTATTCTATTTGAGGAAAAGTATAATAGAAACACGTCACCACGTTTGCGTTTTTCACCTACTCCTGCTATTGGCTTACACATACTGATGTAAAATAGTGAACGTGTGAAAATGACCTTAGTGAGGACACGGGTGCTGACCCTTTCACTGCCATCATCTGTACTCTAAATGAGTATGTTCTGATATCAATGCAGCTAAAGGCAGGCAAATAGACTGGGGAAAAGCAGGAGTTTGGAAGCCACTTACATACATTTTTCTTTTTTCAGGAATGAAGACAAGTCCCCAAATAAAGTGATTTGCAAATTATCATTACTTTCCATGCTGGACAATCTTTAATGCGTATATGTAACAGACAAAAATATAAAATGATTAAAATTCCATTAGCCTATCAGGAGGAGTACTGGCACATTTATATAGATATTAAAGACAAGACTTTGTGATTTCTCCACAGAAAGTTGTGGTTTCCACTGTACACTTACACCATTTCTTCCTGTATTATAGCTATCAATGGATACATGTACGGGAACCTCCCAGGCCTGTCCATGTGTGAGAACACGGAGGTGAAGTGGTTCATGTTCGGTATGGGCAATGAGGTAGATATTCATTCAGCATTCTTCCATGGTCAGGTGTTAACACATCAGCGGCATCGTCTGGACACTGTTAGTCTCTTCCCAGCTACAATGGTCGAAGGTACAATGGAGACCAAGAACCGTGGGAAATGGCTGCTCAGCTGTCAAGTTAATGACCACTTGGAAGGTTAGTCATGTCAAATGCTTGGCAACAGCACAAATCTATCTCACTATATGACCTGTGAAATAATAATTATGTACCATGAAGGACTTTATCAAGATGTCAGGACTTTATTTTACTGTCAGTCTGGCATCAGTTCTCCTCATGCAAAAAAAATCCAACCATCAAACAGTAAAACATGGCAATTACTTGGATAAGACATGGAAGGCATTCAAAGTTGTTTTGTTTGTTTTCATAACAAACTATTCACTTACCGTAAATTTGAGATTTTATCCCACAAATCAGATAAATAAAAAGCATGTCTCCATTTTGAAAAATGACATCTGAACGAGTCTAACATATTGTTTATTGTAGGTGGCATGCAGGCAATTTATGAAGTGAAGAACTGCACAAAATATTCTAAAACTCCATGCAAGTTTTCGTCAATGATAAGACATTATTATATAGCTGCTGAAGAAATCATTTGGAACTATGGACCAAAATCTGTCAATCAGTTCACTGGACAAAAGCTAGATGATCCTGAAAGGTAAGATGAGTCTCATTATTGGTGCTGGTAGAACATGTGCCCAGGGGTTGGGTGCCAGATAAGTGCCAACAAGCCCTCTCTTTTTGGTCAGTGTAATTATAACCAAGGCTAAGGCACAGGTGAAGGAAATAAGGAAATCATTTTTAGAACTTTGTGTTAATAGCCAGTTCAAATGTGTTTGCGTTTAACACAGTAGTAATGTACACTAAATAATATATCAGGAAGGAACTTCTAATAGACAAGGACCTAATTATAGGAGTTATCCCATAAATATTTATACATTAAATAAATTAGAACATGTACAATTAAAATGATTTTCCACTACTCTGACATACCCTTCTCAATTGCTATATTCCCCCTTGTTAAATAATAACTGCCGGTACTCGCTTCCGATGCCAGCATCATTCCATTGATGTTGGCGTCACTTCTCCTGTAGCTTGAGTGACATTGTTATGTCACCTGGACCCTGAGGCCAAACAGCTTTTGTAGTAGGCTACTTCACTCTCACTTCTTTTGGATGAAACTTAAATTCGGAGGAAGTCAGAGCGCAGTAGCAACTCTTACTTGTTCCAGATGTCAGTTTCATTTGAAAGAAGCAAGGGTGAATCAGCCCATTAGTGGCATCTGATTGGCTGCAGGGCTCACATCACAGAATTGAGAAGGGATTCTCTGAGTAGTGGACAGCCTCTTTAAATGACTTGTGAATTTAAAATATGTTAAAAAAGATTACCTCAACAGCGATTTTATAAATTAAGTTTTGTAATTGCGCCCCCCTTGCTTGTTTTTCTCGTTACCTCCTTGTACTGCAAGTAGTGATGGCAGGCTTTCCCATAATCCTCAGCATTCTGTTGCATACCAGAGGAGGCAATGGTAAGCATGTTGAATGCATTCTCATCCTCCACCTGACTAGCGAAAAAATTGCATCTTCACTATATCTCAATGTTACCTTATAGCATAGCTGGGGCAGCAGTTTCCTCATAAACACTGATGTGACTTTGCACAGTGTCAGTGCAGGTGTGTTTTCATCCCCTCTAAAAGGTGGGTATCACATAACGATATCGTAAACGATATCGTTGCAACGTCACGCTTTTGGTGACGTAGCAACGATCCCGCTAACGATCTCGTTATGTGTGACAGCGACCAACAATCAAGCCCCTGCTGGGAGATTGTTGGTCGTTGGGGAATGATCAGGACCATTTTTTGGTCGCTGATCACCCGCTGTCATCGCTGGATCAGCGTGTGTGACGCCGATCCAGCGATGTGTTCACTTGTAACCAGGGTAAATATCGGGTTACTAAGCGCAGGGCCGCGCTTAGTAACCCGATATTTATCCTGGTTACCATTGTAAAAGTTAAAAAAAAAAACAGTACATACTCACATTCTGATGTCTTTCACGTCCCCCAGCGTCCACAGGGTTAAAACTGCTTTCGGCAGGAGCGCTGCCAGCGCCAGCCGTAAAGCAGAGCACAGCGGTGACGTCACCGCTGTTACTGCCGGCGCTGACACAGTCAGTGCAGGGAAGCTCTCGGCAGCAGCGCGTGCATTAGCAGCGCTCTTGCCGAAAGCAGTTTTAACCCTGTGGATGCCGGCGGGGGACGTGACAGACATCAGAATGTGAGTATGTAGTGTTTTTTTTTTTTTTACTTTTACAATGGTGACCAGGGTAAATATCTGGTTACTAAGCGTGGCCCTGCACTTAGTAACCCAATGTTTACCCTGGTTACCCGGGTGCTGCAGGGGGACTTCAGCATCGTTGAAGACAGTTTCAACAATGCCGAAGTCGTACCCCTGATCGTTGGTCGCTGGAGAGAGCTGTCTGTGTGACAGCTCCCCAGCGACCACACAACGACTTACCAACGATCACGGCCAGGTCGTATCATTGGTCGTGATCGTTGCTAAGTCGTTTAGTGTGACTAAAGCATAAGACTTTCTCAACCCTCGGGCGTGTGAAGAACAAAGAGGCTCTGATCAGAGTAATGAAAGATCTGCAGAATTCCCTGAATGTTATGCAAGAGAAGTTTACTTAAATGAAAAAGCGGATGAGGATCGGCTCCACCCCTGATGCCACCAGGCTCTCAAATATGAGCTTCAGTAAGCAAGTCAACTGAACCCATACTGTCCTCCAATTACTATGCAGGCAGGGTCGTACTGTCCCACCGGAGAACCGAAGTACTGGCCGGGTACTGTCAAATGTTCAATAAGGACTATGCGAAAATAGCGGGTCCTCTGAACGACCTGCTAAGGAGGACGGATGGGTTATTCAAGAATCAAAGCAAATGATGGGAACAAACAGGAGGAGGCTTTCCAGACCCTGAAAGTCTCTATGGATTTGGGGCACAAAAGGGCTATTGCTTATGCAAGTAGGTCCATATGGGATGCGGAGTGAAACCCCCACAACTAAAGCTCCTTCTGGCATGAACTCCTTGTCCTAGTGTGGGCCATGATGGAGAAGTTTGCAAAATACCTGGCATGGTCCAAGAATCTTGTGCTGACCCATCAGGATACTGCCAAGCTGAGAGCCCAGAGCAGCATTGGGTAGCTCATCTTGCAAAGTATGACTTGTTGATTCGATACCATTCCACCATGGAGAACACCAATGCTGATGGCCTGTCAAGGGTAACCTTCGAAAGTCCGGAAAGGGACCTTGATGAACACCTGAAAGAAGAGGGAACTCTGGACCAATTCACAATTCTGTCATTAGTGGCACAGTGAAATGGGGAGGCCTGCTCTCTACCCAAGACACTAGTGAGAACTAACCAAGAATTGGGGCAAATACAAGATGAAGATGTAGGGTTGCAGCAAATAAAAGGCTGGGTAACCAAGTGAAAAATACCTGACAAGCAAGAATGACCTATACTGCCTGCAGCTTGAGTCCACGGTTGAAGAACTTTTCCGATAGTGACAAGTGTGTGACCTCACCAAAAGCACAGAAGAGAGGGCACCTGTACAGACCATACAGACTAAGGAACCGCTTGAAGTGTTAATGATAGACTACCTCCTCATGGGACAATCAACTAGAGGTCCACAGTACTGTCCGGTTATTGCTAACCACTTCACCACATTTGCAGTGGTTACCCCAACTCGGAACCAGACTGCTGAACCAGTCGTCTGTCAAGATTTCATCCAGGTCTGTGGGTGACTGAAGTGGATCCACTGAGACCAGGGAGCGTGTTTTCAGGGTAAATTGATGGAGGAACTGCACTGGCTGTAAGGCATCGAAAGGTCCAGGACAACCCCATAACATCCCCAAGGGAATGGAGCATGCAAGTTCTTTTAACGGACTCTGCTTCAAATGTTGAGAATGTTAGAGGAAGACAAGAAATCACATTTGCCTGACTAGCCTACAAAAATAGGGTCCACACCAAGACACGTTATACCCCGTACATGCTACTGTTTGGTAGAGCCAGAAATCATCAAACTGAATCTGCAACAGCCAGAGGATCTGTTCAAATGATCTACTACTTCATGGGTGAAAGAACACTGTCAGCGGCTATAGACCATCCTCCGGCTAACAAGCCAGGGGTTACAAGAGAAAACCTATAACAGCCGACCTCCAATCAAGAAAGTTACACTCCAGCCTTTGGACCGGATGCTGGTGGGGGAAAAAGTCCCAAACGCAAGCTGAATGAATATTGGGAAGTGCAACCATACAAAGTGATCAAGAGAGTCTACCCCAACGTCCTGGTTTATGAAGTACAGGTTGAAAATGATGAGTCTGTTCCAAGAACTCAACACAGGAATATTATGGCAATGCTTGTCTGAAGATCCCACATCTGCCCCGAGAGCGGCTCCACCTGTTTGTTCATCAGAGCAGACTTCCCCTCACAGCGACTCAAGTGAACACTGGTGGACCATTCCTGAAGCTGCGGACTGTCCTCAGCCCACGGATGCCAAAGTTCCAAACTCAAAACCATTTCCAGTTTGCAGAGGAGAGGAACCCCAGGTTCTGCCTGAACCTTCTGCTGTAGAGGTCAGTCCTACAGTATTTGCTCCCATTGAAGATAGTCAAGACCTCCGGTGATCCAGTAGACCTAATGTAGGGGTTTCACCAAATAGGTACACTGCTATTTGTTCTACCTGTATTGTAGGCAACCGGCCACTGCTGTCTAAGTGGTCTTTGATCTTTGATCCTTCTCCATTGGCTATATAGCAAGGCTGAGGATGTCCACCTTTAACTGGGGAGGCATGTAGGGGGTTAGCCCCTGCAAAGAGCTGAATTACACTGTGACTTTAAAACACAATGCTGTCCTCTGATTTGTGTGCACTTGGACTTGTCCTTTCAACCCTGCAGATTGTTGTGTGTTGGTTTGATCAAGAAGTAGGAAGTGTCTTATCTGGAAGTGGGGACAGTGAGAGATCCATGCCTATGTCAGGAAGACAGAACCATAAGGGGGCTGAAGGTCGAGAGACTGTTAAACGAATTACCCGCTTTAAGAGAAAAGATAATGCCCAGTTATTGCAGTATTGGCTAGCAGGACCATGTCAGAAGGATTGGGTGTCATAGCACAGCCAAGCACCTGTAACCTGGAAAGAGAAATTAACACTGTGGCACCAGTGACCCTTCAGCATTGAAAGTTGGATGAGACTTGCCCGGACCTGGAAGAAGACGGAACCGCTAACCTGAAGGAAGTGCGCAACACAGCAGACTCTGCTCCACTACATCGGGCAGATTAACTGTGGTAGGGTATAGAGCAGGTTTCTCTAGTTAGGGCGCTGTAACAGTGCGGCCCAAATATTGGCAGCCAGGTAGGAATTTAGAAAAGAGCAGTCTATAGAAATTGTTTATACTGTATGCATTATACTTTGTATTGCCATAGAGCGCAGATTGTGTGACACGTTCCCGCTATATCTCTTTGTATCTATTATTGCTGTTATCATTACAAGAACTATCAGGGTACATTCATACAGGACTTTTTTGCTGCGTTTATTATTCTAATTTTCAGCTGCTTTTTTCAGTACCAGCAAAGCCTATAAGATTTCAGAAATCTCATGCAGACACATTGGTTTTTTGTTTGATCAGTACTTGTGCTTTGCTGCGTTTTTTTGACATAGAGCATGTCACTTCTTTCAGCGTTTTTGCTGCGTTTTTTCACCCATTGACTTGAATGGGTGTTGAAAAAAAACACAGCAAAAATGCAGCAACAATGCAGGTGTCATTATTTGCTGCGTTTTTGCTGCTGAAAATCCAACGACATTAGCCTGGAAAAAGAGAAAAAAAACGCACAAAAAAACTGCACCAAATATGCACCAAAAACGCACCTAAATGAGCATAAAAAAGCAGCAAAAATACGCAATAAAAAAGTCCTGTGTGAACTTACCCTTAGTCTTATTTTCCAGCATAAAATCCTCTGTCTTCAATAAAGCAAGTGTTTTGTTTCTGCCTCATTGTCTACTGTACCGTATTTGAGTTATGCCCGGCGGTGTCATTCAGGCACTGCTCCATGAGCATTGTTAATTGATCTACAGGGATTTTCGTTAAATGTTGATTGAGACACTGAAATGGTGCACTGACACCTTTTCTACACCAAGGGTACACTAAGGAGCACTCAACTACTCAGGCTACTTTCACACTAGCGTCGGATTCGGCCCATCGCATTGCGTCGGGCCGAGATTCCGACGCTAGCGTTTGTTGTGCCGCACAACGGGTGCAGCGGATGCATTTCTCCGGCGCATCCGCTGCCCCATTGTGAGGTGCGGGGAGGTGGGGGCGGAGTTCCGGCCGCTCATGCGCGGTCGGAAAAAGCGGTCCGTCGGCTGCAAAAAACGTTACATTTAACATTTTTTGCTCCCGGCGGTCCGCCACAACACGGCGCAACCGTCGCAAGTGTCAATACGTCACAATGCGTCGGTAATGTAACTCTATGGGGCAAAAACGCATCCTGCAAACAACTTTGCAGGATGCATTTTTTCCCCTAAACGACGCATTGCGACGTATTAAAAAAACGCCAGTGTGAAAGTAGCCTTATACAATAAAATGTTTTTCTTTTCTACAAAAACTAAAGAAGTGAAATGTATATAGGTATGAGTTTTGTAGGTGCTAAATTCCTCATAGTACTGTATAAGTAGTTTAAATTGAGTTTTGGGGTGACAGATTCCCTTTCAGCCACATATAGGTTTTCTGAAATGAGGTAAAAGCAAAAACCTATATACCTAATGTGAGGGTGGTCAAACTTATATATAGTTGTACTTCACCTGACCATTATCATCTATGGCTGTGCAAAGTGGTACTGCTGAATACCTTTTTGTGTTTTACAAACTTACACAGCAATGTACAGTTGAATTCCACAACATGAAAAAAGCATAGTATAGGATGTATCAGTCACACATTATTCTGTATATTGCATCTCTTTTCTGTGCACATAGCACATAGTAGTATATACAGGATATTATGTGACCGGTATATTAGATACAACGTACTGACTACAGACATTATACCAATCACCTATTATCCTGTAAATAACATCTGTTGTCTGTGCAATACTATAACTCAGGGTATAGTAAATGCCCCTCTGCTCCATGTCCCAACCAGCATCTGGATGGGGGGGTGTTAAACTGCCCTCCTTGCTTGTAGAGCACAATGAATGAAAAAAAATTGTTATAAAGGTGTGATACTGTAGTATAGTACAAATCAATCAATTCTTAGTCACAGACTCTGCAGGTCCTGCACCTCCCTATCACTTGAATCTTTGCAATATTACTCATAAACTGAAATTATCACTCCCATTTTCTATGTTCTTCATGGTTGCTGTAGTACAGCACAATCTGAAATGTCTTTCTGTGCCTATGATAGAAGGATGATTTGTTCGCTATGGACTCCTATTCCTATGCTGTAAAACACTAGAATTGCCACTGCTTTCTCTGCTCTATTTTTTTTAAGTGCCTGATAGTCTCCCCTGATGGGCTGCATAAGGCCTGTTCCACACGTCCAGATAATTCCGGTACCGGAAAAATCGGTACCGGAATTATCCGTGTCCGTGTGCTCACCTGGCACATCAGTGTGGCACACGTGCGGCATCTGTGTGCCGCCCGTGTGCCGACTGGGTACCACACGCAACGTGCAGGAGACAGCGCTACAGTTAAGCGCTGCCTCCTGCATCTGGTGCTGAAGCCGCCATTCATTTCTTCTCTCCAGCAGCGTTCGCTGGAGAGAAGATTTGAAATTTTTTTTTTTTATCTTGGTGTTTAAAAAAAAGATCCCTGTCCCCAACCCCCTCCCACCCCCTGTGCCCCCCCTCCCCCCCCCCCCCCGCTGTTAATAAAATACTTACCCGGCTCCCTCACTGCTTCCTCTCCTCCCCCTATGGGAGGTGGAGCCGCATATTCATCACTGTAATGGGCGGCACCACGTGACCGCTCATACAGGAGAAGCTGCGGCGAGGAGAGGAAGCAGTGAGGGAGCCGGGTAAGTATTTTATTAACAGCGGGGGGGCGCACAGGGGGTGGGAGGGGGTTAGGGACAGGGATCTTTTTTTTAAACACCAAAAAAAAAAAAAAGATTTTTCATATCTTCTCTCCAGCGAACGCTGCTGGAGAGAAGAAATGAATAGCGGCTTCAGCACCACGCTGGGGGGACAGCGATTACTGTAGTGCTGTCTCCTGCACGGCACACTGACTGCACACAGACAGCATCCGTGTGCGGTACATGTTTTACACGGACCCATTGACTTTAATGGGTCCGTGTAATACGTGCGCTCCCACGAACACTGACATGTCTCCGTGTTTTTCAAACGGACACACGGTCCGTGAAAACACGCTGACATGTGCAGAGACACATTGATTTTAATGTGTCTACGTGAGTCAGTGTCTCCGGTACGTGAGGAAACTGTCACCTCACGTACCGGAGCCACTGACGTGTGAAACCGGCCTAAGACCATGTGATGTGATAGTTGCAAGGCATTATGATGAGGCCTGTGCAGCTGATATCATGTGATCCTGCTTGCTGGCTAATGCAATCTTCACCAGTGTGTGAAATAGTGCCAGGCATGCTCACTGCTCTTACAGTAAAGAATCTGTGTTTGTGATGATGATTAAACCTTCTTTCCTCAAGACATAGAGGATGCCCCTTATCATTGTTGCAGGCCTTAGGGTACTGTCACACAGTGCCATTTTGATCGCTACGATGGTACGATCCGTGACGTTCCAGCGATATCCATACGATATCGCTGTGTCTGACACGCAGCAGCGATCAGGGACCCTGCTGAGAATCGTACGTCGTAGCAGATCGTTTGGAACATTCTTTCGTCGCTGGATCTCCCGCTGTCATCGCTGGATCGGTGTGTGTGACACCGATCTAGCGATGCGTTCGCTTGTAACCAGGGTAAACATCGGGTTACTAAGCGCAGGGCCGCGCTTAGTAACCCGATGTTTATCCTGGTTACCATCGTAAATGTAAAAAAACCCAAACAGTACATACTGACATTCCGGTGTCCGTCAGGTCCCTTGCCGTCTGCTGCCCGCACTCACTGACTGCCGGCCGTAAAGTGAAAGCAGAGCACAGCGGTGACGTCACCGCTGTGCTGTGCTTTCACTTTATGGCCGGCAGTCAGTGAGTGCGGGAAGCAGACGGCAAGGGACAGACACCGGAATGTAAGTATGTAGTGTTTGTTTTTTTACGCTGGTAACCAGGGTAAACATCGGGTTACTAAGCGCGGTCCTGCGCTTAGTAACCCGATGTTTACCCTGGTTACCCGGGGACCTCGGCATCGTTGGTCGCTGGAGATCTGTCTGTGTGACAGCTCTCCAGCGACCACACTACGACTTACCAACGATCACGGCCAGGTCGTATCGCTGGTCGTGATCGTTGGTAAATCGTATAGTGTGACGGTACCCTTAGTGTAAAAAGGTCATTAAGATCTCTGTATTGTCCCTTGATATATTTAAGATCGCCCCTAAGCAGTGTATGGACTGCTGCCCGTCCACAAACCAGCTACCGATTGCAGAAACCCTGGAATATAAAAGAGAAACTTAATGTATACAGTATATGGTGATTTTCATTTGTATTGTTGATCACTATCGCATGGCTTGCATACCTCCTTATCTATATTCGCATGACATATTCAAGGCACATCCACATTAAATCTGCAACTTTCTACACCATTTAGTTTCATGCAGCTCTTCATAAATCTGCCCAACTATGTGCTGCTGACATTCCTTGTAGATAATTTTCTATAGAATCATAGACATTACATTACATTACATTGTAGACCAGATCCATGATAATAGATTGTGCTCAGCAATATTGATCGCAATCCTTGCCTCCTCCGCAGATGTGTGTTACACACTGTAGTTCCTACATTTTTTGTATTTGATCATACAGCATTATTATAATATTCTATTATCAAACACAAAATAAAAAAATTCTCCTAATTTATAGTGAATCCGCTACATTTTTTACGCAAACTGAAAGCAGAATTGGCGGCTCTTATAAGAAAGTGGTTTATGTGGAATACACAGATTCATCATTTACAAAAAGGAAGGAAAGATCGAAGGAAGAAGAACACCTTGGAATTCTAGGTAATTTCTTCCTAATCATTCATGTCAGTAGAAATGCAGGTGGAATTGCTATAAAACTGCATTAATAAATTATGTAACATGTCAGTTTGATATTAAAGAAAAAATTATACTCTATTTATATTGGAGCGATGACAAGTATGATGGGTAATTTTTCCAGCAGATCTCTGCAGATCCTGAGCAAGCCTTTAGGCCGGGGTCACACTAGCGTATGGCAACTAATGCGAGGGCATCGGATGCGATATGCTAATGACCCTCGGGTCCTGCTCTGCTGTGAGCGGGAGCAGAGTTTCATGTGTCTGTGCTCCGAGCCTCTCGCACAAAGAGGATCGGAGCACAGCTGCGGAGGAGGCGGAGAAACCAATTTCTCCATCTCCTCTATTGCCGGCTTCGGCGTATATCGCACCGCACTCGGATGATATCTGAATGATGTGCATTGTGTCACTCTCACCCATAGACTTATATGGGTGCGAGTAAGCCAAGACTCGGCAGAGTTTCGGTGCCAATCGCAGCATGCTGCGATTGTTCTCGCATTCCGATCCGGCATGAGAAAATAATCGCAGATGTGATCGGCCCCATAAATTAACACTGGTCCGAGGGCTATGCAATGATTTCTCGCATAGCACTCGTCCGTATTCAATGCTAGTGTGACCCCGGCCTTAAAAGGATTCTCATGAGACCCCTAATGAGACAGGTTCTGTGGTTTCTGTGTCTCGCATGGGAATGGAGCTATAATGTGCATGTGTGACCACTGATCCTTCCACTTCTATAGCTCTAGAGGAGCGATACTGCACATGTATGATCATTACTCCCATAGACAGTGAACAGAGCAATGGATATACATATGTACCATTGCTCTATTCACACAGGACACCAGCACCCTGGTTTTCAGGATATACTGTATAAGGCTACTTTCACACATCAGGTTTTCGCTGTCAGGCTCAATTCAGCGATATTTGAAAAAAAACGGAAGTGGCGAAAGCTGCTGCCGGATCCATTTTTCTCCTAGACTTGTATTAACATAGTAACATAGTAACATAGTTAGTAAGGCCGAAAAAAGACATTTGTCCATCCAGTTCAGCCTATATTCCATCATAATAAATCCCCAGATCTACGTCCTTCTACAGAACCTAATTGTATGATACAATATTGTTCTGCTCTAGGAAGACATCCAGGCCTCTCTTGAACCCCTCAACTGAGTTCGCCATCACCACCTCCTCAGGCAAGCAATTCCAGATTCTCACTGCCCTAACAGTAAAGAATCCTCTTCTATGTTGGTGGAAAAACCTTCTCTCCTCCAGACGCAAAGAATGCCCCCTTGTGCCCGTCACCTTCCTTGGTATAAACAGATCCTCAGCGAGATATTTGTATTGTCCCCTTATATACTTATACATGGTTATTAGATCGCCCCTCAGTCGTCTTTTTTCTAGACTAAATAATCCTAATTTCGCTAATCTATCTGGGTATTGTAGTTCTCCCATCCCCTTTATTAATTTTGTTGCCCTCCTTTGTACTCTCTCTAGTTCCATTATATCCTTCCTGAGCACCGGTGCCCAAAACTGGACACAGTACTCCATGTGCGGTCTAACTAGGGATTTGTACAGAGGCAGTATAATGCTCTCATCATGTGTATCCAGACTTCTTTTAATGCACCCCATGATCCTGTTTGCCTTGGCAGCTGCTGCTGTAAGTTTATCATTAACTAGGATCCCCAAGTCCTTCTCCCTGTCAGATTTACCCAGTGGTTTCCCATTCAGTGTGTAATGGTGACATTGATTCCTTCTTCCCATGTGTATAACCTTACATTTATCATTGTTAAACCTCATCTGCCACCTTTCAGCCCAAGTTTCCAACTTATCCAGATCCATCTGTAGCAGAATACTATCTTCTCTTGTATTAACTGCTTTACATAGTTTTGTATCATCTGCAAATATCGATATTTTACTGTGTAAACCTTCTACCAGATCATTAATGAATATGTTGAAGAGAACAGGTCCCAATACTGACCCCTGCGGTACCCCACTGGTCACAGCGACCCAGTTAGAGACTATACCATTTATAACCACCCTCTGCTTTCTATCACTAAGCCAGTTACTAACCCATTTACACACATTTTCCCCCAGACCAAGCATTCTCATTTTGTGTACCAACCTCTTGTGCGGCACGGTATCAAACGCTTTGGAAAAATCGAGATATACCACGTCCAATGACTCACCATGGTCCAGCCTATAGCTTACCTCTTCATAAAAACTGATTAGATTGGTTTGACAGGAGCGATTTCTCATAAACCCATGCTGATATGGAGTTAAACAGTTATTCTCATTGAGATAATCCAGAATAACATCCCTCAGAAACCCTTCAAATATTTTACCAACAATAGAGGTTAGACTTACTGGCCTATAATTTCCAGGTTCACTTTTAGAGCCCTTTTTGAATATTGGCACCACATTTGCTATGCGCCAATCCTGCGGAACAGACCCTGTCGCTATAGAGTCCCTAAAAATAAGAAATAATGGTTTATCTATTACATTACTTAGTTCTCTTAGTACTCGTGGGTGTATGCCATCCGGACCCGGAGATTTATCTATTTTAATCTTATTTAGCCGGTTTCGCACCTCTTCTTGGGTTAGATTGGTGACCCTTAATATAGGGTTTTCATTGTTTCTTGGGATTTCACCTAGCATTTCATTTTCCACCGTGAATACCGTGGAGAAGAAGGTGTGGGATTGCGCCGTATGGCCACAAGTTGTGTCTGGTTTTCGCTGCATCCGGCAAAAACTTTTTCCGGCGTCTGGAAAAAACGCAGACACTAATGTTTTTTGTCTGCGGTGAAAAACCGGAAAGCGATGGATCCGGTGTTTACGTTTTTTGCTATAATGGAAGCCTATGGATGCTGGAATGCGCCAGATCCGGAAAATGACGGATCCGGCCACTGGATCAGGTTTTTTAAACTGAGCATGCTCAGATACATTTGGCCAGCCCCCAGTAAACCTATATAAACACTGCCAATGAGGCCTCCTCTTATCCATTTACCAGCCAGCTACCAAGACAAAAGACCTGCCACTAGAGCTGAACCAGCCACCAGCCAGCAGCCAGCCAGAGTGTGCCAGCAGCCAGCCAGCCAGCAAGCCAGCCAGAGTGTGCCAGCAGCCAGCCAGGCAGCTACAGTGTGCCAGCAGCCAGCCACAGCTTGACAGCAGCCAGTTGTAGCCATGTCTTCTTCTGGGAGCCTCCCCTGCGTCGTCAGCGCTGTGAGGTAAATAAATGTTTTTTTTTTCTTTTTCGTGATGTTCACGTAATATATATATATATATATATCTACTTTTTGTATAACAGGAAGCTGCAGTAGAAGAGGTGCTTCCAGAAGGAGATGAACGGGATGGGGAGATACCCGGAGCGGGCTCGCAATTGGTAAGTTTCTTATATGCATTGCAGAACCACATCATCACAGACATCACAGTACACACCACACATAAAAACAGATCATTACAGACATCACCGTACACACAACACATAAGCCTACATCCAAGCACATAATGTTTTTTCTTTTTTTATAGTCGTCTGATTCTGAGGCTCGATCTAGAGGTCCTCAAAGCGCCTCCCAGGGTCGCCGGTGTGAGCGTCAGGGTGGTCACCATCAAGTAAGTACCTTTTTTTAAAAAAAAATTTTTTAACTTTATGTTGTTGTTTTGAGTCTATTTTTTTTTCTTTTTTAACAGGCTTCACAGCATGCTCCTGACTCGGACTGTGAGGAGGCCGTCCTAAACATCGACCCCCTTATCGATCTAATCCGAGAGCGGGAGCCGCTGTGGAATATGGGGGACCACGCAGATGTTGTTGTGACCCGTCGACTCTGGGAGCAAGTATGCCACGAACTGGTGGACAACTGGAAGGACCTCGATGTTCGGGCGCAGAATCAAGCACGTAAGTATTCACATATTCACAGTTCAGTTATGTTGCTGGATGTAATGTGTTGTATACTATCCAATTTGTGCTTTCACTTTTCAGGCAAGAGAGTTGTCAAGCGGTGGCGGTCAATCAGGGATGGCTTCAAGAAGGAAATCAACAAAGAGATACAGGCCCCAAGTGGATCGGGAGGAGGCAGGAGCAAAGATAAATATGCTCGAGCCCTGTCGTTCCTCCGGTCGACGATGGTGAGCAGAAGGTAAATATTACCTACCCCATTTAATAAAAAATATTTACATGTCTAACACTTCTTTAGGCTTTCAGCCAGGGCCAAGCAATATCAATATATTAATTATATATTTTTTTCTTTTTTCCACAGCATCGTCAGCAGCACTTGGGAGCCTGCAGAGTTGAACCCTTCTGGGGCAATCCCTCAGGAGTCCTCCACCGAGGGACATTCGACAGTCCCGGCCCATCTGCACCTTCCCAGCCTTCCCTCACATCTGATCCCTCGGTCCCATCCACCAGCGCTGGAGCATCGTGGCAGACTGAGTTACATGAAGCTGCTGGTGAGGATATAGCTTTTCCTTTACCCCACCCCTCTAATGCTGCCACCACTAGAACACCTGTGGGTTCTGTGCGGCAGCGCCAGAGGGGTCAGGAAAAGAGCTATGCGCCCAAGTTCTTGCATCTGAATGCAGCCTTCCAGAACTGTCTCAAACTGTTGTCTCAGCAAATGACTGCAGGATTTAATTTGCTCAGCAACAGTATTCTTGAGTTGCACACACGCCTGGATAGGATGCATTCAGATGCAAGTAAATCTCCAAACCACACCTTTTTCCAGTCAGTACTTGGACAAGCTATATCCTGATCAGCAGATGCATGTAATGCAAGCGTGCCAGTTTGCTCTAGCGCATGTTAGCTCCCAAGCCCCTCCACCCACCCCGGTAGTTCCACCCGCACCTGCCCCCCCTTCAGCCACTGTCCCGCCTCCCCCTCCTATACAATACCAGCATCCTGCCCCCGTACCAGTTCCCAAAAACATCATCCACGCCTCTACTCCCTGCCCAACCTCATGACCCTGCCCACTACCAACAGTCTCCTTCAACACCCATCATGCCCCAAACACAACCCTGTTCTCCACCCAACACCTCTTCTGCCTCCCAATCCCTCTACTCAGGGCCGGCTCCAGGTTTTCGAGGGCCCCGGGTGAAAGAGTCAGTGAGCCCCCTCCCTTTAACACATACCCCGATTTATGATGCACAGATACGGCAGAGAAATGTATAGTACAATGCCAAATTTCACTTCTTACATGAGTGACAGCTATTGTAAATTCTGCAGTGTATATATACAGGACAGGGGGAAAGGTGCTGTGCAGTGTATATATACAGGAGAGGTGCTGTGCAGTGTATACATAAAGGAGGAAAGGTGCTGGGCAGTGTATATATAGGACAGGAGGAAAGGTGCAGTGTATATATACAGGAGGAAAGGTGCTGTGCAGTGTATATATACAGGGGAGAGGTGCTGTGCAGTGTATATATACAGGAGGAGTGGTACTGTGCAGTGTATATATACAGAAGGAGTGGTACTGTGCAGTGTATATATACAGGAGGAGCGGTACTGTGCAGTGTATATATACAGGAGGAGCGGTACTGTGCAGTGTATATATATTGGGGGAGAGGTGCTGTGCAGTGTATATATTCAGGAGGAAAGGTGCTGTGCAGTGTATATATACAGGAGGAAAGGTGCTGTGCAGTGTACATATACAGGAGGAAAGGTGCTGTGCAGTGTACATATACAGGAGGAGCGGTACTGTGCAGTGTATATATACAGGGGGAGAGGTGCTGTGCAGTGTATATATACAGGAGGAGCGGTACTGTGCAGTGTATATATACAGGGGGAGGGGTGCTGTGCAGTGTATATATACAGGAGGAAAGGTGCTGTGCAGTGTACATATACAGGAGGAGCGGTACTGTGCAGTGTATATATACAGGGGGAGAGGTGCTGTGCAGTGTATATATACAGGAGATGGGCTGTGCAGTGTCGTGAGCAGGGCGTTGTTGTATCAGAAAATCTTTTCGGTTTTGAGTTTTTCTATGAAACAAAGACTTTTCTACATAAACAACGTTGTTTGGTTTTGCGGCCCTAACAGATCTGTGCTACAAAGTAACAGGCAGCTCGGGCATTAATGAGGGACCTGATGCTGAATCCTTTCCACAAACCCTAATGACCCAATTAGTGCCCCGTCAGTAGAAGCTCATTAAACACCTCCCTGTCCCGAGCAGTCATGTACAGTATGGGGGGATCCTGCAGCCCACCCCCTGACTGCTCCATACCATACACTGCCCTCTGTCGGGCTCACTATTATCCTGTGCATTTCTCCTTCATCGTTACCCCATGTTACACTTGTCACCCCCCACTACAGAGTAGCAGGGCAGCCAATGTCACAGGTCACCCCCTCCCGGACCCTAATGGCAGCAGGAAATGTCTGCTCCTCTATTGGGTTGGAACCTGATTTAATCAAGGAATAATGTGGATTTGTTGCCGGTGGCTGCAGGGGAAGGGTTAAGTGATGCCATGTCCTTGGTGGGAGCAGTGGCAGCTGCTGGGACCTGGACAGACACAACCAATGTTGCTGTGACTGCACAGTGTGACCTGGAGGAGAGAAGCTGAGACTCCGGAGCAGAAATCACCCACATGCCAGCACTGAGCAGAGTCCCTCCAGTCACCAGCCTGGGGCCACGGGGCCCCAACGTACAGCCTACAGCTCAGTTTTATCCATGGCAGCAGCTCCCCTTCCTCCTGGCATCTGGTTAACCCCATTTATGCGGGTCGGATTGTTATCTTTAAGGTTTAGCAATAACCTTCATACAGATGGGAAGGGGTTAAGCTTCTTCCTTACCCACTGGTGCAGGTTTGGTGCAGCATGCATGTATTCTGGGAGAGCTGGGTTGCTGCAGCTTGCAGGCTGCACCCCACCAGCTGCTCCTCCAGACATCACCCACATTTTTAGGCAGCGGAGACAGACAGCAGCAGACTGAGCCATAAGACCAACTGCAAGCACTGCTGGATACCTTTGCACTCACTCAGGCACTGGTAGGAGCTCCTCCGGAATCTGCCTGATAAGTTCAGCTCAGCACTGCAGCCAGCCAGGGGCGGAGATCAGAGCAGAGAACGTGCTCTCTCCGCCCACAAACAATGTCACACTGGCTGCCTTCTCTTAACCCCTATGTGCCTGCCTGGCTGCACTGACTGAGTGAGAAGATGCTTGTGTCAGAGCTGGCACATAGGGGTTAAGAGAACGCAGCCAGCAGTGACTTTGTGGGCGGAGAGAGCATGTTCTCCTGCTCTGCTCTCCCAGCTGTATCTATGACAGCGTGAGTGGGCCCCCCTCTCTTCCCAGGGCCCCGGCATTTGCCCAGGTGGGCCGGGTGCTGACGCCGGCTCTGCCTCTACTCCACCTATCAAACTTTCCAAATTCCCAACACTACTCCCAGTTTCATGTCCACCCGTTCTCTTTCTTTCTCCACTCTTTCACCTGTTTTACCTACTGATCCATCACCACCACCACCACATTCCGCTCTCCACGCTCCCAATGTTGAGGTGTCCAAGTCTGTCAGCCCATCCAGTATTATCTCCACTCCACACTATCTAAATTTATAAATATTTTTTGTTAAAAATGTGTTAATAAAAAACAGTTTTTTTGTTTAAAAGTTTTGTCCTTCATTTATTAAATTATAAGGTTAAATACTTTGGGTAAAACAAGGTACAATACTGTGGGTAAAACAAGGTCAAACACTTTAGAGAAAACCCAACCAGGTACACTACTTTGGGTAAATAAGGTAAAACACTTTGGGTACAGAAGGTAAAATGCTTTGGGTACAGAATGTAAAATACTTTGTGGAAAACCCATCCACTGCACCCAAGCAATTGGGAAACTCACAGATTTGTTGGAATTTATCTGTAATTTCCAGCCAACTCTCCACTGTGAGATGTGGTATAAACTCGCCATGTAAAGAGTCCCACAATGCACGGCAGGTGTGCTTCACAATTCCTGAGATGGTGGAAATCCCAAGTCTGAACTGGAAATGGAGTGACGAAAGGGATTCTCTAGTTGCAAGGAATCTGTGAAAAAAGGGAAAAATGAGTACAAAATACCAGTAATAACATTACAGTTATAAGTCAGCTTTAACAGATGGAGATACAATAAAAATAATTATTACAAACTACCAGCAACAACATTACAGTTAGAAGTGTGCTTTCACAGGAGGAGATAGAATAAAAATGGCTTACCGAAGAGTCACCGTCAGACGCTCCGCCGGTGAAATGGAGAAGCGGCAATATGTGTCACTTCTTCTGATGAGGTGTCCAATTCGTTCCGCTAATAAATCAAAGTTCTCCATTTGCATCCCCACATATAAGAAAAATTTCTCAGGGCTTCCTCGTAGCTCCATGTATAGTGTAGAATACACCCCACGCGTCATTCTCTGTGCTGTGATGGGGTGGATCCACAAACGTCGTCGGCGCAGACGCATGATGCACTGCTGTCTCTCTCGCTCCTTCTCCAGTACAATCGCTTTCAAACGATTCTCCTCAACAGTAAAATCCACAGTAATCTTCAGACTGTTTGCAATCACGCCTTCCATCTTCGCGACTTGCTACTCTACAACTTGTCAAAAATGGGCTGTAGGAACACAGTATATATAGATTTTCAGTAACTAATCACGTTTGGGAGCCTCCCATGGGCGTTTTTCAAAACCGGATCCGTCGTAAAACGGATAAAAAAACGGACGAAACGGATGGAAAACTGATGAAACGGATCTGTTTTTTTGCCGGTTCCGCTAGTCAGATTCGGCAAAAAAACGGATCCAGTTCATCAGTTTATCACAATTTACCCTGGATCCGTCGCTCAGGGGCGACAACACTGGATCCAGCCTGACGGAAAAAACCTGATGTGTGAAAGTAGCCTAAGAGTTCATGTAACCTGTAACAACTAAGAACTAAACATGTCTGCTTAAAATAAGACATTTTAATGTACAGTGCTGTGCATAAGTTTTAGGCGCTTGTGGAAAAAATGCTGCAAAGTAAGAAGGCTTTCAAAACCAGAAATGTTAATAGTTTATTTTTTTATCAATTCATAAAATAAACAACTCTGCCATTTAATTTTCAGTAAAAATCCTCTCCATTCTATAAATAGAGGTATTTTTAATTCTATCGTATAAAGCTCACTGTCTAGGTTATCAGCCACCTCTACAGTCTATCAGAGGTGGCAAGGAGCGCCTGCGTGCATGGTCTTTGCTATAGAACTTACAAATGCTGCTCTGAAGATGGCTTCTGCCAATTTCAGTGACCCTGTGCCCCTCCAATGCTGCAGAGGTATGGCACCCAGCAGTACTCTAATTCAGCAGGCCCAAACTTTGAATCAGAATTAATGCACCTCTCCCTGGCACATAGGAAGCATGGAGACTGGGGTCCTTCATAAGACAAAGTAAAATAACCCCTTATAATGGGGTCTGCCGGGTTTCTTTCAAGAAGCACTCCTCCCATAAAAGTTTTTATCGTCTTAATATATTGCAATCATAATATTATATAGCACTGTTTACTTACAATTGTTCATTTTGCCTTTCTACCCAGATAATTCTTCAATTTTTTCTTCTCTAGAAAAAGTAAGTTTCTTGTCCTTGAATTTATCATCCCCCTTTTAAACCCCTGATCCAGCTGCTCCTTCCGTCCTCCTGTCAAGGACTTTTGCAGTGACTCATGACTCATTGAGGAAAAATTAATAGTGATGAGCAAATATACTCGTTACTTGAGATTTCTCGAGTATGCTCGGGGGTCCTCCGAGTATTTTTTAGTGCTCGGAGATTTAGTTTTCCTTGCTGCAGCTGAATGATTTACAGTGCCTTGAGAAAGTATTCGGCCTCCTGGAACTTTTCAACCTTTCCCTACATATCATGCTTGAAACATAAAGATACCAAATGTAAATTTTTGGTGAAGAATAAACAAAAAGTGGAACACAGTTGTGAAGTTGAACGAAATTTATTGGTTATTTTACATTTTTGTGGAAATTCAAAAACTGAAAAGTGGGGCATGCAATATTATTAGGCCCCTTTAGTTTCAGTGCAGCAAACTCACTCCAGAAGTTCATTGTGGATCTCTGAATGATCTAATGTTGTCATAAATGCCTAATGATGATAAATATAATCCACCTGTGTGTAATCAAGTCTCCATATAAATGCACCTGCTCTGTGATAGTCTCAGGGTGCTGTTTGAATTACAGAGAGCATCATGAAGACCAAGGAACACAACAGGTAGGTCCGTGATACTGTTGTGGAGAAGTTTAAAGCCGGATTTGGATACAAAATGATTTTTATAACTTTAAACATCACAAGGAGAACTGTGCAAGTGATCATATTGAACTGGAAGGAGTATCATACCACTGCAAATCTACCAAGACCCGGCCGTGCCTCTAAACTTTCATCTCAAACAAGGAGAAGACTGATCAGAGATGCAGCCAAGAGGCCCATGATCACTCTAGATGAACTACAGAGATCTACAGCTGAGGTGGGACAGTCTATCGATAGGACAACAATCAGTCGTACACTGCACAAATCTGGCCTTTATGGAAGAGTGGCAAGAAGAAAGCCATTTCTCAAAGATATCAATAAAAAGTGTAATTTAAAGTTTGCAACAAGCCACCTGGGAGACACACCAAGCATGTGGAAGGTGCTCTGGTCAGATGAAATCAAAATCGAACTTTTTGGCAGCAATGCCAAACGATATGTTTGGCGTCAAGGCAACACAGCGCATCACCCTGAACACACCATCCCCACTGTCAAGCATGGTGGTGACAGCATCATGGTTTGGGCCTGCTTTTCTTCAGCAGGGACAGGGAAGATGGCTAAAATTGATGGGAAGATGGATGGAGCCAAATACAGGACCATTCTTGAAGAAAACCTGTTGGAGTCTGCAAAAGACCTGAGACTGGGACCGAGATTTGTCTTCCAACAAAACAATGATCCCAAACATAAAGCAACATCTACAATAGAATGGTTCACAAATAAATGTATCCAGATGTTAGAATGGCCAAGTCAAAGTCCAGACCTCAATCCAATCGAGAATCTGTAGAAAGAGCTGAAAACTGCTGTTCACAAACGATCTCCATTAAACCTCACTGAGCTCGAGCTGTTTGCCAAGGAAGAATGGGCAAGAATTTCAGTCTCTGGATTTACAAAACTGATAGAGACATACCCCAAGCGACTTGCAGCTGTAATCGCAGCAAAAGGTGGCGCAACAAAGTATTAAGTTAAAGGGGCCAAATAATATTGCACGCCCCACTTTTCAGTTTTTGAATTTCCACAAAAATTTAAAATAACCAATAAATTTCATTCTACTTCACAATTGTGTTCCACTTGTTGTTGATTCTTCACCAAAAATTTACATTTGGTATCTTTATGTTTGAAGCATGATATGTGGGAAAAGGTTGTAAAGTTCCAGGGAGCCGAATACTTTCACAAGGCACTGTATATCTGTTAGTCAGCATAAGTACATGTGGGGGTTGCCTGGTTGCTAGGGAATCCCCACATGTACTTATGCTGGCTAACAGATGTAAATCATTCAGCTGCGGCAAGAAAAACGAAATCTCCGAGCACTAAAAAATACTCGAAGGACCCCCGAGCATGCTCGAGAAATCTCGAGTAACGAGTATATTCGCTCATCACTAAAAATTAACCTCCTCTTTCTACATAGAATTTAGAAGGATTCAGCTAGTCAGTTTTTAATCAAGTGATGTCACAGACCTAATGGAAAAGAGAAGAATTAACTGGTAGAAGGGTAAAATGGGCAATTGTAAGAACACAGTTCTTAATAATGTGATGAATCAATATATTAAGAGGATAAAAAATTTGATGGGAGCATAAGTGCTTCTTAAATGTCTCTGATATTGAAAAACAAGGAGGTAACATTCTGTTTTTGTATGGATGACCTGTGTGCCTTTCCATGACAAAGCCAGGTGTCAGAGGTCAATAGGCCCCAGAACACATCTCTACTGGCACTATATCAGTGATGTGACTTTTAACAGTCAAAATATATAAAATTATACATGATTAGAGAATGTAATAACCTCTAATTTTCACGTATTATTTATTAGGGCCAGTACTCTTGGCACAAGTAGGAGACACCTTCGAGGTCACATTTAAAAACAATGCAAGTCGCCCATACAGCATCCAAGCTCATGGGGTGAGCTATCAAAAAGCCATGGAAGGCGCTCTCTATAACACAGGCGACAATGCTGAAGGTAAATATAAAGTGTATATGTATTGTTAGGAATCATTTCTGTGTCTCTTCCAGCTATGTTGAACTATTGTCTAATGTGATTAAAAAGCATGTAGATATTAATTTTCATTGATGACATAAAAATGATAGATATTGCAATTGTTTGACTATTTATCTGCTTTTACAATTATCTGGGTCACTCAAAAGCAATGATTTTTGACTTAAAGGGGTTGTCTAGTCTTCTTAAATTGTTAAAAATGCAACTTGCTTGTAAAAGCAAGCAACTTTGCAATTAATCTCTTGTTAAAATACTCTCTAGTCTCAAAAAAAGAGGGATGATTCATTATATAATTTGTTATTTGTTGCCTAGAGTACCAGCCACCTCTGCAGTCTATCAGCAGTGGCCACTAACCTAGGTAGAAGCGCTGCACTTAACAAGCTCTTTGCAATAGAGCATGAAAAATCTGCTCTGAAGTTCCTGAGATCAATACATTTGCTTCTGCACTCTTCCAATGCTGCAGAGGCAAAGCTGGCTCTGCTTGGAGCATCAGAGGAGAGCAAACTTTGGGCTAGTGGCTCAGCCAAGCCGCTGGTCCGCACTGTCAATCATCAGGACTGTACCACCCCCTAGCAATCAGGTACATGAAAGGCAGAGAAATGTTGCGATCACATCCTGATCCTAGAAGTTGCTACAACCCATTTGATAAAAATGTTTACTTGGCTTTTCTGCACGTTACAGCCAATCAACAGCCCAGGCTATGGTATCTACTGATGGAAAATCAGCTGTTGTTACTAAGAAAACTGTCAGACAATCCTGATTTCCCATACAGCACTCATGCTTGTAATGTGGCAAAAAGTGGGAAGTCCCTGCAAGGAATTATCTCTCTTACATTCATGGGGATACGAATAAGGGATGTCTAAACTGAACAACCCTTATATAAATGTAAATAAATACATATAATGATTAGTGATGAGCGAACGTGCTTGGATAACAGGTTATCTGAACATGCTCAGGTGTTATCCGAGTATCTTAGGCATGCTTGAATAATATGTTCAAGTCCCCGTGGCTGTTAGACAGCAGCAAAACACATACGGCATTGCCTGTTTGTTAGCAAGGAAGGAATCAGTTCAGTTTATAAAAAAAAATTGAAGTTTACTGATGGGTCTGATAAAACATGTGTACAAAAGGCAGCAAGTAATAAACTTACGCTGTTATTCACAGTGGGCTTCATGTAACACTTCACCAATACAGGATGAATAACTTGAATCGTCCATTTCATCTATCTGTCTTTCACTGTCCACAGCCCACTTCCATGCAGTACTATAGCCTCGGCCTTGCAAGTCCAGTATTTTTTCACTAACGATAACAGATCTAGCTAAGGTCGGAGTCACATTTAGTGTAGGGAAATACGGTCCGTTTTTTACAGGCGTAATACGCAGAATTGATCCCAAAACAGTGATCCATATGTCATCCGTAGACAGGGTGTGGCTGCGTATTTTGCGCATGTAAACCTCCGTATGTAATTCGTATGGCATTCGTACAGCGAGATTTTCTCGCCGGCTTGCAAAATGGACATAGAATGGATCCATGGGCTCAAATATTCGTGAAAACACATACACAGTCTATATATACATATATATATATATATATATATATATATAATGTCAGTGAGACACACACATATATATATATATATTTATATTTAATACAGCGCTAGATAGCTTAAAAGCCGGTAATTCAATTGCCGGCTTTTGCTATCTCCTTATCAAACCTGACAGGATATGAGACATGGTTTACATACAGTAAGCCATTTCATATCCCTAATTTTTTACATACTCCTCACTAATAATAAAAAACTGGCGTGGGCTCCCGTGCAATTTTCTCCGCCACAGTGGTAAAGCCAGTGAGTGAGGGCAGATATTAATAGCCTAGAGAGGGACTATGGCTATTGCCCCCCCCCCCCCCCGCTAAGTACATCTGCCCCCAGCCACCCCAGAAGAGGCACATCTGTAGTAATACACATACACATTATGAATAAAGTATTTTAATGAAATATAAACACACATGGGGTTGAAAAATCTTTATTGTACACTTAATCCACCAACGGGCATATTAGTGAGGAATATGTAAAAAAATAAGGGATATGAAATGGTTTACTGTATGTAAACCATGTCTCATATCCTGTCGGGTTTGATAAGGAGATAACAAAAGCTGACAATTGAATTACCTGTTGTGAATTCTGTGGCTGAATTCACTCCTGTGGTCACAAGTGGTATTGCAGCCTCTGGGCTTCCTCCCTCAGGTGTTTTGGTGAGCTCGTTGGCTGCCTTGCTATTTAACTCCACCTGAGTCTGTCTTCCTTGCTCCTTGTCAATGTTCCAGTGTTGGATCTGAGCTATTGCATCTTTCCTGTGGCCTGCTGCTCTGCTAGATAAGTGTTACTTTGTTTTTGTTTCCGTTTTTTCTGTCCAGCTGTGCTATTCTCTTTTGCTGGAAGCTCTGAGACGCAAAGGGTGCACTGTCGTGCCGTTAGTTCGGCACGGTGGGTCTTTTTGCCCCCCTTTGCGTGGTTCTGCTTTAGGGTTTTTTGTAGACTGCATAGTTCTCTTTGCTATCCTCGCTCTGTCTAGAATATCGGGCCTCACTTTGCTGAATCTATTTCATTCCTACGTTTTGTCTTTTCATCTTGCTAACAGTCATTATATGTGGGGGGCTGCCTATTCCTTTGGGGTATTTCTCTGAGGCAAGTCAGGCTTGTATTTCTATCTTCAGGCTAGTCAGCTCCTCAGGCAGTGCCGAGTTGCATAGGTAGTGTTAGGCGCAATCCACTGCTGCTTTTAGTTGTGTGAGGATAGGTTCAGGTATTGCAGTCTGCAGAGATTCCACGTCTCAGAGCTTGTTCTATTGTTTTTGGGTTATTGCCATATCACTGTATGTGCGCTGATTACTGCACACTGTGTTGCCTGATAGCACAGCATAACAGTACAAGGAGCCCAAACCAATGATTCTCAATAGAGGGAAAAAAGAAGTCCTGACATCATTTTTTTTTCCTCAGCTCTGTCTTCAGTTTTTTTTTTTTTTTTCCCCTAGACATTAGAGTGCTTCAGGACACAGCTGTGGACATGGATATTCAGGCTCTGTGCTCCTCAATGGATAATCTCGTTATAAATGTACAAAAGATTCAGGATACAATTGATCAGAAATCTATACTAGAACCAAGAATTCCTATTCCTGATTTGTTTTTTGGTGACAGAACTAAGTTCCTGAGCTTCAAAAATAATTGTAAGCTATTTCTGGCCTTGAAACCTCATTCTTCTGGTAATCCTATTCAACAGGTTTTGATTATTATTTCTTTTTTGCGCGGCGACCCACAGGACTGGGCGTTTTCTCTTGCGCCAGGAGACCCTGCATTGAGTAATGTTGATGCGTTTTTCCAGGCGCTTGGATTGCTTTACGATGAGCCTAATTCAGTGGATCAGGCTGAGAAAAATTTGCTGGCTTTATGCCAGGGTCAGGATGATGTAGAAGTATATTGTCAGAAATTTAGGAAGTGGTCAGTACTCACTCTGTGGAATGAATCTGCACTGGCGGCTTGGTTCAGAAAGGGTCTCTCTGAAGCTCTTAAGGATGTCATGGTGGGATTTCCTATGCCTGCTGGTTTGAATGAGTCTATGTCCTTGGCCATTCAGATCGGTCGTCGCTTGCGCGAGCGTAAATCTGTGCACGATCTGGCGGTATTGTCTGAGAGTAAACCTGAGCCTATGCAGTGCGACAGGACTATGACTAAAGTTGAACGGCAAGAACACAGACGTCTGAACAGGCTGTGTTTCTACTGTGGTGATTCCACTCATGCTATTTCTAATTGTCCTAAGCGCACTAGGCGGTTCGATAGCTCTGCCGTCATTGGTACTGTACAGTCCAAATTCCTTCTGTCCATTACCTTGATATGCTCTTTGTCATCGTATTCTGTCATGGCGTTTGTGGATTCAGGCGCTGCCCTGAATCTGATGGATTTGGATTATGCTAAACGTTGTGGATTTTTCTTGGAGCCTTTGCGGTGTCCTATTCCGTTGAGAGGAATTGATGCTACACCTTTGGCCAAGAATAAGCCTCAGTACTGGGCCCAGCTGACCATGTGCATGGCTCCTGCACATCAGGAAGTTATTCGCTTTCTGGTACTGCATAATCTGCATGATGTGGTCGTGTTGGGGTTGCCATGGCTACAAACCCATAATCCAGTATTAGATTGGAACTCTATGTCGGTAACCAGCTGGGGTTGTCAGGGAGTACATGGTGATGTTCCATTTTTGTCTATTTCGTCATCCATTCCTTCTGACATCCCAGAGTTCTTGTCTGACTTTCAGGATGTATTTGAAGAGCCCAAGTCTGATGCCCTACCTCCGCATAGGAATTGTGATTGTGCTATCAATTTGATTCCTGGTAGTAAATTCCCTAAGGGTCGTTTATTTAATTTGTCCGTGCCTGAACACACCGCTATGCGCAGTTATGTGAAAGAATCCCTGGAGAAGGGACATATTCGCCCATCGTCATCACCATTGGGAGCAGGGTTCTTTTTTGTAGCCAAAAAGGATGGTTCGCTAAGACCGTGTATTGATTACCGCCTTCTTAATAAGATCACTGTTAAGTTTCAGTATCCCTTGCCATTGATATCTGACTTGTTTGCTCGGATTAAGGGGGCTAGTTGGTTTACTAAGATTGATCTTCGTGGTGCGTATAATCTGGTGAGAATCAGGCAGGGAGATGAATGGAAAACGGCATTTAATACGCCCGAGGGTCATTTTGAGTATCTGGTGATGCCGTTCGGACTTGCCAATGCTCCATCTGTTTTTCAGTCTTTTATGCATGACATTTTCCGTGAGTATCTGGATAAATTCCTGATTGTTTACTTGGATGACATTTTGATCTTCTCTGATGATTGGGAGTCTCATGTGAAGCAAGTCAGAATGGTTTTCCAGGTACTGCGTGCTAATTCCTTGTTCGTGAAGGGATCAAAGTGTCTCTTCGGTGTGCAGAAAGTTTCATTTTTGGGGTTCATCTTTTCCCCTTCTACTATCGAGATGGATCCGGTTAAGGTCCAGGCCATCCAGGATTGGACTCAGCCGACATCTCTGAAAAGTCTGCAGAAATTCCTGGGCTTTGCTAATTTTTATCGTCGCTTCATCTGTAATTTTTCTAGCATTGCCAGACCATTGACCGATTTGACCAAGAAGGGTGCTGATTTGGTTAATTGGTCTTCTGCTGCCGTGGAAGCTTTTCAGGAGTTGAAGCGTCGTTTTTGCTGTGCCCCTGTGTTGTGTCAACCAGATGTTTCTCTTCCGTTCCAGGTCGAGGTTGATGCTTCTGAGATTGGAGCAGGGGCGGTTTTGTCACAGAGAGGTTCTGGTTGCTCAGTGTTGAAACCATGTGCTTTCTTTTCCAGGAAATTTTCTGCTGCTGAGCGTAATTATGATGTGGGCAACCGAGAGTTGCTGGCCATGAAGTGGGCATTCGAGGAGTGGCGTCATTGGCTTGAGGGAGCTAAGCATCGCGTGGTGGTATTGACTGATCATAAGAATCTTACTTATCTCGAGTCTGCCAAGCGCTTGAATCCTAGACAGGCCCGTTGGTCGTTATTTTTTGCTCGTTTTGATTTTGTGATTTCGTACCTTCCGGGCTCTAAAAATGTGAAGGCGGATGCTCTGTCTAGGAGTTTTGTGCCCGAGTCTCCGGGGTTATCTGAGCCGGCGAGTATCCTCAAGGAAGGAGTCATTGTGTCTGCCATCTCTCCTGATTTGCGGAGAGTGTTGCAGAAATTTCAGGCTAATAAACCTGATCGTTGTCCGGCCAAGAAACTGTTCGTCCCTGATAGGTGGACTAGTAAAGTTATCTCTGAACTTCATTGTTCGGTGCTGGCTGGTCATTCAGGAATCTTTGGTACCAGAGAGTTAGTGGCTAGATCCTTCTGGTGGCCATCTCTGTCACGGGATGTGCGTGCTTTTGTGCAGTCCTGTGGGATTTGTGCTAGGGCTAAGCCCTGCTGTTAAAGTGCCAGTGGGTTGCTTTTGCCCTTGCCGGTCCCGAAGAGGCCTTGGACACATATTTCGATGGATTTCATTTCTGACCTTCCCGTTTCTCAAAAGATGTCGGTCATTTGGGTGGTCTGTGATCGCTTTTCTAAAATGGTCCATCTGGTGCCCTTGGTTAAATTGCCTTCCTCCTCTGATTTGGTGCCTTTGTTCTTCCAGCATGTGGTTCGTATGCATGGCATTCCTGAGAATATTGTTTCTGACAGAGGTTCCCAGTTTGTCTCGAGGTTCTGGCGAGCCTTTTGTGGTAGGATGGGCATTGACCTATCTTTTTCCTCGGCCTTCCATCCTCAGACAAATGGCCAGACCGAACGAACCAATCAGACCTTGGAAACATATCTGAGATGTTTTGTTTCTGCTGACCAGGATGATTGGGTGTCCTTTTTGCCGTTGGCTGAGTTCGCCCTTAATAATCGGGCCAGCTCGGCTACCTTGGTCTCTCCATTTTTCTGCAATTCTGGGTTCCATCCTCGTTTCTCTTCAGGACAGGTTGAGTCTTCGGACTGTCCTGGTGTGGATTCTGTGGTGGACAGGTTGCAGCAGATCTGGACTCAGGTAGTGGACAATTTGACCTTGTCCCAGGAGAAGGCTCAGCTTTTCGCTAATCGTAGACGCCGTGTGGGTCCCCGACTTCGTGTTGGGGATCTGGTTTGGTTATCTTCTCGTCATATTCCTATGAAGGTTTCCTCTCCTAAATTTAAACCTCGTTTTATTGGTCCGTATAGGATTTCTGAGATTCTCAATCCGGTGTCTTTTCGTCTGACCCTCCCAGACTCCTTTTCCATACATAATGTATTCCATAGGTCGTTGTTGAGAAGATACGTGGCACCTATGGTTCCATCTGTGGAGCCTCCTGCCCCTGTTTTGATGGAGGGGGAATTGGAGTATATTGTGGAGAAAATTTTGGATTCTCGTGTCTCTTGACGGAAACTCCAGTATCTGGTCAAATGGAAGGGTTATGCTCAGGAGGATAATTCCTGGGTTTTTGCCTCTGATGTCCATGCCCCAGATCTTGTTCGTGCCTTTCATGTGGCTCATCCTGGTCGGCCTGGGGGTTCTGGTGAGGGTTCAGTGACCCCTCCTCAAGGGGGGGGTACTGTTGTGAATTCTGTGGCTGAATTCACTCCTGTGGTCACAAGTGGTATTGCAGCCTCTGGGCTTCCTCCCTCAGGTGTTTTGGTGAGCTCGTTGGCTGCCTTGCTATTTAACTCCACCTGAGTCTGTCTTCCTTGCTCCTTGTCAATGTTCCAGTGTTGGATCTGAGCTACTGCATCTTTCCTGTGGCCTGCTGCTCTGCTAGATAAGTGTTACTTTGTTTTTGTTTCCGTTTTTTCTGTCCAGCTGTGCTATTCTCTTTTGCTGGAAGCTCTGAGACGCAAGGGGTGCACCGCCGTGCCGTTAGTTCGGCACGGTGGGTCTTTTTGCCCCCCTTTGCGTGGTTCTGCTTTAGGGTTTTTTGTAGACTGCATAGTTCTCTTTGCTATCCTCGCTCTGTCTAGAATATCGGGCCTCACTTTGCTGAATCTATTTCATTCCTACGTTTTGTCTTTTCATCTTGCTAACAGTCATTATATGTGGGGGGCTGCCTATTCCTTTGGGGTATTTCTCTGAGGCAAGTCAGGCTTGTATTTCTATCTTCAGGCTAGTCAGCTCCTCAGGCAGTGCCGAGTTGCATAGGTAGTGTTAGGCGCAATCCACTGCTGCTTTTAGTTGTGTGAGGATAGGTTCAGGTATTGCAGTCTGCAGAGATTCCACGTCTCAGAGCTTGTTCTATTGTTTTTGGGTTATTGCCATATCACTGTATGTGCGCTGATTACTGCACACTGTGTTGCCTGATAGCACAGCATAACAATTACCGCCTTTTATGCTATTTAGCTCTGTATTAAATATATATATATATATATATATATATATATATATATATATACTAGCTGAAGAGCCCGGCATTGCCTGGGCATAGTAAATATCTGTGGTAAGTTATAGCACTCACTTCTCTTATTTTCCCATCACGCCTCCCATGTAGCACCTCACTTCTCTCATTTTCCCATCACACCTCTCATTTTTCCCCTCACATCTTTCATTTTCCCCCTCACATCTTATTTTCTCCCTCACACCTCTCATTTCCCCCTCACTCCTCTTATTTTCCCCCTCACTCCTCTCATTCCCCCCTCACTCCTCTCATTCCCCCCTAACACTTGTCATTTTGACCTCACATCTGTCATTTTCCGATCACTCCACTATTTTCCCTCACTCCCCTCATTTTGCACTCACACCTTTTCATTTTTACCTCATACCTCTCATTTTTCCCTCAGCATATACATGTTTGTCATCTCCCTTAAATATAGTATACACCTGTATGTCATCTCCTTCTGTATATATAGTATATACCTGTGTGTCATCTCCTCCTGTATATAGTATATATCTGTATGTCATCTCCTCCTATATATAGTATATACCTTTATGTCATCTCCTCCTGTATATAGTATATACGTGTGTCATCTCCCCTGTATATAGTATGTACCTGTATGTCATCTCCTCCTGTATATAGTATATACCTGTGTGTCATCTCCTCCAGTATGTAGTATATACCTGTATGTCATCTCCTCCTATATATAGTATATACCTGTATGTCATCTCCTCCTGTATATAGTATATACCTGTGTGTCATCTCCTTCTGTATATAGTATATATCTGTGTGTCATCTCCTCCTGTATTAAACCTCGTCTACACGTTATTTGGTCAGTATTTTTACCTCAGTATTTGTAAGCTAAATTGGCAGCCTGATAAATCCCCAGCCAACAGGAAGCCCTCCCCCCTGGCAGTATATATTAGCTCACACATACACATAATAGACAGGTCATGTGACTGACAGCTGCCATATTTCCTATATGGTACATTTGTTGCTCTTGTAGTTTGTCTGCTTATTAATCAGATTTTTATTTTTGAAGGCTAATACCAGACTTGTATGTGTTTTAGGGCAAGTTTCATGTGTCACGTTGTGTGTGTTGAGTTGCGTGTGGTGACATGCATGTAGCGACTTTTGTGAGATGAGTTTTGTGTGGCGACATGCGTGTAGCAACTTTTTGTGTGTTGAGTTGCATGTGACAGGTTAGTGTAGCAAGTTGTGTGCAGCAAGTTTTGCGCATGGCGAGTTTTGCACATGGTGAGTTTTATGGGTAGTGCGTTTTGAGTATGTCCAAGTTTTGTGTGAGGCAATTTTTGCATGTGTTGCAACTTTTGTGTATGTGGCAATTTTTCCGCATGTGCAAGTCTTGCGTGTGGCGAGTTTTCCATGAGGTGAGTTTTGCACGTGTGGCGAATTTTCCATGACGAGAGTTTTGCACGTGTAGCGAGTTTTCCATGAGGTGAGTTTTGCACATGCGGCGAGTTTTGCGTGAGCCTAGTTTTGCATGTGGTGAGTTTTGCAAGTGGCGAATTTTGCGTGTGGCGAGTTTTGAGTGGCGAATTTTGTGTTTTGACTTTTATGTGGCGAGGTTGGTGTTTGTGTGGTGAAATGTGTGCTGAGGGTGGTATATGTGTTCAAGCACGTGGTAGTGTGTGGCGCATTTTGTGTGTGTGTTCATATCCCCGTGTGTGGTGAGTATCCCATGTCGGGGCCCCACCTTAGCAGCTGTACAGTATATACTCTTTGGCGCCATCGCTCTCATTCTTTAAGACCCCCTTGTTCACATCTGGCAGCTGTCAATTTGCTTCCAACACTGTACCTTTCACTTTTTCCCCATTATGTAGATAGGGGCAAAATTGTTTGGTGAATTGGAACGTGCGGAGTTAAAATTTCGCCTCACAACATAGCCTATGACGCTCTCGGGGTCCAGACGTGTGACTGTGCAAAATTTTGTGGCTGTAGCTGCGACGGTGCAGATGCTAATCCTGGACATACACACACACATACATACACACACACACACACACACACACACACACACACACACACACACATACAGCTTTGCATATTAGATATGTGTCTCAATGATTTTCTGTCTATAGACTTTCATTGGTGGATTTTTTGCACAATACGCTGACAAACGCAGCATGCTGTGATTTTCTACGCCCGTAAAATACGGCTGCGAAATATGCGGCAGATAGGAGCTGCCCCATAGAGAATCATTGGTCCGTGTGCAATGCGTAGTTTTTACACTTCTCATACGCTCGTAAAACTCTCTAGTGTGACCCCGGCCTAACACAGAGTCTCTTCAGCCCCACTTCACCTGTGCTGTCTCAGGGTCCCCCACAAGCCCACAGCTCTACATCCTAGGTTTTTGGATGTATCCACTACAGTTGTTACCGTTTCTAGACATCTAAGAATGTGTTGTCATTAGAGATGGGTGAACCCGAACTTAAAATTTTGAGGTTCCTACCGAACAGTTAATGTCCGGTGGTAAACGCCAAACGCGGACTTTTCCCAAAAGTCCATTGCAATGTTCTGAATTCCAGAGAAAGAGAGACACACAATTTTCCAGCTCAAAAGTTTGGATCCTCATTGCTTTCAATGTAGTTCAGGTTATTGTTCAAGTTCGGGTAAAGTTCTGGAACCTGAACTGAACTTTGGAATAAAGTTCAAGTAGGATACCCTAACCAAAACCCAAACCTCCACAGGTCCACTCATCCGTACTTGTAGTATTAACATCCACACTGCCTCCTATCCAGTTATAGTTAGGCTTTCTACATCAGAAATCCCTATGCTTGAACATAACAAGTCTGCAGCTTAATTTCTTGTTTTCCTGTCTGTTCACTCCAAACTCTGACTCACTCTAGGCAGGAAATAACTCTATTCATAAAGGCTCAACCCTCCTAAGCCTTCTCTATGGGCATGTAAGTAATAGGAAGCTGAATAAAATGATACCTTGATATCTGCAACCTGGTCTTATTCCAGAGAAATACTTGGTTTTCTTATTTGTAAATGAGCTGTTCCGGACTATGGTCCGGACACTGATCCACATGAGAATCTGCCTCCAGATTTTAAACAAAATGTGACATTTCCAGTTTGATATGTCATGATGACCACTCTCTATTCTCCTGATCTCTCTGCAGAGCTGTGTGTGACTATAACTAGAGATGGGCAAAAATGACCGGTAAAGTTCGGGGTCCGTACCAAACACCTAGTGTTCATGAACGCATCCCAAACACTTCTCCAGGAGGACCATGTTACTGTTCGGATTCAGCAACTCAAACATTCGGTGTTTCCCACACTGTCATCTGAATGACAGTGCGAGACACACCAGCGGCTCTGGTCGGTGGTAAGACCATTACCACAGGTCAGAGAGCCGCAGTTCCCACACTGACAGCGTGAGCCAGCAGCTCTGACCAGCCATAAAAAGGTTACTGCCAGTTGCTGGCATTGGCTGATAAGAGAGTACTACTCTCATCAGCCTACGCCTGCTGTCACTGATAATAGCAAATCAGGGGCCGCTGATGGGAGTATTCATAAGCCGGCGAGTGTGTTATAAATACATAAAAAACGACGTAAGGTCTTTTCTTTTACTGACAACCAGCACAGGCAACACTGACAGCTGCGTTCTGCAACCCTTAGCTGTCAGCTTTGTCATTGCTGTTTATCAAGAATAGAGGGGTCCAACGCCATTTTTTAAATTATTTTAATAAGGATTTTATTGTGGCTGGGTGTTTTTTACAATCTATGTATGGGGTTAGTTATACCTGCCTCTCCATTACTAAACCCTGGGCTTGATGTCAACTGCCAATACAAAGCTGACATCAACCCTAGAACTATTATCCCACTTGCTATCCCACCAGGGCAAGTGGGAAGAACAAGGCTAAGTGCCTGATTTGGTGTATTTTATTGACTTTCACGGTGCCACCTGCCGCCGCTCCTGCCGCCGTGCCGACATACTTACCCGTCCCAGCGCGCTTTCTCTGGTCTGCAGACACTCCATTCCTCCACTCTATGATTCTGGAAGATCTTGACCCGGAAGTTCTGCAGCACTCAGTCTATTTAAGGTAACTCCTTCCTCTCCTCCATGCCTGATTGTCATTTGTCCTCATTTGACCCAGGTCACTCTGTACCTTGCTCTGTCCTGTACGTCCGCCATACTTTGCTCTGTCCTGTGCATTTGCCATACCTTGCTCTGTCCTGTGCGTCCGCCATACCTTGCTCTATCCTGTGCATCCGCCATACCTTGCTCTGTCCTGTGCGTCCATCATACCCTGCCTGTCCTGTGTTTCCACCATACCCCGCCTGTCCTGTGTTTCCGCCATACCCTGCCAGTCCTGTGTTTCAGCCATAACCTGCCTGTCCTGTGTTTCGGCCATACCCTGCCTGTCCTGTGTTTCCGCCATAACCTGCCTGTCCTGTGTTTGCGCCATACCCTGCCTGTCCTGTGTTTCCGCCATATCCAGTCTTTCCTGGGCGTCCGCCATATCCTGTCTATTCTTAGTCTCAGTCATTGCCAGTCTGTCCTGTGTCTCCGTTATAGTCAGCTGCGTCTTTTCCACTCCTACTTGCTGTCCCCGGGTATCAGCTTCTGCTGCAATAGTCTCCCTCGGACCTGCCCCTAACACTCCCTGTATTGGGTGTGGTCCACCAGGCCAGCTCACCCTTGGGAGGTTCGTTGTCATGGTTCTCTGGGTTCACTTTAGGAGTTCCAAAAGATCTGACATTGACACTCCATTTCTGGGATGGTTGAGAGCTGATGTTTTTAGTCTGGGAGGGGGCCAATATTCATGGCCCTTTCATAGGCTATTAATATCAGTCCGGAGCTGTCTGCATAGCCTTTGCTGTTTAACGAGTATAGGGAAAACTCCACGTCATTTTTTTTTCAAAACAACTCACACTGACACAGGAGCGTTATCGCTCCTGCAGCGTGTGGCGCTGAGCTGCCGTGAGAAAGATCATCAAGTTCAAATCTGAAGAACCCTAGTTGCCAAAAGACAGTGGGAGACTCACCAAATGTATGGAGGAAGGTGCTGTGGTCAGATGAGACCAAAATATTACTTTTTGGCCACCAAGGTAAAAGCTATGGCTATCACCAAATCAACAAAGCTCATGACCCCAAAAATACCATGTCCACAGTGAAATGTGGTGGTGGCAGCATCATGCTGTGATGATGTTTTTTGGCAGCAGGGACAGGGAAAATGGTCTGAGTCGAGTGGGAACATGGTTTTTGTGAAATAATGGAATATTCTTGAGCAAAACCTGTTTTAGCCTGTCAGTGATTTGAGACTGGCATGGAGATTCACCTTCCAACAAGACAATGACCTACAGCATACTGCTAAAGCAACACTCGACTGGTTTAAGGGAAATGTGTAAATGTTTTGGAGTGGCCTAGTCAAAGCCAAAACCTTAATCCAGCTGAGGATCTGTGGTCAGACTTGAAGATTGCGGTTTACCAGAGGGAACCATCTAATTTGAAGGAGCTGGAGCAGTTTTGCCTTGAGGAATGGGCAAAATCCCAGTGGCAAGATGTGGAAAGTTCGTACAGACTTAGGAGCTGTAATTGCTGCAAAAGAAGGCTCTACATAGTATTGACGTTAGTAGGGTGAAAAGTTATGCACACTGAAGTTTTCAGTTATTCTGTCCTATTTGTTGTTTGCTTTACAATAAAAAGAAAACAAAATGGTCGCAGTTGAAGGGAATTGATGAACTGATGCAAACCCTCAAAAAAACAGTGAAATTCCAGGTTGTGAGGCAGCAAAACGCGAAAAATGCCAAGGGGGTGAATACTTTGACGAGCCACTGTACAGATAAGAAAAACATGGATATCTTTGAAATAAGACACCAGATCGCAAATATCAAGGTATCACTTTATTCAGCTTCCTGTGACCAACATGCCCATATAGATGGCTTGGAGGGTTGATCTTACTACAGTTTTCCATTAACCCCAAATCTCCTTCCACCATTTGGGCTGGTCAGCGCAACCCCACCTCTCCCAGCTGTCTATTCTTCCATAGTCCCACATAAGAGGAATTGCAATAAACCATGTCAAACAGTATGCAGCTTTTCTAAACGGATATTCCATCGGATAATATGAACACATGTGTATAGCATATCACAGTATCAAAATCATCTTAGCAATATCTTCAGGGGCTGGCAGCCATCTTTAGTCCTGCACAATTACAGTGATTGAAATGCATTGGTAAAGTGTACTTCTAATGACAGTGAAAGTCTAAGCATACATGTCTGTTCAAGTCATTAGTTTGATCCCAGAATATATAGGAGTGGTCCGAAGTTCAAAGTATTTTTCATTCTAAAGCCCTATCTATTTAGTCCGATAATCTAAACTTTTTTTGCATACCTGAACTGAAAATTTCCTATTGTTCCCTAACTATACTATCTACCTGCCTTTTTCCCCCTTCTTCCTTCTTGATCATGCTTCATTACAGAGTTCTAGTGCTTGCTTGAATACTTAAGAGAAACATTCCACAATGGATCTGCCCCATCCACCTCCCCTATGCCATGGACTATAGCCCCCACCCTGGATCTGCCCCCATCCACCTCCCCTATGCCATGGACTATAGCCCCCACAATGGATCTGCCCCCATCCACCTCCCCTATGCCATGGACTATAGCCCCTACCCTGGATCTGCCCCATCCACCTCCCCTATGCCATGGACTATAGCCCCCACCCTGGATCTGCCCCCATCCACCTCCCCTATGCCATGGACTATAGCCCCCACAATGGATCTGCCCCCATCCACCTCCCCTATGCCATGGACTATAGCCCCTACCCTGGATCTGCCCCATCCACCTCCCCTATGCCATGGACTATAGCCCCCACCCTGGATCTGCCCCCATCCACCTTCCCTACAGCTCCTACCCAAAATCCCCACAGTCCCTATCCCTATTGCCTTTATACACTTGCTTTGGCAAAACTGATGTGTATTTGGTCCTGCCAATAAAGCTTCTTTGAATCTTGAATCATGAGGTGTATAGGCTGTGGTCACTGCCACAGCCCCTACCTTGAAACGAAGAGTCATCAGTGACACTTGTCACAGAGGTTGGGCTAGTCCCTGCGTGATATGTACTATGCAATGTGCACAATGACAGCGCACCCTCTGCTATTGGCTCAGATCAGCAGTAACAACCTGGCAGGAGAGCACATTGGCAGAATACCCAACATGCAGTGACCAGCGCAGTCAGTGCAAGTGACGTCACTAGTTTCTGCACTCCAAGTATTCTGACAATGCGCTCAGTTGCTGTCTAATCTGAGCTGGTAACTGAGCATGAGCTGTCTTTGTGCACATCGCACAGGGCACAGTGCAGGGATTAGCCTAACTCCTAAAATAAGTTTCACTGATGATGCTTCATTTCAGAGATGGGGCAGGGGCTGCGGCAATGACCACAGCCTGTGGCCCCTGATGACTCTTCTTTTGAGTACCCCAGCATGCACTTGAATTCTCAAACAATGCCTCATCAAAAAGGAAATAGGTGAAAAAAGAAATGCAGTTAGGTGATGTAGTTAGGGAACGGTAGGGAATTTTTAATTCAGGTATATTAGAAAATAGATTACGGTAGATTATGTCACTAAATACCTACCATCCACGCTCTATCACAAACTTCCGTAACCTCTCTAACCTTATACCTATTCACCCAGCCCCCGCTTCCCCAGTCCCACTAACAGGAGCTCTGTGGAACGCTCGCTCTGTCTGCAACAAGCTTCCTACATCCATGATCTTTTTGTTACTACCAAACTTTCCTTCCTCGCCATCACCAAAACCTGGCTCACCCCTTCTGACACAGCCTCCCCTGCTGCACTCTCTTATGGTGGCTTCCACCTTTCTCACACACCCCGCCCCAGCAGCAAACATGGTGGAGGAGTTGGTTTTCTCCTGTCAGATAACTGCTCCTTCACCCCAATCCCACTGCCACCCTCTGTTACCCTCCCTTCCTTTGAGGTGCACTCTGTGCACATCTACTCCCCCACCAACCTCCAACTGGCTGTCATTTACCACCCCCCAGGGCCAGCCACCACCTTCTTTGACCACTTCACTACCTGGCTACTTAATTTCCTTTCTGCGGACATCCCCACTATCATCATGGGCGACTTCAACATCCCCATTGACACTTCCCTCTCAGCTGCCACTAAACTTCTAACTCTCACTTCCTCCTTCGGCCTCACTCAATGGTCTTTTACAGCCACTCACAAAGATGGTCACACACTGGACCTCATCTTCACCCGCCTCTGCTCTCTATCTAACCTCTCTAACTCACCTCTTCCACTCTCTGACCACAACCTTCTCACATTCTCATCTCTCTCCACTCCCTGTCTACAATCCCCACCCCACAAACTTTCACACCCTCGCAGAAATCTTAAACATTTTGACCTACATTCATTCTCTGAATCCCTCCTCCCTCTCACAGACATAAGTTCCATACACAATTCGGATGACGCTGCCGCTCTAGATAACACCACAATAGCTGTAGCTTTGGAATCTGCTGCCCCACTTATACATACCAAAGCTTGCAAAATCAACAGACAGCCCTGGCACACCAGCCTGACCAAAGAACTGAGGCGAGCTTCCAGGGCTGCTGAACGCAGATGGAAAAGATCCCACTCTAACGAGCACTTCATCGCATTCAAACAGTCCTTCACTACTTTCAAGACCACACTCGCCACAGCTAAACAAACCTACTTCTCATCTCTCATATCCTCTGTCTCACAACCCTAAACAGTTATTCAACACCTTCAATTCTCTCCTCCGTCCCCCAGCACCTGCTCCCTCCCCACTTATCTCCGCTGAAGACTTTGCCTCATTTTTCAAGCAGAAGATTGATAGCATCAGAGACAGTTTTGGTCGACAACCCCCAGAGCCCTTCCTCCCGACTTCCCAGCCCTCCACCTCCAAAACCAACTTCTCCACCATTACAGAAGATCAACTCTCCACTCTACTCTCAAGATTGCATCTCACCACCTGTGCACTTGACCCGCTCCCATCCCACCTCATCCCAAACCTCACCACAGTCTTCATCCCAACCCTAACCCATCTCTTCAACCTATCACTAACAACTGGTGTTTTCCCCTCAAGCTTTAAACATGCCTCCATCACACCTATCCTCAAAAAGCCCTCTCTTGACCCATCCTCTGTATCTAGCTATCGCCCTATATCACTTCTCCCCTATGCCTCCAAACTACTGGAACAACACGTTTACCTTGAACTGTCCTCCCATCTCTCTGTTGCAGAGTGCGTCTTCTTGCAGTCACCGCTGTACTTAGGAAAGCTTCAATCAGCAAGATATCTTGAGTAAACAGTATTTACTTCATACTGGATAAACATGAGATACAATTCAGTGTCACACAGTCCGTGCACTGAAGACAACACATTCATGAAGAAAAGCAAAACCGAAAGTAAGAAAACAACCAACCACTGAGAGCTTCCCTCCCCACATTACAGCAAGTATATGACTTTACACACTATCGCCATCTGCTGTCTGGTTAGTATAAATTCCTCCTTTCACTTATAATAAGTCCCAATCTGTTGCATATGCCAACACCCTTTCTCAACAGTAAGGACTTATTCAATCAAACCCAACTTTTTTATTAGTCTCTGATGTTTATCAGCATTCAACGCCTTCGTGAAAATGTCTGATGTCATTTCTTCAGTAGGACAGTACTCTAACTTCAAGACTCCTTGTTCCTGATGATCTCTCAAGAAATTATATTTCACATCAATATGCTTGGTTCTTGGATTGACTCTTTCCATCTGAGCAAGAACAAGACATCCTTGATTGTCCTCTTTTAGTTTTGTTGGTGCCAACTGTGGTTGTCCTAATTCTGTCAACAATTGTCTTAACCACAGTACTTCTTGACTCGCATGTGCTGCGGCAACATATTCTGCTTCTGTTGAAGATAGTGTCACAATTGACTGTTTCTTACTTGTCCAACTTATTGGTCCACCTGAGAGGAAAAAAATATGTCCACTGGTAGATCTTCTGTCAGTTGGATCTCCAGCCCAATCTGCATCAACATATCCTGTTAAAATGCAATCATCGCTTGTGGGTAATTTCAGCTTAACATTGCTAGTTCCTTTCAAATAACGTATTACTCTCTTCACGGCATTCCAATCAGCTTTATTTGGTTTTGATACCTTTCTGCTCAGGATTCCTACTGCTGCTGCGATGTCTGGTCTTGTAACGGTCGCTAGATACAGTAATTTTCCTATAGCTGTTCTGTATTCTTCATTATTTGGTAGCATATTTTGTTCACTGTTCATCTCTTTGAGATAATTAGTTTCCATTGGAGACTTTACTGTTTTTGCATCTTTTAATCCAAATTTTTCTTTTATGTCTTGAATCATGTGATTTTGATTCAGTAGGAAACTTCCATCTTCTTCTCTTTCTACTTGTATTCCTAGGTATTGTTTTACATTTCCCAAGTCTTTGATTTCGAAATGTTGCTTCAGGATTTTTAGAATGTTTTCGTTATCCCTTTCTTGTTCAAAACAAATCAAAATGTCGTCTACATATATGAGTATGTAAATCCATCTATTAATCAGCCTTTTTGTGTATAAGCATGGATCAGCTTTGCTTCTTTGAAATTTTTCATTTGTAAGTACTTCCGGGATTTTGTCATTCCACGCTTTAGCTGCTTGCTTTAAACCATATATGCTTTTCTGTAGTTTACAAACTTTGTTTGGATTTCTTTCATCTTTGAATCCTGGAGGTTGTTCCATATAAATGTCTTCTGTTAAATCTCCATTCAGAAAACCTGTCTTTACATCTAGATGTCTCAGTTGCATCTGTTTCATTGCTGCAACTGTAAGTAAAGTTCTTATTGTAGTGTGTTTGACAACTGGAGCAAATGTCTCATCATAGTCTTCTCCATATTTTTGAGAATACCCTTTAGCTACGAGTCTTGCTCGGTATCTTTCAGCTGTGCCATCTGTTTGGTATTTAACTTTAAAAATCCATTTACATCCTATGGTTTTTCTTCCTTCTGGTAAATCTGTTAGTGTCCATGTATTTGAATCTTGCATGGATTTAATTTCTGTTTCTGTTGCTTCTATCCATTTATTAGCTTCTTCCACTGGAAGTTTAGATATTTCCTCCCAAGAAGTAGGCTCATAGATTTTTCTTGTGCTTGTCTTGTATGAGAGACGTTTTGGTGGTTTTCCTTTGTTCTCTCTCATTGAACGTCTTGGTTCTGTGTCTGTTTGTAGTTGTGATTCTTCACTTTCAGTATTTTGTTCTTCATTAACTTCTACTTCTTTCTCATCAGATATTTCTTCAGTTGTGTCATTATTGGTTTTCTCATTTTTTGTTTCAACTGAAATCATAATATCTTCATTCAAATCTTCAATGAATGTCACACTGTTACTCACCATAACTCTGTCTGTTTTGGGATCTAGGATTCTGTATCCTTTGCAATTTTCACTATATCCAACAAATATTCCTTCCATGGATCTGTTTTGAAGTTTGGAACGTTTTTCTGTTGGAATGAATATGAAAACTTTACATCCAAAAACTTTTAAATGATTGACACTTGGTTTCATACCTTGCCACAGTTCATATGGAGTTTTCGTCAGTTTTCTGGAAAAAAGTCGGTTCTGTAGATAAGTAGCTGTCATTGCTGCCTCACCCCAATATTTCTCTGGTAGTTTGGAATCCGTCAGCATACATCTTATCATCTCTGTTAGAGCTCTGTTTTTCCTTTCTGCTACTCCATTTTGTTCAGGTGTGTATGGAACCGTTTTCTGGTGTTCTATTCCATTGTGTCTTAAGTAGTCTTCTATTCTGTGACCTGTAAATTCACCTCCATTATCACTTCTGATGATAATTGGCTTCCTTTGAAATTTGTTACTTGATCTTGTTACATAGTCTACAAGTTTACAAAAACTTCACTTTTGTTTTTAATTAAGTATGTGACTGTGTATCTTGAGTAATCGTCTATAAAAGTCAACATGTATCTATTGCCTCCTGATGTAGTCACTTTCATGGGTCCACATAAGTCAGTATGCACCAAATCAAGTGGTCTTTCGCTTTTCATCTCACTTTCTTTTGGAATAGATATCCTTGTGGCTTTGGATTTTATACAACGATCACATCTTATGGTAATTGAGCAATCTGATATCTTTAAATCTTTTGTCAATTCTTTTCTCTGTAATTCCCTTATACTGTCAGGGTGTCTATGTCCTAGACGTCTATGCCACATGTGAATACAGTTTTTGTGATCATGTGTACATACCTTCATCTGTTCCTTTGGTGTGTCAAAATGATATAATTGTTCATCTGCCTTGACTTTGGTTATCACCTTGTTTCCTGCAATAATTGCACACTCATTGTCTTTGAATTTCACTGTAAGTCCTTTTGCTGTTAAACGTTTCACAGATAATAATCCGCCTTCCAATTTTGGAACATACAACACATCTTGTACAAGTATCTTTGAATCTTGCCCGAAATTGTTTGAACAATTTAGCATACCTTGTCCGATACCTTCTGCGGTTATTTTGCTTCCATCTGCGAGATAAATGGCTTCTTTCTTATCTAAATCAAGATCAGTAAAGAAATTCTTGTCACTTGTCATATGACTCGTTGCTCCTGAATCAATAAACCAACCAAGTGATGATTTCTTGTCTGTTACTTTAAATGTGCCATTCCAATTATTCTCACATGAATCGGAAATTGTGTTTTTTACTTTCTCTGTATGCTTTTTATGTTGTAATTTTTTTTGTTCTGCTTTCCATATGGTACAGTCTTTCTTTAAATTACCTTTTTTCTTAAATCTGAAGCATTCTCTTGTCTCTTTATTATAGGGTTTTTGGAATTCTGTAGCTTTAAGAGCGTTTTCACTGTCCTTTTCAGTAGAAGAATAATTTCTTTGTTCTTTTCTTCTCTGATATTCATCTATTAGTCTTGTTTTCACAAAATCTAATGTAATGTCAGTTTCTGGTCTCGTCTCAAGGGCATTTATCAAGGCTGTATACGAATCTGGTAAACTGCACAACAATATAGCTGCTACATGACTTTCTTTAATATCTTCACCAATAGATCTTAGCTGTGATATCACTTCCATCATTGAGAATATGTGCTTCTGCATATCGTCATTTGCACTCAATCTCATACTGTACAGCTTTCTTAATAAAAATAACTTGTGATTCAAGCTAGGTCTTTCATACAGTTTTCTTAATGCTTCCCACATTCCCTTAGCTGTTTCTTCATTTCTTATATGTATTAATTGAGCATCATCCACTAATAAGCTAATGGTGGCTCTAGCTTTTATATCCTTCTTATCCCATGTCTGATTATCTTGATCTGGTCTTGCTGTAACAATTACTTCCCATAGATCATCCTTAGATAACAACATCTCTACTTTGAATTTCCATAACTGATAATTTTCACTATTCAGTTTAGCTACTGTAAATTTCAGTTCTGTGTTACTCATCATCTTTATATAGTCTTACTTGTTTAGAGAGTTGTACTGAAGATATTCTCCTGTATGTCCTGTGAATTCTCTGCAATTATATCCAGCTCCTGGGATGCTGAATTCCTCTGTCACTCTGTATCTGGATTTAGTTCCTTCTGTTTACAGAGCTTATCTGTGTGCTCCCTTATCTGGGCTATAAACCAGGATCCTTCTGCCTGAGCTTTTAGTGCAGACCTGTAGTGTCTGGGGTGCCTGGGTTGCCTGGGGTTATCTGGGGTGTCTGGGGTTATCTGGGGTGCCTGGGCCCATAACCTGTTGCAGAGTGCGTCTTCTTGCAGTCACCGCTGTACTTAGGAAAGCTTCAATCAGCAAGATATCTTGAGTAAACAGTATTTACTTCATACTGGATAAACATGAGATACAATTCAGTGTCACACAGTCCGTGCACTGAAGACAACACATTCATGAAGAAAAGCAAAACCGAAAGTAAGAAAACAACCAACCACTGAGAGCTTCCCTCCCCACATTACAGCAAGTATATGACTTTACACACTATCGCCATCTGCTGTCTGGTTAGTATAAAGTCCTCCTTTCACTTATAATAAGTCCCAATCTGTTGCATATGCCAACACTCTCTTCTTGCTCCCTCTTTGACCGCTTACAATCTGGCTTCCGGTCATGCCATTCCACTGAAACTGCCCTAACTAAGGTCACCAATGACCTCTTAACCGCCAAGAGCAAGCGACACTACTCTGTCCTCCTCCTCCTCGACCTGTCGGCTGCCGTTGAAACAGTGGACCATTCCCTATTATTACAGACCCTCTCATCCCTTGGCATCACAGACTTGGCCCTATCCTGGATCTCATCATACCTAACAGACCAGACATTCAGCATCTCCCACTCACACACCACCTCCTCACCTCGCCCCCTATCTGTCGGAGTCCCACAAGGTTCAGTCCTTGGGTCCCTGCTCTTCTCCATTTACACCTTTGGCCTGGGACAGCTCATAGAATCTCATGGCTTTCAGTATCACCTCTATGCTGATGACACACAGATCTACATCTCTGGACCAGATATCACCTCCCTTCTAACCAGAATCCCTCAATGTCTGACCACTATTTGATCCTTCTTCTCCGCTAGATTTCTGAAACTTAACATGGACAAAACAAAATTCATCATCTTTCCCCCATCTCACGCGACCCCCCCAACGAACCTATCCATTACAGTAAATGGCTGCCCAATCTCCCCAGTCCCACAAGCTCGCTGCCTCGGGGTAATCCTTGACGCTGATCTCTCCTTCAAACCACATATCCAAGCCCTTTCCACTTCCTGCCGACTTCAACTCAAAAATATTTCACGAATCTGTTCATTCCTCAACCATGAATCTGCAAAAACCCTACTCCATGCCCTCATCATCTCTCACCTTGACTACTGCAACCTCCTGCTCTGTGGCCTCCCCTCTAACACTCTCGCACCCCTCCAATCTATTCTAAACTCTGCTGCCCGACTAATCCACCTGTCCCCCCGCTATTCCCCGGCCTCTCCCCTCTGTCAATCCCTTCACTGGCTCCCCATTGCCCAGAGACTCCACTACAAAACCCTAACCATGATGTACAAAGCCATCCACAACCTGTCTCCTCCATACATCTGTGACCTCGTCTCCCGGTACTTACCTACATGCAACCTCCGATCCTCACAAGATCTCCTTCTCTACTCCCCTCTTATTTCCTCTTCCCACAATCGTATACAAGATTTCTCTCGCGTATCACCCCTACTCTGGAAACCTCTACCACAACACATCAGACTCTCGCCTACCATCGAAACCTTCAAAAAGAACCTGAAGACCCACCTCTTCCGACAAGCCTACAACCTGCAGTAACCACCAATCGACCAAACCGCTGCATAACCAGCTCTATCCTCACCTACTGTATTCTCACCCATCCCTTGTAGATTGTGAGCCTTCGCGGGCAGCGTCCTCACTCCTCCTGTACCAGTTATGACTTGTATTGTTTAAGATTATTGTACTTGTTTTTATTATGTATACCCCTCCTCACATGTAAAGCGCCATGGAATAAATGGCGCTATAACAATAAATAATAATAATAATAATAAATAGATAGGAATTTAGAATGAAAATTACTTTGAACTTTGGACCTCCCCTTTAATACATTTTCAATTCTTTTACTGCATGGAAAAAATCTTGTTCCATAAGTACCATTATTTAAAAGAGAAATATGGAAGTAAAAGCCACTGACTTGTATTTTTATTTTTGCATTTATTAACACTGCAGAGTTTCAGGCTTCCCATGTAGCCCCTGGAGATACATTCACGTATAGGTGGGAAGTACCAGAAAGTGTGGGGTCAACTATCCATGACATGAACTGCTTACCATGGCTGTACTACTCATCGGTTGATATGGTCAGGGACACAAATTCGGGACTAGTGGGTCCTTTGCTTGTGTGTAAGAGTTTAATTGATGGCAAACAGGTTAGTACTGGTTTATTTTACATTTTTCCATATATTTATTATAGTGTTGCTATTATAGTGTACTGGTTAGCTTTATTGACATTACAATATGTGGGACTATGATCTGCTTTAGAATAGTAGAAAGCATAACTTATATATTCTACAAGCACAGCAGCACAATATAAAAAATTGTATTATTTTTAAGACTAACAACCAACGTAAAGCGACATGAGACAAAGTCCAAAAAAATACAACCAAAGCTGGGATAAGGGAAAATATGGCTTTATTGATAAGATGCCTATGATTACATATAAATCAAATTTAATATGTTAATTATGTAAAAGACTCAAACAAAAATAAATATAAATCAATAAAAAGCTTGCGCACACTGACAATATGTATAAAAAAAAGCTATATATATATAGCAAAAACCTACGCTTTACGTTGGTTGTTAGCTCTCCTTCACAGTGGGTTTTCACTGTACTCCTGCACAGCGCACCCTATATATTTTGGATATTCTTTTATTTTAGACTATATTATTTTATTTTTATGTTTATAATCCTGGGTGTACTGTGTTATATATTTATTTTTAAGACTGTAGGCTGATTTGGGAACCCCTAACAGCAGCAGCTCTGGCTCTGGTGCACTTACGATTTTCCTATAGAAATTGATCATCAGATGCTAGATAAGGTCAGATTACACAGTGGAAGTTTATTTAAAGTATTTCTAAATAAAGTTAGGTTATAGTAGATCAAAATCAGTGGGATCTATATACAAATTTCTGTGTAGAGCCTCTGTATACAGGGATGTCAAAAGCAAATACACAGTGGGTCAAAATTAGAAACTACAACAAAGTCGCAGGCCAGCCTTGATGTTTACTGAAGAAGATGATATAAGGGAGAAAAATACAGGTATAAGAAATATATATGTATTGTGGTGTAGTGACCTCTGTTACAGGTAAGGGGCGCTGTATGGGCTTCCCAGAGTGCGCATGGAGGCATATGGAGGCCATAGGAATGCATGGCAATCGCAGATACAAGTGTGGTGATGATGAGTCAAAGGCCGGCATTATTGTAAATGGCTGGTATGTGTGTCGCAGAGGAAGACACTCTGCACTGTCAGCCTGAAGTAAGGATGTTCTGGGACCTGTAGTCCTACAAGTGAATTGTGTTGTTTAACTAGGGAGGCTGGCAGGGCTAGTTCTGAGAGATGGGCGGGTCAAACTAGCCACACACACACTCCCATCTAGGGGAGTGGTTACAACTATATAATGTGACTGAGGTCTGGTCGCATGGTCTCTGAGTGTGGACCTAAATGGTCTGAGCTGGAAGGTCCTGAAGAGCCCATGTGTTGGGAGTGTCGTCTCCCTGAAGAACACATGGCGGGGCTCTGGACCTGGCACATGCCAGTGTGTGGAACGGTCTGATAACCGTGGGTAATGCTGACCAGGGTCAGTGAGAATGTCTGAAGGATACCTCTGTGGAGGAGAGGTATCCGAGAACCTGTGCAGCACCAACAGGTAACGGAAAGGGATCCGTGTTATGCTGACCGGGGTCAGAGGAGAGAGACATTGTGTATGGGGCACCTCTGAGGCCAAGAGGTGTCCAGGAACCTGTGAAGGTCACCAACAGGTAACGGACGAGGTCCGTGTGTCATGTTGACCGGGGTCAGTGAGGAACTGTGGTAAAGCTGAATATGTGCAGACGGTGTTCAAGCTGTTATCAAGTTTCTGAGGATGTGGTTTATAGTGGTGTGAAATAAACCTAAGAGACTGTGTTTTGTAAGAAATCCGTGCCTGTATGCGTTATTCCCGTGCCGAGCGAGTGTCCCCCAAGACACAAAGTAGGGGAAACGCTACAATATATATATATATATATATATTGTAGCATGGCTAACGGGTGTGTGGTCGACGGGAGGTATGTGTCACATAGGTACCTTGTCGCTGTAATGTAGCCCGGAATATTTCTTTGTTTTACATAACCATATATTTGAGTTTCAGGACCTGTGGTGATGTCAGACCACATGGCTAATCATGTGATAGATTACTGGGTGTGGTTAGTCCTATATAAGACAGGCTAATGCTTAACCCTGCTGTTCTGTTGGTCAAAAATGACCGACTTTGAACTTCAATATTCTTTAAAATATTCAAGATGCGGCTCTGAAACCCGTGGCCGACCGACCCATCCTCATTTAAGTCAATCAACCACAAGTTTCAGAACCGCATCTTGAACACCCCAAAAAATACCAAAGTTCAAAATAGGTCTCCCCAGACCGAACAGAACAGCAGGGTTAACACAGTAGATATGTGTGGAGGTGAAACCCTCCTGAGTGTGTCAAGGCTTCAGGACTGAGCCGGATGAACTGGACACTTGTTTTTCTTTGCCTGAACCAAAGGCTATTTGTTTTCTGTTGTTTTGCCATATGGTTTATGAAGCAATAAACCCAGTGAACTTTAAAGGAACACGCCTCCTGAGTGTCAGCCATCGCACCTGAGTGAGTGGAATCCCTACAATTGGTGGTAGACGTGCGGGCAGCGTTCCCAGCAGAGACGTAAGTCTATTGTTTAATGTCCTGGGTCAAGTCTGTTGCAAGCCAGCAAGCATCGCCGGGGAAAATGGAGGACCTGCTGAAACACTTGGTTCAGTTACAGTCACAGCAGGAGCAACGGCAGAGCCAGCAGGAGCAAAGGCAGCAAGAGACCAACAGGCTGTTGATGCAGCAGATACAACAGAGCCAGCAGGAGCAACGGCAGCAGATGCAACAAAGCCAGCAGGAGCAACGGCAGCAGATGCAGCTTCTGGCAACCGCCATCCAGGGCAAGATGAGCTACCCAACCCCAGGTCTGGCTGATGACACCCACGTCCGGAAGACGGTAAGACGCACATTGCAGAAAATGACCCCCGGGGATGATGTTGAGGCATTCCTGACAGTGTTTGAGAGGGTCGCTGAGAGGGAAAAACTTCCGCCAGAGCAGTGGGCAGAGGTATTGGCGCCATACCTGATGGGAGAACCCCAGAAGGCGTACTATGACTTGACCTTGCAGGATGCCAAAGAGTATCACAAATTGAAAGCCGAGATTCTCGCACGTTTGGGGGTGACACTGACTGTCAGGGCACAGCGAGTTCACTGCTGGGCCTATCACCGGGACAAACCACCTCGTTCCCAAATGTTTGATCTGTTGCACCTGGTCCAGAAATGGCTGCAGCCAGAGTCATCTACTCCTGCACAGATGGTAGAACGGGTGATGATGGATCGGTTTGTACATTCCCTCCCGAGACCTATACAGTCGTGGGTTGCCCAGGGTGATCCCCAGAATGCCGACGAGCTGATCGGACTGGTTGAGAGATACCAAGGGTTGGAAGGCTCCTTCGGGAGGCAGCCCATGCCGTACTGGGGGTCCCAGAAGGGAGCTGAGTCCCAAAAAGGGGTGGTGCGTCCAAGGTCACAAAGGGCGGGGGAGGTGGTGCCCAAGGTCCCTACGGGTGATATTATTTGTTGGAGGTGCCACGGGCCAGGACATATAGCTGCCCGTTGTTCCCAGACCACTGAGCAGATGGACTGCAGCATGGGACGCCGTTGTTCATACTATGCGTATCCAGCCTGTAGTGTGAACTCTCCATCCAACGAGGGGCCTCAAGCGTGTCCCGTAAAGGTGAACGGTCGAGCAGTAACGGCACTGTTAGACTCGGGGAGCCTAGTGACCCTGGTGAGGGCCACTTTTCCTCTCCACCTGCTCCCAGGAAAGAAGGTCGGAGTGCGGTGCATACATGGTGATGCAAAGGACTACCCTATGGCCAGGGTGGACATTGAAACGGCATGTGGCACTGAGTCCCACATAGTCGGCGTCGTTCAGGACTTGTTGCACCTTATAATTATTGGCCGGGATTTCTGTTTGTTTTGGCATTTGTGGGGGAAAGGTTCTGAACTCCCTAGCAAGAGTAGGGAACCAATGAACCCTGGAAGGGTGTCGCCACACCCAGAGTCAGACAGGTTTCCTTTTTGTGTCCTGGTTGGAGATGAGGAGGAAGTGTCCCCTGCATCTGACATTCTAGAGTTAGAGTGGGGTCCCTATGTTGGGCAGTCCCAAAATTTTCACCGGATACCTCTAAGGGAAGCCTTTAATAATGTCACAGTTATTGACGGGGTGGTACAGGAGCCGGGGGCAGACACAAGATTTCCCCATTTTCTGATGAGTGGGGAGTTGTTGAACCGAGTCACGAAAATAAGGGAGGAGTTGGTAGAGCAGTTGGTAGTGCCGGGTCCGTATAGATGGAAGGTGTTGGACATGGCCCATTCACACATCTTGGGTGGACACCTAGGGGTGGAAAAAATGCAGGAACGGGTTGTGCAGAGGTTCTATTGGCCTGGGTGTCACCGGGAAATAGTGAACTATTGCAGGTCCTGCCCTACATGTCAGCTAACTGCTCCCACTCCTCATTTCTGGAACCCCCTTGTGCCACTGCCCATTATTGAGGTACCGTTCGAGAGAATTGCCATGGACTTGGTCGGTCCCTTAGTTAAATCAGCTCGGAGCCATCAGTATATATTAGTCATCCTGGACTATGCCACACGCTATCCTGAGGCAATTCCCTTGAGAAATTCTTCCTCAAAGAGCATAGCCCGCGAGTTGGTCCATGTCTTTTCCCGGACAGGTCTGCCGAAGGAGATCCTGACTGACCAGGGTACACCTTTCATGAGCAAGGTGATAAGGGAGTTATGCAAAGCCCTGAAAATCTCCTAGTTGAGGACCTCGGTGTACCATCCCCAGTCAGATGGCCTTGTTGAGAGATTTAACAAGACACTGAAGAGCATGCTGAGAAAAGCTATAGAGAAAGACGGTAGAGACTGGGATTGTCTCTTACCCTATCTGATGTTTTCCATTCGTGAAGTTCCACAGGCCTCCACAGGGTTCTCACCGTTTGAGCTTCTATATGGCCGACATCCACGAGGACTCCTGGATATAGCCAAGGAAACCTGGGAAGTCGAAGTCATGTCCCACAGAAGCGTCATTGAGCATGTGGCCCTGATGCAGCAGAGGATTGCAAAGGTGATGCCTATCATGAAAGATCACCTTCTCCAAGCACAAGAAGCTCAGGCCAGGGTCTACAACCGGTCTGCAAGAGTGAGGCAGTTCAATCCGGGAGACCGAGTTCTTGTGTTAGTTCCGACGGTGGAAAGCAAGTTCTTGGCCAAATGGCAAGGGCCATATGAGGTTGTCGAGAAACTTGGTGAGGTAAATTATAAAATTCACCAACCAGGAAGACGGAAACCATTCCAAGTTTACCATGTCAACCTCATCAAGCCGTGGCAAGATAGAGAGCCGACAGTAACTCCATCGTTGTTAAGCAACCCAGAAGGTGAGGTTGGAGCGGTTACTATAGCAGAGACGCTATCGAAGACCCAGAAACAGCAGTGCCGGGAGTTACTCCAGAAAAACAGGGACCTGTTTTCAGAGTTGCCAGGACACACGAAGGTCATAGAGCATGAGGTTCTAACAGAGCCACATGTGCGGGTGAACGTGAAGCCATATCGTATTCCTGAGGCTCGTCGAGAAGTTATCTCCAAGGAAGTGGAGCGTATGTTGAAGCTTGGAGTCATTGAGGAATCCAAGAGCGGTTGGTCGAGCCCAATTGTCCTGGTCCCAAAACCTGATGGAGAGTGGAGGTTTTGCAACGACTATCGAAAGTTGAATGAGGTCTCCAAGTTTGACGCTTATCCCATGCCCCGCATTAATGAGCTCATCGAAAGGCTTGGGCACGCCAGATATATATCCACCTTGGATTTGACAAAGGGGTATTGGCAGATCCCCATGGCACAGGAAGCCAAGGAGAAGATGGCCTTTTCGACACCTGATGGATGCTTCCAGTATGTCCGGATGCCGTTTGGCCTAAAGTGAGCTCCGGCGACCTTCCAGAGGGCTATGGATAGAGTCCTTGCACCCCATAAGGCCTACGCTGCTGCGTACCTAGATGATATCGTCATCTTTAGCCCGGACTGGGAGAGTCATCTGGAGAAAGTCCAAGCGGTGTTTGATGCTCTAAGAGAGGCGGGGTTTACAATAAACCCGAAGAAGTGTGCCTTGGGTAAGGAAGAAGCTAAATACCTAGGCTATATAGTGGGTCGTGGAGAAATAAAGCCCCAAATCAGGAAAGTGGAGGCAATCCAAACGTGGCCGAAACCACTTTCAAAAAAGCAAGTTAAAGCCTTTCTGGGAATCGTGGGATATTACAGGAGGTTCATCCCGAACTTCGCCACAGTGGCTGCGCCTGACTGATCTGCTGAAGGGGACAAAGTCAGTGATGGTTAAATGGTCCGAAGAGACAGAGTCAGCCTTCCAAGAGTTGAAAGGGGCTCTATGTAAGCAGCCTGTTCTGATGGCCCCAGACTTCCAGAAAGAATTTATTCTTCAGACAGATGCCTCAGATGTTGGGGTAGGAGCAGTCCTTTCCCAAGAGCTACATGGGGAGGAGCATCCCGTTCTCTATCTGAGTAGAAAGCTGTCGTCATCTGAGAAGAACTACTCATTCATGGAAAAAGAGTGTTTGGCCATAAAGTGGGCGATGGACACGTTACGGTACTATCTGCTGGGTCGTAAATTCAGACTAATATCTGACCATGCCCCACTTAGATGGATAAGGGAAACAAAGGGTAAGAATGCTAGGGTCACCCGTTGGTTCTTAGCCCTGCAGGACTTTAGTTTCCATGTGGAACATAGGGCCGGAAAGCTGCACGGTAATGCGGATGCCCTATCAAGAATCCCTTGTTTAGTTGGGGAAAGTGCCAAGCCCCACGGCTTTAGGCAGAGGGGGGAGGTATGTAGCATGGCTAACGGGTGTGTGGTCGACGGGAGGTATGTGTCACATAGGTACCTTGTCGCTGTAATGTAGCCCGGAATATTTCTTTGTTTTACATACCATATATTTGTGTTTCAGGACCTGTGGTGATGTCAGACCACATGGCTAATCATGTGATAGATTACTGGGTGTGGTTAGTCCTATATAAGACAGGCTAATGCTTAACACAGTAGATATGTGTGGAGGTGAAACCCTCCTGTGTGTCAAGGCTTCAGGACTGAGCCGGATGAACTGGACACTTGTTTTTCTTTGCCTGAACCAAAGGCTATTTGTTTTCTGTTGTTTTGCCATATGGTTTATGAAGCCATAAATCCAGTGAACTTTAAAGGAACACGCCTCCTGAGTGTCAGCCATTGCACCTGAGTGAGTGGAATCCCTACAATATATATACTGCTCAAAAAAATAAAGGGAACACTCAAATAACACATCCTAGATCTGAATGAATGAAATATTCTCATTGAATACTTTGTTCTGTACAAAGTTGAATGTGCTGACAACAAAATCAAACAAAAATCATCAATGGAAATCAAATTTATTAACCAATGGAGGCCTGGATTAAGAACGATACTCAAAATCAAAGTGGAAAATCAAATTACAGGCTGATCCAACTTCAGTGGAAATGTCTCAGAACAAGGAAATGATGCTCAGTAGTGTATGTGTGGCCTCCACGTGCCTGTATGACCTCCCTATAATGCCTGGGCATGCTCCTGATGAGGCAGCGGATGGTCTCCTGAGGGTTCTCCTCCCAGACCTGGACTAAAGCATCTGCCAACTCCTGGACAGTCTGTGGTGCAAAATGACGTTGGTGGATGGTGCGAGACATGATGTCCCAGATGTGTTCAATCGGATTCAGGTCTGGGGAACAGGCAGGCCAGATCATAGCTTCAATGCCTTTATCTTGCAGGAACTGCTGACACACTCCAGCCACATGAGGTCTGGCATTGTCCTGCATTGGGAGGAACCCAGGGCCAACCGCACCAGCATATGGTCTCACAAGGGGTCTGAGGATCTCATCTCGGTACCTAATGACAGTCAGGCTACCTCTGGCGAGCACATGGAGGGCTGAGCAGCCCTCCAAAGAAATGCTACCCCACACCATTACTGATCCACTGCCAACCGGTCTTGCTGAAGGATATAACAGGCAGCAGATCGCTCTCCACGGCATCTCCAGACTCTGTCACATCTGTCACATGTGCATAGTGTGAACCTGCTTTCATCTGTGAAGAGTACAGGGCGCCAGTGGCTAATTTGCCAATCCTGGTGTTTTGTGGCAAATGCCAAGCGTCCTGCACGGTGTTGGGCTGTGAGCACAACCCCTGTGAGCACAACGTCGGGTACTCAGACCATCCTCATGGAGCTGGTTTCTAACCGTTTGTGCAGACACATGCACATTTGTGGCCTAGTGGAGGTCATTTTTTAGGGCTCTGGCAGTGATCCTCCTGTTCCTACTTGCAAGGCTGAGCTAGCGGTCCTGCTGCTGGGTTGCTGCCCTCCAATGGCCCCCTCCACATCTCCTGGTGTACAGGCCTGTCTGTTGTGAATTCTGTGGTCAAGCTCCCTCCTGTGGTCATGAGTGGTACTTCGGCTGGTTCTGTCTGAGCTTCCGCTAGTGGATGTGAGTGGGGCTGCGGCTTCTGAGTTTCCTTCCTCAGGTGACGAGGTTAAGTCGTTAGGTGCTGCTCTATTTAACTCCACCTAGTTCTTTGTTCCTGGCCTCCAGTCAATGTTCCAGTATTGGTCTGGCTCTGTCCTGGATCGTTCTTGTGGCCTGTCTGCCCTGCATAAGCTAAGTTCTGCTTGTGTTACTTTTGTTTGCTATATTTTCTGTCCAGCTTGCTATATTGGTTTTTCTTGCTTGCTGGAAGCTCTGAGACGCAGAGGGAGCACCTCCGTACCGTTAGTCAGTGCGGAGAGCCTTTTTGCCCCTCTGCGTGGTTGTTTGTAGGTTTTTGTGCTGACCGCAAAGCTATCTTTCCTATCCTCGGTCTATTCAGTAAGTTGGGCCTCACTTTGCTAAAATCTATTTCATCTCTGTGTTTGTATTTTCATCTTAACTCACAGTCATTATATGTGGGGGGCTGCCTTTTCCTTTGGGGAATTTCTCTGAGGCAAGGTAGGCTTATTTTTCTATCTTCAGGGCTAGTTAGTTTCTCAGGCTGTGCCGAGTTGCATAGGGAGCGTTAGGCGCAATCCACGGCTACCTCTAGTGTGGTATGATAGGATTAGGGATTGCGGTCAGCAGAGTTCCCACTTCTCAGAGCTCGTCCTATGTTAGTAACTATCAGGTCAATAGAGGGAAAAGAGAAGTTCTGAGACCATATTTTTTTCTTTGCACTGTGTTTTGTCTTTCTTTTCCCCTTTACATCAGGGTGGTTCAGAACACAGGTGTAGACATGGACATTCAAGGTCTGTCCTCTTTGATGGATAATCTCGCTATAAGTGTTCAGAACATTCAAGATTTAGTGGTTCAGAATCCTATGTTAGATCCTAAAATTCCTATTCCTGAGTTATTTTCTGGAGATAGAGCTAAGTTTCTGAATTTCAAAAATAGTTGTAAACTATTTCTGGCTTTGAAACCCCGCTCCTCTGGTGACCCAGTTAAACAAGTAAAGATCATTATTTCTTTATTACGTGGCGACCCTCAAGACTGGGCATTTTCCCTTGCGCCAGGAGATCCTGCATTATGTGATATTGATGCGTTTTTTCTGGCGCTCGGGTTGCTTTATGATGAACCTAATTCAGTGGATCAGGCAGAGAAAATCTTGCTGGCTCTGTGTCAGGGTCAGGATGAGGTAGAGATATATTGTCAGAAATTTAGGAAGTGGTCTGTGCTCACTCAATGGAATGAATGTGCTCTGGCAGCAATTTTTTGAGAAAGGGTCTCTCTGAAGCCCTTAAGGATGTCATGGTGGGATTTCCTGCTGGTCTGAATGAGTCTGTCTTTGGCCATTCAGATCGATCGACGCTTACGTGAGCGTAAAACTGTGCACCATTTGGCGGTATTATCTGAGCATAAACCTGAGCCTATGCAATGCAATAGGACTTTGACCAGAGCTGAACGGCAAGAACACAGACGACGGAATGGGCTGTGTTTTTACTGTGGTGATTCCACTCATGCTATCTCCGATTGTCCTAAGTGCACTAAGCGGTTCGCTAGCTCTGCCACCATTGGTACGGTACAGTCGAAATTTCTTTTGTCCGTTACTTTGATCTGCTCTTTGTCATCCTATTCTGTCATGGCATTTGTGGATTCAGGCGCTGCCCTGAATTTGATGGACTTGAAGTATACTAGGCACTGTGGGTTTTTCTTGGAGCCCTTGCAGTATCCTATTCCATTGAGAGGAATTGATGCTACGCCTTTGGCCAAGAATAAGCCTCAGTACTGGACCCAGCTGACCATGTGCATGGCTCCTGCGCATCAGGAGGATATTCGCTTTTTGGTGTTGCATAATCTGCATGATGTAGTCGTGTTGGGGTTGCCATGGCTACAAGTCCATAACCCAGTATTGGATTGGAAATCAATGTCTGTGTCCAGCTGGGGTTGTCAGGGGGTACATGGTGATGTTCCATTTTTGTCTATTTCATCATCCACCCCTTCTGAGGTCCCAGAGTTCTTGTCGGATTACCGGGATGTATTTGATGAGCCCAAGTCCAGTGCCCTACCTCCGCATAGGGATTGTGATTGCGCTATCGATTTGATTCCTGGTAGTAAGTTTCCTAAAGGTGGACTGTTTAATTTGTCTGTGCCTGAGCACGCCGCTATGCGGAGTTACGTAAAGGAATCCTTGGAGAAGGGTCATATTCGCCCGTCGTCGTCGCCATTGGGAGCAGGGTTCTTTTTTGTGGCCAAGAAGGATGGTTCGCTGAGACCTTGTATTGATTACCGCCTTCTAAATAAAATCACGGTCAAATTTCAGTACCCCTTGCCGCTGCTGTCTGATTTGTTTGCTCGGATTAAGGGGGCTAGTTGGTTCACCAAGATAGATCTTCGTGGTGCGTATAATCTTGTGCGCATTAAACAGGGCGATGAATGGAAAACAGCATTTAATACACCCGAGGGCCATTTTGAGTACCTGGTTATGCCATTCGGGCTTTCTAATGCTCCATCAGTGTTTCAGTCCTTTATGCATGACATCTTCCGAGAGTACCTGGATAAATTCCTGATTGTATACTTGGATGATATTTTGGTCTTCTCGGATGATTGGGAGTCTCACGTGAAGCAGGTCAGAATGGTGTTCCAGGTCCTGCATGCGAATTCTTTGTTTGTGAAGGGGTCAAAGTGTCTCTTTGGTGTTCAGAAGGTTTCATTTTTGGGTTTCATTTTTTCCCCTTCTACTATCGAGATGGACCCTGGTAAAGTTCAGGCCATTTATGATTGGACTCAGCCGACATCTCTGAAGAGTCTGCAAAAGTTCCTGGGCTTTGCTAATTTTTATCGTCGCTTCATCAATAATTTTTCTAGTATTGCTAAACCGTTGACTGATTTAACCAAGAAGGGTGCTGATGTGGTCAATTGGTCTTCTGCTGCTGTGGAAGCTTTTCAAGAGTTGAAGCGTCGTATTTCTTCTGCCTCTGTGTTGTGTCAACCAGATGTTTCGCTCCCGTTCCAGGTCGAGGTTGATGCTTCTGAGATTGGAGCAGGGGCTGTTTTGTCGCAAAGAAGTTCTGATGGCTCGGTGATGAAACCATGCGCCTTCTTTTCCAGGAAGTTTTCGCCTGCTGAGCGTAATTATGATGTTGGCAATTGAGAGTTGCTGGCCATGAAGTGGGCATTCGAGGAGTAGCGTCATTGGCTTGAAGGAGCTAAGCATCGCGTGGTGGTCTTGACTGATCATAAGAACTTGACTTATCTCGAGTCTGCCAAACGGTTGAATCCTAGACAGGCTCGTTGGTCGCTGTTTTTCTCCCGTTTTGACTTTGTGGTTTCGTACCTTCCGGGCTCTAAAAATGTGAAGGCGGATGCCCTGTCTAGGAGTTTTGTGCCCGACTCTCCGGGTTTGTCTGAGCCGGCGGGTGTTCTCAAGGAGGGGGTAATTTTGTCTGCCATCTCCCCTGATTTGCGGCGAGTGCTGCAAAAATTTCAGGCTAATAGACCTGACCGTTGCCCAGCGGAGAAACTGTTTGTCCCTGATAAATGGACGAGTAGAGTTATCTCTGAGGTTCATGGTTCGGTGTTGGCTGGTCATCCTGGAATCTTTGGTACCAGAGATTTGGTGGCTAGATCCTTTTGGTGGCTGTCTCTGTCGCGGGATGTGCGTTCATTTGTGCAGTCCTGTGGGATTTGTGCTCGGGCTAAGCCCTGCTGTTCTCGTGCCAGTGGGTTGCTTTTGCCCTTGCCAGTCCCAAAGAGGCCCTAGACACATATCTCTATGGATTTTATTTTGGATCTCCCCGTCTCTCAAAAAATGTCGGTCATTTGGGTTGTTTGTGATCGCTTCTCGAAGATGGTCCATTTGGTACCCTTGTCTAAATTGCCTTCCTCCTCTGATTTGGTACCATTGTTCTTCCAGCATGTGGTTCGTTTACATGGCATCCCGGAGAACATCGTTTCTGACAGAGGTTCCCAGTTTGTTTCGAGGTTTTGGCGAGCCTTTTGTGCTAGGATGGGCATTGATTTGTCTTTTTTCTCGGCTTTCCATCCTCAGACAAATGGCCAGACTGAACGAACCAATCAGACCTTGGAAACATATCTGAGATGTTTTGTTTCTGCCGATCAGGATGATTGGGTGTCTTTTTTGCCTTTGGCTGAGTTCGCCCTTAATAATCGGGCCAGCTTGGCTACTTTGGTTTCGCCGTTTTTCTGCAATTCTGGTTTCCATCCTCGTTTCTCTTCAGGGCAGGTTGAGTCTTCTGACTGTCCTGGTGTGGATAATGTGGTGGATAGGTTGCAGCAGATTTGGACTCATGTGGTGGACAATTTTACATTGTCTCAGGAGAAGGCTCAACGTTTCGCTAACCGCAGGCGCTGTGTGGGTCCCCGACTTCGTGTTGGGGATTTGGTTTGGTTGTCATCTCGTTATATTCCTATGAAAGTTTCCTCTCCTAAGTTTAAGCCTCGTTTCATTGGTCCGTATAGGATTTCTGAGGTTCTTAATCCTGTGTCTTTTCGTTTGACCCTTCCAGCTTCCTTTTCCATGCATAACGTATTCCATAGGTCATTGTTGCGGAGATACGTGGCACCTGTGGTTCCATCTGTTGATCCTCCTGCCCCGGTTTTGGTTGAGGGGGAGTTGGAGTATATAGTGGAGAAGATTTTGGATTCTCGTATTTCGAGACGGAAACTTCAGTACCTGGTTAAGTGGAAGGGTTATGGTCAGGAGGATAATTCCTGGGTGTTTGCCTCTGATGTTCATGCTGCCAATCTGGTTCGTGCCTTTCATTTGGCCCATCCTGGTCGGCCTGGGGGCTCTGGTGAGGGTTCGGTGACCCCTCCTCAAGGGGGGGTACTGTTGTGAATTCTGTGGTCTAGCTCCCTCCTGTGGTCATGAGTGGTACTTCGGCTGGTTCAGTCTATGAGCTTCCGCTGGTGGATGTGAGTGGGGCTGCGGCTTCTGAGTTTCCTTCCTCAGGTGACGAGGTTAAGTCGTTAGGTGCTGCTCTATTTAACTCCACCTAGTTCTTTGTTCCTGGCCTCCAGTCAATGTTCCAGTATTGGTCTGGCTCTCTCCTGGATCGTTCTTGTGGCCTGTCTGCCCTGCATAAGCTAAGTTCTGCTTGTGTTACTTTTGTTTGCTATATTTTCTGTCCAGCTTGCTATATTGGTTTTTCTTGCTTGCTGGAAGCTCTGAGACGCAGAGGGAGCACCTCCGTACCGTTAGTCGGTGCGGAGGGTCTTTTTGCCCCTCTGCGTGGTTGTTTGTAGGTTTTTGTGCTGACCGCAAAGCTATCTTTCCTATCCTTGGTCTATTCAGTAAGTCGGGCCTCACTTTGCTAAAATCTATTTCATCTGTGTTTGTATTTTCATCTTAACTCACAGTCATTTTATGTGGGGGGCTGCCTTTTCCTTTGGGGAATTTCTCTGAGGCAAGGTAGGCTTATTTTTCTATCTTCAGGGCCAGTTAGTTTCTCAGGCTGTGCCGAGTTGCATAGGGAGCGTTAGGCGCAATCCACGGCTACCTCTAGTGTGGTATGATAGGATTAGGGATTGCGGTCAGCAGAGTTCCCACGTCTCAGAGCTCGTCCAGGGATTCAAGCTTCAGGAGGCTAATTTGCATATTCCAGGTGCCTTCTGGGAGAAGCGAAGTCTCCCTAAGCTAGAAGATCGTTGGGTACAGCCGGGACCAGCTGCTTCGAAAGCATCACCAAACCAGGGATTCAAGCTTCAGGAGGCTAATTTGCATATTCCAGGTGCCTTCTGGGAGAAGCGAAGTCTCCCTAAGCTAGAAGATCGTTGGGTACAGCCGGGACCAGCTGCTTCGAAAGCATCACCAAACCAGGGATTCAAGCTTCAGGAGGCTAATTTGCATATTCCAGGTGCCTTCTGGGAGAAGCGAAGTCTCCCTAAGCTAGAAGATCGTTGGGTACAGCCGGGACCAGCTGCTTCGAAAGCATCACCAAACCAGGGATTCAAGCTTCAGGAGGCTAATTTGCATATTCCAGGTGCCTTCTGGGAGAAGCGAAGTCTCCCTAAGCTAGAAGATCGTTGGGTACAGCCGGGACCAGCTGCTTCGAAAGCATCACCAAACCAGGGATTCAAGCTTCAGGAGGCTAATTTGCATATTCCAGGTGCCTTCTGGGAGAAGCGAAGTCTCCCTAAGCTAGAAGATCGTTGGGTACAGCCGGGACCAGCTGCTTCGAAAGCATCACCAAACCAGGGATTCAAGCTTCAGGAGGCTAATTTGCATATTCCAGGTGCCTTCTGGGAGAAGCGAAGTCTCCCTAAGCTAGAAGATCGTTGGGTACAGCCGGGACCAGCTGCTTCGAAAGCATCACCAAACCAGGGATTCAAGCTTCAGGAGGCTAATTTGCATATTCCAGGTGCCTTCTGGGAGAAGCGAAGTCTCCCTAAGCTAGAAGATCGTTGGGTACAGCCGGGACCAGCTGCTTCGAAAGCATCACCAAACCAGGGATTCAAGCTTCAGGAGGCTAATTTGCATATTCCAGGTGCCTTCTGGGAGAAGCGAAGTCTCCCTAAGCTAGAAGATCGTTGGGTACAGCCGGGACCAGCTGCTTCGAAAGCATCACCAAACCAGGGATTCAAGCTTCAGGAGGCTAATTTGCATATTCCAGGTGCCTTCTGGGAGAAGCGAAGTCTCCCTAAGCTAGAAGATCGTTGGGTACAGCCGGGACCAGCTGCTTCGAAAGCATCACCAAACCAGGGATTCAAGCTTCAGGAGGCTAATTTGCATATTCCAGGTGCCTTCTGGGAGAAGCGAAGTCTCCCTAAGCTAGAAGATCGTTGGGTACAGCCGGGACCAGCTGCTTCGAAAGCATCACCAAACCAGGGATTCAAGCTTCAGGAGGCTAATTTGCATATTCCAGGTGCCTTCTGGGAGAAGCGAAGTCTCCCTAAGCTAGAAGATCGTTGGGTACAGCCGGGACCAGCTGCTTCGAAAGCATCACCAAACCAGGGATTCAAGCTTCAGGAGGCTAATTTGCATATTCCAGGTGCCTTCTGGGAGAAGCGAAGTCTCCCTAAGCTAGAAGATCGTTGGGTACAGCCGGGACCAGCTGCTTCGAAAGCATCACCAAACCAGGGATTCAAGCTTCAGGAGGCTAATTTGCATATTCCAGGTGCCTTCTGGGAGAAGCGAAGTCTCCCTAAGCTAGAAGATCGTTGGGTACAGCCGGGACCAGCTGCTTCGAAAGCATCACCAAACCAGGGATTCAAGCTTCAGGAGGCTAATTTGCATATTCCAGGTGCCTTCTGGGAGAAGCGAAGTCTCCCTAAGCTAGAAGATCGTTGGGTACAGCCGGGACCAGCTGCTTCGAAAGCATCACCAAACCAGGGATTCAAGCTTCAGGAGGCTAATTTGCATATTCCAGGTGCCTTCTGGGAGAAGCGAAGTCTCCCTAAGCTAGAAGATCGTTGGGTACAGCCGGGACCAGCTGCTTCGAAAGCATCACCAAACCAGGGATTCAAGCTTCAGGAGGCTAATTTGCATATTCCAGGTGCCTTCTGGGAGAAGCGAAGTCTCCCTAAGCTAGAAGATCGTTGGGTACAGCCGGGACCAGCTGCTTCGAAAGCATCACCAAACCAGGGATTCAAGCTTCAGGAGGCTAATTTGCATATTCCAGGTGCCTTCTGGGAGAAGCGAAGTCTCCCTAAGCTAGAAGATCGTTGGGTACAGCCGGGACCAGCTGCTTCGAAAGCATCACCAAACCAGGGATTCAAGCTTCAGGAGGCTAATTTGCATATTCCAGGTGCCTTCTGGGAGAAGCGAAGTCTCCCTAAGCTAGAAGATCGTTGGGTACAGCCGGGACCAGCTGCTTCGAAAGCATCACCAAACCAGGGATTCAAGCTTCAGGAGGCTAATTTGCATATTCCAGGTGCCTTCTGGGAGAAGCGAAGTCTCCCTAAGCTAGAAGATCGTTGGGTACAGCCGGGACCAGCTGCTTCGAAAGCATCACCAAACCAGGGATTCAAGCTTCAGGAGGCTAATTTGCATATTCCAGGTGCCTTCTGGGAGAAGCGAAGTCTCCCTAAGCTAGAAGATCGTTGGGTACAGCCGGGACCAGCTGCTTCGAAAGCATCACCAAACCAGGGATTCAAGCTTCAGGAGGCTAATTTGCATATTCCAGGTGCCTTCTGGGAGAAGCGAAGTCTCCCTAAGCTAGAAGATCGTTGGGTACAGCCGGGACCAGCTGCTTCGAAAGCATCACCAAACCAGGGATTCAAGCTTCAGGAGGCTAATTTGCATATTCCAGGTGCCTTCTGGGAGAAGCGAAGTCTCCCTAAGCTAGAAGATCGTTGGGTACAGCCGGGACCAGCTGCTTCGAAAGCATCACCAAACCAGGGATTCAAGCTTCAGGAGGCTAATTTGCATATTCCAGGTGCCTTCTGGGAGAAGCGAAGTCTCCCTAAGCTAGAAGATCGTTGGGTACAGCCGGGACCAGCTGCTTCGAAAGCATCACCAAACCAGGGATTCAAGCTTCAGGAGGCTAATTTGCATATTCCAGGTGCCTTCTGGGAGAAGCGAAGTCTCCCTAAGCTAGAAGATCGTTGGGTACAGCCGGGACCAGCTGCTTCGAAAGCATCACCAAACCAGGGATTCAAGCTTCAGGAGGCTAATTTGCATATTCCAGGTGCCTTCTGGGAGAAGCGAAGTCTCCCTAAGCTAGAAGATCGTTGGGTACAGCCGGGACCAGCTGCTTCGAAAGCATCACCAAACCAGGGATTCAAGCTTCAGGAGGCTAATTTGCATATTCCAGGTGCCTTCTGGGAGAAGCGAAGTCTCCCTAAGCTAGAAGATCGTTGGGTACAGCCGGGACCAGCTGCTTCGAAAGCATCACCAAACCAGGGATTCAAGCTTCAGGAGGCTAATTTGCATATTCCAGGTGCCTTCTGGGAGAAGCGAAGTCTCCCTAAGCTAGAAGATCGTTGGGTACAGCCGGGACCAGCTGCTTCGAAAGCATCACCAAACCAGGGATTCAAGCTTCAGGAGGCTAATTTGCATATTCCAGGTGCCTTCTGGGAGAAGCGAAGTCTCCCTAAGCTAGAAGATCGTTGGGTACAGCCGGGACCAGCTGCTTCGAAAGCATCACCAAACCAGGGATTCAAGCTTCAGGAGGCTAATTTGCATATTCCAGGTGCCTTCTGGGAGAAGCGAAGTCTCCCTAAGCTAGAAGATCGTTGGGTACAGCCGGGACCAGCTGCTTCGAAAGCATCACCAAACCAGGGATTCAAGCTTCAGGAGGCTAATTTGCATATTCCAGGTGCCTTCTGGGAGAAGCGAAGTCTCCCTAAGCTAGAAGATCGTTGGGTACAGCCGGGACCAGCTGCTTCGAAAGCATCACCAAACCAGGGATTCAAGCTTCAGGAGGCTAATTTGCATATTCCAGGTGCCTTCTGGGAGAAGCGAAGTCTCCCTAAGCTAGAAGATCGTTGGGTACAGCCGGGACCAGCTGCTTCGAAAGCATCACCAAACCAGGGATTCAAGCTTCAGGAGGCTAATTTGCATATTCCAGGTGCCTTCTGGGAGAAGCGAAGTCTCCCTAAGCTAGAAGATCGTTGGGTACAGCCGGGACCAGCTGCTTCGAAAGCATCACCAAACCAGGGATTCAAGCTTCAGGAGGCTAATTTGCATATTCCAGGTGCCTTCTGGGAGAAGCGAAGTCTCCCTAAGCTAGAAGATCGTTGGGTACAGCCGGGACCAGCTGCTTCGAAAGCATCACCAAACCAGGGATTCAAGCTTCAGGAGGCTAATTTGCATATTCCAGGTGCCTTCTGGGAGAAGCGAAGTCTCCCTAAGCTAGAAGATCGTTGGGTACAGCCGGGACCAGCTGCTTCGAAAGCATCACCAAACCAGGGATTCAAGCTTCAGGAGGCTAATTTGCATATTCCAGGTGCCTTCTGGGAGAAGCGAAGTCTCCCTAAGCTAGAAGATCGTTGGGTACAGCCGGGACCAGCTGCTTCGAAAGCATCACCAAACCAGGGATTCAAGCTTCAGGAGGCTAATTTGCATATTCCAGGTGCCTTCTGGGAGAAGCGAAGTCTCCCTAAGCTAGAAGATCGTTGGGTACAGCCGGGACCAGCTGCTTCGAAAGCATCACCAAACCAGGGATTCAAGCTTCAGGAGGCTAATTTGCATATTCCAGGTGCCTTCTGGGAGAAGCGAAGTCTCCCTAAGCTAGAAGATCGTTGGGTACAGCCGGGACCAGCTGCTTCGAAAGCATCACCAAACCAGGGATTCAAGCTTCAGGAGGCTAATTTGCATATTCCAGGTGCCTTCTGGGAGAAGCGAAGTCTCCCTAAGCTAGAAGATCGTTGGGTACAGCCGGGACCAGCTGCTTCGAAAGCATCACCAAACCAGGGATTCAAGCTTCAGGAGGCTAATTTGCATATTCCAGGTGCCTTCTGGGAGAAGCGAAGTCTCCCTAAGCTAGAAGATCGTTGGGTACAGCCGGGACCAGCTGCTTCGAAAGCATCACCAAACCAGGGATTCAAGCTTCAGGAGGCTAATTTGCATATTCCAGGTGCCTTCTGGGAGAAGCGAAGTCTCCCTAAGCTAGAAGATCGTTGGGTACAGCCGGGACCAGCTGCTTCGAAAGCATCACCAAACCAGGGATTCAAGCTTCAGGAGGCTAATTTGCATATTCCAGGTGCCTTCTGGGAGAAGCGAAGTCTCCCTAAGCTAGAAGATCGTTGGGTACAGCCGGGACCAGCTGCTTCGAAAGCATCACCAAACCAGGGATTCAAGCTTCAGGAGGCTAATTTGCATATTCCAGGTGCCTTCTGGGAGAAGCGAAGTCTCCCTAAGCTAGAAGATCGTTGGGTACAGCCGGGACCAGCTGCTTCGAAAGCATCACCAAACCAGGGATTCAAGCTTCAGGAGGCTAATTTGCATATTCCAGGTGCCTTCTGGGAGAAGCGAAGTCTCCCTAAGCTAGAAGATCGTTGGGTACAGCCGGGACCAGCTGCTTCGAAAGCATCACCAAACCAGGGATTCAAGCTTCAGGAGGCTAATTTGCATATTCCAGGTGCCTTCTGGGAGAAGCGAAGTCTCCCTAAGCTAGAAGATCGTTGGGTACAGCCGGGACCAGCTGCTTCGAAAGCATCACCAAACCAGGGATTCAAGCTTCAGGAGGCTAATTTGCATATTCCAGGTGCCTTCTGGGAGAAGCGAAGTCTCCCTAAGCTAGAAGATCGTTGGGTACAGCCGGGACCAGCTGCTTCGAAAGCATCACCAAACCAGGGATTCAAGCTTCAGGAGGCTAATTTGCATATTCCAGGTGCCTTCTGGGAGAAGCGAAGTCTCCCTAAGCTAGAAGATCGTTGGGTACAGCCGGGACCAGCTGCTTCGAAAGCATCACCAAACCAGGGATTCAAGCTTCAGGAGGCTAATTTGCATATTCCAGGTGCCTTCTGGGAGAAGCGAAGTCTCCCTAAGCTAGAAGATCGTTGGGTACAGCCGGGACCAGCTGCTTCGAAAGCATCACCAAACCAGGGATTCAAGCTTCAGGAGGCTAATTTGCATATTCCAGGTGCCTTCTGGGAGAAGCGAAGTCTCCCTAAGCTAGAAGATCGTTGGGTACAGCCGGGACCAGCTGCTTCGAAAGCATCACCAAACCAGGGATTCAAGCTTCAGGAGGCTAATTTGCATATTCCAGGTGCCTTCTGGGAGAAGCGAAGTCTCCCTAAGCTAGAAGATCGTTGGGTACAGCCGGGACCAGCTGCTTCGAAAGCATCACCAAACCAGGGATTCAAGCTTCAGGAGGCTAATTTGCATATTCCAGGTGCCTTCTGGGAGAAGCGAAGTCTCCCTAAGCTAGAAGATCGTTGGGTACAGCCGGGACCAGCTGCTTCGAAAGCATCACCAAACCAGGGATTCAAGCTTCAGGAGGCTAATTTGCATATTCCAGGTGCCTTCTGGGAGAAGCGAAGTCTCCCTAAGCTAGAAGATCGTTGGGTACAGCCGGGACCAGCTGCTTCGAAAGCATCACCAAACCAGGGATTCAAGCTTCAGGAGGCTAATTTGCATATTCCAGGTGCCTTCTGGGAGAAGCGAAGTCTCCCTAAGCTAGAAGATCGTTGGGTACAGCCGGGACCAGCTGCTTCGAAAGCATCACCAAACCAGGGATTCAAGCTTCAGGAGGCTAATTTGCATATTCCAGGTGCCTTCTGGGAGAAGCGAAGTCTCCCTAAGCTAGAAGATCGTTGGGTACAGCCGGGACCAGCTGCTTCGAAAGCATCACCAAACCAGGGATTCAAGCTTCAGGAGGCTAATTTGCATATTCCAGGTGCCTTCTGGGAGAAGCGAAGTCTCCCTAAGCTAGAAGATCGTTGGGTACAGCCGGGACCAGCTGCTTCGAAAGCATCACCAAACCAGGGATTCAAGCTTCAGGAGGCTAATTTGCATATTCCAGGTGCCTTCTGGGAGAAGCGAAGTCTCCCTAAGCTAGAAGATCGTTGGGTACAGCCGGGACCAGCTGCTTCGAAAGCATCACCAAACCAGGGATTCAAGCTTCAGGAGGCTAATTTGCATATTCCAGGTGCCTTCTGGGAGAAGCGAAGTCTCCCTAAGCTAGAAGATCGTTGGGTACAGCCGGGACCAGCTGCTTCGAAAGCATCACCAAACCAGGGATTCAAGCTTCAGGAGGCTAATTTGCATATTCCAGGTGCCTTCTGGGAGAAGCGAAGTCTCCCTAAGCTAGAAGATCGTTGGGTACAGCCGGGACCAGCTGCTTCGAAAGCATCACCAAACCAGGGATTCAAGCTTCAGGAGGCTAATTTGCATATTCCAGGTGCCTTCTGGGAGAAGCGAAGTCTCCCTAAGCTAGAAGATCGTTGGGTACAGCCGGGACCAGCTGCTTCGAAAGCATCACCAAACCAGGGATTCAAGCTTCAGGAGGCTAATTTGCATATTCCAGGTGCCTTCTGGGAGAAGCGAAGTCTCCCTAAGCTAGAAGATCGTTGGGTACAGCCGGGACCAGCTGCTTCGAAAGCATCACCAAACCAGGGATTCAAGCTTCAGGAGGCTAATTTGCATATTCCAGGTGCCTTCTGGGAGAAGCGAAGTCTCCCTAAGCTAGAAGATCGTTGGGTACAGCCGGGACCAGCTGCTTCGAAAGCATCACCAAACCAGGGATTCAAGCTTCAGGAGGCTAATTTGCATATTCCAGGTGCCTTCTGGGAGAAGCGAAGTCTCCCTAAGCTAGAAGATCGTTGGGTACAGCCGGGACCAGCTGCTTCGAAAGCATCACCAAACCAGGGATTCAAGCTTCAGGAGGCTAATTTGCATATTCCAGGTGCCTTCTGGGAGAAGCGAAGTCTCCCTAAGCTAGAAGATCGTTGGGTACAGCCGGGACCAGCTGCTTCGAAAGCATCACCAAACCAGGGATTCAAGCTTCAGGAGGCTAATTTGCATATTCCAGGTGCCTTCTGGGAGAAGCGAAGTCTCCCTAAGCTAGAAGATCGTTGGGTACAGCCGGGACCAGCTGCTTCGAAAGCATCACCAAACCAGGGATTCAAGCTTCAGGAGGCTAATTTGCATATTCCAGGTGCCTTCTGGGAGAAGCGAAGTCTCCCTAAGCTAGAAGATCGTTGGGTACAGCCGGGACCAGCTGCTTCGAAAGCATCACCAAACCAGGGATTCAAGCTTCAGGAGGCTAATTTGCATATTCCAGGTGCCTTCTGGGAGAAGCGAAGTCTCCCTAAGCTAGAAGATCGTTGGGTACAGCCGGGACCAGCTGCTTCGAAAGCATCACCAAACCAGGGATTCAAGCTTCAGGAGGCTAATTTGCATATTCCAGGTGCCTTCTGGGAGAAGCGAAGTCTCCCTAAGCTAGAAGATCGTTGGGTACAGCCGGGACCAGCTGCTTCGAAAGCATCACCAAACCAGGGATTCAAGCTTCAGGAGGCTAATTTGCATATTCCAGGTGCCTTCTGGGAGAAGCGAAGTCTCCCTAAGCTAGAAGATCGTTGGGTACAGCCGGGACCAGCTGCTTCGAAAGCATCACCAAACCAGGGATTCAAGCTTCAGGAGGCTAATTTGCATATTCCAGGTGCCTTCTGGGAGAAGCGAAGTCTCCCTAAGCTAGAAGATCGTTGGGTACAGCCGGGACCAGCTGCTTCGAAAGCATCACCAAACCAGGGATTCAAGCTTCAGGAGGCTAATTTGCATATTCCAGGTGCCTTCTGGGAGAAGCGAAGTCTCCCTAAGCTAGAAGATCGTTGGGTACAGCCGGGACCAGCTGCTTCGAAAGCATCACCAAACCAGGGATTCAAGCTTCAGGAGGCTAATTTGCATATTCCAGGTGCCTTCTGGGAGAAGCGAAGTCTCCCTAAGCTAGAAGATCGTTGGGTACAGCCGGGACCAGCTGCTTCGAAAGCATCACCAAACCAGGGATTCAAGCTTCAGGAGGCTAATTTGCATATTCCAGGTGCCTTCTGGGAGAAGCGAAGTCTCCCTAAGCTAGAAGATCGTTGGGTACAGCCGGGACCAGCTGCTTCGAAAGCATCACCAAACCAGGGATTCAAGCTTCAGGAGGCTAATTTGCATATTCCAGGTGCCTTCTGGGAGAAGCGAAGTCTCCCTAAGCTAGAAGATCGTTGGGTACAGCCGGGACCAGCTGCTTCGAAAGCATCACCAAACCAGGGATTCAAGCTTCAGGAGGCTAATTTGCATATTCCAGGTGCCTTCTGGGAGAAGCGAAGTCTCCCTAAGCTAGAAGATCGTTGGGTACAGCCGGGACCAGCTGCTTCGAAAGCATCACCAAACCAGGGATTCAAGCTTCAGGAGGCTAATTTGCATATTCCAGGTGCCTTCTGGGAGAAGCGAAGTCTCCCTAAGCTAGAAGATCGTTGGGTACAGCCGGGACCAGCTGCTTCGAAAGCATCACCAAACCAGGGATTCAAGCTTCAGGAGGCTAATTTGCATATTCCAGGTGCCTTCTGGGAGAAGCGAAGTCTCCCTAAGCTAGAAGATCGTTGGGTACAGCCGGGACCAGCTGCTTCGAAAGCATCACCAAACCAGGGATTCAAGCTTCAGGAGGCTAATTTGCATATTCCAGGTGCCTTCTGGGAGAAGCGAAGTCTCCCTAAGCTAGAAGATCGTTGGGTACAGCCGGGACCAGCTGCTTCGAAAGCATCACCAAACCAGGGATTCAAGCTTCAGGAGGCTAATTTGCATATTCCAGGTGCCTTCTGGGAGAAGCGAAGTCTCCCTAAGCTAGAAGATCGTTGGGTACAGCCGGGACCAGCTGCTTCGAAAGCATCACCAAACCAGGGATTCAAGCTTCAGGAGGCTAATTTGCATATTCCAGGTGCCTTCTGGGAGAAGCGAAGTCTCCCTAAGCTAGAAGATCGTTGGGTACAGCCGGGACCAGCTGCTTCGAAAGCATCACCAAACCAGGGATTCAAGCTTCAGGAGGCTAATTTGCATATTCCAGGTGCCTTCTGGGAGAAGCGAAGTCTCCCTAAGCTAGAAGATCGTTGGGTACAGCCGGGACCAGCTGCTTCGAAAGCATCACCAAACCAGGGATTCAAGCTTCAGGAGGCTAATTTGCATATTCCAGGTGCCTTCTGGGAGAAGCGAAGTCTCCCTAAGCTAGAAGATCGTTGGGTACAGCCGGGACCAGCTGCTTCGAAAGCATCACCAAACCAGGGATTCAAGCTTCAGGAGGCTAATTTGCATATTCCAGGTGCCTTCTGGGAGAAGCGAAGTCTCCCTAAGCTAGAAGATCGTTGGGTACAGCCGGGACCAGCTGCTTCGAAAGCATCACCAAACCAGGGATTCAAGCTTCAGGAGGCTAATTTGCATATTCCAGGTGCCTTCTGGGAGAAGCGAAGTCTCCCTAAGCTAGAAGATCGTTGGGTACAGCCGGGACCAGCTGCTTCGAAAGCATCACCAAACCAGGGATTCAAGCTTCAGGAGGCTAATTTGCATATTCCAGGTGCCTTCTGGGAGAAGCGAAGTCTCCCTAAGCTAGAAGATCGTTGGGTACAGCCGGGACCAGCTGCTTCGAAAGCATCACCAAACCAGGGATTCAAGCTTCAGGAGGCTAATTTGCATATTCCAGGTGCCTTCTGGGAGAAGCGAAGTCTCCCTAAGCTAGAAGATCGTTGGGTACAGCCGGGACCAGCTGCTTCGAAAGCATCACCAAACCAGGGATTCAAGCTTCAGGAGGCTAATTTGCATATTCCAGGTGCCTTCTGGGAGAAGCGAAGTCTCCCTAAGCTAGAAGATCGTTGGGTACAGCCGGGACCAGCTGCTTCGAAAGCATCACCAAACCAGGGATTCAAGCTTCAGGAGGCTAATTTGCATATTCCAGGTGCCTTCTGGGAGAAGCGAAGTCTCCCTAAGCTAGAAGATCGTTGGGTACAGCCGGGACCAGCTGCTTCGAAAGCATCACCAAACCAGGGATTCAAGCTTCAGGAGGCTAATTTGCATATTCCAGGTGCCTTCTGGGAGAAGCGAAGTCTCCCTAAGCTAGAAGATCGTTGGGTACAGCCGGGACCAGCTGCTTCGAAAGCATCACCAAACCAGGGATTCAAGCTTCAGGAGGCTAATTTGCATATTCCAGGTGCCTTCTGGGAGAAGCGAAGTCTCCCTAAGCTAGAAGATCGTTGGGTACAGCCGGGACCAGCTGCTTCGAAAGCATCACCAAACCAGGGATTCAAGCTTCAGGAGGCTAATTTGCATATTCCAGGTGCCTTCTGGGAGAAGCGAAGTCTCCCTAAGCTAGAAGATCGTTGGGTACAGCCGGGACCAGCTGCTTCGAAAGCATCACCAAACCAGGGATTCAAGCTTCAGGAGGCTAATTTGCATATTCCAGGTGCCTTCTGGGAGAAGCGAAGTCTCCCTAAGCTAGAAGATCGTTGGGTACAGCCGGGACCAGCTGCTTCGAAAGCATCACCAAACCAGGGATTCAAGCTTCAGGAGGCTAATTTGCATATTCCAGGTGCCTTCTGGGAGAAGCGAAGTCTCCCTAAGCTAGAAGATCGTTGGGTACAGCCGGGACCAGCTGCTTCGAAAGCATCACCAAACCAGGGATTCAAGCTTCAGGAGGCTAATTTGCATATTCCAGGTGCCTTCTGGGAGAAGCGAAGTCTCCCTAAGCTAGAAGATCGTTGGGTACAGCCGGGACCAGCTGCTTCGAAAGCATCACCAAACCAGGGATTCAAGCTTCAGGAGGCTAATTTGCATATTCCAGGTGCCTTCTGGGAGAAGCGAAGTCTCCCTAAGCTAGAAGATCGTTGGGTACAGCCGGGACCAGCTGCTTCGAAAGCATCACCAAACCAGGGATTCAAGCTTCAGGAGGCTAATTTGCATATTCCAGGTGCCTTCTGGGAGAAGCGAAGTCTCCCTAAGCTAGAAGATCGTTGGGTACAGCCGGGACCAGCTGCTTCGAAAGCATCACCAAACCAGGGATTCAAGCTTCAGGAGGCTAATTTGCATATTCCAGGTGCCTTCTGGGAGAAGCGAAGTCTCCCTAAGCTAGAAGATCGTTGGGTACAGCCGGGACCAGCTGCTTCGAAAGCATCACCAAACCAGGGATTCAAGCT